>NC_138756.1:5852123-6590966 GCF_965113315.1 Podarcis vaucheri | reverse complement strand
CAAGTAGATAAATAGGTACCGCTCCGGCGGAAGGTCAACGGCGTTTTCGTGTGCTGCTCTGGTTCGCCAGAAGCGGCTTAGTCATGCTGGCCACATGACCCGGAAGCTGTACGCCGGCTCCCTCGGCCAGTAAAGCGAGATGAGCGCCGCAACCCAGAGTCGGCCACGACTGGACCTAATGATCAGGGGTCCCTTTACCTTTATTCCTAGCAAGGCTGCACAAGGCCAGACTGTGCAAAATTTAGATTGCGCCCAATGCTGGGAGGCCTGCAGCTGATGATTTCGCGCTTATAATAACAGCAGGGCTGAGCACCCTTTTAAAAGAGAATCGTAGGGGCATCTAGTCTCACCCCCTGCAATGCAAGAACCACAGTCAAAGAATCCCTGACAGGCAGCCACCAAACCTCAGTTTAAAAACCTCCAGCGAAGGAGAGTCCACCGCCTTCAGAGGGAGTCTGTCCCGCTGTCAAACAGCTCTTAACCCTCATAAAGTTCTTCCTAATGTTCAGCCAGAATATCTTTTCTTGTAATTTGAACCGATTGGTTTGGATCCTACCCTCTGGAACAGAAGCAAGCTTGCTCCATGTGGCATCCCTTTAGATGTTGGAAGACAGCTATCGTTTCAGTCTTCTCTGTTCCAGGCTAAACATACCCAGCTCCTTCGACCGTTCCTCATCAGGCTTTGGTTTCCAGACCCTGGATAATTTCGGTCACCCTCTTCTGCACACCTTCCAGCTAGTCTCATAACCTGGCCTCTTTGCCCACTGTGCTGCCCTTCCTCCCCTGCCAGGTTGTACGTTTCTGAGCACAATTCAAAGTGTTGGTGCTGACCTTTAAAGCCCTAAACGGCCTCGGTCCAGTATCCCTGAAGGACTACTAGTCCCGTTTAGACTACTGCAATGCGCTCTACATGGGGCTACCTTTGAAGGTGACCCGGAAACTGCAACTAATCCAGAATGCGGCAGCTAGACTGGTGACTGGGAGCGGCTGCCGAGACCATGTAACACCGGTCTTGAAAGACCTACATTGGCTCCCAGGACGTTTCTGAGCACAATTCAAAGTGTTGGTGCTGACCTTTAAAGCCCTAAACAGCCTCAGCTCTGTATACCTGAAGGAGCGTCTCCACACCCATTGTCCAGCCCGGACACTGAGGTCCAGCTCCAAGGGCCTTCTGGCGGTTCCCTCCCTGTGAGAAGTGAGGTTACAGGGAACCAGACAGAGGGCCTTCTCAGTAGTGGCACCCGCCCTGTGGAACGCCCTCCCACCAGATGTGAAGGAAATAAGCAGCTATCTTCTCTTTAAAAGACATCTGAAGGCAGCCCTGTTTTGGGAAGTTTTTAATATTTAATGCTGTATTGTTTTTAACACTCGATTGGAAGCCGCCCAGAGTGGCTGGGGAAACTCAGCCAGATGGGCGGGGTATAAATAATAGATGATGATGATGATGATGATGATTAGGGCAGGCTCTTTCTAGGACCTGAGTGCGCTTAACTGCTAAGGCAAACTCTCCAACCTCCGGGTTCTGTGGGTCCACAAACAGCGCACCTGTGCATCCAGCTGAAGTCCCCAGTTTGTCCCTTGCAGCTCCCTGACATTACAAGTAGCCATAACACTTTCACGCATGGAACGGATACTCGAGAGTGGCTTGGTCAGGCTGGAGCTTCAGTACCCTGGAGAGCTCCAGCAGACCACTTTGCTCTGACTCCATCTAGCGCAGGTGTGTGGGGACCTTTAGCCCTCTGCAGGTTGAACTACAACTCCCACGATTCCTGGCCATTGGTTGTGCTTCCTGGAGCTGCTGAGCATTGTAGTTCAGCAGCCTATGGAAGGAACAATGGCTCTCCACCCCTGGTGGAGAGCTGTTTTTGTCTCCAGCTGTTTTTGAACTACAGTTCCCATCATCCCTGACCACTGGTCTTGCTAGCTAGGGATGATGGAAGTTGTAGTCCAGCAGTAGCTGGAGACCCAAGTTTGGGAAGCACTGGTCTAAAGGAATTAGTTAAAGCTTGCTCTATCTTCCATGTGACAGCCTTTGAGATACTGGAAGATGGCTATCGCACCACCTCTGAGTCTCCTCTTTTCCAGGCTAAACATACCCAACTCCTTCAACCATTCCTCATCAGGCTTGGTTTCCAGACCCTTGATCATCTTGATCACCCTCTTCTGCACACCTTCCAGCTTGTCAACATCCTTCTTGAATTGTGGTGTCCAGAACTGGACACAGGACTCCATGTGTGGTCCAGCCAAGGCAGAATAAAGTTGACCTGTTCCTTCCTCAAACTATATTTTGTTGGTGGGCGAATCTGTCATTTTTTTTTATTTCTTTCTCTCTGACATTTTCAATATCAGTTTGTGAATTATTATTTTTCAAGTCTTCATGAACATTCACCAGCATTCTAGTCTGAATCACCTTTTGTTTGTATGCAGATGTGCCTAACAGGCACATTTTTTCGCACAGCAATTTCCCAGAATTACAATGCGTTTTTTAAAATGTTGTTTGCAGTGAAACTTGCACAGTTTTTTGCACGCCCTTTTAGCACATGCTTTCCCCCCCTGCCTGTCACTTGGCTGGGTTGCAAAACTCAGAGAAGTGTGAATTTTGAAGGGTGTTTGTTTTTCGGTTGGTGTCTTGTTCTGGAAGGTGCGTTTCCTGTACGTTCGCCCTTAAATGTGACCCAAATAAAATTTCTTCTCAGTCCCTGGTTCAGATCGCAGTGAAGAGATGGAAGTGAATTCTTGAAGTAAGAAATTTTATTAGTTTTCACAATTTCAAAACACACAAACATACATACATACATACATACATACATACATCCTATTTAGATCTTGGTAACATTATTAAGTGACTTCCTCAAATCCCTTTGGCGGAATTTCATTGTATCTCATTTTTAACAGTTTTCCAAAATCGATTTTCTCAAAAAAATAACTTGGTCACTTAACCTCTTTCATTCTTTCTAGTTTGACATTAAACATCTTAAATCTTATCCTTACATATTTAACTCCTAAACCTATCTATCTATTTGCAAGCTCTTCCAAATAAGTTATCTTAACATATTTCACTAAGTAGTCTTTAAATTTATTCCATTCTTCCTGATACTCCTCCTGGTCGCGGACTCTTCCAGTCAGGTCTGCCAGCTCTGAAAAATCCATCATCTTCATCTGCCTATCTTCCACTGTTGGTATTTCTTGTGTTTTCCAATTCTTAGCTAATAAAATTCTTGCTGCAGTTGCAGCATACAAAAATAAATGAACATCTTTCTCGGGCATTTCCAAATCTATTATTCCAAGAAGAAAGGCCTCTGGTTTCTTTGTAAATGTATATTTCAACATTTTTTTCAGTTCATTTTAAATCTTTTCCCAGAAGTCTTTCACCTTGGGACAAGTCCACCACATATGATAAAAGGTACCCTCCTTTTCTTTACATTTCCCGCATAGATTTTCAGTGTTGTGGTAAATCTTTGCTAACTTTACAGGGGTCAAGTACCATCTATCCATCACTTTCATTCTATTTTCCTTTAACATTGTACATGCAGTAAACTTGACCCCTTTCCTCCACAACCTTTCCCAATCTTCAAACATTATACAGTGGTACCTCAGGTTAAGTACTTACCGTATTTTTTGCTCTATAAGACTCCCTTTTTCCCTCCTAAAAAGTAAGGGGAAATGTGTGTGCGCCTTATGGAGCGAATGCAGGTTGCGCAGCTATCCCAGAAGCCAGAACAGCAAGAGGGATTGCTGCTTTCACTGCGCAGCGATCCCTCTTGCGGTTCTGGCTTCTGAGATTCAGAATATTTTTTTCCTTGTTTTCCTTCTCCAAAAACTAGGTGCGTCTTGTGGTCTGGTGCGTCTTATAGAGCGAAAAATACAGTGATTCGTTCCGGAGGTCCGTTCTAAACCTGAAACTGTTCTTAACCTGAAGCACCACTTTAGCTAATGGGGCCTCCTGCTGCCACCAGAGCATGATTTCTTTTCTTATCCCGAAGCAAAGTTCTTAACCCGAGGTACTATTTCTGGGTTAGCGGAGTCTGTAACCTGAAGCATATGTAACCGGAAGCGTCTGTAACCGGAGGTACCACTGTATTATGTCCCACATAAGAGATAGAAGTGAATTCTTAGGTCTGTCTGAACGCCTCTTGTGGGAGAATCCCGTTCAGCGACTTCCTTTCCTGCCTTCTACTTGACATGTTTATGCTTCAACCCTGACCCCCCCAGCACCTTCGGCTGTGTTGTTATATTAGCTTTACACCTTTTTCGGTGCAAAGGGCAAATGACAACGTTAAAAGATTAGTTTGTGTCATAAGCTTCCTATTTTTCGAGGCCGCTACAAGATTTAGGGGGGCTTATCTGGTGGGATTAAAAGCCAATGTTATCTCCCTTAATGCCACTTAGTGGCCTAGATCCGAGATTTTCATTAAACAGCATCAGGAACAATTAGCAGGCAAGCAATTAGGGCCAGGCCTTGCGAGTGTGTGTGTTTTTAAATAAAAACGAAGGCTTAGGCAATCAAGCAAATCGATTTCTGCATTAGGTCTCCCAACAACGTCGTCCCCCCGCTTCCCCCCAGCGTAAATTGGGAGACTGAAACTAAGCCCCATATGTATTTGCACCTTGTGGGTCCAATGCGTGCAAAATGAAACACAAGGTTCGGAAACACAGTTAAAGGATATACAGTGGTACCTCTGGTTACGAAGGGGATCCGTTCCAGAGCCCCATTCGCAGCCTGAGCGGAACGCAACCCGCGTCTGCGCACGCACGGGTCGTGATTCACCGCTTCTGCGCATGCGTGTGATGTCACTTTGCACGTCTGCGCAAGCATGAGCGGCGAAACCCGGAAATAACCCTTTCTGGTACTTCCGGGTTGCCGCAGGAGACGTAACCTGAACCGAACGTAACAAGAGCTATGACTGTAGACAACAACAACCCAACAACTGTTACTTTGGACACGGTTTATTGTAACAGAATCACAGAATTAGAGCTGTAAGGGACCCCAAAAGGTCATCCAGTCTAACCCCCTCCCCCTGCAATGTAGGAATCTGTTTGCCCGACATGGGGCTCAAACCAAGATTAAGAATCTCATGCTGTTTTGAGGAAAGGTTGAAGGGACTTGATGTACTCTGTCTGGAGGTGAGAAGACTCCAAGGGTAAGGATGACAACACAATTCAGAACCCCTTTCCCATTTACCGTATTTTTCGCCCTATAGGACACACTTTTTCCCCTCCAAAAATGAAGGGGAAATGTGTGTGCGTCCTATGGGGCGAATGCAGGCTTTCGCTGAAGCCTGGAGAGTGAGAGGGGTCGGTGCGCACCGACCCCTCTCGCTCTCCAGGCTTCAGGAAGCTACCCGCAAGTTCTCGCCAGGCTCCCTAGGCTTGCGGATAGCAGCCTGGATCCCGAAGGCTGGGGCGCGCTGAGCAGCCTGTTCTGGGGGCTGGGGTCGGGGGAAGCTCAGGCTTCCCCCGCCCCAGCCCCGCTCCTGGGGGAAAAATAATTTTCCCCCTTTATTTCCCCCCCCCAAAAAATACTAGGTGCACCCTATGGGCCGGTGCGCCCTATAGAGCGAAAAATACGGTATTTATTTTTAATGCAATACTTGGGGTTGTACCTGACTTAAGCCATATTCAGAGCAGAGCAAATGAAATCAATGGGTTTGATTGACGAGCATGAATTGAAAAATCAGTGGATGCCAGTCACACCCATTGTTTTGACTGGACCAGTTTGGGGGAGGTAGTGGACGGGGAGCTATGTTGTGGCTGCTCGTCAGACTCATAATTAGAGGGAATGAATTCCTCTGGCAAGCAAATAACTTTTAATTCTCCCACCCCACCCCAACTTTCATGGTATCTAGAAGCACAAAAGCCCCCAAACTTATTTATTTCTCTTCAGTTCCTTACCGCTCTCTCGTTTGCAATTCCCAAACCAATTGCTGAGAAAACATTACCTTCGGAAGGGTTAACTTCGCCTGCAAATTTCATCCACTTCTGATCAAACATTTAGGTGTTTTTCTTTTAAGGCTCTCAGCACAAAAGCCCCTGAGCCTTGTTTACCTGTAATTTGCTCTATCCATTCTGGAGGCTTGGGAATTGCTTCTGTCAAAATGTGGGGGGAGGTATAGCCTGCCCCACCCAAACATTGCCCAATAGTGATTTGTGGGAGAACAAAGCAGACCGGGATAGAGTCTGAATGAGTCTCGCACGGAAGCAGCCTGTTTTTGGAAGCGACAACCCTGCAGTCAGGGCACAACACTAGTTTATGCACGCACACCTCACAAACCCCTTTCCATCCTTTCTCTAGGCAAGGAAGAAGCATAATCCTAGTTCATTGACATTCCAGCCAGGAAAAGGGATCTGAGGGGGCTGCAGAGCACGGCCAGTGTGAGGTGTGGCCAAGTCAGGGTGTGTGTGGCCTGATGTGCATGTTGCAATTTACAGTTCCTGACTTGCATGCATGAAAGGGTTAACTGGAGCCCTGCGCTCAAGTTACCCAAGTGGGAGTGGCTTAGGCTCTCAGCAGCCTCTGGCTCCTCTTTCTCAGTCTTTTACAAGCCAAGTGAACTGAAACTCTCAACAAATGAGATTTTACAGCCTGCATCTTTGCTAACCAAAAGTTTGCGCGATCCTTTTTTGTAAGTAAACAATATGCTTTTCCCATTTAATTCATTTGAAACCCTTTTTTATTATTAATTTCACTGCCAGCAGATAGAGATATGTTTGATGCAACATCTGGGGACTCTGTGAGTACAACATTCAATTTTTGTTGTTGTTGTTGCAAAGTTAAGTGTCTGTGATTTATTCTAGCCTAAGCCTTTTTTGTGAAGAATATTTGTTTAAAGATGGGCAAGGGCAGATGTAAATCTAACCAAGTTTTAATGTGCTGGGAGCAATCGCCATTATGCTTAACTCTGGAGAGTAGGAATATCTCCTCCAAACCTCTCTCTCCAACAGAATGGCCTGGGGAGAATCCTGAGGGCTGAATAGACAGGAGAAGCTTTCAGCCCAGGCCTCTTCGAGAGAAGCAGCACCTAAAAAGATTGTCTTTTCCATGAACCATCTCTGACGCAGAGGCTGCTGGTGGACCCAAGCTGGAGAAGGCGTCACGGATTAGCGTGGGCCAGGACGGGCCCGATCTGCAGTTGCGGTCTGCTCCAGGCCGCCCAGTTCAGCCTCTTCTCAGCCTGGGATTTCTCCTTCCCTCCTCCGGAGAAGAAAGGATGAGGCCAGGAGACAGCCGAGGGCAGCAGGAGAGGAGGGAGCCCGGGCGGACAAGGTGGAGTCATGCCAGGGAGGCCGGCGTGGGCATATGGAGGGCAGCAGAGGCAGTAGCGCCCCGGGGAGCAGCAGCTGAGTCCATAGAAAGCATATGGGTGGTAGTAGCCGAAGTTCACCGCCATCCTGGGAGAAGGAAGAGGAGCAAGGACCAAAATTCACATTTGCAGGAAACAGGCCATTGGTGGGACAGCTTTGTGTTTATATCTACAGTGGTCCCTTGGTTCTCAAATACCTTGGTACACAAACAACTTGGAACCCAAACACTGCAAACCCGGAATTGGGAGTTCCGGTTTGCGAACATTTTTCAGAAGCCAAACGAGCTCTGTTTTGAGTGTTACGCTTCCGATTTGAGTGCGACGCTGAGGTCTGTCTGCTTTTGCTATTTATTTTGAGTTTTTGCGGCTATTATTTTTTTGTGACTGCTTGGAACCCAGTTCAGCTACTGATTGATTTGACTGTGCGACTGCAGTACATTGTTTATTGCTTTCATTTGATGGATCAATGGTCCCGTCAGATAGGAAACTTAATGTCAAGTTGCTGTTTTAGGGATTGTTTTTAGAAGTCTGGAGTGGATTGATCCATTTTGCATTTGCATGACTTTCGATGGGAAAGCATGCCTTGGTTTTGAAACGGACTTCCAGAACGGATTAAGTTTGAGAAGCAAGGTAGCACTGTCTTTATTTATACACTGTTTCATAGAAACAGCAATGCTTGAACCCAAACACCCTGAGATTAAGAGTTTCATTCTCTGCCTTTTCTCCGCGGATTGATAACAAAAGAGACTGATTGTTTCCCAAGTTTTCATAGAAACATTAGTTGCGTTTCCATCCCACCTTTTTCTCCCATGGAGTTCAAGGTAGCTTACATCGTTCTGCTTTCTCCTCAATGAATTCCACTAAGGTAGACCGGGCTGAGGGGCAGTGACTGGCCTCTAAGTTCACCCAGGGAGTTTCAGGGCCAAGAGGCGATTTGAACCCTATTCCTGTTCCAACTCTTTAACCCAGGGGTCAGCAATTTTTTTCAGCTGGGGACCGGTCCACTGTCCCTCAGACCTTGTGGGGGGCAGGACTATATTTTGAAAAAAGAAGAAGAAAAAAAGAACAAATTCCTTTGCCCCACAACTAACCCAGAGATGCATTTTAAATACAAGGACACATTCTACTCGTGTAAAAACATGCTGATTCCCAGGGCCGGATTTAGAAGGCGATTGGGCCACATCCGGCCCCCGGGCCTTAGTTTGCCTACCCATGCTCTAACCACCACGCCACACTGCTATTTATAATAGTGGTTCCCAGGATTCTTTGGGAGAAAGCATGTGCTTTAAGCATTACTGTGGATTAATGGTTATCTCCCACTTGGACTACTGCCATGCGCTCTACATGGGGCTACCTTTGAAGGTGACTCAGAAACGACAACTGATCCAGAAGGCGGCAGCTAGACTGGTGACTGGGAGCGGCCACCGAGACCATATAACACCAGTCCTAAAGGACCTACATTGGCTCCCAGTACATTTCCAAGCACAATTCAAAGTACCCTACTTGGCCTCCGCTGGGTCACAAGCCCGCGTGATAATAGACCTTGGCGCCGGGACTGAATGGCCCTTGCCTTTTCCTTACCCAACCCCGAAGGGAGAAAGCAGAGCCGGAGAGCAGGTCTTCCCTTTGGTTCTGGGGAGGTCAAGCTGAGGTCAGCCGGAGGGCTAAAGGTGTTTTCCTTCCCATGTGTATTGGAGGGTTAATAGAGCCCATTAAAGGACAGGAGGAGTAGGGCTCACTTTGCATATGGCGCATGGAGAACCAAGGGGGGGGAGGGATAAATGGGGGATTGGTTTGGCGCAAGAGCAGCGCCAAAGCCGCGGGGATGCCGCTCACCTGCGGATCCTTCGCCGGGCTCTCCGCCGGTGATAATCTCCCTTGGAGAAGTCTTCCAGGTTGGCCGGGTGGATGGCCCAGTAATGGCCTTTTCCGTTGTCGCTGCGGCCGGCTTTGATGAAGCACTCGTTCAACGACAGGTTGTGCCTGACGCTGTTGCGCCAACTCTTCTCCTGCACGTAAAAAAACGGGGGAAAGAGGGGTGTTGGGGGATCATTCAGTTTGCCACCGAAGGGTTAACTCCGCCGCCGGTATAAACGGGGGTTGCCGCGGGGCGGAGGTTTTGCTTAGGAACCGGGCAGAATGGCAGGAGGGAGTTCTGAGGGAGTTTCGCCTCTGTATGTTTGGCTGAACGTCTCCCAGCTATGAACAAGGCTTGGAATAGGTAAAGGTAAAGGGACCCCTGACCATTAGGTCCACTTGTGACCAAGTCTGGGGTTGTGGCGCTCATCTCGCTTTATTGGCCGAGGGAGCCAGCGTACAGCTTCCGGGTCATGTGGCCAGCGGGACTAAGCTGCTTCTGGTGAACCAGAGCAGCGCATGGAAACGCCGTTTACCTTCCCGCCAGAGCGGTACCTATTTATTTACTATTTTTTTATTATTAACATTTTTAATTTATGTATCATAATTGTTACAAAATATAAGCAAAATATTGCAAATACATACATACAGTGGTACCTCGGGTTAAGTACTTAATTCGTTCTGGAGGTCCGTTCTTAACCTGAAACTGTTCTTAACCTGAAGCACCACTTTAGCTAATGGGGCCTCCTGCTGCTGCTGCGCCGCCAGAGCACGATTTCTGTTCTCATCCTGAAGCAAAGTTCTTAACCTGAAGCACTATTTCTGGGTTAGCGGAGTCTGTAACCTGAAGCGTATGTAACCTGAAGCCTATGTAAACCCATGTACCACTGTACTTACATATATATTTCAAATAAGCACATATATATGAAAAAAGGAGCAAAAGAGAAGAAAAGAAGAAAAAATAAAGAGAAAAGAAGAAGAAGAAAAGTTGGAAGAATTTCTTCCAAATTTATTCTACAAATATATGAATACGAAAATAATAATATAATAAAATTTCATTGATTGACTTCCATCGCTTCCATATCTAATCTAAATGCTTTCTGGTCTTGGGTATCATGTCTTTATGGTGCCTATTGATGGCATCTCTGTTTCATTTGCATTTGGGGGACTGGTTGGCCGGTTTGCTCTGACTTGGGTCACGAAGGTCACTGTGTGACCTTGTCAATCACTTTCAGGCTAGCGTACCTCACAGAGTTGTGGTGGGCGGTAAAAGAGGAGGGAGAGAATCATGATTCTCACCACCTTGAGCTCCATTGAGGAAAAAAGGTGGGATGGAAGTGCAACAAACAGACACTTAAGCAACTAAAATAAAAAAATTCCTTCCAGTAGCACCTTAAAGACCAACTAAGTTAGTTCTTGGTATGAGCTTTCGTGTGCATGCACACTTCTTCTTCTTTCTGCATGCACATGAAAGCTCATACCAAGAACTAACTTAGTTGGTCTTTAAGGTGCTACTGGAAGGAATTTTTTTTATTTTGACTATGGCAGACCAACACGGCTACCTATCTGTAACTGGTATCTGAAGAAGTGTGCATGCACACAAAAGCTCATACTAAGAACTAACTTAGTTGGTCTTTAAGGTGCTACTGGAAGGAATTTTTTTATTTTGACTATGGCAGACCAACACGGCTACCTATCTGTAACTGGTATCGTAAGAAGTGTGCTTGCACACAAAAGCTCATACCAAGAACTAACTTAGTTGGTCTTTAAGGTGCTACTGGAAGGAATTTTTTTATTTTGACTATGGCAGACCAACACGGCTACCTATCTGTAACTTAAGCAACTAAAACATTGTGGAGGCAGGAGGGGAGGGTGGGTGGGAATGGAGAATCCAGAATAGGGCACGGCTGGCTGGCTGGCTGGCAGGCACCCTAAACAGGAGAACTCCAGACTGCAACATTTTGTTGCAGATCCCACTATTCAATGTAATGATTTAACCGATTTAATAAATAAACCATTCAATAACAACGTAATAAATAAAACAAACAAATGTTTGTCTTCAGACAGGCCTTCAGCTGATTAACATTCTACGGGCTTTTTAAATGTTCTTTGTGGGATTGGTTTGTTTTTGTTTTATTATATATTTTGTATTCTCGTTTTGTATTTTTTCTGTTGTGAACTGTCCTGGGATCTTCGGATAAAGGGCGGTATACAAATTTAATAAAACAAGCAAGCAAGCAAGCAAGCAACAATAATAGCCTAACTCCAAACCTTGTTTGTACAATCAGCCAATGTCAAAAACCTTGTTTATTTACTTTAATCTGATTTTTACTTGTTGGAAGTAGCATGCATGTATTATCCCCTATTTAACCCTCAAAACTTCCCGCAGGCAACTGTCTGGTGGCAACTGAGATAAATCGGTGACGAGCTTTTGGTTTACCAGCCACTTGAAGCTTCGTTGCCAACTCTTGAAATATTACTAGTGCCCCACTGCTTCCCAAGGTCAACTTGTTGTGGTCCTTGGGTCATTAGAGTGGACCCAGAACTTGCCATGGTTAAAGCCATGGTTTTCCCAGTAGTGATGTATAGAAGTGAGAGTTGGACCATAAAGAAGGCTGATCGCCGAAGAATGGATGCTTTTGAATTATGGTGCTGGAGGAGACTCTTGAGAGTCCCATGGACTGCAAGAAGATCAAACCTCTCCATTCTGAAGGAAATCAGCCCTGAATGCTCACAGGAAGGACAGATCCTGAAGCTGAGGCTCCAAGACTTTGGCCACCTCATGAGAAGAGAAGACTCCCTGGAAAAGACCCTGATGTTGGGAAAGATGGAGGGCACAAGGAGAAGGGGACAACAGAGGATGAGATGGTTGGTTGGACAGTGTTCTTGAAGCTACAAACATGAGTCTGACCAAACTGCGGGAGGCAGTGGAAGACAGGAGTGCCTGGCGTGCTCTGGTCCAGGGGGTCACGAAGAGGCGGACACGACTAAACGACTAAACAGCAACAAGAGAACTTGCCGCGGTCTGGCGAGACTTAATAGAGGCAGACATATCTGTCAGTTTGGGTTTCTCTCAGCTTCTAATTCCCTCCTACTTTTGAATTCTGCTGCAATTTCCAAGAATAAAGTCCTCAGGAAAATACGTTAACATTTCAGTGCAAATTTCTCCAAACGAACAACATTCTTGGATGCTGTTTAGACTGCTGTACAAACATTTGCAAGCAGCTCACCCTAATTATAGTCCATCTTTGTGTGTTATTTTCATGAATTTTACGCACCCATTCCTCTAAGGCATGTCTTTTTGCACCACGGAATCTGGAGAAGCAGGGATTTCGAAGGATAACTCTGTTTCGGCTCAAAAAAGGTGGGAGTTTTGTAGTTGTTTGTTAAATTGCAGACGGAATCAACGTTCTCCCCGCAAGCCTAGCAAAGGAAGCTCTCTAGACTTAATGTTTGCAAGTCAGAAGCTCAAAAAAGGGAGTAGATAGGAAAGTAAATTTGTACCCTTTGCAGGAGAGCTGTTTGAGAGTTACCGCTGTTTGGCAGGAATTTCCTATAATGTTTTGAGCTTCTGTCCCGAGCCCTAGGGATTTCTGCTGAGATATCCCCGGACCAGAGTGAGAAGCGAACTGGGTGTTAAAAAGGCCAAAAAACTGTGTCACTGGCGTCCGACGTCCCAGTCTCGTGAAAAGGACGGCCACTTACGTATCGCCAAAAGGGAGGGGGGAAAAGGGTGCTGATTTGCATATATTTTGCATGCTATATGCATGGCGCACATTTGGAAATAAGAACTCGAAATGGAAAAGGGTGAATTGGGTGGAATCCAGTGCTATTAGGTCCGTTGAAATCAATGAACGTGACTAATCTAGATCCATTAATTTCAGCAGGACTAGTGTTGCATACAGTGCCGGGTTTAAGTGTAAGCTAAACAAGCTATAGTTTAGGGCCCCACTCTCTTGGGGGGGTCCCCAAAAATATACTTCTTCTTAATTATATTTCACTATTAATATACTTCTTCTTAATTGTATTTCAGTTCAACAATTACTTTGATAAAATACACATTCTGTTACGTGCAAATGGCTTCAGATACCTATTAGGTCCATAAATTACCACATAGCATATATTCAACACAAAAAAAAAACCAGCAGCAATTTGTTGTTGACAAAGGACAGCTGGACATATAAAGGGCCCCATTACCTTCAGTAGCTTAGGGCCTCATCAAACCGATATCCGGCCCCGGTTGGATACAACCCATTAAACTTCATCATAATGTAGGGGAGGGTGACTAGATCATATGTCTGCTTCCTCAGCCTTCTGTGGGGCTAACTGTCAATGGACCATTTCATGAACCTTGGACGTTTTTTATCTCTTAACTGGACAGCCCTTCCTCTTCAGACAGAGGACTGGTCTCGGAGACCTGCCAACTAGCAGGACTGTATAAGGCAAGGGCCGCAATTTGGTGGTGGGACATGTACTTTGCATGCAGAAAGTTCCACCAACAATCCTCAGCAGCTAGGGCTCTGGCCCGAAAACCTGGAGAGATGGACAATACTGAGCTTAGATGGACCAATGGTCTGTGTCGGGGAAAGGCAGCTTCCTCTGGGGTCCTACGACTCTCGGCCACTGTACCCTGGAAGGAACCAGCCATGTTGAGCAAGTTGGCTTGCTCAATGGACAAGGGCTCTAGGTTGAGCGAGTCTAGAAGGTAGTTCAAGGCCCCAAGGTGACGACCCATGTTCTCCAGGGTACCTGTTGGTGGATCTCACCTTGTTTTTGAAGTACGGGTATTTATCCATAATCCACTGGTAGATATCGGACAGCAAAAGCTTCTTCTCCGGCGAGGAGAGGATGGCGGTCGAAATGAGGGCGATGTAAGACTGGTTGGGTTTGTCCAGGAGATCTGGAGGTGCGTGAGGTCCAGGTTGCTCTGTCTCTGCGACGCCTCTCCCTTCTGCCCTCGCTTGTTCGCCCCTCGGGTCTGGATCCCTGCGGGGTGGCTTCCTGTTCTCGAAAAGGAGGTAGTCAATGGTGAAGGAGATGTTAGGCTTCCTCTGGACCTCTGCCTCTGCCCTTTCCATGGCGGACGCAACTTGGGATGCCCTTGATCTCAGCTCATCTTCGCCGGTCCTGGAAGTCCAGCAAGGTCCAGGAGCTGTGTCGGGGCAGCGGCGGAAACAGAAGTGTCTCCCGAGGGCTGGGCTTGTAATTAGTGCAGATTACAGGGTTTGCTAATTGTGTTTTCACAAACGGGCTGCCTCCGCAAAGCAGCCTGTTTATCTGGCAAAGACTTAGCTTTAGCAGGATTTGGCATCTAAGCCTAATAAATACATTGATTAATCCGCTCGGGATACAGGAATTCTGAGCTGGGTTTACCAACAGGTTGGCGGCAGCTGGAGGAGACGGGGGGGTGGTGGTCAGGGAGGGGGTCACAGGAGGGTCTAGGAAAACAAAAGAGGAACCGTTTTTATTTCATTACATTAGGATTTTTGTTTTTGCTTTAATCCTGCCCTTTTGCATCCGGCCCAGTATACCTGAAGGAGTGTCTCCACCCCCATCGTTCTGCCTGGACGCTGAGGTCCAGCGCCAGGGCCTTCTGGGGGTTCCCTTATTGCGAGGAGCTAAGCTACAGGGCCTTCTCGGTAGTGGCCCTGTGGAATGCCGTCCCATCAGATGTCAAGGAAATAAGCAGCTATCCTATTTTTAAAAGACATCTAAAGGCAGCCCTGTTCAGAGAAGTTTTTAATGTGTGACATGTTAGTGTATTTTTGGTCTTTGTTGGAAGCCGCCCAGAGTGGCTGGGGAAACCCAGCCAGATGGGCGGGGTACAAATAAATTATTATTATTATTACTATTATTATTATTATTATTATCATTATTATCTGCCAGGACGGCTGGCAAGCTAAGGAGTAATTCCTAAAATATATCAGAGCAAATTCCAAATTGAGTAAAATAAGAGGCTGCCGCAGAAATTGAAGCTGCACAGAACAGGAATGCAGAAAGCTGTCCTACATCACGTTCCTCTAACTCAGCTACGCCTTGTCTCCAGCTGTTTTTGAACTACAGTTCCCATCATCCCTGACCACTGGTCCTGCTTGCTAGGGATGATGGGAGTTGTAGTCCAACAACAGCTGGAGGGCCTAGTTTGGGGATGGCTGGTCCAAAGGCTATTCATCAGGAAATAAGGATTTGTTTTAAGTTTTTCATGTGGGCTAAAACTCAGTTAACAAACACGGATACATATGCTATGATGTTGTTGTTGTTTTTAGTTAAATAAATAGTTTAAATTGTTATTAAGGAAACACTTACTTGCGGGTTTGCAGTGTTTGGGTTCCAAGTTGTTTTGAGTCTCAAGGCATTTGAGAACCAAGGTATAGACTCTTTTAAGCTTAAATCACAATTGTTGGGGGAAGTAAATCAAACAATCTGTGAGTGTGTTTTGGTGTTTTCTAAACCTACGTAAGCATATTTTATAATTCAGCACAGCAGCTGATAACCGTTGGGATGAACTAGTTCATTTGTAAAGGGATGAACATGACCGACACTTTGTTCTTTATTGGAAAGTTTGAATGTGCAGCTAGGGTTGCCATGCGTCTGGGAAAATCCGGACATATTGGAAATGGCAATTTTGGCGATTTATATGAAAAAAAAAAGCTCTAAAAGCTCAACAACATTTTTGGTCTGGATTTTCACTTTCTGATATATGGCAACCCTATGTCCAACTCGTTTCCTTTTTTCGAATGAGCTTCCCAGGCTCTGGGCTTCCAATGAAATCAAGGCAGCGTCCTTCAGGCCAAAATCTGCAGGAAGTTCCTGAAATATTTGCATCCATAAATTACTGCTGATTTATTCAGCGTGGCAGCAGCAGAAAAGCTTTGCAAGGTTGTTATGAGGGGCAGGCAAACTGTCTATGCAGTGTGGCGTATATTTTAAAAAATACAGAAATACAACGCCCACCGCCAAAGGCTGTAGCAAATATCTGAAATCTATAGAAAACTGAAATGCTGTCTTTATAGTAAACACGTGGGGTTATCTGTTATTTCTTTCCTTTTCTCTGACAGGCACCAGCTATGATATATAATTTTTGCCTCTTTTGCCACTTCTCCCGATTTTCCAGAATTCTGAAAACTGTGGCATTACTGGTGATGCAAGGCAGGGGGGTAATAGGGCAAATAAATAAACTGACAAAACATTGATGTATTGTACAGTTTTCCTGCTTTGCCCCCCCTTCCCAAAGCGTATTATGTGTGTATAAAATATATATTGCTGAAATGAAAGTTGCTTGGATACCTTTGGGTCACAAGCGACTGGCAAATTTAATATATGATTATGGTGATGATAATGATCAGTCCACATGGGATTTTGGACAGAGTGGAACAAAGATGAATGACAGAATTGGAAGAGACCCCATGGGGTCATCCAGCCCAACCCCCTGCAATGCAGGAATCTGGAACCCACGACCCTGAGATTAAGACTCTCACGTTCTACCGATTCAGCTTATCCCCCCCCAAAAAAAGTGGGGTGTGTGGCGTTGCTTTATCCATTAGATTCACACCCTGCCTTTCCTCTCAAATTATTTTTAAATTGTGCCTGCTTGGTGGGCCTCTTAAATGCACTCTGCACATGCCCAGAGGGCCTACCTGACCATATTGCTGTTCGTCCACTGAAACCGAGCCTAGCCACTACAAAACCCTCTCCTAAGGTTAGTAGTTGTTTAGTCGTTTAGTCATGTCCGACTCTTCGAGACCCCCTGGACCAGAGCACGCCAGGCACTCCTGTCTTCCACTGCCTCCCGCAGTTTGGTCAAACTCATGCTGGTAGCTTCCAGAACACTGTCCCACCATCTCGTCCTCTGTCGTCCCCTTCTCCTTGTGCCCTCCATCTTTCCCAACATCAAGGTCTTTTCCAGGGAGTCTTCTCTTCTCATGAGGTGGCCAAAGTCTTGGAGCCTCAGCTTCAGGATCTGTCCTTCCAGTGAGCACTCAGGGCTGATTTCCTTCAGAATGGAGAGGTTTGATCTTCTTGCAGTCCATGGGACTCTCAAGAGTCTCCTCCAGCACCAAAATTCAAAAGCATCCATTCTTCGGCGATCAGCCTTTTTTATGGTTCAGCTCTCACTTCCATACATCACTACTGGGAAAACCAGAGCTTGAACTATACGGACCTTTGTTGGCAAGGTGATGTCTCTGCTTTTTAAGATGCTGTCCAGGTTTGTCATTGCTTTTCTCCCAAGAAGCTTAATTTCGTGGCTGCTGTCACCATCTGCAATGATCATGGAGCCCAAAAAAGTAAAATCTCTCACTGCCTCCATTTCTTCCCCTTCTATTTGCCAGGAGGTGATGGGACCAGTGGCCATGATCTTCGTTTTTTTGATGCTGAGCTTCACACCATGTTTTGCGCTCTCCTCTTTCACCCTCATTAAGAGGTTCTTTAATTCCTCCTCCTTTTCTGCCATCCAAGTTGTGTCATCTGCATATCTGAGGTTGTTGATATTTCTTCCGGCAATCTTAATTCCGGCTAGGGATTCATCCAGCCCAGCCTTTTGCATGTATGTATAAAATACATATTGCTGTAAGTTGCTTGGATCCCTTCGGATCACAAGCGACCGGTAAATTTAATAAATGATTATGGTGACGATAATGATCAGTCCACATGGGATTTTGGACAGAGCGGAACGAAGATGAGTGACAGAATCGTAGAGTTGGAAGAGACCCCGTGGGGTCATCCAGCCCAACCCCCTGAAATGCAGGAATCTGGAACCCATGACCCTGAGATTAAGACTCTCATGTTCTACTGATTCAGCTTATCCCCCCCAAAAAAGTGGGGTGTGTGGCGTTGCTTTATCCATTAGATTCACATCCTGCCTTTCCTCTCAAATTATTTTTAAATTGTGGCTACTTGGTGGGCCTCTTAAATGCACTCTGCACATGCCCAGAGGGCCTCCATGACCATATTGCTGTTCGTCCACTGAAACCGAGCCTAGCCACTACAAAACCCTCTCCTAAGGTTAAGTCGAACCTAAATAGGACCACAGATTAAATCCTGCCCGCAAATTATTTCCCCCTTTTGGGGGGGGTGAGTGTCTCTTTAAGAACCGGCTGGGCGTGGCCACGCGTCGTCATCGCCCTTTCTCGGGAAGAGGAAGCGGGCAAGGCGGGTTGGCTGTGCGCCTGCGCCGCCTCTCCCCTCTTCTGGCGGCCCGAGAAGGCTTCGCCGGGTCGCTTGGCGCGCATGCGCGTGCGCCGCGCTCCTCGTCTCCGGCGTCGCACGTCGGGAGAGGGTTTTTTTTTGTACGGACCGTCGACGCTGATTGGAGGAAAGAGGACGGGGGCGGGGAAAGAAACCGCAAGACGCGCGCTCCGGATTGGCCGAGCTGGGGCGCCTGGCCGTTGACGTCCCCCCGTCACGTGACGCGGGCGGCTCTTCCCTTTCTTCTTCCCTCCCCCCGCCCCTCCCTCCACCTGTTCCCGGCGCGTTGGATGCTGGATAGCCAAGATGGCGGCGGAGCTGGTGGAGGCGAAAGTGAGTGAGTGAAAGAGGAGAGGGAGGGAGGGGAGGGAGGGAGAGGAGAAGCGGGGGTCCGAAGGGGCGCCCCGTCCCCCCCCTCACTGAGGTATGTTTTTTTTGGGGGGGGGACCCTCTGAATCTCTGCCCAAGGGAGGGGCACCTGAGGAGGGAGGGGCGTGGCTAAAGGGGAGGGGCAGCCAGAAGCCCCGCCCCCTCGTCCCGAGGGAGGGGGCGGCCTCCCCACCCCCCTCCAGGGACGACCCCCCTCACCAATCCCCTCCCACTCTCACATCCCCCCTCTCCCTACCTGCTGCTTTTTTCCCACCCCCACCTTCAAGACAGCCCTCCCCTCCCCCCATGCCAGAGAAGACCCTCCCCATTTCCTCTAAACCCCCCCCCAAGAGGGTTTGTTTGTCTGTCTGTTTGTTCACATGCCTTTTATCTCGCCCTCCCTTTGGGGCACCTTTTGACAGCCAGGAGGAGTTGCCACCAACCCTGCAAGGTGGATTTTTTTTTGGGGGGGGGACTGTTTGTTTGGAGCTGATTTAATCCTGATTGGTGCGTGTGTTGAAAGCGTAAACAAAACAAAAACACAACAGCAAAGTGCGATCTTACGCAGGTCTTGCTCAGAAAGTAAGCGCCCCTTGGGTTCAGGAGGGTGGTGTTAAAGGTGAGGTAAAGGGACCCCTGGCCATTAGGTCCAGTCGTGACCGACTCTGGGGTTGCGGCGCTCATCTCGCTTTATTGGCCGAAGGAGCTGGCGTACAGCTTCCAGGTCATGTGGCCAGCATGACTAAGCCGCTTCTGGCGAACCAGAGCAGCGCATGGAAACGCCGTTTATCTTCCCGCCAGAGCGGTACCTATTTATCTACTTGCACTTTGACTTGCTTTTGAACTGCTAGGTTGGCAGGTGGTGGGACTGAGCAACGGGAGCTCACCCCATCGCAGGGATTCGAACCGCCGACCTTCTGATTGGCAAGTCCTAGGCTCTGTGGTTTAACCCACAGCACCACCCATGTCCCATTGGGGGTGGTGTTACTCGCTGGTTAAGTCACCTGGAATAGCAGCTTGGCAATTGTATACAGTGGTACCTCGAGTTAAGTACTTAATTCGTTCCGGAGGTCCGTTCTTAACCTGAAACTGTTCTTAACCTGAAGCACCGCTTTAGCTAATGTGGCCTCCTGCTGCTGCTGTGCTGCTGGAGCACAGTTTCTGTTCTCATACTGAAGCAAAGTTCTTAACCTGAAGCACTATTTCTGGGTTAGCGGAGTCTGTAACCTGAAGCGTATGTAACCTGAGGTACCACTGTACATGCCTAATTGGAAATCGCTGGACTTCTAGGTAAGGGTTGCAGTCTCCGCCTGCTGCGCAGCGAACATGGGCACCCACCGAGTGTGGCGGTACCTTTTAGAAAGTGAAACAGGTTTATTCTGCTTGAAGCACGTTTGTGAACTGGATTTGTCAGGTGTTGGCTCTCTCCTGACAGATATTTATTGTGCATACATGTGTGTGTGTTTATTTGTTAATTTGAAACCTTAGCTGTTTTAATGGAGGAGGGAGAATCTGAAACATTTAACAGATCAACACATCTCTTAGCCGTTCCCTTGTTTACCTTGTATATGCACACATGTGGATAATAACAGAAAAAGCTATAAATGCATTTCTGTGGCACATAAGGGCTCTGCTGGATCAATCCATGTCCCATCTGGTCCAGAATCCTATTCTCACATGGCCAGCCAGATGCTACGATGGGGGGCCGGAGTGCAACTGCAACTCTCCTCTACCTGAACTGGCATTCAGAGGCATACGGTTTGTGGCCATGGAGGTAGGGCATAGCTGTCATGGCTAGTAGATGCTGATAGCCTTATCTTCTATGTAATTAGACACTTAAGTCACAAAACCACCTGCCAAAATGGAATTTCTGTGAGATACTTTAAGGCTCCTTCTCTGTGTGTTCTGTATTGTTAAGTTGAACCATGCAGAGCCAGTTGTGAAACCAATGGACACCTTAGATAGCAAGCAAAGTCATGTATAAAGGTAAAGGGACCCCTGGCCATTAAGTCCAGTCGTGGCCGACTCTGGGGTTGCGGCGCTCATCTCGCTTTCTTGGCCGAGGCAGCCGGCGTACAGCTTCCGGGTCATGTGGCCAGCATGACTAAGCCGCTTCTGGCGGACCAGAGCAGCGCACGGAAACGCTGTTTACCTTCCCGCCGGAGTGGTACCTATTTATTTACTTGCACTTTGACGTGCTTTTGAACTGCTAGGTTGGCAGGAGCAGGGACCGAGCAACGGGAGCTCACCCCATTGCAGGGATTCAAACCGCCATCCTTCTGATCAACAAGTCCTAGGCTCTGTGGTTTAACCCACAGCGCCACCCGCGTCCCAAAGTCATGTTTAGGAAGCCACAATTATAAGTTCTGCCATTTGTTTTAATGATTGTACTTTTACTTTACAAGAGTAGATCTGGCTTGTTTCGTGAATATTCAGAAACAAAGACTTTAGGGTAGTTAACTTCTTTGAGCGAATTTGGAATGGCTGGCTTCCAGTTTTTTTTCCAGTAAGATGTGGACACAAACTGGGAAGTCTTCAGTTGAAACCTTGAATTTCCACGCACTTACGTATTTGTTACTTATTTAGAGCACTTTTATCTCTCCTGAAGACATCTGGCTTACTAGAAGTACATGTAAAAAGGATCTAGGGGTCTTGGTGGACCACAAGCTTAACATGAGACTGCAGTGTGATGCAGCAGCAAAAAAGGCTAATGCCGTTTTAGGCTGCATCAACAGAAGTATAGTGTCTAGATCAGGGGTCTGCAACCCGCGGCTTCGGAGCCGCATGCGGCTCTTTTACACCTTTGCCGCGGCTCCGGGGCGGATACTAGCGAGGGGAGGAAGCGCATTGTGCGCCCCAACACTCCCCACTGTGGTGGGCACTGTACTGGCTGTGATGTTGCATGGGGGCAGTGTGTGCGTTAGTCACGCACCGTCCCAACGTCACCTTCCCGCCCACTGTCAGATCAGAGGGCAGCGGCGCGCATGCTTTAAATGTCACAATGGTTTTGCGGCTCCCAGGTTTTTTTTTTTCCTTCGGAAATGGGTCCAAGTGGCTCTTTTTGTCTTAAAGGTTGCAGACCCCTGGTCTAGATCAAGGGAAGTCATAGTACCACTCTATTCTGCCTTGGTCAGGCTACACTTGGAGTACTGTGTCTAATTCTGGGCACCACAATTTAAGAAGGATGTTGACAAGCTGGAATGTGTGCAGAGGAGGGCAACCGAGGTGGTCAGGGGTCTGGAAACTAAGCCTTATGAGGAGCACTTGAAGGAGCTGGGTATGTTTAGCGTGGCAAAGAGGAAACCGAGAGGAGATATGATAGACATCTTCAAATATTTCAAGGGCTGTCACACGGAGGAGGGAGCATGCTTGTTTTCTCCTGCTTTGGAGGGTAGGACTTGAACCAGTGGCTTCAAGTTGCAAGGAAGGAGATTCCCACTAAACATTCGAAAAAAAACTTTCTGACAGTAAGAGCTGTTCAGCAGTGGAACAGACTCCCACGAGAAGTGGCGGACTCTCCTTCCTTGGAGGTTTTCAAGCAGAGGTTGGATGGCTATCTGTCATGGATGCTTTAGCCGAGATTCCTGCGTTACAGCGGGTTGGACTAGATGACTCGCGGGGTCCCTTCACCTTGTAAGATTCTATGAGTCTATGAACCATATGAAGCTCCCAGAGCAGCATATAAATTTCAATAATAAGACAACCCCTGGCCTCAGACTCAGAATCTGATAGATGAAACACAAATGGGAAAGGAGTGTGCAAGGGGCTCTTTATCTCAGCTACAGTTAGTGTGAAGGCTGCAAGGAAAGTCTTGCTTCTGTCAGACCCAGCTCTAATAGGGGTGAAATGAGGCTAGCCCATCTCACAGGGCTGCTGTAAGGAGTACAGCATCTTTTAGTGCTATGGAGGCTTGGCGCTCTATAAATGTTAATTATTATTGTAGCAAATGAATATCTGCAGCAGACTCGTCCAGTCTGATACGGACAGCAGCAGATTTTCTCAAACTGGTGTGCATGAGGTGCGACAGGCATCGCTGTCTCCTCGCTCCCTTTTCCGACCCGAGGGCCTTCTGGGAAACCTTCCAAGAGCCACATGCCAATCGCGGGCAGAAGTGGGTGGAGCAACGAATGCAAATTACAGCTTTGTGCAGCAGGGTGCTTCCAGCACACTTTGCTCTATCCGTCATCCAGACAAAGCAAGAGGACACATTCCAGCCAGGCAAAGTCACTCCAGGAAGGGTGCAAAGCAAAGGCTGGTGAGGGTATGTGGCCGGTGGAACGCTCCAAGGCCCAGCTAGAGGGCCCTGGGATGGTTGGATTTGGCACTGAGGAATCCCACCTGCTGCCTCCACTGCCAAGTCCTTGCTTGCTTGCCTGCCTGCCTGCCAATCTATTGCTCTTGTCGTTTTTGCATGGGCTTCCCTTTGCTTGTGCTGTCCTGAGCGGCTGGAGCTTCGGTGGTGCAGCTGTGAAATGGTGGGGTTTGAAGCTTTGAGATTTTAAGGCAGTGGCTGTGAATCGTAATAAGCGGAGACCTACTTTTTAAATTAGTTGGAACAGATAGGCTTTGCTGCTGCTGCTGCTTCTTCTGTTGTTACCGTTAACCAATTTATATACCGCTTTTTAGACACAGATGATGTTCCACAATTTCAGTGCCTTAAAGAGATCTGCGCAGCATTGTCAAACCATAGTGTTTAGCCAAGCCTCCTGTTCAGCACAGGATCTGCAGAAACCTCCAGTGCCTCTCAAGTCAGCCTGTTCCTCATTTAACAACCCTTACTCTAAGAAGGTCCCCCTCATGTTCAGCCAAATCTGTTTCTTTCGTCTTCTGTAAAAGTCTATCAGTATTATTATTTTTAAATCCCCGTATTAAAAGGGCAAAGCAAGTTGCTGGCTCTCATTATTTTTAGCATATGGAGGGCACAACATTTGTTTGCTGCACCTGACTGCTGAGGATTACTTCACGCATCTGATAGAGCCAGCAAAAATCCAGCCCACAATGCCTCTTACGCCCCAAAGTCCTGCAGTAATCATGGAATCATAGAATTGTAAATTTGGGGGGCACCCTGAGAGTCATCTAGTCCACCCCCCCGCAGTGTAGGAATCCTGCCCACAACCATCCCTGGAGTACTAGTTAGGAAGGGTTAGGTGCGTCAGCAGTCTGAGACAGAAAGCATTTTTATTTGCTTATTTGCTGTGGGGGGAGGCATGGTAGCCCAAGGCTATCTCCTCACTTGGTTGCTGAGCTAAAATACAGTCGTACCTCGGAGGTCAAACGCCTTGCGACTCGAACGTTTTGGCTCCCGAACCCTGCAAAGTGAGTGTTCCGGTTTGCGAACGTTCTTTGGAACCCAAACGTCCGACGTGGGTTCCGCGGCTTCCGATTGGCCGCAGGAGCTTCCTGCAGCCAGCCAGAAAACGCGCCTTGGTTCCCGAACATTTTGGAAGCCGAACGGACTTCCGGAACTGATTCCGTTCAACTTCCGAGGTGCCACTGTATTATGTTGCAGAGCTATAGCTTGTTGGCGGAACACCTGCTTTGCACGCAGAAGGTTCTTGTCTGAAATCACGGAGGGCTGCTGTGTAGAGGGTCCTGAGCTACATGGGACCATTGGCTTGACCAGTAGAATGGACTCCCTCAGAAGGCGGTGGGCTATGCTTTGATGGAGGTTTGTAAACGGAGGTTGGATGGCCATCTGTCAGGGATTCTTTAGCTGTGATTCCTTCCTTTCAGATGACCCTTTAAAAGGTGCCTTCCAATCTGATTCTATCACTTTGTACCTCATGCACTTATCAGGGGTCAGCAAACTTTTTCAGCAGGGGGCCGGTCCACTGTCCCTCAGACCTTGTGGGGGCCCGGACTATATTTTGGGGGAAAAATATGAACAAATTCCTATGCCCCACAAATCACCCAGAGATGCATTTTAAATAAAAGGACACGTTCTACTCATGTAAAAACACACTGATTCCCGGACCATCCGCAGGCCGGATTGAGAAGGCGATTGGGCCGGATCCGGCCCCCGGGCCTTAGTTTGCCAACCCATGTCTTAGCTGCTGTGCTGCACCAGCTTTCAGCTTTCATTTTTGATGCTTTAAGAGTGAGGGTGGAGGTAAAGGTAAAGGAACCCCTGACCATTAGGTCCAGTCGTGGCCGACTCTGGGGTTGCGACGCTCATCTCGCTTTATTGGCCAAGGGAGCCGCCGTACAGCTTCCGGGTCATGTGGCCAGCAGGACTAAGCCGCTTCTGGCGAACCAGAGCAGCGCACGGAAACGCCGTTTATTTTCCCGCCTGAGCGGTACCTATTTATCTACTTGCACTTTGACGTGCTTTGGAACTGCTAGGTTGGCAGGAGCAGGGACCGCGCAACGGGAGCTCATCCCGCCGCGGGGATTCGAACCGCCGACCTTCTGATCGGCAAGCCCTAGGCTCTGTGGTCTAACCCACAGCGCCATCCTCGTCCCTTACGAGGGTGCAGGTAACAACCCCTATATAAATGGGCATTTTCTGCTGCTAGTATCATTGAATGGCCTTCCCTCTGCCATATGTGAAGGAACATAGGCAGCTGACTTAACCTGTCAGTCCTTGGTTAGTGTAGCTCAGTATTGTCTACACTGACTGGCAGCAGGTCTGTAGGGTTGTAGACAGGAGGCAGAGGCAGCTGCTTTACACATCTTGTGAAGTTTTTGCTCAGGCTTCCCCTGTTTTGGGTGCATGGGCTCCCTTGAATAATTTACTTTTACAGTGGTACCTCGGGTTACATACGCTTCAGGTTACATACGCTTCAGGTTACAGACTCCGCTAACCCAGAAATATTACCTCGGGTTAAGAACTTTGCTTCAGGATGAGAACAGAAATTGTGCTCTGGCAGCACAGCAGCAGCAGGAGGCCCCATTAGCTAAAGTGGTGCTTCAGGTCAAGAACAGTTTCAGGTTAAGAACAGACCTCAGGAATGAATTAAGTACTTAACCCGAGGTACCACTGTATATGTTTTAAATGCTGTTTTACTGCTTTTAGACTCTGTTTTTAAAATATAATACTTGGGGTGTTTTAGACTAGAGGTTTTCGAAACATTAAGAGTTTTATAAACTCTTTAAAACAAACCAGCCGGTTTCAGAGATCACCCTTCGTAGGTTTAGAGCGTCCTTTCCTGTCAGGGAACTGCCATCAGAGGTACGGAAGAAGGAGAGGGTCTCTGATTCTGCAGGGGAAGGTCCAAGCGCTAGAGGGAGACTCAGCTGGGAAGAAGGGGAAGAGAACGAGTGTTAACACCAGGGATCCAGGAGAGCAACGGGACAGGGAGGTGCAGGGGCTCCAGGACTCTTCGTTGGAAGTTAGCGAGGAGAGCCCAAGCACCCCGCTGCCCACGCCCACCCTGCGCAGGAGACTCCCGCGCAGTGAGAGGCGGAGACGATTGGGCGTCAAACAACTCTTATGTTGGCAATGCTTTAAGAAACGCCCACAGACAGATTCTACGAGTGACTAAGGGCAGCCACGCAAATATGGGCTGCGCAGTCCGGAGGGTTTAACCAGGCAATCCGATGCTCAAACGGAGCAGGATTACGCACAAGTAACTCCCAACCATTATATTTCCCATTCAGCGTTTGCGATTCGGGCTGCAGGAATCGTCCCAAGTTCTGAGTCGCTTTCTTTGGCTTCACGTCTTTGGCCCGCCAAGGTGGCATCTTTAGGATCTGCAGAGAGAGTTGTTTTCTTGACTCTCGAGTGATCAAGTGCCCCAACCCCGCCTGGCCTGCCACTGTGTTTGTGGTTGGCATGTGCAAGTTGTGACTCAGCTGCCTGCCATCCATGTATGGCAAGCACACACATACACACACACACACCCCGCTGCCACCCTCAGCGCTTGATAAACCTGGTTTCGCTCCCAGGCCGCAAAACAAGAAGTACCATTGAGTCCTTGGCAGGTTCTGCTTGCTGGAGGTGGGCTGCAATTTGGCTTCCTGGTCCACATGCTGTGTTGTTTTAACCAGCGAAATATCTTCCCGTTTGTAAGTGCTGGAGCACCGCCTGTATTCCTTCACTTGCCCTCCTCGCTGCTTTGGTAACTCGGTTGTGCAGGTCCGTTTGCACTGGAGGGTGGAGGGTACGGTTGGCAGATGCCCCTGGTGTTTCTCTTG
Source organism: Podarcis vaucheri (assembly GCF_965113315.1). Taxonomy (NCBI): domain Eukaryota; kingdom Metazoa; phylum Chordata; class Lepidosauria; order Squamata; family Lacertidae; genus Podarcis; species Podarcis vaucheri. The sequence continues at coordinate 6,564,117 of NC_138756.1, read as the reverse complement.
TGAAAGAACAACACTGGCAGACGTCTGAAGCAGCGACAAAGGAGGATTTGCTGCACCAGCCCTACTCCGAGGAATAATAATAATAATTTTTTATTTATACCCCGCCCTCCCCAGCCAAGGCCGGGCTCAGAGCGGCTTACAAGCAATAATAAAAACAAGTTGAATGATTACAACTTAAAAACAACATTAAAATACAACATTAAAATATTAAAATGTAGCCTCATCGCAGGAGGAGAAGGAAAAGAAAAAAGAAAGAGAGGGAGGGAATCAAATTGGCTCCGTTCTCAACCTGAAACTGTTCTTAACCTGAAGCACCACTTTAGCTAATGGGGCCTCCTGCTGCCGCTGCACAATTTCTGTTCTCATCCTGAAGCAAAGTTCTTAACCCGTGGTACTGTTTCTGGGTTAGCGGAGTCTGTAATCTGAAGCGCCTGTAACCTGAAGCATCTGTAACCTGAGGTACCACTGTACTGCTCCTCAGTGAGGCCAAACTTAGATTCACAAAATGCAATGCAGGAATATGCGGCAGTCCCATACGGGGATCAAACCTGCGACCTTGGTGTTATCAGCACCACGTTCTCACCAACCAGAGGCTTGGAGCGACTGGAATGGGAAAGGGTCCAGGCTGCCATTGGCTCCCTGGGCTGTTTTTCAAGCTGCGGTTGCCTGGGAAACCGTAGCACACCCAAGCTTTAACTTGGGTAGGCAATGTGAACGCAGGAGGGTGTTGACGATGGTTGGCCAACTGGCAATTCCGCCCTCTGTTTTTCCTTGGTTTCCTCAACCCAGGAGCTTGCCACTTACCATGTGTAAGGCTCGTCCCCAGTTTGGTTTGGCAGGTGCAGGATCTGGGCAGAGCCGGCCCACCCATGAGGCAAAGTGCAGCAAGCGCCTCAGGTGGCAGGATCCATGGGGGCAGCAGATCCCGAAGTGTATCTGTATTCCCCCCTCATTCCTGACCTTCACTCACCCCTTCTCCCACACCCATTTTCTGGTTTGCCTCGGGTGCCAAAATCCCTTGGGCTGGGTCTGGAGTGAGGTCATCACCCTATGCCAGTTGTTCTACCACAGAGGCTGGATTTTTGGCCACAAGGGCGTGAGCGTCAAGGGGGCAGTAAGCCACCAGAATGCAGATACACCACCCACTGACCTTTGGGACCTGCGGCTAACGCTTTAAAGCAGGGGAAAGTTCTGGAATTCCACCGTGTGCTTTTCGAACTCGTTTCCACGAGGGCAAGCGACTTGGTTTCGTTGAAATAGAGGCAGGAGTAAACATACAGTGCTGGGATGACTCTCCACCACCAGACACACACGTGTTTGCTTGTAGGTAGCAAGATGTAACTGGTGTGGGGTGAGAGGAAGGGTGTTTTCTTACCTGCCTTGCGCGGATCGGCTTCCAATAGCCCTGCCTCCATTGCCTTGTGATGGTGGGGCACCTCTGTGAAGTGGGGAGGTCCCAGGGGTTGTGGGTGCCTTCCCCAAACCTGATTGGCCCCTGCGAGAAGGAGTTTGCTGGAGCGAATGCATTCTCACCTTGATCCAACCCACTCTGTCCTTTGTAACATTGTGCATGGCACAGAGCAGAGAGGCAGAGGGAAACTGGGTGTAAGGTAGCTTCTGATGTTCCTGCTTAAATCAGCCTTTTGTTCGGAACCATGAGGACTGGAATCTTAGTTCATTTCAGAGAGAAGGATTGGAGCACCGTGTAGAGCGTGTGTTGCATTGCGTACATATTCAGAAAGCCACTGCCAATCACTGTTGACAATGCTGGTGTAGGTGGACAAATGGTTTGACTCCTAAGCAGTGCTTTTTTCTAAAAAAAATGTTTAGGGGTACTCTTAATTTCCTGCTCAAATTCAATACTGCCCCTCAATGAGGCGAAACTTAGATTCACAAAATGTTTAGGGGTATGCGTACCCCCAGAAAAAAGCACTGCTCTTAAGTACTGACGGACAATCGTTCCTATACAGTGGTACCTCGGGTTACATACGCTTCAGGTTACATACGCTTCAGGTTACAGACTCCGCTAACCCAGAAATAGTGCTTCAGGTTAAGAACTTTGCTTCAGGATGAGAACAGAAATCGTGCTCCGGTGGCGTGGCAGCAACAGGAGGCCCCATTAGCTAAAGTGGTGCTTCAGGTTAAGGACAGTTTCAGGTTAAGTACGGACCTCCGGAATGAATTAAGTACTTAACCCGAGGTACCACTGTATTTTGAATGTGGGCAGCTCTGTACCTGCCCCTTCCTGAGTTTGCAGAAAACACAGAAGAATAAAGAAAACGTACAACCTTTTTGTTATAACCATGATACTTGACCCTAAACGCTTTCCCCATATGTTCTGTTCTGTGGCATAAAATTGTGTGTGTGGGGGGTGTAAATAAATGTATAATGGTCTTTGCAAATGTATAATAATGCTATAACCACAATACATTTGTAATGGTATTCAGAATAAATACAGCCATGGGCAAAGCAGCACGGCAAGAGGAAGGCTGGTTAATAATTCCTTCCTTGAGTTGGGGTTACCTAAGCCAGATCCTGCCCCATAAACAGTGCTTTGATTTATTCGCTATCTTTGACTTCAAATGTCTGTCTGTCTGTCTGTCTGTCTGCCCTCCCTCTCCGCCCGCAGAACATGGTGATGAGTTTCCGAGTCTCGGACCTTCAGATGTTGCTCGGGTTCGTCGGCCGGAGCAAGAGCGGCTTGAAACACGAACTGGTGACCCGGGCCTTGCAGCTGGTCCAGTTTGACTGCAGCCCGGAACTGTTCAAAAAGATCAAGGAGATTTACGAGACGCGCTACGCCAAGCTCTCCGATGCAGGGCAGATTCCGCAGCAACAGCAGCAGCAGGCGCCCCAGCACAGACCTCCCCAGGAAACCCTCTCCATCCATTCCTCCTACGACCGCAGCAGCAACGCGGTGGCCAGGACTGCTCTCTCCACCGCCAACATTGACTATCCCTCCCTCTACGGGAAGTACTTAAACGGACTGGGGCGGTTACCCGTCAAACCGGCAAAGCCCGAGGTTCAGCTGGTGAAGCTCCCCTTCTACAGCATTTTGGACGAACTCCTGAAGCCCACCGAGCTCGGTGAGTTGGGTGGGCGGGATTGGGATGGCCCTGGATGGCTGGGACGTTGCCTCGTCCCACCTTTGCAGGTGGCCGGTTTGCTCATGGCAGCTGGCTTCTTCTTCTTCTTCTGCTTGCGTGCACAGGCCCTAACCCAGGGGTCAGCAAACTTTTTCAGCAGGGGGCTGGTCCACTGCCCCTCAGACCTTGTGGGGGGCGGACTGTATTTTGAAAAAAAATAAATGAACGAATTCCTATGCCCCACCATAACCCAGAGATGCATTTTAAATAAAAGCGCACATTCTACTCGTGTAAAAACACCAGGCAGGCCCCACAATAACCCAGAGAAGCATTTTAAATACAGTGGTGCCCCGCAAGACGAATGCCTCGCAAGACGGAAAACTCGCTAGATGAAAGAGTTTTCCGTTTTAGAGGTGCTTCGCAAAACGAATTTCCTATGGGCTTGCTTCGCAAGACGACAATGTCTTGCGAGTTCCTGCTGGTTTTTTCCCCTCCCCCCCTTTTCTAAGCCGCTAAGCCACTTATCAGCTGATCCGATCAGCAGATAAGCCGCTAAAAACTGCTAATAGTGCTAATCCGCTAATCCGTCAATGGGCTTGCTTCGCAAGACGAAAAAACCGCTAGACGAAGAGAATCGCAGAACGGATTCTTTTCGTCTTGCGAGGCACCACTGTAAAAGGGCACATTCTACTCATGTAAAAACATCAGGCAGGCCCCGCGAATAACCCAGAGATGCATTTTAAATAAAAGGGCACATTCTACTCATGTATAAACACTCTGATTCCTGGACCGTCCGTGAGCCGGATTTAGAAGGCGGTTGGGCCAGATCCGGCCCCCCGGCCTTTGTTTCCCTACCCATGCCCTAATCCTTACTGTCTGAAACCTTACAGCATTAGAAACTTAGATATATAACCTAGGCTCCAACTGGCTCCTTCAACCAAGGTTACGGTTGCCAAAACGGAATGTCTAGTTGCCGTTTTGGGGCAAGATGGCTCTGAAGTTTTATTTTTCAAGTGATGGACTGGACTGCGATTGATTATCAGTTAAAATACCTGGCTCGTTCAGATTGCAGCCTCGTTGAAGAGCTTTGAGAACTGAAAGAAGAAAAGTCACTCGATCCAGGGACATTCCGCTTATATATTGGCCTATTCCGACCTCTTTTTCTTAATGGCGACGTGGACCATTTGTAACGTAGGAATGTTCTTCACAACTGTGTGCAGGGCAGTGGGGTGGGGTAAGCGAAAACAATTAATTATAACGTCGTTCCGTGCCCTTGCTCGGGCTGCACAGGCAAAGCATTTTGGTTCCTGAAATTCGTTTCAGTTGTACAGATAAAATAGAACGGATAGAATTCTATAGGGTGTGGTGTTAGTGTGTGAAAGCAGTCCAAATCCAATGGTCCCCAGATAGTGGAGATGTCGGACGCCATCCTGGCACCCAGGTATCTTCACTCTGTTGCAAGCGGTTGAAAGCCACGTTCAAAATGGCTAATTTCGAACACTGCTTGGGGAGCTGTAGCCAGTCAGTATAGTAAAAATCTTACCTAGATGGACCCAGTGGTTTGGATCGGTGTTAGGCAGCGTCCTGTGTCCCTAAACACCAGTGGTTAATCACCTTTCTTCTTGAGCACTAATTGCAATACCCTTGGAAGATAGAAAGACATGATAGACTTTCGTAGAACCATAGAATTGTTGCTGGCGGTGGGAAGAAAAGCCCTTGTCCCCCCCCCCCCAGCCTTCAGAAGAGGTTGGGGGACAGACTGTCCCCGGACCTGGTCTGAAGGCGGTTTCCATAGGAACGCATTGATTGATTTTCAATGCATTCCTATGGGAAACCGTGCTTCGCAAGACGAAAAACTCGCAAGAAGAAAAAACTTGCGGAACGAATTAATTCCGTCTTGCGAGGCACCACTGTACAATCAAAGCAGGAGAGTTGAGTCGGAAGGTCAGGAAAATGCTTGTCTAAACAGGGAGCGGTCAAGAGCCCAAGGGTCAGACGTTCAGCAGGGAGGACATTCCACAACACTGGCGCCACCACTGTCAAAGCCTGACTCCGTGTTACCACAGTAGTCTTGCCTAGTGCCCTGCTGTTGCTGTTGGATTTACATTGCCCTGACCACTCTCTTGATGTGAGTTGCAGTCCAGAACCACTTGGAGGCACCAGGTTGGAGGAGACTGAAATGCGCCAGTGGTCGGATTCGGCATAAGGCAGTTGATTGGTCTGCAGATAACTTTCTGAATCGCCCCTTAAGGCTAAGAGGTTGGATGTCTCAGAAGGCTTCTTAGCTGTTTATTGTTCCTTCCCACCCCTTCTCTTAAGAATTGCTGTTGTATCGTCACGCTGAATTGGGTGCCGTCTGGAAGCTACTTGTGGTCTTGTGATATTTACTTGATCTCAATTAAAGGTATCATGTCCCTCTCCCTGTTCTTGGTTGTCTCCTCTCCCACGCTGAATTAATATGACTGTCTGCATCTTTCTGCCTGCAGATTTGTTTTGCATGCAGTGGTAACTTGGTTCTTGAACTGAATCCTCCGTTCCGGGAGTCCGTCCGACTCCCAAAACGGTTTGAAAACAAAGGCGCGGCTTCTGATGGGCTGCAGGAGCTTCCTGCGCTCAATCGGAAGCTGCGCCAGATGTTCGGCTTCCAAAAAACGTTTGGAAACTTGAACGGTCACTTCCGGGTTCGTGGGAGCCGATTTGTTCAGTGGCCAAGCCGTTCAAGTACCAACGTACCCCTGTATTTATATCCCACTTTTCGGGCAGAAGAAACCCGCCGCCCCCCCCCCCAAACATGGCTCTCAGCAGTTGCCATTCAATCATATTAACGGAGCGGTATCTCTTGTCGAAGGCAGAGGGTCCGCTGGGTGTTGGAACTGGGGTTTCAAGGGATGATTGCGGGGCGGGGGCATCTCCCAATTCGTTTCCCCCTGTGGTGAAAAATTCACGTGCGTAAAGGTTTGCAGCAAAGTGGCTGAGGCAACGCCAGTGTTTTGATTGCAGGAGGAGCTGAGAGCCCTGCATGTCCTCTGAGAAATTATTTGTTGCTCTGACTCCAAAAACGTGCTGGGCTCTCTGAGACGGGTTGTGCGAGGGATTCCACGTGAACACATGAGAGCCCTGTTGCGTTCAGCTGAGCGGAGTGCATAAATCATACGCACAACCTCCCGGTGCAGCTGCAGATATGATTTTAGGCTGCTGTTGATAGAACCACAAAACCCCAAGTTATGGAGATTACTGGCTTGTCTTCAGCTAAGTTCCATCCCCCTAGCAAATACAGTGGTGCCTCGCAAGACGAAAAGAATCCGTTCTGTGATTCTCTTCGTCTAGCGGTTTTTTCGTCTTGCGAAGCAAGCCCATTGACGGATTAGCGGATTAGTGCTATTAGCGGCTTTTAGCGGCTTATCTGCGAGGCATTCGTCTTGCGGGGCACCACTGTATCTGAAGGGCTGTCACATAGAGGAAGGTGCAAGCTTGTTTTTTCCTGCTCTGGAGGGCAGGACTCGAACCCATGGCTTCAAGTTACAAGACAGGCGATGCTGTTTGACAACAGAGCGAACTCCATCGGAAGGTGGCGGACTCTCCTTCCTTGGAGGTTGGATGGCCATCTGTCGCGGATGCTTTAGTTGTGGCATGCACCCTTCGTTAAATAGAACACTTGCAGGAAGGCTGTTCACCTTCATAGAAAGCGTTGTTGCTTACAATCCCTGCAGCTTGCAGTGGAAAAGTCCTTAAAACATTTAGATAAATCTTGCTGTATGAATCCCCCCCCCCCAGTTTTTGAAGTCCTTCTGAAAGACAGGAGGCAACCCAAAAGCTTGCAAAGAAGCTCATGGTTTCTCTTTCTCCCCCCCCCCCGCCACTGTGCCCCCCCCATGAGGCTGCAGTTCAGGGATTTGGCAAGCCTTGAGCAGATTTTGGTTCTGTTGCATAAGACTGCTTCGGAGAGAGGGCCAGTTTTCTGCTCCGTTTGTCTCCCTCCTCGAGGCCGCCTGCTTGCTTGACCTCCTTCTCTGTTCCCTGTGTGCAGTCCCGCAGAACAACGAGAAGCTACAGGAGAGCCCGTGTGTCTTTGCCCTGACGCCGAGGCAAGTGGAGCTCATCAGAAATTCCAGGTATTCTGCTGGGGTCCCTAGCCTTTCCCTATCTGGTTTCCCCTTTGACCGGAGACTTCCTGTTTCCCTGCTAGGGTTTTTACCTGGGTTAAGCCTTTCTCCAGGTCTCGCGAGCTGGCATCTGGAGCCGGTGGGCAGGCAACACCCCGCAGCTGACCCTCGGGCATTGTCCTGAGAGTGGGACCCCTTTGCTATGGCTGCATCTTGTGACATTTGTTCCAAAGTGCGTTTGAGTTAACTGTCCCACATTCAAGTGACAAACCCTCCAGCAGAGCTTTTGGGCTCTAGTCTGCAAATTGGGAATGAACAACGTCAGAGAACAGAATCTAAGCTGAAAAACCAAAATTCTTGTGTCCCCGCTGAAAAATCCTGGGGTCGGTCTTGGGTTTATTACTCTTGCGATAAATGTTTCCCTTCTCTGTGAACACAGACGCTTAACCCGGAGGGGATGTTTGTCTTGTTTTCATTTGGCAGGGAGCTGCAACCAGGTGTGAGATCGGTCCAGGTAGTCCTCAGGTAAGTCTGAACGCTGCGGCTGCTAATTAAAGCCCCTGAGATGGGGGCAGCGGGTGGGGTGGGGGGAGGAATATTACAAAAGCCAGGCAGTGGCGTCATCGGAAGAGATCCTCGGCTGACAAACTTGCAAGCGGCTTCCCTGCATAGCGGTTCCCTGGGCCCCAGTCTCCCTCTCCTAACGCGAAGCTCCTTCTAATTCGCAAGGTCGCAGCTTGCCTGCGCATCTGCTTGTTTTCCATGGCCACTCCTGATCACGAGGAAGAGCCTTGAGCTTTTGAAGGTGACGGCTAGGTTTCCAAGAGACCGGGGCTGCTTCCGTACAGTGCATTGAAGTCACATGGCTTCCCCCCCAGAGAATCCTACAAGCCGCAGTTTGTCAAGGTTTCTGGGAGGTGTAGCTGTGTGGTGGGCAAACTACAGTTCACAGGGTTATTTTTTGCAGTGTACGCAGCCTGGGGCACAGGCCTCTGATACATTTGCAGAGGCTAATTCAGTCTTTCCAAAAAAATGTTTAGGGGTACAGTGGTACCTTGGGTTACAGATGCTTCAGCTTACAGATGCTTCAGGTTACAGACTCCGCTAACCCAGAAATAGAACCTCGGGTTAAGAACTTTGCTTCAAGATGAGAAGAGAAATCGCGTGGCAGCAGCGGGAGGCCCCATTAGCTAAAGTGGTACCTCAGGTTAAGAACAGTTTCAGGTTAAGAACGGACCTTCGGAACGAATTAAGTTCTTAACATGAGGTACCACTGTACTCTCATTTTCCTACACATATTGAAGTAAAGGTAAAGGTACCCCTGACCGTTAGGTCCAGTTGTGGATGACTCTGGGGTCATGTGGCCAGCATGACTAAGCCGCTTCTGGCGAACCAGAGTAGCGCACGGAATCGTGGTTTACCTTCCCGCCGGAGTGGTACCTATTTATCTACTTGCACTTTGACGTGCTTTCGAACTGCTAGGTGAGCATGAGCTGAGACCGAGCAACGGGCGCTCACCGCGTCATGGAGATTCAAACCACCAGCTTTCTCATCGGCAAGCCCTAGGCTCTGTGAAATGTCTAAACCACTGAGCCTCTTGGGCTTGCTGATCAGAAGGTTGGCGGTTCGAATCCCTGCATCGGAGTGAGCTCCCATTGCTCTGTCCCAACTCCTGCCAACCTAGCAGCTTGAAAGCACGCCAGTGCAAGTAGATAAATAGATACTGCCGTGGCAGGAAGGTAAATAGCATTTCCATGCGCTCTGGTTTCTGTCACAGTGTTCCATTGTGCAAGAAGTGGTTTAGTTCTGCTGGCCACGTGACCCAGAAAGCTGTCTGCGGACAAACGCCGGCTCCCTCGGCCTGAAAGCGAGATGAGCGCCACAACCCATAGTCGCATTTGACTGGACTTAACCGTCCAGGGGTCCTTTACCTTTGCAAACCGCTATTCTGAATAACGTATTTTAGGGGGAACTGGGGAAGGGTTTGTGGAACTGAGCAAAGAAGCATGGGAACGGCTGGTCTAGAGCTTTCGCTTTCTTTCCCCCGCAGAATCTGCTACACAGATACCAGATGCCCTCAGGAAGACCAATATCCCCCAAACATCGCTGTGAAAGTGAACCATAGTTACTGTTCTGTCCCGGTAAGTCAACCCAAATCCTCTGAAACTCGTACAGAAGAGGACAGGGGTGTCCACTGCCCATTTTTTGTGAGATGGGCTGCCTTCCGTTGGTGTTACCATCCGTCAGCAGCGTGGAGGGTGGGCTGTCTCATCATTTGCAGACGTGAAAGCTGCCACCGCTTTCTCCAGGCCAAGACTTTGTCCTCAACCATAGCCAGCCTCCCTGGATGGGGCGGAGTTTTGCACAATTCAGAGTGTTGGCGCTGACCTTCAAAGCCCTAAACCAGGCTTCCTCAGCCTTGGCCCGCCAGATGTTTTTGGCCTACAACTCCCATGATCCCTAGCTAGCAGGACCAGTGGTCAGGGATGATGGGAATTGTCTCAAGACATCTGGAGGGCTGAGGTTGAGGAAGCCTGCAGCCTAAATGGCCTCGGCCCAATATCCCTGAAGGAGCGTCTCCACCCCCATCGTCCAACCCGGACACCGATGTCCAGCTCCGAGGCCTTCTGGCGGTTCCCTCCCTGCAAGAAGTGAGGTTACAGGGAACCAGGCAGAGGGCCTTCTTGGTAGTGGCGCCCACCCTGTGGAACACCCTCCCATCAGATGTCGAGGAAATAAACAACTCTCTGACTTTTAGAAGACATCTGAAGGCAGTCCTGTTTAGGGAAGTTTTTAATGTTTGATCGTGTTTTTAATGTTCTGTTGGGAACTGCCCAGAGTGGCTGGGGAAGCCTGGCCAGATGGGCAGAGAATAAGTAATAAAGTATTATTATTACATTATTATATCCAGCTGCATCCAGTTTGGGGGGGCTTTTCCTCGATGTCCTTGCTGGGAATCTTGTGCCCTGCAGGGTCTTTGAAATGGACGGTTTGTGAGCAGATTGCAGAGAAACAAATAAGCCTTAAAAGGTTCTTGAGCAGAAATTTAGCAAAAGACGGGCATCTTGGAGATGCATTCTTCTTCTTCTTTGTTTACATCATTGGCTGCTTACCGCTTTTCGGGTGTGTGCGTGATTTGTGTCTTTTGCTGGCAATGAAACAAACACCTCTTTCTTTCTTTCTTTCTTTCTTTCTTTCTTTCTAGGGCTATTATCCCTCCAACAAACCAGGCGTGGAGCCCAAGCGGCCTTGTCGTCCCATCAACCTCACTCACCTCATGTACCTGTCTTCCGCAACCAACCGCATCACCGTCATCTGGGGCAATTACGGAAAGGTGCGGGGCAAGTTGGGCGGGCAGTCGCAAAATTGCCGCTGCCCCTCTTCTCCTCCTCCTCCCTTAAATGTTTGTCCTGCTTTGCGTATGCAGACGTGTTTTCATCTGTGCCCGGGTGTGGTTATGCACGCCCACTCCCTCTTTCGGTAGGTGTGCCAGGGTCAAAACTGAGCTGAGCTGCTGACTCTCCCTGTTCCTTTAAGAAGCCGGCTGTGCAAAGCGCTGATTGGCCACCCCTTGTGTGACTGTCACAACCTTGGCTCAGAACAGAGTCGATTTGATTTAAATCATGCGTAGGCAAACTAAGGCCCGGGGGCCGGATCCGGCCCAATCACCTTCTCAATCTGGCCCGCGGGTGGTGCGGGAATCAGTGTGTTTTTACATGAGTAGAATGTGTCCTTTTATTTAAAATGCATCTCTGGGTTATTTGTGGCGCATAGGAATTAGTTCTTTTTTTCCCCTTCAAAATATAGTCTGGCCCCCCATAAGGTCTGAGGGAGAGTGGACCGGCCCCCTGCTGAAAAAGTTTGCTGAACCCTGATTTAAATCAAATTGATTTAAATCGCGATTTAAATCTCTAGTCAGTAAGGCTTGATTTAAATCTTTTTTTTCCCCCAGAAAGACTCATTCTTGCCAGTATAAGCTTAACATTTACAACCAGATGAAGGTTTCATTTTTGGAATGATAAATTTCCAGAGAAGTTTTTTACAGTTACCGTATTTTTTGCTCTATAAGACTCACTTTTCCCCTCCTAAAAATTAAGGGGAAAAGTGTGTGCGTCTTATGGAGCGAATGCAGGCTGCGCAGCTATCCCAGAAGCCAGAACAGCAAGAGGGATTGCTTCTTTCACTGTGCAGAGATCCCTCTTGCTGTTCTGGCTTCTGAGATTCAGAATATTTTTTTCTTGTTTTCCTCCTCCAAAAACTAGGTGCGTCTTGTGGTCTGGTGCGTCTTATAGAGCGAAAAATACGGTATATCAAAAATTACTGATTTGGTTATACTATTAGAAATACATAGACCGATAATTATGAAATTATTGTGAGGTTTAATTAGGACAGTCCACATATACATTGGTACTCTGGGTTATAGACACTTCAGGTTACAGATGCTTCAGGTTACAGACTCCACTAACCCAGAAATAGTATCTCGGGTTAAGAACTTTGCTTCAGGATGAGAACAGAAATTGCGTGGTGGTGGCGTGGCAGCAGCGGGAGGCCCCCTTAGCTAAAGTGGTGCTTCAGGTTAAGAACAGTTTCAGGTTAAGAACGGACCTCCAGAACGAATTAAGTTCTTAACCCGAGGTACCACTGTATATTGGCTTCCTCCGGCCTCCTTTTTTCAATGGTGACCCAGACCACTGGTAATGTAAGAATATTCTTCACAGCTGTGAGCAGGGCAGTGGGCTGGGCTAAGCGAAGACAAGCGACGGCAATTCACTGTGACGTTGTTCCCTGTTCCTGCTTAGGCCGCACAGAAAAAGCATTTTGGTTCCTGAAATTCATTCCAATTGTGCAGATAAAGTACAGCGGTACCTTGGCTTAAGAACAACTTAGTTTAGGAACAACTTGGATTAAGAACGCTGCAAACCCAGAAGTAGGTGCTTTTGTTAAAGTTTGTGGGTCATAAATCCTTTGACCCACTGAGTCTGCTGCAACGGCCCTGTAATAAACATGATTTATTGCCACTCCGACAAAGTTCCAATTGTGCCCACATGCTTCCACTCGTGCGCTGCCACTCTTCTCAGTTGCAGGATGATAGCAGAGTTCACACGCAGCGTAAAATGGCTTGTCTCTGTCATAGCTGTCAAGCGTCCCTTATTTGGCGGGACAGTCCCTTATCCCAGCGCCATGTCCCACTGCTGTCCCTTATTGATGATGTCCCTTAAATAAGCTACTGAAGGTAATGGGGCCCTTTCTAGGTCCAGCTGTGCTTTGTCAACAACAAATTGTTGCTTTTCTGTGTGTTGAATATATGCTATATGGTCATTTATGGACCTAATAGGTATCTAAAGCCATTTGCAAGCAACAAAATATGTATTTTATCAAAGTAATTGTTGTTCCCTTATTTTGGCTGCTGATCCCTTATTTTCGAAGCTGCTGGTCCCTTATTTTCAAATCCGTAAGTTGACAGCTATGGTCTCTGTCGACATGATGTCTCCAATAATTCAGCTTGACACCAGTGCTTCTATTCTAACGCTCTTTAGAAGCATTCAAAAACAGAAAAGAAAAACCTACAGAATCCAGCTGCAGGCTTGCAGCTTTCTGTCTAACAAAAATGCAACTATCTTGCTCACGTTCTCAAACAGAGAGAGAGCTCAGCCCCCACAGAGCACAGATCGAAGGAAAATGCCCAGGTCATGTGAGCAACGCACCCAGTGAATAAGAACGCTTCCTGGAGTGTTAACTGTCCAGAACCACAACAGTTTTGGTTTAGAACTTTGCCTTGGAAGCAGAACATGTTGAGTATGTTCCATTTGTAAATTGTAAATCTGCTATGGGAAAGCACGCCTTGGTTTAAGAACGCTTTGGTTTAAGAACAGACTTCCGGAATGGATTAAGTTCGTAAACCAAGGCACCAATGTATAGCTGATAGAATTCTACAGGATGTGATAATACTGTCAAAACATTGAAGAGCCAGTGATCTCCGGGCATTGTCCTCCAAATGGTGGAGAGGTCAGGCACCCAGGCATCTTCTCTTGATTGCACACCCTGAGAGGGTCAATAATGGGCAGAGCAGGAGATACGAATTTTGCCTTGGCACAGTCAGCTAGTTCCGTCGCTCTCACGTTTCTCCACCCAGGAAAGCAGGAAGCATGGTCAGGAAACACATTCTAGCCTGGCACGAATACAGTGGTGCCCCGCAAGACGAATGCCTCGCAAGACGGAAAACTCGCTAGACGAAAGAGTTTTCCGTTTTGGAGGTGCTTCGCAAAACGAATCTCCTATGGGCTTGCTTCGCAAGACGACAATGCCTTGCCAGTTCCTGCTGGTCCCCCCCCCTTTTCTAAGCCGCTAAGCCGCTTATCAGCTGATCCGATCAGGAGATAAGCCGCTAAAAGCCGCTAATAGCGCTAAGCCGCTTATCAGCTGATCCGATCAGCAGATAAGCAGCTAAAAGCTGCTAATAGCGCTAAGCCGCTTATCAGCTGATCCGATCAGCAGATAAGCCGCTAAAAGCCGCTAATAGCACTAATAGTGCTAATCCTTCAATGGGCTTGCTTTGCAAGACGAAAAAAACCGCTAGACGAAGAGAATCACAGAACGGATTCTTTTCGTCTTGCGAGGCACCACTGTACGCAAGGAGTGGGTGGGCAAAGCAAGGCCAATGAGAGGTGTGGCTCAGGAGGATATATGGCCTAGAGGGCTTGCATTTGCCGCTAGGTCTGGAGGTCCCCCCCCCCCCCGGTTCAAATAATACCCCGAAAATAATACAGTTTCTTATATTAATTTTTGCTCCCAAAGGTGCGCTAGGTCTTATTTTCAGGGGATGTCTTATTTTTCCATGAAGAAGAATATGGTGCACGTTTATTGTCTAATTGTGAGTCAGCCAGAGCGAGCAGCAGGCAGCAGCTTATCCTGGCAGTGGCGCGGGCTCTCTGATTTAAATAGACCTTGCACTGCCTGAACAGCTCCGGCTGCACTGCGGCCAATCAGTGAGCTGCGTGGCGGCGCCTGCCGCTACGGTCCAGAGGAGTCAGACGCCTTATGGTAGCTTCGGGGGCCTTATATTCCAGGGAGGCCTTATGTTCGGGGAGGTCTTATTTTCGGGGGATGCCTTATATTACAGCGAGAGGCAAAACTGGAAGTACCGTATTTTTCGCTACGTAAGGCGCACCTGACCATAAGGCACACCTACTTTTTTTTGGGGGGGGGGAGGTTAAAGAAAAAAAATATTATTCAAAGGGAGCGCTGAGCAGAGCCTATATGCATCCCAGGCTCTGCTCAGCGCTCCCTTTCATGAGCCGCATGGAGCGTGTGTGCGGCGCTTGCAGGCTTTTCCCCGAGGAGGGAGAAGGGCAGCCCGTCACTGACTGCTCCCAGCCTTCCCGCTGCTCCCAGAGCTTGTGGGGCTGGTGGGGGAAGCCCAGGTCCCCCCCCCCAGCCCCGGGGACCACACATTCGCTCCATAAGACGCACAGACATTTCCCCTTAGATTTTAAGAGGAAAAAAGTGTGTCTTACGGAGCGAAAAACACGATAGGTCTTATTTTCGGGGGGTGTCTTACTTTCGGGGAAAGACGGTGTAATGGGTATGAGTTACTCGTGTGTAAACTGGTGCCTTTCTCGGCTAATTTGCCTTGTTAAACCTTTCTGACTGCACAGCCCCTTCTCATGGTGGCTGCCTCAGTCACTGGCAGAATCCGTCAGTGGGCGTTTCTTGAACCTCTTCCAACATAAAAGTTGTTTGACACCCAGTCTCCTCCTCCTCTTCTGCGCAGGGAAGGCGTGGGTAGCGGAGGACCTGGGCTCTCCTCACTGATGCCCAGTGAAGAGTCCTGGAGCCCTCTCTCCAATTCCCCCGTCTGCCCCCCTTCATCCCTGGTGTTGTGCTGAATGGCTTCCCCCTCTACTGAGCTGCTTCTCCCCCTGCTGCTGGGTCCTTCGCCAGCATCATCTGGGAGCCTCCCCTTCACCTCTCGCTCCGATGTCAGTTCCCTGACAGACGGTAACACAGGAACCGAAACACAGGAAGGATCCTTTGCCAGGTGATAGGAGGGCTGCTTTGAAAGACCAAGGAAGCTTTCCCTGCCCTGCGATTTCTCACAAACCCTCTGTTCTCCTCCCGCTCTTCAGAGTTATTCCGTGGGCCTCTTTCTCGTGAGACAGATGACGTCGGCAGAGCTGCTCCAGAGGTTGAGAGTAATCGGCATTAAGCACCCAGAGCTGTGCAAGGCACTTGGTGAGTTGGCACGCTTCTCCGTAGAATCGTAGAGTCTCAAGCGACCCCCAAAGGCCATGCAATGCGGGAATCTTTTTCTCAACATGGGACTCGACCCACCGCCCTGAAATTAAGGGTATCGTGCTCCTGTGGAGGGGGGGGGGCAGTACATGAAGAAGGGAGGTCTGCAATCAGGAGTTGCAATCCGGCAGTCTCCAGAAGGCTGCCGGTTCGCCGCCCCTGAGCCAGTGTTAGAAACTCGGGTATGTAAACGAGGTGCAAAATGGCTCCTTAAACCAGTGTTGCAGTCGCCAAAACAGATTGTCCTAGTTGCCATTTGGGAAGGCCAGACGACTAGGAAGTTGTATTCTTCAGTGCAACTCTCTGGTTCCTGAAATCTGTCCTGATTGTGTGGATAAAATAGCACAGATAGAATTCTACAGGGTGTGTTGTTAAGTACAGTGGTACCTCGGGTTACATACGCTTCAGGTTACATACGCTTCAGGTTACAGATTCCGCTAACCCAGAAATAGTACCTTGGGTTAAGAACTTTGCTTCAGGATGAGAACAGAAATCATGCTCTGGCGGCAGCAGCGGGAGGCCCCCTTAGCTAAAGTGGTGCTTCAGGTTAAGAACAGCTTCAGGTTAAGTATGGACCTCCAGAACGAATTAAGTACTTAACCTGAGGTACCACTGTAACCATGCATTCTCAATCCTGTGTGCTCACAGTTCTATCACTCCCAGTCAGTGCGTATCCTGTATCCTCCTGCCGAGATCCTGCAAACATTTGATGCCGCAGATGTTCTGGCTGATGTGTGTTGTGCTGGGAGCGGCCGCCGAGACCATATAACACTGGTCCTGAAAGACCTACGTTGGCTCCCAGGACATTTCCAAGCACAATTCAAAGTGCTGGTGATGACCTTTAAAGCCCTAAACGGCCTCAAAGGCCCAGTATACCTGAAGGAGCATCTCCACTCCCATCGTCCAGACTGGACACTGAGGTCCAGCTCTGAGGGCCTTCTGGCGGTTCCCTCCCTGCGAGAAGTGAGGTTACAGGGAACCCGGCGGAGGGCCTTCTCGGTAGTGGCACCCGCCCTGTGGAGCGCCATCCCATTAGATGTCAAGGAGGTTACACATGCTTCAGGTTACATACGCTTCAGGTTACAGACTCCATTATTATTATTATTATATCACTGTAGCCCCTCTGAACAGCATGCTATTGGGGAAGAGCCTCAGCACAACCGATAAATCATAACAAGCCCAACCCCTAGCTCACAATGATTGTGCCAAAAAACACGTTGTGGAGTATACCTGCCGTAAAACACCTGTCTAGGGGGCCCTTTGTCTTGGGCAGAAGCAGGTCGAGGGAGAGAACGAGAAAGATTCTTCCACTGCCCGATTTCTCCGTTCCCTGGGGAGTGGTGAAAGTCGTTAACAAAGAACCACCGCTTTGTTCCCTCTCTTCTCTTCTTCCACATATTCTCCCCCCGACTCAACAACTGTAGTTAAAGAGAAGCTTCGCCTGGATCCAGAAAGCGAAATCGCCACCACTGGTGTCAGAGTGTCTCTCATATGCCCGGTAAGTGATCCATGTTGTGTTGTAAAGCGCTCGCTCTGTGTGTGTGTGTGTGTGTGTGTGTGTGTGTTTAGAGGTGGCAGCTACAGCACAGCTCACATGCCTTGGGAACAGCTGATTGGTGGGAAGGTGCCATTGCAGGAGATGCTTTGACACTTTCAAGATTTCCTTAAGTCCAGTAGCCTTGGAACGTTTATTATTTGTTTACCCCATTTATATCAAGGTGGCATGCCTGGTTTCCCCCACTCCTCATTTAATTTCCGCAACAACCCTGTTGGGACTCTCCCCGAGATCTTCGGAGGAAGGGTGGTATATAAATTTAATAAATAGATCTCTGCTGTTTTCAAGCTCCTTGAGGCTACTGAGTCTTCCATCCTCCCTTTGGAAGCTGGGTTTTGCTCAGCAAAGGCATATCCCTGGCCTTAAAGGGACCCCTGACCATTAGACCAAGTCGTGGCCGACTCTGGAGTTGCGGCGCTCATCTCGCTTTATCGGCCAAGGGAGCCGGCGTACAGCTTCCGGGTCAATGTGGCCAGCATGACTAAGCCGCTTCTGGCGAACCAGAGCAGCGCACGGAAACACCGTTTACCTTCCCGCCGGAGCGGTACCTATTTATCTACTTGCACTTTGACGTGCTTTTGAACTGCTAGGTGGGCAGGAGCAGGAACCGAGCAACGGGAGCTCACCCCGTGGCGGGGATTTGAACCGCCGACCTTCTGATCAGCAAATCCTAGGCTCTGTGGTTTAACCCAATTTTAAAAGGGGGTAGCCCCCACCCCACTGCTCTGCACTCTCCTTGAGTGCCTCTACATGGCTAGAATGTGCCATTGAACTCAGAAAAGGCCTCTTCCTTGCCTGGATGGAGTTTGGAGGGGTGTGTGTGTGTAGGAATTCGCCTTCTATACAAAGGCAAACATTTGCATCTGTTGCTCCGCCCACCTTTGCTCAAGCCCCGCCTACCACCACCACCAGGTGGCCCCCGGGAGGCTGTCTAGAAGTAAGTGTGGCCCTCAGGCTGACAGTGGTTCCTAAAGAGCCAAAAGAGCTGCCCCAAGCCTTCCTCCTTTGGGTCCGTTCTGGGGCTTTCATAACGTTCCTCACCTTTCTCTCCAAAGCTTGTGAAGATGCGTCTGTCGGTGCCGTGTCGGGCCGAGACCTGCGCTCATCTCCAGTGTTTCGACGCCGTTTTCTACCTGCAGATGAATGAGAAGAAGCCCACCTGGATGTGCCCAGTTTGCGACAAACCAGCCACTTACGACCAACTGATGATCGATGGGTGAGTTGAGCTGATTGCCTCATCAGAAGCAGCTCTTTTTACCTCTGTGTGTGTGTGTCTTGAGCATAGCTGTCAACTTACAGATTTGAAAATAAGGGACCAGCAGCCTCGAAAATAAGGGATCAGCAGCCAAAATAAGGGATTTTCCAAGCACAGGTATGTTCGATTTCTGAGCCTCTCCGAGCCAAAGGCAGAAAGCCCAGCCAGCAGCCAAACGAAGCCTCACGCGGTGGTTCCCACAGCGCAGCAACCCGGCAAAGGGGATGCAGCAAGGAAAACCACCGTCACCTCTCCGCTGGGAAGCGCTGAGCAAAGGCGAGTCCCCAGGCAAGGCGGCCAATTTGATCGGCACAAGGCATGCAAGCTCCACCCCCCAGTCGTTCTTAGACTCCTTATTGGGTGAGCAACGCAGCCAAGCAACACAGTTGGAGCCTCCCTCCTCCCTGGCCAGCAGGGAGGGAGGGAGGGAGAGGAGCTGCTTCCTCTGAAACCCGGGAAATTTAAGGGACGTCATCAATAAGGGACAGCAGCGGGACACGGCACTGGGATAAGGGACTTTCCCGCCAAATAAGGGACGGTTGACAGCTATGGTCTTGAGGCCTGCCTTAGAATAACAGAACCGCAGAGTTCGGTCACCTGGTCCAACCCCCTGCAATGCAAGGAACACAATGGAAGAATTGCCTGATGGACGGCCATCTGTTCGAAAACCTCCAAGGAAGGAGAGGCCAACGCCTTCTGAGGGAATCACCGTCAGACGGCTCTTCCTCTTTGAAAGTTCTTTCTGGTGTATTGTCTGAATCTCATCTCATCTCTTGTCCTTTGAATCCGTTTGGTTCCTGCTCCCTGGAACAGCAGCAGACAAGCAAGCAAGATTGCTCCATCTTCCATGATCTTTGAAGATGGATCTCACTTAACCTCTCGGTCTTCTCTCCTCCTGGCTAAACGTGCCCTCACTTTATTTATTTTGAAATAATTTTTATTTGATTTTACAAGTATTATTATTATTATTATTATTATTATTATTATTATTATTATTATTATTTATACCCCGCCCATCTGGCTGGGTTTCACCAGCCACTCTGGGCAGCTTCCAACGGAATATTAAAATACAATAACCTATTAAACATTGAAAGCTTCCCTAGACAGGGCTGCCTTCGGATGTCTTCTAAAAGCCTGGTAGTTGTTTTTCTCTTTGACATCTGGTGGGAGGGCGTTCCACAGGGCGGGTGCCACCACCGAGAAGGCCCTCTGCCTGGTTCCCTGTAACTTGGCTTCTCGCTGCAAGGGAACTGCCAGAAGGCCCTCGGAGCTGGACCTCAGTGTCCGGGCAGAACAATGGGGTGGAGACGCTCCTTCAGGGTTATAACTTCAGAGTTATAACAATACAAAATATATATCCATATTTGGAGACTTCTCCGAATCTCTAGGCTTCCCACCTGCCCCTCCATGGGTCCTATTATAAACCTTTTCAACTGTGTATTATTTCACCATCCAAATTTTATGTCTCTCCAGTTGATCCATAATATCTTCTACATTGCAAGTGCAAACCTGCTAATGTTTTTATCTGCTTACAGTGGTCTCTCAAGTAAATTATAATTTCCCCCCATTCTTTATTGAAGTTTTGGTCTTCTTGGTTCCTGAGCTTTGTCATCAGTTTTGCCATTTCGGCATAGACCAACAGCTTAGTTTGTCATTTTCTGGTATGGGCTTTGTCTTCTTTCCATCTCTGGGCTTTAAAGAGAGGCAAAGCCTTGTGTGAGGAATTAGGATATTGATGTGTCGCTTTCTAACAAGATCTCCAAGCGACTTTCATTTAAAAACATAATGATAAACCTAATCATTCACATCTGGCATATATTTCACATCTGGCAACCAATGTGCTCCTTTGGTTTCACATAGTACATGGGTAAAAGGTAAAGGGACCCCTTACCGTTAGGTCCAGTCGTGACCGACTCTGGGGTTGTGGCGCTCATCTCGCTTCATTGGCCGAGGGAGCCAGCATACAGCTTCCGGGTCATGTGGCCAGCAGGACTAAGCCGCTTCTGGCGAAGCAGAGCAGCGCACGGAAACGCCGTTTACCTTCCCGCTGGAGCGGTACCTATTTATCTACTTGCACTTTGAGGTGCTTTTGAACTGCTAGGTTGGCAGGAGCTGGGACCGAGCAACGGGAGCTCACCCCATCGCAGGGATTCGAACCACCGACCTTTTGATCGGCAAGTCCTAGGCTCTGTGGTTTAACCCACAGCGCCACCCATGTCCCCAGTACATGGGTAGGTGAGTCTAAAAAGCCCGGGACACAAATTTTCATGGCCCTCTGGTGACTTCATTTACCTGAAGTATTGTATTTAGCGTTAACTCTGGAACTCTGAAAGTGCATACTTGACACGTTTCAGAATTAAATTGGCAGCTGTGCTGTCTCTTCCCCCACAGGCTCTTGTCGAAGATCTTGACGGAATGCGAAGATGCCGACGAGATTGAATACTTGGTGGACGGATCCTGGTGCCCTATCAAAGCAGAGAAGGAGAGGAGCTACAGCCCTCAGTGTCCAATTTTAGTTGTGGGTGGGTCCACAGGTGAGTCTAAACATATTTGCTGGTCACTGCAGTGTTTCCTTCCTAAACGGGGACCAAAGAGCCAGGAACCCTGGTGCCGCAGAGCTTTGAAAGTTTCAGCTGCACCCAACGTTACTCCTGCCTGGTCAGAGTAGACCCACTGAAGGACTTGACCATGGGTAGGCGAACTAAGGCCTGGGGGCCAGATCCGGCCCAATCGCCTTCTAAATCCGGCCCGCGAATGGTCCGCGAATCAGCGTGTTTTTACATGAGTAAAATGTGTCCATTTATTTAAAATGCATCTCTGGGTTATTTGTGGGGCCTGCCTGGTGTTTTTACATGAGTAGATGTGTGCTTTTATTTAAAATGCATCTATGGGTTAGTTGTGGGGTATAGGAATTCGTTCATTTCCCCTCCCCCCTTCAAAATATAGTCTGGCCCCCCACAAGCGCTAAATCGCGCTTTGCACATGCGCACAAGCTCCAGATTGCGCCGTGCACCTGCGCAGATACGACGCTTCAGTTTGCTCTCTTTTCATGTTGCGAACTGGCCTATGGAACAGATCCCGTTCGCAACCAGAGGTACCACTGTACCTAATAGAAATACCTATTTTAGTCCGAGACCTGGGGGAAGAGACAGTGGAAGAGGACTGGAAAAAGTTTAAGGACTATTTGCAAAAGTATTGTAAACTGTATGAATGTTAAGATGATGCAGGATAGAAAACAATCTGGCATTAGTAACTTAGTGGAAAGAAGTATGAAAATCAGCGAACCATAAGAACAAGGATGAAACTTTGATTAATATTATGTCAAACTTAAATATCTAAATATTTGATAACAAAGTTTAAAATTGGAGACATAATATTTGAAAGTTACAAAATAAGATTTGAGAGAAGGTGAAGCACTGCTGAATACAACTTTATAAATGGGAACGCAGGAAAGGGAGATGTCAGGAAGTCTGAAAGGAAGGTTATGGAAATTTGGTTTTGTGAAACTTAATTACGCTGTATTTTATTTGTTTTGTGTTTATTTTTCTTTTTATTTTGGTGATGGTGTTTTATGTGTTTGGTGATGTATTGTTTAAAACCTTGAATAAATATTTTATATATATATATAAAAAAGAAATACCTATTTTAGAAAGATGATAACGATGATGATAATGATTAACATAATAATGCATGTTAATTCCCCCCCCGGTTCTCCTTCCCCTGCTTCCAGGAGGCACTTCGGAGGCCAACGGCGTGCCGCCTCCCGCCCCCAGCGTGGAGAACGGCAAGGTCCCCGCCGACGTGGTGGACTTGACGCTGGACAGCTCGTCCTCCGAGGAAGAGGACGACGACGACGAAGAGGAGGACGACGACGGCGGACCCAAAAGGAAACTCCCCCGCCTATACAAGAACGGCTTGGCATCCGCCTGCTGACTGCAGGGGGCGCTCCGGGTCCTCCGCGTGGGAAAAGCTTGAATAACCTTGGTGCTTATTCAGACGTGGGAAGAGGGGGCTTTCTCTCCCTTCCCCCCTCCATCTCGCCCTCTTGCAAAGCTGCCCCCTGTGACTTCCCAGTTCCAAGTTAATTTTTTTAAAGAAAAGAAAGAAAGAAAAGAAAAAAATTAAGAAGGCCTACCAGGGGCGAGGGTGTGGCGGCGACGTTGGCGGAGTTCCTGCGTGGCTGGAAGACGCTGCCCGGCGAGCCACCCTCTTTCTGGGGTCTTTTTGCCAGCTCAGCTTGCACCGCCGCGAGAAGCAGGGCCGGGACGGCACACACCTTCTCTTGCATGGAGGAGTCGTGTCGGGAATTGGCCACTGGCTCTCCTCTCCTTCCTCACCCCCCCCCCCGACCCCCTGCTCTCCTCTCCGCCCCCCCGTTGCTTCTTGGACGACCTGGTGCCAGCTGCTCGGAGCATGTCTGAGCGCCGGCGGGCAACCTGAACTCTTCTGGGCCTCCCCAAAGCGGCATGTGTCTCTTCGGTCTTGCCTTGTTCGACAGCCATTCCTGACTCCTCCTCAATCTCTCTCTCTTTCCCTTTCTCTGACACGTGCGAGACCCCTCGCTGGGAGTGCTGTGTGTTTGTTGCCCTTCGCGTCGATGCCCGGAGGCTCCTCGAACCAGCAGGTTTCCCTGGTCCCCCCCTCCACTGCCCCCAGTCCCATGGGCTCGTCAGGAAAGGGCTTTGGGAGGGGAGCCGGTGCAAGGTGGACCTAGACTTTGAAACCAAGATGGCTTAGAGTTCCTCGGAGCATTCTTGGGAGAGAACCTCATGTAAAGAACTCTTTTTAGCTTCTCCCGAAAATAATGTAGAATTCTTACATACCGATTCCCTGTTACTCCCCCTTTTTTTTAAGTTGAACAAAGCCATTGGGGAGGTGGGAGGTGGGGAGGGGTTGGAATGCGGAATGGGCTTGAACCACAAACCTGTCGTCTTTTCTTCCCTTTCTTTTGAAGTGCAATAACTTGGTGTGTTTTGGAAGGCACAAAGGGCTGTGTGTCTCCCCGTCCCACCCTCTTTAATCTCACCAGGGCTTTAGCTTGAGTCGGGTGTTTTGGGGAACAAAACAGCTTTTTTTTGCCAGGGGGCGGGGGTGGGCTAGGAGTGGACGGGCCGGCGGGTTTGGGGGGGGGCGCACAATGGCCCTTTCCAGAACAGAAATGCCAGGTGGAGGAACTTATTATTATTATTATTATTATTATTGTTTCTACCCAACTACCTCGGTTTTAAGACAAAACAAACAAAAATTCAGGTGTGGCCCAGTCATGGAGTGGTGGTGGGCAGCATGCAGGTGACTGTTGTCTTTTTAAAAATTGCCTACCGACTTCCAGCTGCTTTGATACGTCTCCCCCTCTGTTCCCCCAAAGCGCACCGCCCTCGTGTATCCGTGAGCTCTTTTTAAATATCGCCCCCTTCCGCTCTGCCTGGCCTCGGATCGCTTGCCTACGCCTGCTCTTGACTTTCATTGCTGGCAAGCGAGGAAATGCTCGCCCCCTCATATCACACACACACACACACACACACACACACACACACACCCTCTGCCCAGGAGCCGGTGCACTACTAGTAACCCCGTGCAGATGACCAAGGAAAAGTGTGTCTGTTGGTTTCATGCGTTTACACTAGGCCAAGGCGGTGCAAGGTGGGCTTTTGTTGCACACACTGAAAACTGAATTGGCCTCGCATTTTATTTTGGTGGCTCGGGGGGGGGGGTTGTCCTGTTTCCTTTGCCCTACCTTTCCCCCCTCCCCCTTTCCTGCCATTCCCACCTGTTGTCCGTCCGCCAGCCCAGCAAACCTGGAACGCGGGGTGCTTTTTCTGTTTCCTCCCCCCAGAAAAGCAAATCAAAACCATGATGTGTGTTCAAGGCACCTCCACCCTTTGCTCTCTCCCACGAAGCTGGAGGGAACAGCACCGTCGTCCTTTTTTTAAAAAAAAAACAGACCAGTGGTGCTTTTCTTGATCGTTGCATTTTCAAAAAAAAAAGAGAGCAATACCTCTTCCCAAGGACTGTGCCCCCGGGAGGTGTTGCCAAACAGAGAAATGGCAACTCCTTGACTCCAGGCCGAGAGTGCGTCTCTTCTCCCCCTTTTCCAGGCTGCGCGTGGCACGGGGGAAAGAAAGCCCTCTCCAGGGTGTTTTAAAGAAAAGCCAGTTCAAGTGTATTTTATAGAAGCCCCCAGAGCTAAACGGTTGCTGTATAGGACCTCACTCAAAGAGAAGCAAAGCGCTTAGGGTCGTGGCAAGTAGTTCTTGTCAGCGGCTTTTCTCTCCCCCTGAACATCCCACCCCACTGATGGCCCCCCATGCCTGGTGAAGGGCTCTCGAAAAACCCCTGGGATAAACAGCACTCGGCGGGGGCGAAGCCCTGCCCCAGTCCCTTGGAAGCCGATGTGGAGAAAAGATGGCTGCAGGAAGGGAGGTGTGGCAAGTCATCCAAACTTCCTGGCTCTTCCACCCCCCCCCCCCGCTCTCCTCCCCCATATATATCCCCCGCACCCGGTCAAACATCTCAAACTGAAGCAATACGTTTGCAGTTTTTAAAACGCGCACACACGAGACCTCCAGATCCACTGAGGGTTTGCAAAGGTCCTTCCTTGTACAGATGATGGTTGCTTGCCTCCTCAGGCACTCAGTAGTTCGTCCCACTCCTCTCCCTCAGGATTATAATTTGTGTGCTTAAACTTCTTTGGCTCCCCATCCCAGACACTGTCCATTGAGACTTCGCATCCTTCCTTCCTTCCTGATTTCCATTCTGTACATATGTTTTTGCTTAACATCCCTGTCCTGGTCCCCCCCCCCTCCTTTTTCTGTTTGTGTGTGTGTGTGTGTGTAAAGAAAAGAAATCATTATTTTTTTCTTTCCTTCAATACACATTCTTCAGAATTCAAAAGTATAGTGTTTGTTAAATAAAATGAATTGAAAGATTTCACTTTAACCTGCTTTCACTTATGCCTGACGTTGTTGCGATGGGTCGGCTCAAAGCTCCGTCTTAGCCCAGTGTCCTGTTTCCAGCAGTGGACAACCCAATGGTTTGGAAGGCCATGCAAGCAGGATGAGTCTTTGGTTGCTTGAACCCCACCTTCTGGTATCCTCCTCCTGAACATGTGCGTTCTGTTTAGCATTGATTTAGATTTACCGTATTTTTTGCTCTATAAGACTCACTTTCTCCCTCCTTAAAAGTAAGGGGAAATGTGTGTGCGTCTTATGGAGCGAATGCAGGCTGCGCAGCTGTCCCAGAAGCCAGAACAGCAAGAGGGATCGCTGCTTTCGCTGCGCAGCGATCCCTCTTGCTGTTCTGGCTTCTGAGATTCAGAATATATTTCTTGTTTTCCTCCTCCAAAAACTAGGTGCATCTTGTGGTCTGGTGCGTCTTATAGAGTGAAAAATACGGTAGTTGATTTAGAGCTGTTGGTTTATTTCTTAAGAACATGGGTAAGAATTGTCTTGCAGGAACAAAACTAGTTCTAGAGCAGGGGTCCCCAAATTAAGGTCCACGGGCTGGATAAGGCCCAAGGGACTCGTTTATCCGGTCCGTGGTGCCCGCTGCCACCACCCGCTCTTACCGGTGCTGCACTGCGCAGCTGCCCACTTGCAGGTCGGAGGAGCACCGGAAATAGCTTGTGCGCACGCACAAGCGTTATTTGCGCATGCACAAGCGTTATTTCCAGTGCACATCCGGGTCGGAGGAGTCCCATGCACATGCGAACAAGCTATTTCCGGTGCTCCGACCCGGAAGTGCTCTGAAAATAGCGTGTGCGCACGCATATGGGCACACACTCCTCCGGCCCACCGCGCAATTGGCGCTGGAGACACCGGCCCGAGGCGCGGTAAGTTTGCTGACCCCTGTTCTAGAGTACTGTTGTGAACAAAAAGCCAAACAGCTGCCTC
This sequence comes from Podarcis vaucheri, assembly GCF_965113315.1. Lineage (NCBI taxonomy): Eukaryota > Metazoa > Chordata > Lepidosauria > Squamata > Lacertidae > Podarcis > Podarcis vaucheri. The sequence continues at coordinate 6,537,937 of NC_138756.1, read as the reverse complement.
AGAACGATAAATGGGGTGTATGTGTGTCTCCTAACCTTCCCCTTCTCCTTTGTTTCTTTGATCTGGCGGTACTTTGAGATAGATACAGCCCCTGTCCCTAGTTTATTGACTCCATGTTCGGATAATGCTGAACTACAACTTCTGTCAACCCTACGAAACATGGCCCAGCGGTCAGGAATGAAGGAGGCTGTGGTACAGCCACATCTGGCAGACTTAGTATAAGTTGGTTTTCTCCTGCCCCAGACACTAGGACCCGAACCACTGGCTTCAAGTTATAAGAAAGGAGATTACGACTCAACATCAGGAAGAACTTTCTGACAGTAAGAGCTGTTTGACAGTGGAACTGTCTCCATCGAGAGCTGGTGATTCTCCTTCTTTGGAGGTTTTTAAGTAGAGGTTGGATGGCCATCTGTCATGGACGCTTTAGCTGAGATCCCTGCGTTTGCAGGGAGTAGGATTAGATGACCCTCAGAGTCCCCTCCAACTTTGCAATTCTGTGATCTTAAGACAGCTTCCTATGTGTCAAGCTGGTCTGAGGAACCTTTGATTCTCCAGATGCTGATAAACTACAAGCCCCACCATTCATGGCAGTTGGCCGTGCTTGCTGTGGCTGATGGGAGTTGTAGTTCAGCAACATCTGCAGGGCCAAAGGGTCCCCACATCTGATCTCAGATGGCTGGAGCCTTAGATTTCCCTTGATCTGAGAGGCTCTGTATGCTTTGGGGTGAGTTCATCTTTTGAAACCATTCCATTTGCCTTTTCCCTGTTTCTGCAACCTCTTGCAATCCCGTCATGCTCGTACTTTCATGTGTGGTGGGCAGGGTTTTCCTGTGTGGAGTTTGGCTGAAAAGGTTTCTGTATGCTTGATTAATAAATGGCACAGCAGCTATGGAGAATGAGGCTTCCCTGGGGCTCCTCTCTAGCATGTGGTTGGTCCGGCTCCAGCAGCCCCTCTCAGAGAGCTCACCTTAGCTGTAAAGGCCCTTAGTCATAATTATAGATGACGACATGCAGACAAAAGGCACACACAAAAATAAAACTCTTGAGATGTTTGTTTATCATAGCTGTCCATGGAGGCACAGGTCAATTCTGCGTCCAAAGCAGCTGTCTACCAACTCCATCTGGTATGCCAGCTGAGACCTTACCTGCCCGCAAACTGTCTCCCCAGAGTGGTGCATGCTCTGGTTATCTCCCGCTTGGACTACTGCAATGCGCTTACGTGGGGCTACCTTTGAAGCTGACCTGGAAACGACAAGTAATCCAGAATGCGGCAGCTAAACTGGTGACTGGGAGTGGCCGCCAAGACCATATAACACCGGTTGTAAAAGACTTTCATTGGCTCCCAGTACATTTCCAAGCACAATTCAAAGTGTTGGTATTGACCTTTAAAGCCCTAAACGGCCTTGGCCCAGTATACCTGAAGGAGCGTCTCCACCCCCATTGTTCAGCCTGGACACGGAGGTCTAGCTCTGAGGGCCTTTTGGCGGTTCCCTCCCTGCGAGAAGTGAGGTTACAGGGAACCAGGCAGAGGGCCTTCTCAGTAGTGGCGCCCACCCTGTGGAACACCCTTCCATCAGATGTCAAGTAAATAAACAACTATTTGACTTTTAGAAGACATCTGAAGGCAGTCCTGTTTAGGGAAGTTTTTAATGTTTGATGTTTTATTGTGTTTTTAATAATCTGTTGGGAGCTAACCAGGGTGGCTGGGGAAACCCAGCCAATTATCAACTGGCCTGAGATGAATCATAGAATCATAGAGTTGGAAGAGACCACAAGGGCCATCGAGTCCAACCCCCTGCCAAGCAGGAAACACCATCAGAGCACTCCTGACATATGGTTGTCAAGCCTCTGCTTAAAGACCTCCAAAGTAGGAGACTCCACCACACTCCTTGGCAGCAAATTCCACTGTCAAACAGCTCTTACTGTCAGGAAGGTCTTCCTAATGTTTAGGTGGAAACATCTTTCTTGTAGACACGCTAATAAAACTCTAACCTTGTGCCATCGTAACCCATGTATTTTTAGGAACATTTAAAACCTGTTTGATATGGCAAGGTCTATATCCGTTAACAAAATAATTGCGTCTTTTGCCAAATCTGAAAAGCAATCTGCAAAACCGATCAAATGCCAAGAAATAATGTTAAAGCGTGCCTTACGTTTGAGGCCCCTTTAGAGCTGGGGGGCCCAGGTGAAGTGGCCCCTTAGTTGCCCCCCCCCCACAAGCCATAAGGCAGGAATTGGGAGTCCAGTACCCAGCACACATCAGCCCCAAGCAGCATGGTCAGTAGTTGGGGGTTGTTGGCAGTGATTTCACCAAGGAACAGCCGTGTGAAAAAATGTCTTGTGGTCACCTAACGAATTTTATTGCCGCGTAAGCTTTTAACGTGGTCTAGAGCTAGTCTTCTCTAGGCGATGGTCAACAATTTGGCTGCAAAAGGCAAGTCAAATGACACAAAAAAAATTGTTGTTATTTAGTCGTTTAGTCGTGTCCGACTCTTCGTGACCCCCTGGACCAGAGCACGCCAGGCACTCCTGTCTTCCACTGTCTCCCGCAGTTTGGTCAGACTCATTCTGGTAGCTTCTATAACACTGTCCCACCATCTCGTCCTCTGTCGTCCCCTTCTCCTTGTGCCCTCCATCTTTCCCAACATCAGGGTCTTTCCCAGGGAGTCTTCTCTTCTCATGAGATGGCCAAAGTCTTGGCACCTCAGCTTCACGATCTGTCCTTCCAGTGAGGACTCAGGGCTGATTTCCTTCAGAATGGAGAGGTTTGATCTTGCAGTCCATGGGACTCTCCAGAGTCTCCTCCAGCACCAGAATTCAAAAGCATCCATTCTTTGGCGATCAGCCTTCTTTATGGTCCAGCTCTCACTTCCATACATCACTACTGGGAAAACCATAGCTTTAAGTATACGGACCTTTGTTGGCAAGGTGATGTCTCTGCTTTTTAAGACGTTGTCTAGGTTAAATAGAGGTTTTTTAAAAAATGAAAATAGGTACAAATGAGCATTATTATTTGTAAAATATAAAATGCTTGCGAATGGGATACAATAACCACACAGAAATCAAAATAAAGATCAGTGCTAATATGATTCCTTTATTGCCATAAATTAAAAAATATAGCAGTTTATTCATCACCTCCCCTTTGCAATCAGGGACCGTACCCACGTGACTGCAGCGTGCCCGCTCACTTCCGCATTGATCGAAAAGTTCGCACTGCGCAGGCGCGAAAACCGTCCATTCCTATTCTCCCTTCCGTCCTCTTTTCCCGCCTCTAAGATCAAAGAGCTGCGTCGAAGGGGCTAGAGCGGCCGTGTTCCGGATTCCTGCCCTAGGCCCCTCCTCCTTCCCTGACGAGCCACCGCCCGCCCCCTTGCCGGCTCCTATAAAAGGCAGCTTGTTGACGTCAGCGTCCTCTTCCGCCCGCTCGGCCCCTGCCAACGAGACAGGGCTACCCGAGCCGCCGCCATTGTTGCCGGCCTTTCTTTTTCCCCCCTGCCCCTTCTGAAGCGCCTGCGGAGAATCCGGCGCCATCCGCCAACATGGTGAGGCATCGGAGGCTGGGGTTGGGCTGAGGGGGAGCGGGGGGCCTGGGGCGAAATGCGGGGCCGGGTAAGGCCGCGGGGGGGAGCGCGGCTTAGGCTCCGGGCCTGCTGTTGGGGTTGGAGGCCTACGGAGAGGGAGCGGGGCCGGGAGCGAGAAGAGGCCCAGGCCTAGAAGAGGCCTGGAAAGGAAGCAGATAAGCTAAAAGGGCGAATCAAAAGCAAAGCAGCTCTGCTTGCTAAGGTTGTGGCCGGGGAATTTGGGGTGAAAAGAGGGGCGCTAATAATAAAATAATTAAAATTAAAAATATGAGCTTTGAGCCGAAGGGGTGTGGTTGGATCTTAATAACGTGGGTGGGAGAGGACTCCCCCCCAAAAAAAAAAACCCCACGTTGCTTTCCCATGTTAGTCCTACTCGAGAGTAGTTACAGATAGGTAGCCGTGTTGGTCTGCCATAGTCAAAATAAAAAACATTCCTTCCAGTAGCACCTTAAAGACTGTTGGTCTTTAAGGTGCTACTGGAAGGAATTTTTTTTAATTTTGACTACTCGAGAGTAGGCTCATTAAACTGATAGGTAACTCGGGGCCCTTCAATTTCAGATAGGTGGATACAAACCTCTTTTTAAAGTAACCCCTTAAGGTAGCATTTATTTCTCTCTATACTCAGTGTTTTATTTTTTTTAAAGGGTTCCCCTTTATTTTTCCTACCCCGTGTTGCTTTCCCATATTAGTCCTACTCGAGAGTAGGCTCATTAAACTGATAGGTAACTCGGGGCCCTTCAATTTCAGATAGGTGGATACAAACCTCTTTTTAAAACAACCACTTAAGGTAGCATTTATTTCTCTCTCTATACTCGGTGTTTTATTTTTTTAAAGGGTTCCCCTTTATTTTTCCTCCCCCTTGTTTTTGCGGCAGAATAAGCCTAACCCCCCCTTTCTCAAATACAAAAAGAATTTTGGATTGGAGGATATGCTAGGGCAAATAGATGGATTTCATTTTTACATCTCCTTCGTGATACGTGCTTAATGTATGTAGTATGTACACATCCATGTTAAGGGTCCTAACTCCTTGTATTCCTAAGAAGGGGGGTTTGGTGGGCTTCAGCCTAACCTCACAGGGTTTTTAGGGTAAAAAATGGAAAAGGAGAGGCCTAACCTCACGGGGCTTTTAGGATAAAAAGTGGAAAAGGAGAAGGTCACGTACGCAACCTTCAGCTCCCAGGAGGAAAGGTGGGGTTTAAATGTAATAACAAGAAATGAATTGATGGAAGGGGGTCGCGGGATGACATATTCAAGCCATGGTGAGTTCTGTGTACGTTTGAAGATAGGGGTGGCTTCCCTCCCCCAAATAGGGGGAGAATAGGTCTTGCAATCACAGTGAAAACTAAAGAATCCCAGAGCTCCGTATGCATCAGAATATATTTGGTTGGCAGGTAAAAATATCTGTTGCGGGGGGGGGGGCAGATGGCTTGGGGACGTGAAATGATGTGGCAGAGTATGAGGAAGCTGGGAGAATGCCAGGATGTTATCTCGGCCAAAGGGAGGTACTGCAGCGTGCAGAGTGGAAATTGTATTTTCACTCTCTCTCTCTTTCTCTTCCCTGCGTTAAAGCAGCCGTCTTATGTAAGCCCTGCGGTCTTTGGTGGGGAGGAGACGCCTAGAGACTTCGGAATTAGATTTTCTCCCGTCCCTAAAGCCCAGTGAACCTGTACATGGGTGATTTGTGCCGAAACGATCTGTTCATCCAAACTAGAGTTCTACGGGTGCCGTTTTAGGAACTGCGACGGGTGGTTTTGTTTCAACCAGGCTCCATAGTTCAGAGGTTGTGGAGGCGATCCCCCGTACAACTTGAAAGATTTTGTGTGCCCTTTTTTTTTTTAAGCCCATGGAGAATGTGTGTGTCTTTTTTAATGTATCTATAGGCCTTCATGTTTGCCTTGCAATGCCCTTGGAAAAAATTGTGTTTGTTCTGTAATAGCAGAATTGGCACACAGAGGGGCCGGCGTGACTCAGTGAAGTTACGTACTTTATTATACCAGGTCAAGCTGCTGATTCATCTAGTCCAGTATTGTCTACTCTGACTGAGGATAATAAAAGGGCAGTTCTTTCTAGTTCGTGATAGGCTGGGCTTTCTGGGATGGAAGGCAGATTAGTGCTTCGCCCACCCTGGTGCTTAGCAACAAAACGGTTCAGAGCTAGGCTCCATTCAGAGCTGGCGACAGCTTGGCAGCGAGAAACACGTGCACAATGCCTTTCCCTCTCGCCTTGTGAGAGAAACCGTCGTGCTTGCAACTGCAGCAAGCAGAAGGTTCATTGGTAACAGGAGTTTGGGCAGATCCACACCATATTAGACTTCTCCCAAAGAATCCTAAGAGCTGTAGGTCGCTAATGGTGCTGAGAATTGCAGCTCTGCTGGAAGTTGTAGCTCTGTGAGCGGGGTGGGTTGCAGTTCACAAGATTATTTGAGGGAAGTCATGTGTGTTGGATGCGCTTTAAATGTATGGTGTGGGCCTGCCCTAAGCAGGATCTGAAACCACATGTTTCCAAGTTTGGAGGCAAATTCTGCAGAGCAGTTATAGCCAGCTTCCTAATACAGTGATACCTCAGGTTACAGACGCTTCGGGTTGGTTTTTTGCGTTTTTTTGGGTTGGGTTGTGGACCGCCGAAACCCGGAAGTACTGGGACGGGTTTCTTCCGGGTTTCGGTGGTCGCGCTATGTGCAGAAGCACCAAATTGCAGCATGCGCATACACGCCGCTGCGGGTTGAGAGTGTGCATCCTGCATGGATCACGTTTGCAACCCGTGTCCACTGTACAGAATGACACCTCAGTGCTTCCTCTCTCTCTCCCCACTTCAATAAAGCAGTCCAGGAATGGCCTGTTGTCTGAAGCAGCCACATTAACCTGCCTTCTGTTGCCCCAGGTGAACTTCACCGTAGACCAGATCCGGGCCATTATGGACAAGAAGGCCAACATCCGGAACATGTCAGTGATCGCCCATGTGGATCATGGGAAATCTACCCTCACAGACTCGCTGGTTTGCAAAGCTGGGATTATTGCCTCAGCCCGTGCGGGAGAAACCCGTTTCACCGACACGAGAAAAGATGAGCAGGAGAGGTGTATCACTATCAAGTCCACGTAAGTCCTTTCCAGAGTCGTCGCCCCTCCCCCCCTTCTCTATTCCTGAAACTTCCAGAAAAGGAATCCCCAGCAGAAGGCTCATCCAGGCAGGTTTCTTTCGGCTGGGGGAGATTCAAATAGGGGTTTAACTCTCCCATTAAAATCACATAGGAGGTTGGTGGTTTGCACCCACCCAAGGATGGCTGTTGAGCAGAATTCCTGCATTACAGCTCTGTGTAGGGGGTGGGGGTGGGAATTACATCAGTCAGCAAATCCTGAGACTCTTAATCTCTGGGTCATGGTTTCAAGCCCCACATTGGGTGAAGGATCCCTGCATTGCAGGAGGTTGGGCTAGATGACCCTTGGGATCCCTTCCAATTCTAGAATTCTGTGATTCGAAAAGGTCTGAAATTTTGCTGATTTATGCTGTAAGCGTCTCAAGTAGTGGAAAGGTAAAACTTGTCACTCTTGTAATTCAAGTATGTATGCATTAATTCAGTGCTTTTGAAGACAAGCCGTAGGCCCTCGGTACGTGTACAGTGGTGCCCCGCAAGGTGAATGCCTCGCAAGACGGAAAACTCGCTAGACGAAAGAGTTTTCCGTTTTGGAAGTGCTTCACAAAACGAATCTCCTATGGGCTTGCTTCGCAAGACGAAAATGTCTTGCGAGTTCCTGCGGGTTTCCTTTCCCCCCCTTTTTCTAAGCTGTTAATCCGCTAATCCGTCAATGGGCTTGCTTCGCAAGACGAAAAAACCGCTAGACGAAGAGACTCACAGAACCGATTCTTTCCGTCTTGCGAGGCACCACTGTATATTGTATTTTATTTGTCTTCTTTTAATGCGTGTAAGCAACCTTGAGTCCCAGTTCAAGGAAAAGGCAGGATTATTATAATTTTATTAAATTTGCATTCTGTTCTGTAACCATAGATTTCAGGGCAGTTCGCAACAGTAAAAAACACAAAATACATAATTAAAATAATGACAATTCAGTAATTCCCTTCCCTCTCCAACACACTTTTAAAGGGCATTGGATGTCAGTTAGCCAAAGACCTGGTTAAAGAGGACCGTTTTTGCCTGGCGCCTAAAGCCAAACCTCCCCGAGGAGAGCCTGTTCCACAAATGGGGAGCCACTTCTTGTATATTTTCACCCTCCGGACCACTCATGGAGGAGGCACGTGAAGAAGGGCCTTAGGGGTTTCTTGTGGTGAAACGGTAGTTGAACGGTTAGGAATTTATGCATCTTCTTCCTCCAGGGCAATTTCTCTCTTCTACGAGCTTGCGGAGAATGATTTGGCATTTATCAAGCAGAGCAAAGATGGCTGTGGCTTCCTGATCAATTTGATTGACTCCCCGGGCCATGTGGATTTCTCGTCGGAGGTCACTGCTGCCCTGCGTGTCACCGATGGTGCCTTGGTCGTCGTGGATTGTGTTTCTGGTGAGATGTCCCCCTTTGCCTTGGGACCTGGAGCCATGGCCCCTTGCTGTGGCCTCTCTCCCAAGGGCCGTACGCCCCATAGGCTGGAGAGGGAAGCAAGGGTGTCCATAGGCTGAGTGAAGCCCCACCTTCTGCATTAGGAAGTTTAGGAGGACGCAGCCCTAGCCCCAAGTGCTCGTAGCCCCATAGCGATGACTTGAGCCTTTGTTTCCTCTTCCTCCCAGGGGTGTGCGTCCAAACAGAGACCGTTCTGCGCCAGGCCATTGCTGAGAGGATCAAGCCAGTCCTGATGATGAATAAAATGGACCGGGCTCTGTTGGAGCTGCAGCTTCAGCCAGAGGAACTGTACCAGACCTTCCAGCGCATTGTGGAGAACGTGAACGTCATCATCTCCACTTACGGGGAAGGCGAGGGCGGCCCCATGGGCAACATTATGGTAAGGCAGGCCGTGTGGATGTGCAGTCTTGACCTTTCACCTCTGTGAGCAGCTGTATCCTGCTCAGAGTCGACCTGTTGAAATTGGGCCTGCTCCGACTGGCTTAAATTATTACAGTGGTGCCCCGCAAGACGAATGCCTCGCAAGACGGAAAACTCACTAGACGAAAGAGTTTTCCGTTTTGGAGGTGCTTCGCAAAACGAATTTCCTATGGGCTTGCTTCGCAAGACGACAATGTCTTGCAAGTTCCTGCTGTTTTTTTTTAAGCCGCTTATCAGCTGATCCGATCAGCAGATAAGCCGGTAATAGCGCTAATCCGCTAATCCTTAAATGGGCTTGCTTCGCAAGATGAAAAACCCGATTACAGAACGGATTCTTTTCGTCTTGCGAGGCACCACTGTATTAGTAATCAAGTCACATTTTTGTGCTCTGGTTTTTCAGAACAGCTTGTGCAGTGAGCATAGAAATGAAGTCCGTTGAAACCGGGCATATAATGAGTGCTAAACACAAATTAAATACTCAAAATGTATTTTAAAGGTACAAATCCTGCCCGCTCCTATTAATGGATCATCGCATCAAAGTCCATTGACATGTTTTAGGTACCCCTAAAAGCCAGTTGCCCGTGAAAATAAGTGATTTTGCCTGGCACCCATAGACAAGACAACAAATGGTGTGCTTCCCTGAGGAGAGTGATCCAGAAACGGATCCACCGCTGAAAAGGTTGTCAACCTCTTTATCTCCCTTGAAAAAGGGCCTCAGTGGTTGTACTCGGGAGTGTGAATTGGACGTAACCCCTATTGCATGTCACAAATGGTCGCTAGAACACAGTTACATTGACACTTGAGCACCTTAGTCTGTTCCAAAGCGCGACAGAGAAATCAGTACAGTGGTGCCCCGCAAGACGAATTTCCCTATGGGCTTGCTTTGCAAGACGAAAACGTCTTGCAAGTTTGTTCCCTTTTTCTTAACACCGTTAATACAGTTGCGACTTGACTTCGAGGAGCAACTCATAGAACGCGGTGTGGTAGCCTTTTTTGAGGTTTTTAAAGACTTTGGTGATTTTTGAAGCTTTTCCAAAACTTCTTTTGCAGCCATTTGGTAAATTAAGCTTTTAAAACTTTTTTGGGGGGTTTTGGATTTTGGGTTGGGGTGTTTGGAATTCAAGGACTTGGTGTTGGGAAGGGGTTTGCAAGAATCTGGAATCTTGTGTGTTTTTTTCTGCATTTTTATGATTTTCTGTGACCATTGGGCCACTCTGCTGTTTTTTTTTAAAAATTCTGGATTTGAATTTCTGTGTGCTGGGTGGCTGGGGGAACAGTTGGGGAGGGATTTGCAAGAATCTGGAAGCTTGTGGTTTTTTTTCCTGCATTTTTATGATTTTCTGTGACCATTGGGCCACTCTGCTGTTTTTTTAAAAAAAATTCATGGTTTGTTTTTTCCTCTTTGAGAACAGCTAAAATAATAATGATGTATTAAAAGACGAGCTTCCAGCCCATCAGGAAGTTGACTCCTTAACTCCATACCTTGATGTGTTCTTCTCCTTGCCTTCCAGATTGATCCGGTTCTGGGCACCGTCGGCTTTGGCTCCGGCTTGCACGGCTGGGCTTTCACGCTGAAACAGTTTGCCGAGATGTACGTGGCGAAATTCGCAGCAAAGGGCGAAGGGCAGCTGAGCACAGCTGACCGTGCCAAGAAAGTAGAAGACATGATGAAGAAGCTGTGGGGAGACAGGTGAGAGCAGCTTAGGCTTTTGGGGCTGGGGCTCTCCTTTAGAATCCACTCTGCAGGTTGGAATGCAGTGGGGAGAACACTTAGAGCTGACCTCCTTTGCAGACAGGCAGGATCAGAGCAAGCACTTAATCCTGAAACTAGTCCTGAAAATTGTCCCCTATTTGTTGACTTGGCTTGGCCACCAAGGGTCAGATCCGGGCCATACATGTGTAGCATGTAGCTTTCTTTAGAGAATGGGGATACATAGCCCTCGAGACCCCACAGATTTCAAGGCGGTGTCAATTTGCAGCACGCCAACTAGGCTCGGAGGACTGCAAAAGGCACAGAGGAGGCTGACTGCTTTCGAGGGGGGCAAGTGAGGAAACGGCAGCCTGTCAAAAGAGTTGGGGGCCTCGGAACGTAGAAATTTGGCTCTTCCAAAAGATGGTCATGCGGGCAGCTTCCAGGAGGCCTCCCGCTTAGGTGGGTACTCTTGAGAAGGTGGTAGGCAGGCCAGACACTGCCTTTGCTGCAGAGCTGAAGCTCACATGCCTTTTCGTCCCTAGGTACTTTGACCCAGCCACTGGCAAATTCAGCAAGTCGGCCACCAGCCCAGATGGGAAGAAGCTGCCAAGGACTTTCTGCCAGCTGATCCTGGACCCGATTTTCAAGGTGACGTACTTTGCTCCCAGTTTTCCCTATAGAGTTGCTCTGTGCTCTTTGTGGCCTGGCGCGATCTGAGCATGATGATGGAAAAAAATTCTTCACTTTGACCTGACTTGTTAAGTTTGAAGAACTTTTTGTAGGTCTGACCCAGAGTCTGCCAATCCACACTACAGAACCTCCCGATAAAATGTCTGAGAACCTCCCGGTCGTGCCTTGTGGTGCCTCGCAAGATGAAATTAATCCGTTCCGCGAGTCTCTTCGTCTTGTGGTTTTTTCATCTTGCGAAGCTCTGCTCTTAGCAGCTATTAACGGCTTAGCGGCTTTAAGAAAAAGGAAGCAAGTCCATAGGGAAATTCATCTTGCGGAATGACTCAAAAAACTGAAAACTTTTTCGTCTTGCGAGGCATTCGTCTTGCGAGGTACCACTGTAGTTTCTTTTGGCACCAGTAGAAGGGTTCTGTGTAAAGGTCCAGACTTGAGAGGGGCTTCCAACGCTAAAGCACTTGGAATAAGAACATAAAAATGGTGGTTCTGGCTAATTTCATTTATAGAAGTACAGTCGTACCTCTGAAGTTGAACAGAATCTGTTCCGGAAGTCCATTTGACTTCCAAAACCAAAGTGCAACTTCTGATTGGCTGCAAGAAGCTCCTGCAGCCAATAAGATGTTCGGCTTCCAAAAATAGTTCGCAAACTGGAACACTTCCGGGGTTGCGGCATTCGGGAGCCAAAACGTTCGAGAGCTCAGCTGTTCGAAAACCAAAGTACGACTGTACTGATTCTGTTATCCCACCATATAAGAAAATATCAAGGTAGTCTTAATGAGTTAAATTTTAAAAATCAAGATGGTTATTAAGTTGACAAGCCAATGAAAATTAAGTATAGGCCTGGCATTGCAATGTCTCAAAGAGACGCCTGAGAAAAAAACAAGGGTACTTGTCAAATCAGCTGGGAGAGTGTTCACCAGCATGGGACTGGATGCCTGACTTCTGTTTGTGGTCATTTGAGCCTCTGTAAACGAGAGGGGGACAATGAACAGCTTTCCTCCAGATGATCTCAATGATCAAGTCTGGGATATGAAGTGCTCGTTAAGGTATCCCAGGACCTCGTTGTTCAGGTCTTTGTAGATGAACAAAAGAACCTTGAATCTGCTGTTGCAGCCTATGCACAGGCAGTGTAGATATTATAGTTGCTGCTTTTTTTAAGCCAAAAGTCAGGGCAGCCAGCACAGTGTGAAATACAAATGGACTTGTGCATTAGCTTGTACAGTGGTGCCTCGCAAGACGAAATTAATTTGTTCCGCAAGTTTTTTCTTCTTGCGAGTTTTCCCATAGGAATGCATTGAAAATCAATGCGTTCCTGTGGAGACCGTCCGGGGACAGAGGGGACCTGTTTTAAAGCAAGGGAAGGGGCAGCGGGTAGAATCGCTTCTCCCCGTTGCCGCCCCTTGGTTCAAAAGGGGTCCGGGGAGAGAGGCGTGTGCGCCTTCCCCTCGGTCCCCGGAGATTGCGGGGCTGGCAACGGGGAGAAGCGATCTTCTCCCCGCCGCCCCTTGCTTCAAAAGAGGGCCGGGGTGCGGGGGCAAGCTTCATTTTGCGAAGCAAGCCCATAGGGAAATTCGTCTTGCGAAGCAACTCGAAAACGAAAAAACCTTTCGTCTTGCGAGTTTTTCGTCTTGCGAGGCGTTCATCTTGCGGGCACCACTGTATTGCCTTTGCCTGTTGCAGTTAGTTGGAAGGAAGCCCTGATGACCTGTTTTGAGTGTTCTGCCTTGCTTTGGGAATATTGCTAGAGGAGACATAACCCGCTGCTTCTGTGGCAGCTGCACCCAGCCTAGCCTAACGTCCGTGCAATTATTTCTCCTTTGAAAGGTGTTCGATGCAATCATGAACTTCAAGAAGGAGGAAACCGCCAAACTGATAGAGAAGCTGGACATAAAGCTGGACAGCGAGGATAAAGACAAGGAGGGGAAACCCTTGCTGAAGGTGAGGGGGCGGGGGGCTCACGCCCTAGGAAGGGTGGGGGAGTAGAAGTAAATTGCTTGCTGGGGTAGGAAAGCCTTCAGTAGGCTCCAGAGGATGAAGCTCAGAGTTTTAGCACACATGGAAAACTTAAAACAAATCCTTATTTCTGGATGAATAGCCTTTGGACCAGGCACCCCCAAACTCAGCCCTCCAGCTGTTTTGGGACTACAACTCCCATCATCCCTAGCTAACAGGACCAGTGGTCAGGGATGATGGGAATTGTAGTCCCAAAGCAGCTGGAGAGGGTTGAGTTTGAGGGTACCTGTTTAGGACTATAATGCAACTTAAATAGAAAACTATCTTTGGAAAGGTTTTCCTCCAAAAGCATTTTGTTTTAAAAATCCAATTTTTTTAAAAAAATCAATTCAAATCAACAAAATTGATCTATATAAAAAAATTCTATTTATATTTAAAAAAACCCAGTTTAAATTAAAAGAAGTTTTTTTTATAAAATTGATTTTTATCCACCCTGGTGGGAATTACGTCCCCCAAAACAGGGGTCTGCAACCTTTAAGACAAAAAGAGCCACTTGGACCTGTTTCCGAAGAAAAAAAACCTGGGAGCCGCAAAACCATTGCGACATTTAAAACAAATATAACACTGCATATATTGTTTCTTACCTTAATGTCCGATCTGACAGCAGGCGGGAAGGTGACGTCGGGACGGTGCGTGACTAACGCACGCACCGCCCCCATGCGACGTCACAGCCAGTACAGCGCCCACCACAGTGGGGAGTGTCGGGGCACACAATGCGCCTCCTCCCCTCGCTAGTATCCATCCCGTAGCCGCGGCAAAGGTGTAAAAGAGCCACATGTGGCTCCGGAGCCGCGGGTTGCAGACCCCTGCCCAAAAACATGCATACATGTTTTAATTTAAAAATCCAATTTAAATTAAAAAGATGCAATTCCCCTCCCCCCCCCCCAATTTTTAAAAATAAAAAACTCGTTGGTTTTTATCCACCCTGATTCGTGGTGACCTCGCTATGTGACTGGGTTAGATGGCTCTCCTCTCTGAACTGGTGGTTCCTCCCTCTCCTTCCCAGGCTGTGATGAGACGCTGGCTGCCGGCTGGGGATGCGCTGCTGCAGATGATCACCATCCACCTGCCCTCTCCTGTCACCGCTCAGAAGTACCGCTGCGAATTGCTGTATGAAGGGCCCCCTGACGACGAAGCTGCCATGGGTAGGTCGCAGCCCCCCTGAAGACGAGCAGGGTGCCCCATCCCCAGAAAGAGGCTGACTCTCTAGTGAAGAAAGCGGCCTTCCAGAAACGCTTGCAGTTTTTTCTTGTCCCCTAGAGCAGTGTTTCCCAAACTTTTTGGGGCAACGGCACACCTGTTTAAGGAAAAAAATCTCGCGGCACACCACCGTGACGTCAGCGCGCAGCGTCACGCCGGGAGGGACGCACGAAAGTGAAAGTTTTTTCCCTCCCCCTTGCCGGGGAACCTCCAAGCTTTGGGGGTGGGAGGAGGCAGCAGAGCGAGGGACTGAGGGACGGCGGCAACTGAGGCGGCTGTTGTGGTGGTGGCGGCGATAGCGGGCGGAGGAGGGGGCGGCGGCGGGGCTTGAGGAGCCGTCGCCGGGAGTTGCTGCTGCTGTTGTTGCTGCTGCTGCCCGGACATGCCGGCCTCCTCCTCCTCCGCTGTCTCGCGCTCCTCCCTTTTGCACGCGCTGCCCTGCCGCTCGGCACCACCACCGCGGAGCCGCCCCCGGCTCGACGCGGATCCTCGCCGCCGCCGCCTCTCACCGCCCGACTTGCTCGCCTCCCTCCCACGGCACACCAGCCAATGTCTCACGGCACAGTAGTGTGCCGCGGAACACCAGCTGGGAAACACTGCCCTAGAGCCTTTAAATGGGACGCTGTTGGTGCTGTGGGTTAAACCACAGAGCCTAGGGCTTGCTGATCAGAAGGTTGGCGGTTCGGATCCCCGCGATGGGGTGAGCTCCCGTTGCTCGGTCCCAGCTCCTGCCAACCTAGCAGTTCAAAAGCACGTCAAGTGCAATTAGATAAATAGGTACCACTCCGGCGGGAAGGTAGACGGCATTTCCGTGCGCTGCTCTGGTTCGCCAGAAGCGGCTTAGTCCTGCTGGACACATGACCCAGAAGCTGTACCCCGGCTCCCTTGGCCAGTAAAGCGAGATGAGTGCAGCAACCCCCGAGTCGGTCACGGCTGGACCTAATGGTCAGGGGTCCCTTTACCTTTAGAGCCTTTAAATAGTCTTTCCCCCCCCCTTTCCTCCCCCAGGAATTAAGAACTGCGACCCCAAAGGCCCCCTGATGATGTACATCTCCAAAATGGTGCCGACCACTGACAAGGGCCGCTTCTATGCCTTTGGGCGCGTCTTCTCGGGCATTGTGTCCACCGGCCTGAAGTGCAGAATCATGGGACCAAACTACACCCCAGGCAAGAAGGAAGATCTCTACCTGAAGCCAATCCAGAGGTCCGTTTTTCACAAATCGCTGGGCTTTGCTTCGCGCTTCCCGTCCCTGTCCGCAGGCTCACGTGGGCTTTGGGTGGCAGGAAGTGGCAGCTGAAATGAATATGAGTTCAGGAACAAAATCCCCCCTTATCCGGCAATTCTGTTCTGCAGAGCCCAGCTGTATGTAGCTCTAGAAAACATAACCAGGCTGGGCGTGAGTGGGCTTAACACACTTGCGATTCCAAGGCCACCGCCGTAAGTGAGTGGAGAAGAGGAGAACTGAGTGAGAGCTCCCGCTTAAGGGAGGTGGCGCCGCCTCCGTGTGAGGGAGAGAACATGCACACTGGCGATCCACGTGGCAATTCCCGGACTGTTCGTGGCTGGATCCAGAAGGCAATTGGGCCTGATCCGGCTTGCAGGTCTTAGTTTGCCGGCCCGTGCTTTAGATCAGGGGTCAGCAACCGTGGGCTGATTCTTTTGAGAGGCCAGACTATATTTTTGGGGGGCGAAATGAATGAATTCCTGTGCCCCACAAATAAACCAGAGATGCATTTTACTCGTGTAAAAACACGCTGATTCCCAGACCGTCCGTGGGCCGGATTGAGAAGGCGATTGGGCTGCATCCGGTCTGCGGGCCTTAGATTGCCTACCCCTGCATTAGATGTCCATAACCTGTCCCTGAGGAGAGGGGGGATCCGTCAATAGTTTCCCCTGGCAGTGGCTCATTCCAAAAGAACTCCAGTCCGCCCCCAGAGCAGACTTTCCAGCTCTCCCCCCCCAAGCTGCTTTTGCTGTCCTTCACCTTCCCAGGGGACGTGGGTGGCGCTGTGGGTAAAACCTCAGCGCCTAGGACCTGCCGATCATATGGTCGGCTGTTCGAATCCCCGCAGCGGGGTGAGCTCCCGTCTTCGGTCCCAGCTCCTGCCCACCTAGCAGTTCGAAAGCACAATTAAGTGCAAGTAGATAAATAGGTACCACTTTATAGCGGGAAGGTAAACGGCGTTTCCGTGTGCTGGTGCTGGCTCGCCAGAGCAGCTTCGTCACGCTGGCCACATGACCCGGAAGTGTCTTCGGACAGCGCTGGCTCCTGGCCTCTTCAGTGAGATGAGTGCACAACCCTAGAGTCGGACACGACTGGCCCGTACGGGCAGGGGTACCTTTACCTTCCCACCACTTCTCCACAATTCCCCCCCCCATTCCCCACCCTTTCCCCTCCTTCCGAATGTCTCAAGAAATGAAACTGATTTGTAAAAAATGCTACTTGGAGAGGAGAGAGAGACATTGCACATACTTTTGTAAACTAAGAAAATCTTTTTTTAAAAATACATTTTTTTAAAAAAAAAATTCTGTCCCCTCTCTAGAACCATTC
Organism: Podarcis vaucheri; assembly: GCF_965113315.1. Taxonomy (NCBI): domain Eukaryota; kingdom Metazoa; phylum Chordata; class Lepidosauria; order Squamata; family Lacertidae; genus Podarcis; species Podarcis vaucheri. Next base: position 6,521,223 of record NC_138756.1, on the reverse strand, counting down.
TCATGATGGGCCGCTACGTGGAGCCCATCGAGGACGTGCCTTGCGGCAACATCGTGGGGCTGGTTGGCGTCGACCAGTTCCTGGTCAAGACGGGCACCATCACCACCTTTGAGCATGCCCACAACCTGCGCGTCATGAAGTTCAGCGTCAGCCCCGTGGTGCGCGTCGCCGTGGAAGCCAAGAACCCAGCCGACCTGCCCAAGCTGGTGGAGGGGCTGAAGAGGCTGGCCAAGTCTGACCCCATGGTGCAGGTGAGCCGGGGCGAATAGCCTGCGTACATAGAATCATAGAATAGAATCATAGAATCCTAGAGTTGGAAGAGACCGCAAGGGCCATCGAGTCCAACCCCCTGCCAAGCAGGAAACACCATCAGAGCACTCCTGACATATGGTTGTCAAGCCTCTGCCTAAAGACCTCCAAGGAAGGAGACTCCACCACACTCCTTGGCAGCAAATTCCACTGTCAAACAGCTCTTACTGTCAGGAAGTTCTTCCTAATGTTTAGGTGGAATCTTCTTTCTTGTAGTTTGGATCCATTGCTCTGTGTCCGCTTCTCTGGAGCAGCAGAAAACAACCTTTCTCCCTCCTCTATGTGACCTCCTTTTATATATTTGAACATGGCTATCATATCACCCCTTAACCTCCTCTTCTCCAGGCTAAACATGCCCAGCTCCCTTAGCCGTTCCTCATAAGGCATCGTTTCCAGGCCTTTGACCATTTTGGTTGCCCTCCTCTGGACACGTTCCAGTTTGTCAGTGTCCTTCTTGAACTGTGGTGCCCAGAACTGGACACAGTACTCCAGGTGAGGTCTGACCAGAGCAGAATACAGTGGCACTATTACTTCCCTTGATCTAGATGCTATACTCCTATTGATGCAGCCCAGAATTGCATTGGCTTTTTTAGCTGCCGCGTCACACTGTTGGCTCATGTCAAGTTTGTGGTCAACCAAGACTCCTAGATCCTTTTCACATGTACTGCTCTCAAGCCAGGTGTCACCCATCTTGTATTTGTGCCTCTCATTTTTTTTGCCCAGGTGCAATACTTTACATTTCTCCCTGTTAAAGTTCATCTTGTTTGTTTTGGCCCAGTTCTCTAATCTGTCAAGGTCGTTTTGAAGTGTGATCCTGTCCTCTGGGGTGTTAGCCACCCCTCCCAGTTTGGTGTCATCTGCAAATTTGATCAGGATGCCCTGGAGTCCCTCATCCAAGTCGTTGATAAAGATGTTGAATAAGACCGGGCCCAAGACAGAACCCTGTGGCACCCCACTAGTCACTCTTCTAAAAACCCATCGAACCCCTTCAAAGGGTTTTTAGGTGTGGGAGATGACGGGGGGGGCACATTGTGGGTTGGGGACGGGGGACGCTTCTCGGTTTGGGCTGGGCCTCGTTTCTGCTTCATTCCTTTCGCTCTTCCCCATCCTCCAGTGTATCATTGAGGAGTCTGGGGAGCACATCATAGCTGGTGCTGGGGAGCTACATCTGGAGATCTGCCTGAAGGATCTGGAGGAGGACCATGCTTGCATTCCAATTAAGGTACCGTATTTTTCGTCCCCATAGGGCACACTGTCTTGGTTTCTGCTCTCTTCACTGTGCAGCGAAGTGCTTGTCACAAGACACTGTTTACATTCCACAGTCAGAGCACTGTTGGGGTTTTCCCACGGGAATGGGAAGCTGGATGTGACGTACACTGGTTTCCTGTTTTTCACTTAGTCTCTCGGTGTTCTTCATTCCGAGGAGAAGGACGGTTGCTTCTCTGCTCCCGCAGAGGCAAGATGCATGTTTGTAATTTCTCCACTTTGAACTGAAAATAAAGCGATATAAGCATGTGGCACGTACTGTTCATCATTCCGTTGTGCAAAGGACTCTGCAATATCAACACACTGCCCTATAGGACGCACCTAGTTTTTTTTGGGGGGGGGATAAAGGAAAAAAAAATTATCTCTCCCTCCCCCCAGGTGCAGGGCTGGCGCCAGCCCCCAGAACAACCTGCTATCCGCAAGCCTATGGAGCCCAGCGGGAAGTCGCGCCGATCTCCCCAGGATTGCGCAGAGCTGCGCGAAGCCCGAGACTTCAGGCAGCTCTGCGCAACCCTCGGGAAACAGGCGGGAAGTCGCACCGGTCTCCCAAGGGTTGCGCAGACCGACCCTTCTCGCCCTCCAGTCTTCAGCGAAAGCCTGCATTCGCCCCATAGGACGAACACACATTTCCCCTTCATTTTTGGAGGGGGAAAAGTGTGTCCTATAGGGCGGAAAATACGGTAATTGCACCACGTGACAAGTCTCGAGCCCGGTCTTGGTGGCAGGACCCGACCATAAGAGCACTCTCACCCTCCCTTGGTTCCCAGAAAGTGGTATTCAGGAGCATTACTAGAATGAATAATATTAATAATATTATTTATACCCCGCCCATCTGGTTGGGTTTCCCCAGCCACTCCGGGAGGCTTCCAACAAAATAATAAAATACAATAGTCTGTCAAACATTAAAAGCTTCCCTAAGCAGGGCTGCCTTCAGATGTTTTCTATATAGAATAAGAGGCCAAGCAGAGCGTATGTTTAGAGAAGATTGGAAAACAGTTTTTGAATATATGGGGTCAGAATTGTGTACACTTGAAAACCCCGTCAGCATTAAGATAAATTCAACAGCGTCAAAAAGTTTTGATGGATGCAATAACGGAATACTGAATGGCATAGCTTTTGTAAAATATGCAGGGATTTATAAACCGCGAAAAGAGAAGAAGGGATGTCATTGATCTCTTAAGGATGTAAAAAACGAGTGTTCCAAATTGTAAAACAGAAAATTAATAAAAAAACTATAATAAATAAAAACAAAGCCATTGCTACAGACTATCTCAAGGCAATGTACAAGATGCAATAAACAGTCTGCATTGGCTTTGAAGCGGCTAGAGACTTAAATTTTTTTTTTTTAATCTTTCTGGCAGAAATCCGACCCAGTGGTCTCTTACCGTGAGACGGTCAGCGAGGAGTCGAGTGTTCTGTGCCTTTCCAAGTCTCCCAACAAGCACAACCGTCTGTACATGAAAGCCCGCCCCTTCCCCGACGGCCTGGCCGAGGACATCGACAAAGGAGACGTCTCCGCCCGCCAGGAGCTGAAGACACGGGCCCGTTACCTGGCCGAGAAGTACGAGTGGGACGTGGCCGAGGCCCGCAAGATCTGGTGCTTTGGCCCGGACGGCACTGGCCCCAACATCCTGACGGACATCACCAAGGGGGTGCAGTACCTCAACGAGATCAAGGACAGCGTTGTGGCAGGCTTCCAGTGGGCCACGAAGGAGGTAAGCAAGAGTGGGCGCCCCTCATTGCAGGGCGGTGGGCTGTCTGCGTCCTGCCTTCAACCTCAGGGTTATAAGTTCTGGTCCTACATAGGGGGAAAGATTCCTGCATTGCAAGAGGACAAGATGACCTCTGGGATCCCTTCCGATTCCATGGGACGACTCTACTGCGGGGCAGGGATGGAAAGGGAATCAACGGATATTTGCATCTCCCCTGTTTCTAATCTCCAATTCTCTCTTTTTATATATAATAATCATCATTAGTTTTCAATTACAATAACCCACTAATGGCCTCATTATAGCAATGCCAAATTATATACAATTGCTAATTCCAATTATTCAGGTGCCAAATTAAATAATTTAGGTGGCCTCCCATGTGCTAGAATTGATGGTTTGATTATTTGCTTTATTTCTGCGTCCCAAAATCTTACCCATCTCAATTGCACTCCAGTTAAAATAACAATCCCTCTTACAGCAACTGCAGTACTAACGACATCTATTTGTATTGACATGTTACCTTAAACCTCCTGTGTGTGACAGTTATTCTGTCCATGATGTTCCTTCCCATCCTTGTAAAATATTATGCCTATCCTTTCTCAGTTGTTGCTGCTCTCCATCATATCTAGACTCCGATTCTCTGCCCCTTAGTAGATCACGCTCTTCCCATCCTCTGGTCCCCCTGGGCGACTCCTCCTCCTCCTGGCTCTGACAGTTTGCAGGAAGAAGGCTGACCATGAGCTGAAGGAAGCATTGGCCCTACCTTTGCTTCTTGGCTGCTATGGCTGAGTGCTTAATTGCTTTTTTAAAAAAAAAACTATGTTGGCTGCTTCAGAGAGGAAGGACAAAAAAGTTGGGTTGAATGCAAACTGGAAAATGATTTCCCCTCCCACCCTAAACCTCTCTCTTTTCTCCAGGGTGCCCTTTGCGAGGAAAACATGCGCGCCGTCCGCTTTGACGTGCACGACGTGACCCTGCACGCGGACGCCATCCACCGCGGAGGTGGCCAAATCATTCCCACGGCCAGAAGGTGCCTCTATGCCTGCGTGTTGACGGCTCAGCCCCGCCTCATGGAGCCCATCTACCTTGTGGAGATCCAGGTGGGTAACGGGAGGCAGGCTGTGTTCTTAAGAGGCGGCGGCGGCAGCCCACTGGCTTGACTCTGTGCAGTGCTGTAACGTATACCCACTTTCTTCCCCTTCCAGTGCCCAGAACAGGTTGTGGGTGGCATCTATGGCGTGCTGAACAGGAAACGGGGGCACGTCTTCGAGGAGTCCCAGGTGGCCGGCACCCCCATGTTTGTGGTCAAGGCCTATCTCCCTGTCAACGAGTCCTTTGGTAAGCGTCAGCTTTTATCAGCCTCCCTTGGCACTTGCATCTTCCAGGTAACCTTTGTCAGCAGCTGGAGGTGTGAAGGATCGATCAGAGGTTGTCTCCCAGGCTAATCTGAGATGGCTGCTACAAAGTTGAGCAGGTCTTGCCCTGGTAGCAGACTTCTGTTCCTCTTAAGTACATTTCTGAGCACAATTCAATGTTTGGGAATGACCTTTAAAAGCCCTAAATGGCCCGTTATACCTGAAGGAACATCTCTACCCCCATGGTTCAGCTTGGACACTGAGGCCCAGCTCTGAGGGCCTTCTCGGTAGTGGCGCCCTCCCCGTGGAACGTCTTCCTATCAGATGTCAAGGAAATAAACATTTAGAAGACATCTGAAGGCAACCCTGTTTAGGGAAGTTTTCAATGTTTGATGTTTTCTTGTGCTTTTAATATTTTGTTGAGAGCCGCCTACAGTGGCTGGGGAGACTCAGCCAGATGGGTTGGGTATAAAATAATAAATCATTACTAATATTATTTATTAAGGTAGATGCCTCCAGGATGCTGCTTTTAGCTAAGACAATGAGCTGGTTGTGGGGTGTGTGGGTAAACTCGAACACCTGTATTTCTTTCTTACAGTTTTGTTTGCTTATAGTATAAACTCTTCTCTCTCTCCCTCTCTCTTCACAGGCTTCACTGCTGACTTGAGATCCAACACGGGTGGCCAGGCTTTCCCCCAGTGTGTGTTCGACCACTGGCAGATCCTGCCCGGAGACCCGTTCGACAACACCAGCCGCCCCTGCCAGGTGGTCGCTGAGACCCGCAAGCGCAAAGGGCTGAAGGAGGGCATTCCCGCACTAGATAACTTCCTGGACAAATTGTAAAAACCAATCAACCAAGCTGAATTAAAAATGCAACACCAGATGTAAAAGAATAAATTTAAAAAATGTATGTTGTGGGACTCCAAATTTAACTTGCATAATAACATCAGTGCTGCAGGTGTCTTGCAAAAGGCATTGGGCCACTTCCTTGCTTGATCTTCCGTCTCGGGGCAGATTTTAAAAAGAGCCGTGTCTGCATTCAGCCTTAGAGGTTCCAGGCCGTCTGCACACGAACCAGCGGGGCCGCTCACCCAGTGCCATTATAACTTCCAAAAATACATTTCCATTTGATGCAACTGAAACCCGTCTCCATATTTATTTGATGCTCAGAGCCAAGTGAAGGGTTTTTTTTCCCTCCCTTGGTTTGCAGATTGGGGAGGACAGGCAAACTTCCGAAAAGAAAAGGGTGCGTGAAATTTCATTCCATACTCAAATACTGGATTCGATGGGGAGGAGGGGGGCAGTCTGGAGGAATTTTCTTTTAGGATTGGGAGAGAAAAGGGGGGGGGGGAGGCTTTTCTAGTTGGGCAAAAGCAGCCCCTCTGCTAAATGGGTGTCCTTGTGCAAATCAATGTATTAGTACCACTGGAATAATAAATTTAATAAGACGAGGCTGCCTGTCGTGTTGGATGTCTTTAACAGCTGTTGAGACCTGAGCCCACACACTTAGAAGCAAGGGGGGAGCTCCATCTGTGCTGTACGAAAGCAGTTTTATTTAGAAAACTGGGGTTGTATGTGTGCACACAGTCCTTCGCTGGCGCCTACAGGGCTGTTGTAATGAGGCGTGCGGCAAGCATTCTGCTGTAGCCCATAGACCAGGCTGCAGTTTGTGGTGCCCACAACAGTTTATCTGGTTCGGCAGATAATGCCCACAGGCCTCAAAAAGAACAGTGGTCCTTGACTTGAAGCTTCACAGCTCATTGATTTTGGCGTAGGTTACTGTCATACGACCCAGGGTTGGTCTTTTCAAAAGACAATAGATTTGAAGCCTGTTGAGCATTAGCGGCTGAAGGCCTCTGGGTTTAATTTTTGTGAATAGCTGGTCAAAAACACACAGGATGGTTTTCGCAAAGTCCCAGCAAGCAAATCAGGATGAGTGCTCATTAACTTGTAACCACCCCCTCTTCCCTTGCAAACAGCTGGCTCCATGAGGAATAGATATAATCTAACCTGTTTGCAAGCAATCAAAATAAGTCGCCTGGGGACTCTCGCAGACATGAATAAAGACCAGTAGTGATTGAGTGAATGATACCTTTGCGATAATTAAGATGTATATACACTTCACTGAATAAATAAGTGGACTTGTTTCATGTTTCCTGAAACAATAGGCTAACCAAAACAATGGCTATCCTTTGAAAGTCACACTTCTCTGAATTTAGCAAATCCAGCCCAGCGTATGCCGAAATGCCTAAATTAGGCTAAAGTGGACATGGAAACGAATGGCAGAAAACTGCATTGCTGTATATTACAGGAAATTGCTTGCATAATGTGTGTATGAGCAAAATTGCATATGAAAATCTGGATATTGGGAGAAATTTTCATTAGAACTTTTAACAAACAAGCTAACGCCCCACCCCGAAAAAACAAATGTGCAACTGAATGTGTGATTGGGAAACATGGGAAACAAATTGCCATTCCTTATTCGTTTCCACATATCGCAGAAAAAAAGAAAATACTACAAAACACACACCAATGAAAGAAAAACACAAAATTTCAAATCTCTAATTCTCGTTACATTGATACCTGACTTCCTCAAATCCCCTGTAACTGAATTTCATTATAACCCCTGTATAGTAGTTCTCCAAATTCGTATTTCTAATAATATTCACTCCTTTCATTTACTATCTTCATCTCTTTTATTAATATTCAAATCCTTAATATTTACTACCACCTATTCTTATTCTGCCCCTAAGCCTGTTACTTCCAAGAATTTTCTAATTCCCTTATATCACAATATTTAGCTAAATATTCTTTAAATTTCTTCTATCACATTGTCATTTGTCTTAATCACTAATCATGGTATGGCCAGATGGGGCTTATTAACCTGGGAAGGATAAGGGAAACTGATCCTAAACCTCCCATGCCTTGCGAAGATACCTTGGGGAAAAGAAAGGGTTAAGGAGTAAAGTGCACAAATCCTAAATGGATTCCCTAAAATGGTTGGGTGGTGCTTGTACACTGGCAACACCTGTATCCAGGTGTCTTGCTCTGCTTTCCTTTGGACCCCAACAGTGAGTCTTGTCATCTGGGCAGCGCAGGACCCCCATATTCGCTGCCCAGGCTTACGCCCCCCCTGGGGTTGTTACTTGGGTGTTGCTAACGCAGTGGTTTGATTTCACCCCTGGAGGTACACTCCATTGTCTTTTGAGACAGCCTGATATCTACAAGCATTGAGGTCACGCAGTCTGGCCTGCTGGTAAAAAGCAAAGGTAAAGGGGCCCCTGACCATTAGGTCCAATCGTGGCCGACTCTGGGCTTGCGGCGCTCATCTCGCTTTATCGGCCAAGGGAGCCGGCGTACAGCTTCCGGGTCATGTGGCCAGCAGGACTAAGCCGCTTCTGGCGAACCAGAGCAGCGCACGGAAACGCCGTTTCCCTTCCTGCCGGAGCGGTACCTATTTATCTACTTGCACTGGCGTGCTTTTGAACTGCTAGGTTGGCAGGAGCGGGGACCGAGCAACGGGAGCTCACCCCATTGCGGGGATTTCAGCCGCCGACCTGATCGGCATGTCCTAGGCTCTGTGGTTTAACCCACAGCACCACTCGCATCTGGCTTACTGGTACCTGCCAGCTTAATGGCTCTTAAGGTAGACTCAGCCTGAAGTTTGTGTTTGGGGAGGCTCATGTTAGATATATTCAGGTGGGGAATCGTTTGGGCTTTGGGGTCCGGATCTTTACTACCTGACCCCACCAAGTGTGCGGACTGGCTGTGTGGGGCAACCCACAGGTCAAATCGCATGGCATCATGTACACGTGAGTTTTCTCCACCTGTCAAAATTCCTTATGGAGGGCTCCCAACAGCTGGCTGCACAAAGGGCGTTGTGTATTGCCAGTCCCAACCCTGCATTTTACCAGCTGATGGGCACCGGGAACACACTGCTCCAAGCAAAAAGGAACAAGCGACCCGTCCCTTGCGATCTGTGTTTGCTATCTAGCACGGGTCAAAAAACTATGGTCTGAAGCTCAACATCAAAAAAACGAAGATCATGGCCACTGGTCCCATCACCTCCTGGCAAATAGAAGGGGAAGAAATGGAGGCAGTGAGAGATTTTACTTTCTTGGGCTCCATGATCACTGCAGATGGTGAAATTAAAATACCTTTACCCACGTACTGTCTGAAACTCAAGGGATGCCAGTGAATTCCGCCCCCCCCGACTTTCCTCCCCCTCTACATTAAGTGTAAACTGTAAGCAGAAATGCGGACGTCGGTCCCATTTTCCAGCTTGGGAAGTCAGAGGCTGGTTGTAAGGTCTGGACAAGCTGATCCCCACCGCTTTAGGGAACATGGTGACTTGCTTTTGTTTAGTCATGTCTGACTCTGTATGCTGTTTTCTTGAACAAAGAATCAGTTGCACTGACAGGCTCTGCTTCTTGTGTCTCAACCTGCATCTGAACCCAGCCTTGACAATTATGGAGCCATCGTCTGCACCTGTTCTTCAACCCCATTCCCATGCCAACTTGCTCTGTCCATTTTTGCAACAACAAAAAATACAACCTTTGCACCCCATTTTCTCCTTGACTCCTCCTTGCTTTTCTCAACTCTCCCTTGAACCCAGATCACAACCCATTTCCATTCCTTTCCCCCTCTCCCGTTGCACAGCCACAGTACTGTATCTTTAAGCTGAACAGATTTTAAAGAGCCTGGCTGCAGTGGCGTAGCGTGGGGGGGTGCAGGGGGGGCCAGCCGCATCGGGCGCAACATCTGGGGGTTAGGGTTAGGGGGCGCAAATCCACGGGTTAGAGGGTGCAAATTACTTGTCTTGCCCCGGGTACTAACAACCCACACTACGCCACTGCCTGGCTGTCAGTTAGCTTGTTCTGTTAGAGAAGGTTCATTGATGGATGTTGTACATAAATGGGTGTTCGCTTGTTAATAAAACGTCTCTTCGAAATTGCTACACTCAATCTGAAACTTCATGTTGAAGACCAGACAGGGTGGTGGTTGTTGAGTCGCTTAGTCGTGTCCGACTCTTCGTGACCCCCTGGACCAGAGCACGCCAGGCACTACTGTTTTCAGTTTGGTCAAACTCATGTTAGTAGCTTCGAGAACACTGTCCCACCATCTCGTCCTCTGTCATCCCCTTCTCCTTGCGCCCTCCATCTTTCCCAACTTCAGGGTCTTTTTCATGGAGAAAAAAAAATATTTAAAAGAACATACAGTTATACCTTGGATCTCAAACGCCTTGCATTCCGGTCCCCAAATACTGCAACCCCGGAATGAGTGTTCTGGTTTGCAAACGTTCTTTGGAAGCCAAACGTCCGACGCAGGGCCAGATTTAGGATTGATGAGGCCCGAAGCTACTGAAGGTAATGGGGCCCTTTATATGTCCAGCTGTCCTTTGTCAAAAACAAATTGCCGCTGTTTTTTGTGTTGAATATATGCTACAGTACAGTGGTATCTCACCATGCCAACGGGATCCGTTCCGGAGCCCCATTCGCATCCAGAAGCGAATGTAACTAGCGACTGCACATCTGCGCGCACACACATGCGTCGCTTTTTGCCTTTCTGCGCATGCGCGTGACATCATTTTGAGTGTCGGCGTATGCATGAGCGTCGAAACCTGGAAGTAACACGCTCTAGTCCAACCCCTTGCAATGCCGGAATCTCAGCTCAAGAACCCATGGCAGATGGCCGCCCCAAGCTCTGCTGAAAACCTCCAAGGAAGGAGAGTCTATCACCTTCTGAGGGATTTCCTCTCACTGTCAAACAGCTCTTGCTGTCAGAAAGTTCTTCCTGGAGTCGGACTCTCCTTCCTGGTCGCTTGAAGCCAGGGCTTCAGGTCCTGAGGGCCTCTGGAGCAGGAGAAGACAAGCTTCCTCCCTGGGACGCCCTTGAGATGTTGGCAGGGATCTCATATCCATGTCCGGAGGGATAGGGAGCAAAACATCTCTCTCTCCCCTTTCCCCACCCCATGCAGAATGGCAAGGGGTCTGTGCATCCGGCTGGGAAAAAGGTGGTGGGAGTGTGGAGCCTGTCAGGAAATTCAAGCCTTATCAGGAGAAACTGGCCACTCTCCAGGCACCCGGCTTGAATCCCGGGTGACCTCCCTGTTTGCGTTTCCCGGCAGGATACAGGCCAGGTCATGATCGGCGATCCTCCTCAAGTGTGAGAAGAACACACCACTCTTCCCTGCTCCCCCCAGGGAGGGGAAAGAGATAGACAGGAATGTATTTACATGCCTTTATTTCTGTCTTTGCAGCATTACAGAGAAACGTGTCTGCTCTCTTCAAACTCCAACAGCAGAGAGACAAACTCCACCTCCTGTACTTCCTGTACAGGTCAAATTACACTCCGAGCTAATTCCGGTGCTCAGCACTGTGAATAGACTGTCCCTTTGTTCCCATGGTACAGTCCCAAACATTCCCATCATGTTTTGCTTTCCAGCCAGCTGCAGCTCGCTGCCGCATTGCTCCTTTTCCGTAACAGGGCTGGTTGTGGGCAGGATCCTTGCACTGCCGGGGGTTGGATTAGATGCCCCTTGGCACCCCTTCCAACTCTGCCATGCTCTGATTCTTTCGAGCACCAGAAGGAATGGGTGGGGGAGCAAGATGCAGAAGAAAGGGAGGCACAACCACACCCCCCCACCAGCCCCCTCTGGCCTGATCCACAGTGGCCTCATCCCAGCACACTTTGACACCCCTAGTTTTATTTTTGTTCATTCAGCTACCAGACAACCCAGCAGCCTGGCCCCTGTTTGCCAGCCTATGTCACAAAGTGCTGCTTTGCAAGCAAGCCTGATAATGCCCTGCAAGGGGGATTTGGTAGAGAAAGATGGGTTCTCCAGGTAGGAGGCCTAGAGGAGATGAGTGGCAATATTATTATTGTGCGGAGGTGCTATTACAATTCCAAAGCAGGGAGGGAGGGGGAAGAGAGAGGAATTCTGGTGGAGATGGAAGATGGAAGGAGGCTTGGAAAGGGAGTTTGAACGGGGGGCAAGTGAGAGTCGGCTGAGAGCGGTGGGTTCTAGAAGGCGGCACGAGGGGGGGGGCTGAAGCTGAGCTGCACACAGCCGTCATTTCTGCAAGAATGTGGCTGTTTAACGCAGCAAGAAAAGGCTCTCTCCAGACTTGGAAGCGAGAAGATTCTTTTCATTCAGGTGAGCCATGGAGCCAGGGCTTGGCTTGTACAGAAATTGTACCTCAGGTTAAGAACTTTGCTTCAGGATGAGGACAGAAATCGTGCTCTGGTGGCGCGGCGGCAGCGGGAGGCCCCATTAGCAAAAGTGGTACCTCAGGTTAAGAACAGTTTCAGGTTAAGAACAGACCTCCAGAACGAATTAAGTTCTTAACCCGAGCCACCACTGTGCTGCTAAAGCCCAGATGCCTCACACACACCCCCTCCAACTTCACAGAACTGGGCTATGCCTGATTATCGTCTCCCAAAGCAACTTGTTGTTGTTTAGTCGTGTCCAACTCTTCGTGACCCCCTGGACCAGAGCACGCCAGGCACTCCTGTCCTCCACTGCCTCCCGCAGTTTGGTCACACTCATGCTGGTAGCTTTGAGAACACTGTCCCACCATCTCGTCCTCTTCCGTCCCCTTCTCCTTGTGCCCTCCATTTTTCCAACATCAGGGTCTTTTCCAGGGAGTCTTCTCTTCTCCTGAGGTGGCCAAAGTCTTGGAGCCTCAGCTTCAGGATCTGTCCTTCCAGTGAGCACTCAGGGCTGATTTCCTTCAGGATGGGGAGGTTGGATCTTCTTGCAGTCCACGGGACTCTCAAGAGTCTCCTCCAGCACCATAATTCAAAAGCATCCATTCTTTGGCGATCAGCCTTCTTTATGGTCCAGCTCTCACTTCCATACATCACTACTGGGAAAACCATAGCTTGAACTATACAGATCTTTGTCGGCACGGGTGATGGAGTTTATTGTCCCATAAAGTCACCATTAAAGAACCTCTAAATGAGGGTGAAAGGGGAGAGTACAAAATATGGTCTGAAGCTCAACATCCAAAAAACGAAGATCATGGCCACTGGTCCCATCACCTCCTGGCAAATAGAAGGGGAAGAAATGGAGGAAGTGAGAGATTTTACTTTCTTGGGCTCCATGATGACTGCAGATGGTGAAATTAAAATACCTTTACCCACGTACTGTCTGAAACCCAAGGGATGCCAGTGAATCCCCCCCCCCGGCTTTCCTCCCCCTCTACATTAAGTGTAAACTGTAAGCAGAAATGCGGACGTCGGTCCCATGTTGTAGCTTGGGAAGTCAGAGGCTGGTTGTAAGGTCTGGACAAGCTGATCCCCACGGCTTTAGGGAACATGGTGACTTGTTTTTGTTTAGTCACGTCCGACTCTGTATGCTGTTTTCTTGAACAAAGAATCACTTGCACTGACAGGCTCTGCTTCTTGTGTCTCAACCTGCATCTGAACCCAGCCTTGACAATTATGGAGCCATCGTCCGCACCTGTTCTTCAAATCCATTCCCATGCCAACTTGCTCTCTCCATTTTTGCAACAACAAAAAATACAACCTTTGCACCCCATTTTCTCCCTTGACCCCTCCTTGCTTTTCTCAACTCTCCCTTGAACCCAGATCACAACCCATTTCCATTCCTTCCCCCCTCTCCTGTTGCACAGCCACAGTACTGTATCTTTAAGCTGAATAGACTCTAAAGAGCCTGACTGTCAGTTAGCTTGTTCTGTTAGAGAAGGTTAAGTTCATTGATGGATGTTGTACATAAATGGGTGTTCGCTTGTTAATAAAACGTCTCTTCGAAATTGCTACACTCAATCTGAAACTTCATATTGAAGACCATACATGGTTGTTGTTGTTTAGTCGCTTAGTCGTGTCCGACTCTTCGTGACCCCCTGGACCAGAGCACGCCAGGCACTCCTGTCTTCCATTGCCTCCCGCAGTTTGGTCAAACTTATGAACACTTCAAGAACACTGTCCCACCATCTCGTCCTCTGTCATCCCCTTCTCCTTGCGCCCTCCATCTTTCCCAACATCAGGGTCTTTTTCACGGAGAAAAATAAATATTTAAAAGAACATACAGTTATACCTTGGATCTCAAACGCCTTGCATTCCGGTCCCCAAATACTGCAACCCCGGAATGAGTGTTCTGGTTTGCAAACGTTCTTTGGAAGCGAAACGTCCGACGCAGGGCCAGATTTAGGATTGATGAGGCCCGAAGCTACTGAAGGTAATGGGGCCCTTTATATGTCCACCTGTCCTTTGTCAAAAACAAATTGCCGCTGTTTTTTGTGTTGAATATATGCTACAGTACAGTGGTATCTCACCATGCGAACGGGATCCGTTCCGGAGCCCCATTCGCATCCAGAAGCGAACGTAACTAGCGACGGCACATCTGCAGGTGAGAGTCGGTTGAGAGCGGTGGGTTCTAGAAGGCGGCACGAGGGGGGGGGGGCTGAAGCTGAGCTGGACACAGCCATCATTTCTCTGAGAATGTGGCTGTTTAACGCAGCAAGAAAAGGCACTCTCCAGACTAGGAAGCAAGAAGATTCTTTTGATTCAGGTGAGCCATGGAGCCAGGGCTTGGCTTGTACAGAAATTGTACCTCAGGTTAAGAACTTTGCTTCAGGATGAGGACAGAAGTCGTGCTCTGGTGGCGCGGCGGCAGTGGGAGGCCCCATTAGCAAAAGTAGTACCTCAGGTTAAGAACAGTTTCAGGTTAAGAACGGAGCTCCAGAACGAATTAAGTTCTTAACCCGAGCCACCACTGTGCTGCTAAAGCCCAGATGCCTCACCCCCCCCTCCAAGCTTCACAGAACTGGGCTATGCCTGATTATCGTCTCCCAAAGCAACTTGTTGTTCTTTAGTCGTGTCCAACTCTTCGTGACCCCCTGGACCAGAGCATGCCAGGCACTCCTGTCTTCCACTGCCTCCCGCAGTTTGGTCAGACTCATGCTGGTAGCTTCAAGAACACTGCCCCACCATCTCGTCCTCTTCCGTCCCCTTCTCCTTGTGCCCTCCATCTTTCCCAACATCAAGGTCTTTTCCAGGGAGTCTTCTCTTCTCATGAGGTGGCCAAAGTCTTGGAGTGTCAGCTTCAGGATCAGTCCTTCCAGTGAGCACTCAGGGCTAATTTCCTTCAGAATGGAGAGGTTGGATCTTCTTGCAGTCCATGGGACTCTCAAGAGTCTCCTCCAGCACCAGAATTCAAAAGCATCCATTCTTTGGCGATCAGCCTTCTTTATGGTCCAGCTCTTACTTCCATACGTCACTACTGGGGAAACCATAGCTTTAACTATACGGACCTTTGTTGGCAAGGTGATGTCTCTGCTTTTTAAGATGCTGTCCAGGTTTGGCGGTAGACCCGTAATCTGGTGAACTGGGTTCGCGTCCCTGCTCCTCCACATGCAGCTGCTGGGTGACCTTGGGCCAGTCACACTTCTCTGAAGTCTCTCAGCCCCACTCACCTCACAGAGTGTTTGTTGTGGGGGAGGAAGGGAAAGGAGAATGTGAGCCGCTTTGAGACTCCTTCGGGTAGTGATAAAGCGGGATATCAAATCCAAACTCTTCTTCTTCTTCTTTTGTCATTGCTTTTCTCCCAACAAGCAGGCGTCGTTTAATTTCGTGACTGCTGTCACCATCTGCAGTGATCATGGAGCCCAAGAAAGTAAAATCTCTCACTGCCTCCATTTCTTCCCCTTCTTGCATTTCCTTTTCATTGGGATGGTTTTTGTTTTCGTTCTCGGTCCACATACTGCTTAAGCCTGTCTTGTAGAATTTTAAGCATAACCCTGCTAGTGTGTGAAATGAGTGCAATTGTGCGGTAGTTGGAGCATTCTTTGGCACTGCCCTTCTTTGGGATTGAGATGTAGACTGATCTTCTCCAATCCTCTGGCCACTGCTGAGTTTTCCAAATTTGTTGTCGTAGTGAGCGTAGCACCTTAACAGCATCATCGTTTAAAAATTTAAATAGTTCAGCTGGAATATCAACACTTCCACTGGCCTTGTTATTAGCAGAGCTTTCTAAGGCCCATTTGACTTCACTCTCCAGGATGTCTGGCTCAAGGTCAGCAACCACACTACCTGGGGTGTACGAGACATCCATTTCTTTCTGGTATAATTCCTCTGTGTATTCTTGCCACCTCTTCTTGATGTCTTCTGCTTCTGTTAGGTCCTTTCCACTTTTGTCTTTTATTATGGTAATCTTTGAGCGAAATGTTCCTTTCATATCTCCAATTTTCTTGAACAGATCTCTGGTTTTGCCCATTCTATAGTTTTCCTCTATTTCTTTGCATTGCTCGTTTAAGAAGGCCTTCTTGTCTCTCCTTACTATTCTTTGGAAATCTGCATTCAGTTTCCTGTATCTTTCACTATCTCCCTCGCATTTTGCTTGCCTTCTCTCCCCCGCTATTTGTAAGGCTTCGTTGGACGGCCACTTTGTTTTCTTGCATTTCCTTTTCATTGGGATGGTTTTAGTTGCTGCCTCCTGTATAATGTTGCGAGCCTCCATCCATAGTTCTTCAGGCACTCTGTCCACCAAATCTAAATCCTTAAACCTGTTCCTCATTTCCCCTGTGTATTCATAAGGGATTTGATTTTGATTGTATCTAACCGGCCCAGTGGTTTTTCCTACTTTCTTCAGTTTAAGCTTGAATTTTGCTATAAGAAGCCGATGTTCTGAGCCACAGTCAGCTCCAGGTCTTGTTTTTGCTGACTGTATAGAGCTTCTCCATCTTTGGCTGCAGAGAATATAATCAATCTGATTTCGATGCTGCCCATCTGGTGATGTTCATGTGTAGAGTCGTCTCTTGTTTTCTTGGAAAAGCGTGTTTGTGATGACCAGCTTGTTCTCTTTGCAGAACTCTATTAGCCTTTGCCCTGCTTCGTTTTGAACTCCAAGGCCAAACTTGCCACTTGTTCCTTTTATCTCTTGACTCCCTCCTTTAGCATTCCAATCCCCTATAATGAGAAGAACATCCTTCTTTGGTGTCATTTCCATAAGGTGTTATAAGTCTTCCCACCTGTAACTTCTTCCTCTGTTTTTTATTTACCTTTCTGTCTCCTAGGAAATAAAAGGCTCCTGAGGCGCCCGAACCTGAGGGAGGCTGGAGGGGCACCACCTCTCGAGATTGTGGTAGGTTAATTCCTTTTTTTTTTAAAAAAATAATATTTATTACTTTTCCAACAATTTAAACACAAAAAGAAAGAAAGAAAGACAACACAACACAATACAAAGACACTACATAACACTAACACTAAACTAACAAAACAAAACAAAAACCGTTTAAAACACATCAAACAATTTCAATATCTTATCTTTCATCCACTTATTTCAACGACCTCCTCACACCTCCCTTTTTGTATTCCACTTCTGTTAATTGTTTCAGCAATTCCTTTTTTAAAAAAAATTATTCAAATTTCACACAAAAAAATTAATAAACAAAACAACACAAACAAACACAAAACAGACCAAAAACATGTATAATTTCAAATCCTTATTTCCATATAACTTATTTCCCAGACTCCCCCATACCTCCCCTTACTGCATTCTAATTTCAAACTTTTTCCCCAACAAATTCTTACTCTCAATCTTCTCAAATTTATAACCTCCTTTCTTCTTTTCAATCTTAATCTTTACAGCTGTAAACCCCTTAATTTATAGAACCGGCGCCATTCTAACACTCATTAATTGTGGTAGGTTAATTCCGTGGGGAATCCATTCCCCACATGTGCAGGGAGGTCGTGGCGCTGACCTGAGTGCAACAGGGCTGGGTTGGGGGGTTGCAGTCCCGTCTCGCCCCAGCCCCTCGCCCCCCTCCTTCCAAGCCAGGGGTCAGGCGCCCAGGCAAGAGCAGGCTGGCATCCTGTGGGACGTGGGCATGGGCAGCCTGCCAGGGGTGCTAGTTCTGCCCCCCTAGAGAGTACAGTGTCCTTCTTCTTTTGCAGGGCCGTGGTTTGGGGAAGGAGCAGCAGCCCAGCGGTGCAGGAAAACCCAGCCGAATCCGGAGGTATGTTGTGACTTTGTGTGGCAGGGGAAGTGTTTCCCAGGGATCATGGGGGTGGAGGAGGAAGACCTGATTTAGAGATCCCTGTAGTTTTATGGAGAGGGTTTCTCTGTGGTCCAGGCAGGGCCCTAGCTAGGGGGTGGTGAGATGGGCCCCCACCAGGGGCGCAGGTGAGAGGTGGGGCACAAAATTGGCTCATAAATATGTCTAAATGTATAGATGATCATAAGAAATATTACAAATATATAGATATATAAATATATAGATGATAATAAGAAACATCAACAACCTCAGATATGCAGATGACACAGCCTCGATGGCAGAAAGTGAGGAGGAATTAAAGAACCTTTTAATGAGGGTGAAAGAGGAGAGCGCAAAAGATGGTCTGAAGCTGAACATCAAAAAAACGAAGATCATGGCCACCGGTCCCATCACCGCCTGGCAAATAGAAGGGGAAGAAATGGAGGCAGTGAGAGATTTTACTTTCTTGGGCTCCATGATCACTGCAGATGGTGACAGCAGTCACGAAATTAAAAGACGCCTGCTCCTTGGGAGAAAGGCGATGGCAAACCTAGACAGCATCTTAAAAAGCAGAGACATCACCTTGCGGACAAAGGTCCGTATAGTAAAAGCCATGGTTTTCCCAATAGTGATGTATGGAAGTGAGAGCTGGACCATAGAGAAGGCTGATCGCCAAAGAATCGATGCTTTTGAATTACGGTGCTGGAGGAGACTCTGGAGAGTCCCATGGACTGCAAGAAGATCAAACCTCTCCATTCTGAAGAAAATCAGCCCTAAGGGCTCAGTGGAAGGACAGATCCTGAAGCTGAGGCTCCAAGACTTTGGCCACCTCATGAGAAGAGAAGACTCCCTGGAAAAGACCTTGATGTTGGGAAAGATGGAGGGCACAAGGAGAAGGGGACGGAAGAGGACAAGATGGTGGGACAGTGTTCTCGAAGCTACAAACATGAGTCTGACCAAACTGTGGGAGGCAGTGGAAGACAGGAGTGCCTGGCGTGCTCTGGTCCATGGGGTCACGAAGAGTCGGACACGACTAAACGACTAAACAACAACAACAATAAGAAATATTATATATATATTTATCTGGAACTCCTCCAAGGAATCAGAATAACAGAGCTTGTTTCTTTCTTAGGCGAGAGGCTGGCAAGAACGAGGCTTCAGTGCCTGCTCCCGGGGTGAAGATCGACAGAGCATATTGGCGGTTCCCAGCTGTTCCCGATTCTCGCCTGCCTCACCCTCCCTCCGTTCCCCGTGCGGGAATGGCTCCTTCCCGGCCGTTCCTGGCGCAGAAGCAGCAGCCAAGGTTTCCCCCCATTAAGAACGCCACCCGAGTGATTCCGGAGGCGGGGGAGACTATGGCTGCTGCCTCTGTGGCAGACCGGTCGGGATGGAGCCCAGATGCCCGCACGGAGGAGTTCAGGGTGGGGCAGTTAATAAGATCAGGTAGGAGAATATGCCCCCTTCCCAGGTCCCCACCCTCCTGTCCCAGACTGGGGCTTGCATGGCTGGGAGCCAGGCGCCGGCTGATGTCTCCCTTTGTATTGCAGCGAGGAGAAGGCTCAGCTTGGGAGCCGCCGCGTCCCGGGAGGGCCTGGAGCCGAGACAACGGCCTCTCGCCTCACAGGTAAGGGGACAGGGGGATTTCATTGCTGTGCCGCTCTATGCTTTGCCGCTCGCGATTTGCGGGTTTGGGGGGCGCGTCAGAATGTCACCCCCCTTCAGGATAGCACCTGGGGCAGCCCGCCCTCCTGCCCCCATCAGTACGCCCCTCGCCAGAAACAGGATTCGAACCCAAGAGCCCTCTGCTCACCTGGGACTTGACTTCCTGCAACGGCTTCTCGAAGCCCCGTCCCTGGTCGTTTGGTCAGTGACAGACCATTCACACATTCAGGGATTCCTTCTTTCTTGCAGGGTATGGCTCCTGCACCGCTGAGGCTGCTGCCGAAACCCCCTCCCCGCAAGTAATACAGGTAAGAGGACGAAGGGAGGATTTGCACAGAGAACACCCTGCTCCAGACTTCCAGACGAACTCTCATACTTAAAACCAAGGCGTTCCTATGAGAGCTGGTATCAAAATCACAGAAATGGATAAGGCGGAACTATAGCTGATAAGGAATGCAGTGCTCAAGGTTTGGGCAAGGAGGACAGACTCTTAGGAAATCAAGCCTTATCAGGAGAAACTGGCCACTCTCCAGGCACCCGGCTTGAATCTCGGTTGACCTCCCTGTCTGCATTCTCTGGCAGGATCCAGGCTAGGTCACGATCGGCGATCCTCCTCAAGCGTGAGAAGAACACACCACTCTTCCCTGCCCCCAGGCAGGGGAAAGAGATAGACAGAAATGTATTTACATGCCTTTATTTCTGTCTTTGCAGCGTTACAGAGAAACACGTCTGCTCTCTTCAAACACCAACAGCAGAGAGACAAACTCCACCTCCTGTACTTCCTGTACAGGTCAAATTACACTCTGAGCTAAATCCGGTGCTCAGCTCTGTGAATAGACTGTCCCTTTGTTCCCACGGTACAATCCCAACATTCCCATCATGTTTTGCTTTCCAGCCAGCTGCAGCTCGCTGCCGCATTGCATCCATATCGTAACACAGACCTGGGCTAAAGTGAGTCTTCTTCTCCCACAGGCCACGTCGTGTATGCAACCGCCTGTACATCAAAGCCCGCCCCTTCCCCGGTGGCCTGGCCGAGGACATCGACAAAGGCGACATCTCCGCCTGCCAGGAGCTGAAGACACGGGCCCATTACCTGGCTGAGAAGTACGAGTGGGACGTCGCCGAGGCCCGCAAGATCTGGTGCTTTGGCCCGGACGGCACTGGCCCCAACATCCTGACGGACATCACCAAGGGGGTGCAGTACCTCAACGAGAGCAAGGACAGCGTTGTGGCAGGCTTCCAGTGGGCCACGAAGGAGGTAAGCAGGAGTGGGCGCCCCTCATCGCAGGGCGGTGGGCTGTCTGCGTCCTGCCTTCTTGGAACGGAGCAGAGACTTGCTGCAGTTTCCGAATAATAATTTATTACTTGCACCCTGCTCATCTGGCTGGGTTTCCAACAAAATAGTAAAATACAATAGTCTGTCAAACATTAAAAGCTTCCCTAAACAGGGCTGCCTTCAAATGTCTTCTAAAAGTCTGGTAGTTGTTTTCCTCTTTGACATCTGGTGGGAGGGCGTTCCACAGGCCCTCTGCCTGGTTCCCTGTAACTTTTGAGTGCTTTGTCACATCAGCCCCTCAAGGCTGTGTTCCAGCTTTAGGAAGTTGAATCAGCCTCGTATGTGATTTCCTCTTGCCCCTCCCCCTGAGTTGCGATGGGGCGTCCTTTTCAGGTGCTCACTTTTCCTTGCTGGGTGTGGCTTGGCCTGCGATTCTCCTCCTTGATCGAGGGGGGTGGGGGTGTCGTCTCCGAATTCCCCCTTCCTCCTGCTAGGTGCTCTGTCCGTCCCCCCACACACTACCTCTTCCGCAGGAGGAGCTGCCATGGGCAGTGGGGAGATGGTAGAGGATGAGGCTTTCAACCTCAGGGTCATAAGTTCTGGTCCTACATAGGGGGAAAGATTCCTGCATTGCAAGAGGACAAGATGACCTCTGGGATCCCTTCCGATTCCATGGGACGACTGTACTGCGGGGCAGGGATGGAAAGGGAATCAACGGATATTTGCATCTCCCCTGTTTCTAGTCTCCAATTCTCTCTTTTTATATATAATAATCATCATTTGCATCTCCCCTGTTTCTATTCTCTAATTCTCTCTTTTTATATATAATAATCATAATTCGTTTTCAATTACAATAACACAGTAATGGCCTCATTATAGCAATGCCAAATTATATACAATTGCTAATTCCAATTATTCAGATGCCAAATTAAATAATTTAGGTGGCCTCCCATGTGCTAGAATTGATGGTTTGATTAGTTGCTTTATTTCTGCGTCCCAAAAATCTTACCCATCTCAATTGCACTCCAGTTAAAATAACAATCCCTCTTAAAACAACTGCAGTACTAACGACATCTATTCGTATTGACATGTTACCTTAAACCTCCTGTGTGTGACAGTTATTCTGTCCATGATGTTCCTTCCCATCCTTGTAAAATATTATGCCTATCCTTTCTCAGTTGTTGCTGCTCTCCATCATATCTAGACTCCGATTCTCTGCCCCTTAGTAGATCACGCTCTTCCCATTCTCTGGTCCCCCTGGGCGACTCCTCCTCCTCCTCCTGGCTCTGACAGTTTGCAGGAAGAAGGCTGACCATGAGCTGAAGGAAGCATTGGCCCTACCTTTGCTTCTTGGCTACTATGGCAGAGTGCTTAATTGCTTTTTTTAAAAAAAAAACTACGTTGCCTGCTTCAGAGAGGAAGGACAGAAAAGTTGGGTTGAATGCAAACTAGAAAATGATTTTCTCTCCCACCCTCAACCTCTCTCTTTTCTCCAGGGTGCCCTTTGCGAGGAAAACATGCGCGCCGTCCGCTTTGACGTGCACGACGTGACCCTGCACGCGGACGCCATCCACCGCGGAGGTGGCCAAATCATTCCCACGGCCAGAAGGTGCCTCTATGCCTGCGTGTTGACGGCTCAGCCCCGCCTCATGGAGCCCATCTACCTGGTGGAGATCCAGGTGGGTAACGGGAGGCAGGCTGTGTTCTTAAGAGGCGGCGGCGGCAGCCCACTGCCTTGACTCTGTGCAGTGCTGTAACGTATACCCACTTTCTTCCCCTTCCAGTGCCCAGAACAGGTTGTGGGTGGCATCTATGGCGTGCTGAACAGGAAGCGGGGGCACGTCTTCGAGGAGTCCCAGGTGGCTGGCACCCCCATGTTTGTGGTCAAGGCCTATCTCCCTGTCAACGAGTCCTTTGGTAAGCGTCAGCTTTTATCACTTGCCCTTGCATCTTCCAGGTAACCTTTGTCAGCAGCTGGAGGTGTGAAGGATCGATCAGAGGTTGTCTCCCAGGCTAATCAGAGATGGCTGCTACAAAGTTGAGCAGGTCTTGCCCTGTTAGCAGACTTCTGTTCCTCTTAAGTACATTTCTGAGCACAATTCAAAGTTTGGGAATGACCTTTAAAGCCCTAAATGGCCCATTATACCTGAAGGAACATCTCTACCCCCATCGTTCAGCTTGGACACTGAGGGCCTTCTCGGTAGTGGCGCCCTCCCCGTGGAACGTCTTCCTATCAGATGTCAAGGAAATAAACATCTATCTGACTTTTAGAAGACATCTGAAGGCAACCCTGTTTAGGGAAGTTTTCAATGTTTGATGTTTTCTTGTGCTTTTAATATTTTGTTGAGAGCCGCCTACAGTGGCTGGGGAAACTGAGCCAGATCGGTGGGGTATAAATTAATAAATTATTACTAATATTATTTATTAAGGTAGATGCCTCCAGGATGCTGCTTTTAGCTAAGATGCTGCTTTTAGCTGGTTGTGGGGTGTGTGAGTAAACTTGAACACCTGTATTTCTGTCTTACAGTTTTGTTTGCTTATAGTATAAACTCTTCTCTCTCTCTCCCTCTCTCTTCACAGGCTTCACTGCTGACTTGAGATCCAACACAGGTGGCCAGGCTTTCCCCCAGTGTGTGTTCGACCACTGGCAGATCCTGCCCGGAGACCCGTTCGACAACACCAGCCGCCCCTGCCAGGTGGTCGCTGAGACCCGCAAGCGCAAAGGGCTGAAGGAGGGCATTCCCGCACTAGATAACTTCCTGGACAAATTGTAAAAACCAATCAACCAAGCTGAATTAAAAATGCAACACCAGATGTAAAAGAATAAATTTAAAAATGTATGTTGTGGGACTCCAAATTTAACTTGCATAATAACATCAGTGCTGCAGGTGTCTTGCAAAAGGCATTGGGCCACTTCCTTGCTTGATCTTCCGTCTCGGGGCAGATTTTAAAAAGAGCCGTGTCTGCATTCAGCCTTAGAGGTTCCAGGCCGTCTGCACACGAACCAGCGGGGCCGCTCACCCAGTGCCATTATAACTTCCAAAAATACATTTCCATTTGATGCAACTGAAACGTTGCCCGTCTCCATATTTATTTGACGCTCAGAGCCAAGCGAAGGGTTTTTTTCCCTCCCTTGGTTTGCAGATTGGGGAGGACAGGCAAACTTCCGAAAAGAAAAGGGTGCGTGAAATTTCATTCCATACTCAAATACTGGATTCGATGGGGAGGAGGGGGGCAGTCTGGAGGAATTTTCTTTTAGGATTGGGAGAGAAAAGGGGGGGGGGAGGCTTTTCTATTTGGGCAAAAGCAGCCTCTCTGCTAAATGGGTGTCCTTGTGCAAATCAATGTATTAGTACCACTGGAATAATAAATTTAATAAGACGAGGCTGCCTGTCGTGTTGGATGTCTTTAACAGCTGTTGAGACCTGAGCCCACACACTTGGAAGCAAGGGGGGAGCTCCATCTGTGCTGTACGAAAGCAGTTTTATTTAGAAAACTGGGGTTGTATGTGTGCACACAGTCCTTCGCTGGCGCCTACAGGGCTGTTGTAATGAGGCGTGCGGCAAGCATTCAGCTGTAGCCCATAGACCAGGCTGCAGTTTGTGGTGCCCACAACAGTTTATCTGGTTCGGCAGATAATGCCCACAGGCCTCAAAAAGATGAGTGGTCCTTGACTTGAAGCTTCACAGCTCCCTGATTTTGGCGTAGGTTGCTGTCATACGACCCAGGGTTGGTCTTTTCAAAAGACAATAGAATTGAAGCCTGTTGAGCATTAGCGGCTGAAGGCCTCTGCGTTTAATTTTTGTGAATAGCTGGTCAAAAACACACAGGATGGTTTTCGCAAAGTCCCAGCAAGCAAATCAGGATGAGTGCTCATTAACTTGTAACCACCCCCTCTTCCCTTGCAAACAGCTGGCTCCATGAGGAATAGATATAATCTAACCTGTTTGCAAGCAATCAAAATAAGTCGCCTGGGGACTCTCGCAGACATGAATAAAGACCAGTAGTGATTGAGCGAATGATACCTTTGCGATAATTAAGATGTATATACACTTCACTGAATAAATAAGTGGACTTGTTTCATGTTTCCTGAAACAATAGGCAAACCAAAACAAAAAGTCACACTTCTCTGAATTTAGCAAATCCATCCCAGTGTATGCCGAAACGTCTAAATTAGGCTAAAGTGGACATTGAAATGAACGGCAGAAAACTGCATTACTGTATATTACAGGAAATTGCTTGCATAATGTGTGTATGAGCAAAATTGCATATGAAAATCTGGATATTGGGAGAAATTTTCATTAGAACTTTTAACAAACAAGCAAACGCCCCACCCCGAAAAAACAAATGTGCAACTGAATGTGTGATTGGGAAAAATGGGAAACAAATTACCATTTTTAATTCATTTCCACATATAACAGAAAAAAGTAAATATTACAAAACACACACCCAAGAAAAGAAAAACACAAAACAGAATTCTTCAAATCTCTAATTCTCGTTACATTGATACCTGACTTCCTCAAATCCCCTCTAACTGAATTTCATTATAACCCCTGTATAGTACTTCTCCAAATTCATATTTCTAATAATATCCACTCCTTTCATTTACTATCCTCATCTCTTATTAATATTCAAATCCTTAATATTTACTACCACCTATTCTTATTCTGCCCCTAAGCCTATTTGTTACTTCCAAGAATTTTCTAATTCCCTTATATCACAATATTTAGTTAAATATTCTTCAAATTTCTTCTATCAAATTGTCATTTGTCTTAATCACTAATCATGGTATGGCCAGATGGGGCTTATTAACCTGGGAAGGATAAGGGAAACTGATCCTAAACCTCCCCTGCCTTGCGAAGATACCTTGGGGGAAAAGAAAGGGTTAAGGAGTAAATGCCCAAATCCTAAATGGATTCCCTAAAATGGTTGGGTGGTGCTTGTACACTGGCAACACCTGTATCCAGGTGTCTTGCTCTGCTTTCCTTTGGACCCCATCAGTGAGTCTTGTCATCTGGGCAGCGCAGGACCCCCATATTCGCTGCCCAGGCTTACGCCCCCCCTGGGGTTGTTACTTGGGTGTTGCTAACGCAGTGGTTTGATTTCACCCCTGGAGGTACACTCCATTGTCTTTTGAGACAGCCTGATATCTACAAGCATTGAGGTCACGCAGTCTGGCCTGCTGGTAAAAAGCAAAGGTAAAGGGGCCCCTGACCATTAGGTCCAGTCGTGGCTGACACTGGGCTTGCGGCGCTCATCTCGCTTTATCGGCCAAGGGAGCCGGCGTACAGCTTCCGGGTCATGTGGCCAGCAGGACTAAGCCGCTTCTGGCGAACCAGAGCAGCGCACGGAAACGCCGTTTCCCTTCCTGCCGGAGCGGTACCTATTTATCTACTTGCACTGGCGTGCTTTCGAACTGCTAGGTTGGCAGGAGCGGGGACCGAGCAACGGGAGCTCACCCCATTGCGGGGATTTCAGCCGCCGACCTGATCGGCATGTCCTAGGCTCTGTGGTTTAACCCACAGCACCACTCGCATCTGGCTTACTGGTACCTGCCAGCTTAATGGCTCTTAAGGTAGACTCAGCCTGAAGTTTGTGTTTGGGGAGGCTCATGTTAGATATATTCAGGTGGGGAATCGTTTGGGCTTTGGGGTCTGGATCTTTACTACCTGACCCCACCGAGTGGGCGGACTGGCTGTGTGGGGCAACCCACAGGTCAATCGCATGGCATCATGTACACGTGAGTTTTCTCCACCTGTCAAAATTCCTTATGGAGGGCTCCCAACAGCTGGCTGCACAAAGGGCGTTGTGTATTGCCAGTCCCAACCCTGCATTTTACCAGCTGATGGGCACCGGGAACACACTGCTCCAAGCAAAAAGGAACAATCGAGCCGTCCCTTGCGATCTGTGTTTGCTATCTAGCACAGGTCAAAAAACTATGGTCTGAAGCTCAACATCAAAAAAACGAAGATCCTGGCCACTGGGCCCATCACCTCCTGGCAAATAGAAGGGGAAGAAATGGAGGAAGTGAGAGATTTTACTTTCTTGGGCTCCATGATCACTGCAGATGGTGAAATTAAAATACCTTTACCCACGTACTGTCTGAAACCCAAGGGATGGCAGAGAATCCCCCCGCGCTTTCCTCCCCCTCTACATTAAGTGTAAACTGTAAGCAGAAATGCGGACGTCGGTCCCATTTTCCAGCTTGGGAAGTCAGAGGCTGGTTGTAAGGTCTGGACAAGCTGATCCCCACCGCTTTAGGGAACATGGTGACTTGTCTTTGTTTAGTCATGTCCGACTCTGTACGCTGTTTTCTTGAACAAAGAATCAGTTGCACTGACAGGCTCTGCTTCTTGTGTCTCAACCTGCATCTGAACCCAGCCTTGACAATTATGGAGCCATCGTCTGCACCTGTAAGAACCCCATTCCCATGCCAACTTACTCTCTCAATTTTTGCAACAACAAAAAACAACCTTTGCACCCCATTTTCTCCCTAGACCCCTCCTTGCTTTTCTCAACTCTCCCTTGAACCCAGATCACAACCCATTTCCATTCCTTTCCCCCTCTCCTGTTGCACAGCCACAGTACTGTATCTTTAAGCTGAACAGACTTTAAAGAGCCTGACTGCAGTAGCGTAGCGTGGGGGGTGCAGGGGGGGCCGGCCGCACCGGGCACAACATCTGGGGGGTAGGGTTAGGGGGCGCAAATCCACGGGTTGGGGGGCGCAAATTACTTGCCTTGCCCCGGGTGCTGACAACCCACGCTACGCCACTGCCTGGCTGTCAGTTAGCTTGTTCTGTTAGAGAAGGTTAAGTTCATTGATGGATGTTGTACATAAATGGGTGTTCGCTTGTTAATAAAACGTCTCTTTGAAATAGCTACACTCAATCTGAAACTTCATGTTGAAGACCAGACAGGGTGGTGGTTGTTGAGTCGCTTAGTCGTGTCCGACTCTTTGTGACCCCCTGGACCAGAGCACGCCAGGCATTCCTGTCTTCCACTGCCTCCCGCAGTTTGGTCAAACTCATGTTCGTAGCTACGAGAACACTGTCCCACCATCTCGTCCTCTGTCGTCCCCTTTTCCTTGCGCCCTCCATCTTCCCCAACATCAGGGTCTTTTTCACGGAGAAAAAAAAATATTTAAAAGAACATACAGTTATACCTTGGATCTCAAACGCCTTGCATTCCGGTCCCCAAATACTGCAACCCCGGAATGAGTGTTCTGGTTTGCAAACGTTCTTTGGAAGCCAAACGTCCGACGCAGGGCCAGATTGAGGCCCGAAGCTACTGAAGGTAATGGGGCCTGTAATAGGTATGAGTTACTCATGCGTAAGCTGGTGCCTTTCTCGGTTAATTTGCCTTGTTAAACCTTTCTGACTGCACAGCCCCTTCTCATGGTGGCTGCCTCAGTCACTGGCAGAATTCGTCAGTGGGCGTTTCTTGAACCTCTTCCAACATAAAAGTTGTTTGACCCCCAGTCTCCTCCTCCTCTCACTGCGCGGGAGTCTTCTGCGCAGGGAAGGCGTGGGTAGCGGAGGACCTGGGCTCTCCTCACTGATGTCCAGTGAAGAGTCCTGGAGCCCTCTCTCCAATTCCCCCGTCTGCCCCCCTTCATCCCTGGTGTTGCGCTGATCGGCTTCCCCCTCTACTGCGCTGTTTCTCCCCCTGCTGCTGGGTCCTTCGCCAGCATCATCTGGGAGCCTCCCCTTCGCCTCTCGCTCCGATGTCAGTTCCCTGACAGGGCCCTTTATATGTCCAGCTGTCCTTTGTCAAAAACAAATTGCTGCTGTTTTTTGTGTTGAATATATGCTACCATTCGCATCCAGAAGTGAACGTAACTAGCGATGGCACATCTCCGCGCACACACACGCACGTCGCTTTTTGCCTTTCTGCGCATGCGCGTGACATCATTTTGAGCGTTGGTGTATGCATGAGCGTCGAAACCTGGAAGTAACACGCTCTAGTCCAACACCCTGCAATTTGCAATAATCTCAGCTCAAGAACCCATGGCAGGTGGCCGCCCCAAGCTCTGCTGAAAACCTCCAAGGAAGGAGAGTCTATCACCTTCTGAGGGATTTCCTCTCACTGTCAAACAGCTCTTGCTGTCAGAAAGTTCTTCCTGGAGTCAGAATCCCCTTTCTGGTCGCTTGAAGCCATGGCTTCAGGTCCTGAGGGCCTCTGGAGCAGGAGAAGACAAGCTTCCTCCCTGGGACGCCCTTGAGATGTTGGCAGGGATCTCATATCAATGTCCGGAGGGATAGGGAGCAAAACACCTCTATCTCCCCTTTCCCCACCCCATGCAGAATGGCAAGGGGTCTGTGCATCCGGCTGGGAAGAAGGTGGTGGGAGTGTGGAGTCCAGCCAGGGGCTGGCTGTGGGCAGGATCCTTGCACTGCCGGGGGTTGGACTAGATGCCCCTTGGCACCCCTTCCAACTCTGCCATGCTCTGATTCTTTCGAGCACCAGAAGGAATGGGTGGGGGAGCAAGATGCAGAAGAAAGGGAGGCACAACCACACCCCCCCACCAGCCCCCTCTGGCCTGATCCACAGTGGCCTCATCCCAGCACACTTTGACCCCCCTAGTTTTATTTTTCTTCATTCAGCTACCAGACAACCCAGCAGCCTGGCCCCTGTTTGCCAGCCTATGTCACAAAGTGCTGCTTTGCAAGCAAGCCTGATAATGCCCTGCAAGGGGGATGCCTGTCAGATGACGGTGAGAGTTGGTAGAGAAAGATGGATTCTCCAGGTAAGAGGCCTAGAGGAGATGAGTGGCAATATTATTATTGTGAGGTGATGCTATTACAATTCCAAAGCAGGGAGGGAGGGGGAAGAGAGAGAGAGAGAGAGTGGAATTCTGGTGGAGATGGAAGATGGAAGGAGGCTTTTAAAAGCAGTTTGAAAGGGGGACAGGTGAGAGGCGGTTGAGAGCGGTGGGTTCTAGAAGGCGGCACAAGGGGGGGGGCTGAAGCTGAGCTGGACACAGCCATCATTTCTCTGAGAATGTGGCTGTTTAACGCAGCAAGAAAAGGCTCTCTCCAGCCTTGGAAGCAAGGAGATTCTTTTGATTCAGGTGAGCCATGGAGCCAGGGCTTGGCTTGTACAGAAATTGTACCTCAGGTTAAGAACTTTGCTTCAGGATGAGGACAGAAATCGTGCTCTGGCGGCGCGGCGGCAGTGGGAGGCCCCATTAGCAAAAGTAGTACCTCAGGTTAAGAACAGTTTCAGGTTAAGAACGGAGCTCCAGAACGAATTAAGTTCTTAACCCGAGCCACCACTGTGCTGCTAAAGCCCAGATGCCTCACCCCCCCCCTCCAAGCTTCACAGAACTGGGCTATGCCTGATTATCGTCTCCCAAAGCAACTTGTTGTTCTTTAGTCGTGTCCAACTCTTCGTGACCCCCTGGACCAGAGCATGCCAGGCACTCCTGTCTTCCACTGCCTCCCGTAGTTTGGTCAGACTCATGCTGGTAGCTTCAAGAACACTGTCCCACCATCTCGTCCTCTTCCGTCCCCTTCTCCTTGTGCCCTCCATCTTTCCCAACATCAAGGTCTTTTCCAGGGAGTCTTCTCTTCTCATGAGGTGGCCAAAGTCTTGGAGTGTCAGCTTCAGGATCAGTCCTTCCAGTGAGCACTCAGGGCTAATTTCCTTCAGAATGGAGAGGTTGGATCTTCTTGCAGTCCATGGGACTCTCAAGAGTCTCCTCCAGCACCAGAATTCAAAAGCATCCATTCTTTGGCGATCAGCCTTGTTTATGGTATGGTAACTATACAGACCTTTGTTGGCAAGGTGATGTCTCTGCTTTTTAAGATGCTGTCCAGGTTTGTCATTGCTTTTCTCCCAACAAGCAGGCGTCGTTTAATTTCGTGACTGCTGTCACCATCTGCAGTGATCATGGAGCCCAAGAAAGTAAAATCTCTCACTGCCTCCATTTCTCCCCCTTCTTGCATTTCCTTTTCATTGGGATGGTTTTTGTTTTCGTTCTCAGTCCACATACTGCTTAAGCCTGCCTTGTAGAATTTTAAGCATAACCTTGCTAGTGTGTGAAATGAGTGCAATTGTGCGCTAGTTGGAGCATTCTCTGGCACTGCCCTTCTTTGGGATTGAGATGTAGACTGATCTTCTCCAATCCTCTGGCCACTGTTGAGTTTTCCAAACTTGCTGGCATATTGAGCGTAGCACCTTAACAGCATCATCGTTTAAAATTTTAAATAGTTCAGCTGGAATATCATCACTTCCACTGGCCTTGTTATTAGCAGAGCTTTCTAAGGCCCATTTGACTTCACTCTCCAGGATGTCTGGCTCAAGGTCAGCAACCACACTACCTGGGGTGTACGAGACATCCATATCTTTCTGGTATAATTCCTCTGTGTATTCTTGCCACCTCTTCTTGATGTCTTCTGCTTCTGTTAGGTCCTTTCCACTTTTGTCTTTTATTATGGTAATCTTTGAACGAAATGTTCCTTTCATATCTCCAATTTTCTTGAACAGATCTCTGGTTTTCCCCATTCTATAGTTTTCCTCTATTTCTTTGCATTGCTCGTTTAAGAAGGCCTTCTTGTCTCTCCTTACTATTCTTTGGAAATCTGCATTCAGTTTCCTGTATCTTTCACTATCTCCCTCGCATTTTGCTTGCCTTCTCTCCCCCGCTATTTGTAAGGCTTCGTTGGACAGCCACTTTGTTTTCTTGCATTTCCTTTTCATTGGGATGGTTTTAGTTGCTGCCTCCTGTATAATGTTACGAGCCTCCATCCATAGTTCTTCAGGCACTCTGTCTATCAAATCTAAATCCTTAAACCTGTTCCTCCCTTCCACTATGTATTCATAAGGGATATGATTTTGATTGTATCTAACCGGCCCAGTGATTTTTCCGACTTTCTTCAGTTTAAGCTTGAATTTTGCTATAAGAAGCCGATGTTCTGAGCCACAGTCAGTTCCAGGTCTTGTTTTTGCTGACTGTATAGAGCTTCTCCATCTTTGGCTGCAGAGAATATAATCAATCTGATTTCGATGCTGCCCATCTGGTGATGTCCATGTGTAGAGTCGTCTCTTGTGTTCTTGGAAAAGAGTGTTTGCGATGACCAGCTTGTTCTCTTTGCAGAACTCTGTTAGCCTTTGCCCTGCTTGGTTTTGAACTCCAAGGCCAAACTTGCCACTTGTTCCTTTTATCTCTTGACTCCCTCCTTTAGCATTCCAATCCCCTATAATGAGAAGAACATCCTTCTTTGGTGTCATTTCTATAAGGTGTTGTGAGTCTTCCCACCTGTAACTTCTTCCTCTGTTTTTTATTTACCTTTCTGTCTCCTAGGAAATAAAAGGCTCCTGAGGCGCCCGAACCTAAGGGAGGCTGGAGGGGCACCACCTCTCGAGATTGTGGTAGGTTAATTCCTTTTTTTAAAAAATAATAATAATATTTATTACTTTTCCAACAATTTAAACACAAAAAGAAAGAAAGAAAGAAAGACAACACAATACAATACAAAGACACTATATAACACTAACACTAAACTAACAAAACAAAACAAAAACCGTTTAAAACACATCAAACAATTTCAATATCTTATCTTTCATCCACTTATTTCAACGACCTCCTCACACCTCCCTTTTTGTATTCCACTTCTGTTAATTGTTTCAGCAATTCCTTTTTTTTAAAATTTTATTCAAATTTCACACAAAAAAATTAACAAACAAAACAACACAAACAAACAAACACAAAACAGACCAAAAACATGTATAATTTCAAATCCTTATTTTCATATAACTTATTTCCCAGACTCCCCCATACCTCCCCTTACTGCATTCTAATTTCAAACTTTTCCCCCAACAAATTCTTACTCTCAATCTTCTCAAATTTAGAACCTCCTTTCTTCTTTTCAATCTTAATCTTTACAGCTGTAAACCCCTTAATTTATAGAACCGGCGCCATTCTAACACTCATTAATTGTGGTAGGTTAATTCCGTGGGGAATCCATTCCCCACATGTGCAGGGAGGTCAGGGCTGGGTTGGGGGGTTGCAGTCCCGTCTCGCCCCAGCCCCTCGCCCCCCTCCTTCCAAGCCAGGGGTCAGGCGCCCAGGCAAGAGCAGGCTGGCATCCTGTGGGACGTGGGCATGGGCAGCCTGCCAGGGGTGCTAGTTCTGCCCCCCTAGAGAGTACAGTGTCCTTCTTCTTTTGCAGGGCCGTGGTTTGGGGAAGGAGCAGCAGCCCAGCGGTGCAGGAAAACCCAGCCGAATCCGGAGGTATGTTGTGACTTTGTGTGGCAGGGGAAGTGTTTCCCAGGGATCATGGGGGTGGAGGAGGAAGACCTGATTTAGAGATCCCTATAGTTTTATGGAGAGGGTTTCTCTGTGGTCCAGGCAGGGCCCTAGCTAGAGGGTGGTGAGATGGGCCCCCGCCAGGGGCGCAGGTGAGGGGTGGGGCACAAAATTGGCTCATAAATATGTCTAAATATATAGATGATCATAAGAAATATTATAAATATATAGATATATAAATATATAGATGATAATAAGAAACATCAACAACCTCAGATATGCAGATGACACAACCTTGATGGCAGAAAGTGAGGAGGAATTAAAGAACCTTTTAATGAGGGTGAAAGAGGAGAGTTCAAAATATGGTCTGAAGCTGAACATCAAAAAAACGAAGATCATGGCCACCGGTCCCATCACCGCCTGGCAAATAGAAGGGGAAGAAATGGAGGCAGTGAGAGATTTTACTTTCTTGGGCTCCATGATCACTGCAGATGGTGACAGCAGTCACGAAATTAAAAGATGCCTGCTTCTTGGGAGAAAGGCGATGGCAAACCTAGACAGCATCTTAAAAAGCAGAGACATCACCTTGCCAACAAAGGTCCGTATAGTAAAAGCCATGGTTTTCCCAGTAGTGATGTATGGAAGTGAGAGCTGGACCATAGAGAAGGCTGATCTCCAAAGAATCGATGCTTTTGAATTCTGGTGCTGGAGGAGACTCTTGAGAGTCCCATGGACTGCAAGAAGATCAAACCTCTCCATTCTGAAGAAAATCAGCCCTGAGTGCTCACTGGAAGGACAGATCCTGAAGCTGAGGCTCCAAGACTTTGGCCACCTCATGAGAAGAGAAGACTCCCTGGAAAAGACCCTGATGTTGGGAAAGATGGAGGGCACAAGGAGAAGGGGACGGCAGAGGACGAGATGGTGGGACAGTGTTCTCGAAGCTACAAACATGAGTCTGACCAAACTGTGGGAGGCAGTGGAAGACAGGAGTGCCTGGCGTGCTCTGGTCCATGGGGTCACGAAGAGTCGGACACGACTAAACGACTAAACAACAACAACAATAAGAAATATTATATATATATTTATCTGGAACTCCTCCAAGGAATCAGAATAACAGAGCTTGTTTCTTTCTTAGGCGAGAGGCTGGCAAGAACGAGGCTTCAGTGCCTGCTCCCGGGGTGAAGATCGACAGAGCATATTGGCGGTTCCCAGCTGTTCCCGATTCTCGCCTGCCTCACCCTCCCTCCGTTCCCCGTGCGGGAATGGCTCCTTCCCGGCCGTTCCTGGCGCAGAAGCAGCAGCCAAGGTTTCCCCCCATTAAGAACGCCACCCGAGTGATTCCGGAGGTGGGGGAGACTATGGCTGCTGCCTCTGTGGCAGACCGGTCGGGATGGAGCCCAGATGCCCGCACGGAGGAGTTCAGGGTGGGGCAGTTAATAAGATCAGGTAGGAGAATATGCCCCCTTCCCAGGTCCCCACCCTCCTGTCCCAGACTGGGGCTTGCATGGCTGGGAGCCAGGCGCCGGCTGATGTCTCCCTTTGTATTGCAGCGAGGAGAAGGCTCAGCTTGGGAGCCGCCGCGTCCCGGGAGGGCCTGGAGCCGAGACAACGGCCTCTCGCCTCACAGGTAAGGGGACAGGGGGATTTCATTGCTGTGCCGCTCTATGCTTTGCCGCTCGCGATTTGCGGGTTTGGGGGGCGCGTCAGAATGTCACCCCCCTTCAGGATAGCACCTGGGGCAGCCCGCCCCCCTACCCCCATCAGTACGCCCCTCGCCAGAAACAGGATTCGAACCCAAGAGCCCTCTGCTCACCTGGGACTTGACTTCCTGCAACGGCTTCTTGAAGCCCCGACCTTGGTCGTTTGGTCAGTGACAGACCATTCACACATTCAGGGATTCCTTCTTTCTTGCAGGGTATGGCTCCTGCACCGCTGAGGCTGCTGCCGAAACCCCCTCCCCGCAAGTAATACAGGTAAGAGGACGAAGGGAGGATTTGCACAGAGAACACCCTGCTCCAGACTTCCAGACGAACTCTCATACTTAAAACCAAGGCGTTCCTATGAGAGCTGGTATCAAAATCACAGAAATGGATAAGGCGGAACTATAGCTGATAAGGAATGCAGTGCTCAAGGCTTGGGCAAGGAGGACAGACTGTTAGGAAATCAAGCCTTATCATGAGAAACTGGCCACTCTCCAGGCACCCGGCTTGAATCCCGGTTGACCTCCCTGTCTGCATTCTCTGGCAGGATCCAGGCCAGGTCACGATCGGCGATCCTCCTCAAGCGTGAGAAGAACACACCACTCTTCCCTGCCCCCAGGCAGGGGAAAGAGATAGACAGAAATGTATTTACATGCCTTTATTTCTGTCTTTGCAGCGTTACAGAGAAACACGTCTGCTCTCTTCAAACACCAACAGCAGAGAGACAAACTCCACCTCCTGTACTTCCTGTACAGGTCAAATTACACTCTGAGCTAAATCCGGTGCTCAGCACAGTGAATAGACTGTCCCTTTGTTCCCACGGTACAATCCCAACATTCCCATCATGTTTTGCTTTCCAGCCAGCTGCAGCTCGCTCCCGCATTGCATCCATGTCGTAACACAGACCTGAGCTAAAGTGAGTCTTCTTCTCCCACAGGCCACGTCGTGTATGCAACCGCCTGTACATGAAAGCCCGCCCCTTCCCCGGCGGCCTGGCCGAGGACATCGACAAAGGCGACTTCTCCGCCTGCCAGGAGCTGAAAACACGGGCCCATTACCTGGCCGAGAACTATGAGTGGGACGTGGCCGAGGCCCGCAAGATCTGGTGCTTTGGCCCGGACGGCACTGGCCCCAACATCCTGACGGACATCACCAAGGGGGTGCAGTACCTCAACGAGATCAAGGACAGCGTTGTGGCAGGCTTCCAGTGGGCCACGAAGGAGGTAAGCAAGAGTGGGCGCCCCTCATTGCAGGGCGGTGGGCTGTCTGCGTCCTGCCTTCTTGGAACGGAGCAGAGACTTGCTGCAGTTTCCGAATAATAATTTATTACTTGCACCCTGCTCATCTGGCTGGGTTTCCAACAAAATAGTAAAATACAATAGTCCGTCAAACATTAAAATCTTCCCTAAACAGGGCTGCCTTCAAATGTCTTCTAAAAGTCTGGCAGTTGTTTTCCTCTTTGACATCTGGTGGGAGGGCGTTCCACAAGCCCTCTGCCTGGTTCCCTGTAACTTTTGAGTGCTTTGTCACATCAGCCCCTCAAGGCTGTGTTCCAGCTTTAGGAAGTTGAATCAGCCTCGTATGTGATTTCCTCTTGCCCCTCCCCCTGAGTTGCGATGGGGCGTCCTTTTCAGGTGCTCACTTTTCCTTGCTGGGTGTGGCTTGGCCTGCATTTCTCCTCCTTGATCGAGGGGGGTGGGGGTGTCGTCTCCGAATTCCCCCTTCCTCCTGCTAGGTGCTCTGTCCATTCCCCCTCTGAGGGCATGGGTTAGAATCATAGAATAAAACCATGGAATCATAGAGTTGGAAGAGACCACAAGGGCCATTGAGTCCAACCCCCTGCCAAGCAGGAAACACCATCAGAGCACTCCTGACATATGGTTGTCAAGCCTCTGCTTAAAGACCTCCAAAGCAGGAGACTCCACCACACTCCTTGGCAGCAAATTCCACTGTCAAACAGCTCTTACTGTCAGGAAGTTCTTCCTAATGTTTAGGTGGAATCTTCTTTCTTGTAGTTTGGATCCATTGCTCCGTGTCCGCTTCTCTGGAGCAGCAGAAAACAACCTTTCTCCCTCCTCTATGGGACATCCTTTTATATATTGGAACATGGCTATCATATCACCCCTTAACCTCCTCTTCTCCAGGCTAAACATGCCCAGCTCCCTTAGCCGTTCCTCATAAGGCATCGTTTCCAGGCCTTTGACCAGTACTGCCCAGCACACACACACTACCTCTTCCTCAGGAGGAGCTGCCATGGGCAGTGGGGAGATGGTAGAGGATGAGGCTTTCAACCTCAGGGTCATGAGTTCTGGTCTCACATAGGGGGAAAGATTCCTGCATTGCAAGAGGAGAAGATGACCTCTGGGATCCCTTCCGATTCCATGGGACGACTGTACTGCGGGGCAGGGATGGAAAGGGAATCAACGGATATTTGCATCTCCCCTGTTTCTAGTCTCCAATTCTCTCTTTTTATATATAATAATCATCATTAGTTTTCAATTTCAATAACCCAGTAATAGCCTCGTTATAGCAATGCCAAATTATATACCATTGCTAATTCCAATTATTCAGATGCCAAATTAAATAGGTGGCCTCCCATGTGCTAGAATCGATGGTTTGATTATTTGCTTTATTTCTGCGTTCCAAAAATCTTACCCATCTCAATTACACTCCAGTTAAAATAACAATCCCTCTTACAACAACTGCAGTACTAACGACATCTATTCGTATTGACATGTTACCTTAAACCTCTTGTGTGTGACAGTTATTCTGTCCATGATGTTCCTTCCCATCCTTGTAAAATATTATGCCTATCCTTTCTCAGTTGTTGCTGCTCTCCATCATATCTAGACTCCGATTCTCCGCCCCTTAGTAGATCACGCTCTTCCCATCCTCTGGTCCCCCTGGGCGTCGACTCCTCTTCTTGGCTGCTATGGCAGAGTGCTTAATTGCTTTTTTAAAAAAAAACACTATGTTTCCTGCTTCAGAGAGGAAGGACAGCAAAGTTGGGTTGAATGCAAACTGGAAAATGATTTCCCCTCCCACCCTCAACCTCTCTCTTTTCTCCAGGGTGCCCTTTGCGAGGAAAACATGCGCGCCGTCCGCTTTGACGTGCACGACGTGATCCTGCACGCGGACGCCATCCACCGCGGAGGCGGCCAAATCATTCCCACGGCCAGAAGGTGCCTCTATGCCTGCGTGTTGACGGCTCAGCCCCGCCTCATGGAGCCCATCTACCTGGTGGAGATCCAGGTGGGTAACGGGAGGCAGGCTGTGTTCTTAAGAGGCGACGGCGGCAGCCCACTGGCTTGACTCTGTGCAGTGCTGTAACGTATGCCCACTTTCTTCCCCTTCCAGTGCCCAGAACAGGTTGTGGGTGGCATCTATGGCGTGCTGAACAGGAAGCGGGGGCACGTCTTCGAGGAGTCCCAGGTGGCCGGCACCCCCATGTTTGTGGTCAAGGCCTATCTCCCTGTCAACGAGTCCTTTGGTAAGTGTCAGCTTTTATCAGCCTCCCTTGGCACTTGCATCTTCCAGGTAACCTTTGTCAGCTGCTGGAGGTGTGAAGGATCGATCAGAGGTTGTCTCCCAGGCTAATCAGAGATGGCTGCTACAAAGTTGAGCAGGTCTTGCCCTGGTAGCAGACTTCTGTTCCTCTTAAGTACATTTCTGAGCACAATTCAAAGTTTGGGAATGACCTTTAAAGCCCTAAATGGCCCATTATACCTGAAGGAACATCTCTACCCCCATCGTTCAGCTTGGACACTGAGGCCCAGCTCTGAGGGCCTTCTCGGTAGTGGCGCCCTCCCCGTGGAACGTCTTCCTATCAGATGTCAAGGAAATAAACTTTTAGAAGACATCTGAAGGCAACCCTGTTTAGGGAAGTTTTCAATGTTTGATGTTTTCTTGTGCTTTTAATATTTTGTTGAGAGCCGCCTACAGTGGCTGGGGAAACTGAGCCAGATCGGTGGGGTATAAATTAATAAATCATTACTAATATTATTTATTAAGGTAGATGCCTCCAGGATGCTGCTTTCAGCTAAGATGCTGCTTTTAGCTGGTTGTGGGGTGTGTGGGTAAACTCGAACACCTGTATTTCTCTCTTACAGTTTTGTTTGCTTATGGTATAAACTCTTCTCTCTCCCTCTCTCTTCACAGGCTTCACTGCTGACTTGAGATCCAACACGGGTGGCCAGGCTTTCCCCCAGTGTGTGTTCGACCACTGGCAGATCCTGCCCGGAGACCCGTTCGACAACACCAGCCGCCCCTGCCAGGTGGTCGCTGAGACCCGCAAGCGCAAAGGGCTGAAGGAGGGCATTCCCGCACTAGATAACTTCCTGGACAAATTGTAAAAACCAATCAACCAAGCTGAATTAAAAATGCAACACCAGATGTAAAAGAATAAATTTAAAAATGTATGTTGTGGGACTCCAAATTTAACTTGCATAATAGCATCAGTGCTGCAGGTGTCTTGCAAAAGGCATTGGGCCACTTCCTTGCTTGATCTTCCGTCTCGGGGCAGATTTTAAAAAGAGCCGTGTCTGCATTCAGCCTTAGAGGTTCCAGGCCGTCTGCACACGAACCAGCGGGGCCGCTCACCCAGTGCCATTATAACTTCCAAAAATACATTTCCATTTGATGCAACTGAAACGTTGCCCGTCTCCATATTTATTTGACGCTCAGAGCCAAGTGAAGGGGGGGTTTTCCTCCCTTGGTTTGCAGATTGGGGAGGACAGGCAAACTTCTGAAAAGAAAAGGGTGCGTGAAATTTCATTCCATACTCAAATACTGGATTCGATGGGGAGGAGGGGGGCAGTCTGGAGGAATTTTCTTTTAGGATTGGGAGAGAAAAGGGGGGGGGGAGGCTTTTCTAGTTGGGCAAAAGCAGCCTCTCTGCTAAATGGGTGTCCTTGTGCAAATCAATGTATTAGTACCACTGGAATAATAAATTTAATAAGACGAGGCTGGCTGTTGTGTTGGATGTCTTTAACAGCTGTTGAGACCTGAGCCCCACACACTTGGAAGCAAGGGGGGAGCTCCATCTGTGCTGTACGAAAGCAGTTTTATTTAGAAAACTGGGATTGTATGTGTGCACAGAGTCCTTCGCTGGCGCCTACAGGGCTGTCGTAATGAAGCGTGCGGCAAGCATTCAGATGTAGCCCATAGACCAGGCTGCAGTTTGTGGTGCCCACAACAGTTTATCTGGTTCGGCAGATAATGCCCACAGGCCTCAAAAAGATCAGCGGTCCTTGACTTGTCACAGCTCCCTGATTTTGGCGTAGGTTGCTGTCATACGGCCCAGGGTTGGTCTTTTCAAAAGACAATAGAATTGAAGCCTGTTGAGCATTAGCGGCTGAAGGCCTCTGGGTTTAATTTTTGTGAATAGCTGGTCAAAAACACACAGGATGGTTTTCGCAAAGTCCCAGCAAGCAAATCAGGATGAGTGCTCATTAACTTGTAACCACCCCCTCTTCCCTTGCAAACAGCTGGCTCCATGAGGAATAGATATAATCTAACCAGTTTGCAAGCAATCAAAATAAGTCGCCTGGGGACTCTCACAGACATGAATAAAGACCAGTAGTGATTGAGCGAATGATACCTTTGCGATAATTAAGATGTATATACACTTCACTGAATAAATAAGTGGACTTGTTTCATGTTTCCTGAAACAATAGGCTAACCAAAACAATGGCTATCCTTTGAAAGTCACACTTCTCTGAATTTAGCAAATCCAGCCCAGCGTATGCCGAAATGCCTAAATTAGGCTAAAGTGGACATGGAAACGAATGGCAGAAAACTGCATTGCTGTATATTACAGGAAATTGCTTGCATAATGTGTGTATGAGCAAAATTGCATATGAAAATCTGGATATTGGGAGAAATTTTCATTAGAACTTTTAACAAACAAGCTAACGCCCCACCCCGAAAAAACAAATGTGCAACTGAATGTGTGATTGGGAAACATGGGAAACAAATTGCCATTCCTTATTCGTTTCCACATATCGCAGAAAAAAAGAAAATACTACAAAACACACACCAATGAAAGAAAAACACAAAATTTCAAATCTCTAATTCTCGTTACATTGATACCTGACTTCCTCAAATCCCCTGTAACTGAATTTCATTATAACCCCTGTATAGTATTGCCATTTTTTATTCGTTTCCACATATCACAGAAAAAAAGAAAATATTACAAAGCACACACCAAGAAAAGAAAAACAAAACAGAATTCTTCAAATCTCTAATTCTCGTTACAGTGGTGCCCCGCAAGATGAATGCCTTGCAAGACGGAAAACTCGCTAGACGAAAGAGTTTTCCGTTTTGGAGGTGCTTCGGAAAATGAACCTATGGGCTTGCTTCGCAAGATGAAAATGTCTTGAAAGTTCCTGGTGGTTCCCCCCCCCTTTTTCTAAGCCGCTAATAGCGCTAATCCGTCAATGGGCTTGCTTCGCAAGACGAAAAAACCGCTAGACGAAGAGACTCACAGAACGGATTCTTTTCGTCTTGCTAGGCACCACTGTACATTGATACCTGACTTCCTCAAATCCCCTCTAACTGAATTTCATTATAACCCCTGTATAGTAGTTCTCCAAATTCATATTTCTAATAATATCCACTCCTTTCATTTACTATCCTCATCTCTTATTAATATTCAAATCCTTAATATTTACTACCACCTATTCTTATTCTGCCCCTAAGCCTATTTGTTACTTCCAAGAATTTTCTAATTCCCTTATATCACAATATTTAGTTAAATATTTAAATTTCTTCTATCAAATTGTCATTTGTCTTAATCACTAATCATGGTATGGCCAGATGGGGCTTATTAACCTGGGAAGGAAAAGGGAAACTGATGCTAAACCTCCCATGCTTGCAAAGATACCTTGGGGAAAAGAAAGGGTTAAGGAGTAAATGCCCAAATCCTAAATGGATTCCCTAAAATGGTTGGGTGGTGCTTCTACACTGGCAACACCTGTATCCAGGTGTCTTGCTCTGCTTTCCTTTGGACCCCATCAGTGAGTCTTGTCATCTGGGCAGCGCAGGACCCCCATATTCGCTGCCCAGGCTTACGCCCCCCCTGGGGTTGTTACTTGGGTGTTGCTAACGCAGTGGTTTGATTTCACCCCTGGAGGTACACTCCATTGTCTTTTGAGACAGCCTGATATCTACAAGCATTGAGGTCACGCAGTCTGGCCTGCTGGTAAAAAGCAAAGGTAAAGGGGCCCCTGACCATTAGGTCCAGTCGTGGCCGACACTGGGCTTGCGGCGCTCATCTCGCTTTATTGGCCAAGGGAGCCGGCGTACAGCTTCTGGGTCATGTGGCGAGCAGGACTAAGCCGCTTCTGGCGAACCAGAGCAGCGCACGGAAACGCCGTTTCCCTTCCTGCCGGAGCGGTACCTATTTATCTACTTGCACTGGCGTGCTTTCGAACTGCTAGGTTGGCAGGAGCGGGGACCGAGCAACGGGAGCTCACCCCATTGCGGGGATTTCAGCCGCCGACCTGATCGGCATGTCCTAGGCTCTGTGGTTTAACCCACAGCACCACTCGCATCTGGCTTACTGGTACCTGCCAGCTTAATGGCTCTTAAGGTAGACTCAGCCTGAAGTTTGTGTTTGGGGAGGCTCATGTTAGATATATTCAGGTGGGGAATCGTTTGGGCTTTGGGGTCTGGATCTTTACTACCTGACCCCACCGAGTGGGCGGACTGGCTGTGTGGGGCAACCCACAGGTCAATCGCATGGCATCATGTACACGTGAGTTTTCTCCACCTGTCAAAATTCCTTATGGAGGGCTCCCAACAGCTGGCTGCACAAAGGGCGTTGTGTATTGCCAGTCCCAACCCTGCATTTTACCAGCTGATGGGCACCGGGAACACACTGCTCCAAGCAAAAAGGAACAATCGACCCGTCCC
The DNA here is from genome assembly GCF_965113315.1 of Podarcis vaucheri. NCBI lineage: Eukaryota > Metazoa > Chordata > Lepidosauria > Squamata > Lacertidae > Podarcis > Podarcis vaucheri. The sequence goes on along the minus strand of NC_138756.1, from coordinate 6,478,784 downwards.
TTGCGATCTGTGTTTGCTATCTAGCACGGGTCAAAAAACTATGGTCTGAAGCTCAACATCAAAAAAACGAAGATCCTGGCCACTGGGCCCATCACCTCCTGGCAAATAGAAGGGGAAGAAATGGAGGAAGTGAGAGATTTTACTTTCTTGGGCTCCATGATCACTGCAGATGGTGAAATTAAAATACCTTTACCCACGTACTGTCTGAAACCCAAGGGATGGCAGAGAATCCCCCCACGCTTTCCTCCCCCTCTACATTAAGTGTAAACTGTAAGCAGAAATGCGGACGTCGGTCCCATTTTCCAGCTTGGGAAGTCAGAGGCTGGTTGTAAGGTCTGGACAAGCTGATCCCCACCGCTTTAGGGAACATGGTGACTTGTCTTTGTTTAGTCATGTCCGACTCTGTACGCTGTTTTCTTGAACAAAGAATCAGTTGCACTGACAGGCTCTGCTTCTTGTGTCTCAACCTGCATCTGAACCCAGCCTTGACAATTATGGAGCCATCGTCTGCACCTGTAAGAACCCCATTCCCATGCCAACTTACTCTCTCAATTTTTGCAACAACAAAAAACAACCTTCGCACCCCATTTTCTCCCTAGACCCCTCCTTGCTTTTCTCAACTCTCCCTTGAACCCAGATCACAACCCATTTCCATTCCTTTCCCCCTCTCCTGTTGCACAGCCACAGTACTGTATCTTTAAGCTGAACAGACTTTAAAGAGCCTGACTGCAGTAGCGTAGCGTGGGGGGTGCAGGGGGGGCCGGCCGCACCGGGCACAACATCTGGGGGGTAGGGTTAGGGGGCGCAAATCCACGGGTTGGGGGGCGCAAATTACTTGCCTTGCCCCGGGTGCTGACAACCCACGCTACGCCACTGCCTGGCTGTCAGTTAGCTTGTTCTGTTAGAGAAGGTTAAGTTCATTGATGGATGTTGTACATAAATGGGTGTTCGCTTGTTAATAAAACGTCTCTTTGAAATAGCTACACTCAATCTGAAACTTCATGTTGAAGACCAGACAGGGTGGTGGTTGTTGAGTCGCTTAGTCGTGTCCGACTCTTTGTGACCCCCTGGACCAGAGCACGCCAGGCATTCCTGTCTTCCACTGCCTCCCGCAGTTTGGTCAAACTCATGTTCGTAGCTACGAGAATACTGTCCCACCATCTCGTCCTCTGTCGTCCCCTTTTCCTTGCGCCCTCCATCTTCCCCAACATCAGGGTCTTTTTCACGGAGAAAAAAAAATATTTAAAAGAACATACAGTTATACCTTGGATCTCAAACGCCTTGCATTCCGGTCCCCAAATACTGCAACCCCGGAATGAGTGTTCTGGTTTGCAAACGTTCTTTGGAAGCCAAACGTCCGACGCAGGGCCAGATTGAGGCCCGAAGCTACTGAAGGTAATGGGGCCTGTAATAGGTATGAGTTACTCATGCGTAAGCTGGTGCCTTTCTCGGTTAATTTGCCTTGTTAAACCTTTCTGACTGCACAGCCCCTTCTCATGGTGGCTGCCTCAGTCACTGGCAGAATTCGTCAGTGGGCGTTTCTTGAACCTCTTCCAACATAAAAGTTGTTTGACCCCCAGTCTCCTCCTCCTCTCACTGCGCGGGAGTCTTCTGCGCAGGGAAGGCGTGGGTAGCGGAGGACCTGGGCTCTCCTCACTGATGTCCAGTGAAGAGTCCTGGAGCCCTCTCTCCAATTCCCCCATCTGCCCCCCTTTATCCCTGGTGTTGCGCTGATCGGCTTCCCCCTCTACAGACTGTTTCTCCCCCTGCTGCTGGGTCCTTCGCCAGCATCATCTGGGAGCCTCCCCTTCGCCTCTCGCTCCGATGTCAGTTCCCTGACAGGGCCCTTTATATGTCCAGCTGTCCTTTGTCAAAAACAAATTGCCGCTGTTTTTTGTGTTGAATATATGCTACCATTCGCATCCAGAAGCGAACGTAACTAGCGACTGCACATCTGCGCGCACACACACGCGTCGCTTTTCGCCTTTCTGCGCATGCGCGTGACATCATTTTGAGCGTCGGTGTATGCATGAGCGTCGAAACCTGGAAGTAACACGCTCTAGTCCAACACCCTGCAATTTGCAGGAATCTCAGCTCAAGAACCCATGGCAGGTGGCCGCCCCAAGCTCTGCTGAAAACCTCCAAGGAAGGAGAGTCTATCACCTGAGGGATTTCCTCTCACTGTCAAACAGCTCTTGCTGTCAGAAAGTTCTTCCTGGAGTCAGAATCCCCTTCCTGGTCGCTTGAAGCCATGGCTTCAGGTCCTGAGGGCCTCTGGAGCAGGAGAAGACAAGCTTCCTCCCTGGGACGCCCTTGAGATATTGGCAGGGATCTCATATCAATGTCCGGAGGGATAGGGAGCAAAACATCTCTCTCTCCCCTTTCCCCACCCCATGCAGAATGGCAAGGGGTCTGTGCATCCGGCTGGGAAGAAGGTGGTGGGAGTGTGGAGTCCAGCCAGGGGCTGGCTGTGGGCAGGATCCTTGCACTGCCGGGGGTTGGACTAGATGCCCCTTGGCACCCCTTCCAACTCTGCCATGCTCTGATTCTTTCGAGCACCAGAAGGAATGGGTGGGGGAGCAAGATGCAGAAGAAAGGGAGGCACAACCACACCCCCCCACCAGCCCCCTCTGGCCTGATCCACAGTGGCCTCATCCCAGCACACTTTGACGCCCCTAGTTTTATTTTTCTTCATTCAGCTACCAGACAACCCAGCAGCCTGGCCCCTGTTTGCCAGCCTATGTCACAAAGTGCTGCTTTGCAAGCAAGCCTGATAATGCCCTGCAAGGGGGATGCCTGTCAGATGATGGTGAGAGATTTGTAGAGAAAATGAATGCTGAAGGTAGGAGGCCCAGAGGAGATGAGTGGCAATATTATTATTGTGAGGTGATGCTATTACAATTCCAAAGCAGGGAGGGAGGGGGAAGAGAGAGAGAGAGAGAGTGGAATTCTGGTGGAGATGGAAGATGGAAGGAGGCTTTTAAAAGCAGTTTGAAAGGGGGACAGGTGAGAGGCGGTTGAGAGCGGTGGGTTCTAGAAGGCGGCACGAGGGGGGGGGCTGAAGCTGAGCTGGACACAGCCGTCATTTCTCTGAGAATGTATAGCTTGAACTATACGGACCTTTGTTGGCAAGGTGATGTCTCTGCTTTTTAAGATGCTGTCCAGGTTTGTCATTGCTTTTCTCCCAAGAAGCAGGCGTCTTTTAATTTCGTGACTGCTGTCACCATCTGCAGTGATCATGGAACCCAAGAAAGTAAAATCTCTCACTGCCTCCATTTCTCCCCCTTCTTGCATTTCCTTTTCATTGGGATGTTTTTTTGTTTTCGTTCTCGGTCCACATACTGCTTAAGCCTGTCTTGTAGAATTTTAAGCATAACCTTGCTAGCGTGTGAAATGAGTGCAATTGTGCGCTAGTTGGAGCATTCTTTGGCACTGCCCTTCTTTGGGATTGGGATGTAGACTGATCTTCTCCAATCCTCTGGCCACTGCTGAGTTTTCCAAATTTGTTGTCGTATTGAGCGTAGCACCTTAACAGCATCATCGTTTAAAAATTTAAATAGTTCAGCTGGAATATCATCACTTCCACTGGCCTTGTTATTAGCAGAGCTTTCTAAGGCCCATTTGACTTCACTCTCCAGGATGTCTGGCTCAAGGTCAGCAACCACACTACCTGGGGTGTACGAGACATCCATATCTTTCTGGTATAATTCCTCTGTGTATTCTTGCCACCTCTTCTTGATGTCTTCTGCTTCTGTTAGGTCCTTTCCACTTTTGTCTTTTATTATGGTAATCTTTGAACGAAATGTTCCTTTCATATCTCCAATTTTCTTGAACAGATCTCTGTTTTTTTCCATTCTATTGCTTTCCTCTATTTCTTTGCATTGCTCGTTTAAGAAGGCCTTCTTGTCTCTCCTTACTATTCTTTGGAAATCTGCATTCAATTTCCTGTATCTTTCACTATCTCCGTCGCATTTTGCTTGCCTTCTCTCCCCTGCTATTTGTAAGGCTTCGTTGGACAGCCACTTTGCTTTCTTGCATTTCCTTTTCGTTGGGATGGTTTTAGTTGCTGCCTCCTGTATAATGTTGCGAGCCTCCATCCATAGTTCTTCAGGCACTCTGTCCACCAAATCTAAATCCTTAAACCTGTTCCTCATTTCCCCTGTGTATTCATAAGGGATTTGATTTTGATTGTATCTAACCGGCCCAGTGGTTTTTCCTACTTTCTTCAGTTTAAGCTTGAATTTTGCTATAAGAAGCCGATGTTCTGAGCCACAGTCAGCTCCAGGTCTTGTTTTTGCTGACTGTATAGAGCTTCTCCATCTTTGGCTGCAGAGAATATAATCAATCTGATTTCGATGCTGCCCATCTGGTGATGTCCATGTGTAGAGTCGTCTCTTGTGTTCTTGTAAAAGAGTGTTTGCGATGACCAGCTTGTTCTCTTGGCAGAACTCTATTAGCCTTTGCCCTGCTTCGTTTTGAACTCCAAGGCCAAACTTGCCAGTTGTTCCTTTTATCTCTTGACTCCCTCCTTTAGCATTCCAATCCCCTATAATGAGAAGAACATCCTTCTTTGGTGTCATTTCCATAAGGTGTTATAAGTCTTCCCACCTGTAACTTCTTCCTCTGTTTTTTATTTTCCTTTCTGTCTCCTAGGAAATAAAAGGCTCCTGAGGCGCCCGAACCTGAGGGAGGCTGGAGGGGCACCACTTCTCGAGATTGTGGTAGGTTAATTCCTTTTTTTAAAAAAAAAATATTTATTACTTTTCCAACAATTTAAACACAAAAAGAAAGAAAGAAAGACAACACAATACAATACAAAGACACTACATAACACTAACACTAAACTAACAAAACAAAACAAAAACCGTTTAAAACACATCAAACAATTTCAATATCTTATCTTTCATCCACTTATTTCAACGACCTCCTCACACCTCCCTTTTTGTATTCCACTTCTGTTAATTGTTTCAGCAATTCCTTTTTTTTAAATTTTATTCAAATTTCACAAAAAAATTTTAACAAACAAACACAAAACAGACCAAAAACATGTATAATTTCAAATCCTTATTTTCATATAACTTATTTCCCAGACTCCCCCATACCTCCCCTTACTGCATTCTAATTTCAAACTTTCCCCCCAACAAATTCTTACTCTCAATCTTCTCAAATTTAGAACCTCCTTTCTTCTTTTCAATCTTAACCTTTACAGCTGTAAACCCCTTAATTTATAGAACCGGCGCCATTCTAACACTCATTAATTGGGGTAGGTTAATTCCGTGGGGAATCCATTCCCCACATGTGCAGGGAGGTCAGGGCTGGGTTGGGGGGTTGCAGTCCCGTCTCGCCCCAGCCCCTCGCCCCCCTCCTTCCAAGCCAGGGGTCAGGCGCCCAGGCAAGAGCAGGCTGGCATCCTGTGGGACGTGGGCATGGGCAGCCTGCCAGGGGTGCTAGTTCTGCCCCCCTAGAGAGTACAGTGTCCTTCTTCTTTTGCAGGGCCGTGGTTTGGGGAAGGAGCAGCAGCCCAGCGGTGCAGGAAAACCCAGCCGAATCCGGAGGTATGTTGTGACTTTGTGTGGCAGGGGAAGTGTTTCCCAGGGATCATGGGGGTGGAGGAGGAAGACCTGATTTAGAGATCCCTGTAGTTTTATGGAGAGGGTTTCTCTGTGGTCCAGGCAGGGCCCTAGCTAGGGGGTGGTGAGATGGGCCCCCGCCAGGGGCGCAGGTGAGGGGTGGGGCACAAAATTGGCTCATAGATATGTCTAAATATATAGATGATCATAAGAAATATTATAAATATATAGATATATAAATATATAGATGATAATAAGAAACATCAACAACCTCAGATATGCAGATGACACAGCCTCGATGGCAGAAAGTGAGGAGGAATTAAAGAACCTTTTAATGAGGGTGAAAGAGGAGAGCGCAAAAGATGGTCTGAAGCTGAACATCAAAAAAACGAAGATCATGGCCACCGGTCCCATCACCGCCTGGCAAATAGAAGGGGAAGAAATGGAGGCAGTGAGAGATTTTACTTTCTTGGGCTCCATGATCACTGCAGATGGTGACAGCAGTCACGAAATTAAAAGACGCCTGCTCCTTGGGAGAAAGGCGATGGCAAACCTAGACAGCATCTTAAAAAGCAGAGACATCACCTTGCCAACAAAGGTCCGTATAGTAAAAGCCATGGTTTTCCCAGTAGTGATGTATGGAAGTGAGAGCTGGACCATAGAGAAGGCTGATCGCCAAAGAATCGATGCTTTTGAATTACGGTGCTGGAGGAGACTCTGGAGAGTCCCATGGACTGCAAGAAGATCAAACCTCTCCATTCTGAAGAAAATCAGCCCTAAGGGCTCAGTGGAAGGACAGATCCTGAAGCTGAGGCTCCAAGACTTTGGCCACCTCATGAGAAGAGAAGACTCCCTGGAAAAGACCTTGATGTTGGGAAAGATGGAGGGCACAAGGAGAAGGGGACGGAAGAGGACAAGATGGTGGGACAGTGTTCTCGAAGCTACAAACATGAGTCTGACCAAACTGTGGGAGGCAGTGGAAGACAGGAGTGCCTGGCGTGCTCTGGTCCATGGGGTCACGAAGAGTCGGACACGACTAAACGACTAAACAACAACAACAATAAGAAATATTATATATATATTTATCTGGAACTCCTCCAAGGAATCAGAATAACAGAGCTTGTTTCTTTCTTAGGCGAGAGGCTGGCAAGAACGAGGCTTCAGTGCCTGCTCCCGGGGTGAAGATCGACAGAGCATATTGGCGGTTCCCAGCTGTTCCCGATTCTCGCCTGCCTCACCCTCCCTCCGTTCCCCGTGCGGGAATGGCTCCTTCCCGGCCGTTCCTGGCGCAGAAGCAGCAGCCAAGGTTTCCCCCCATTAAGAACGCCACCCGAGTGATTCCGGAGGCGGGGGAGACTATGGCTGCTGCCTCTGTGGCAGACCGGTCGGGATGGAGCCCAGATGCCCGCATGGAGGAGTTCAGGGTGGGGCAGTTAATAAGATCAGGTAGGAGAATATGCCCCCTTCCCAGGTCCCCACCCTCCTGTCCCAGACTGGGGCTTGCATGGCTGGGAGCCAGGCGCCGGCTGATGTCTCCCTTTGTATTGCAGCGAGGAGAAGGCTGAGCTTGGGAGCCGCCGCGTCCCGGGAGGGCCTGGAGCCGAGACAACGGCCTCTCGCCTCACAGGTAAGGGGACAGGGGGATTTCATTGCTGTGCCGCTCTATGCTTTGCCGCTCGCGATTTGCGGGTTTGGGGGGCGCGTCAGAATGTCACCCCCCTTCAGGATAGCACATGGGGCAGACCGCCCTCCTGCCCCCATCAGTACGCCCCTCGCCAGAAACAGGATTCGAACCCAAGAGCCCTCTGCTCACATGGGACTTGACTTCCTGCAACGGCTTCTTGAAGCCCTTCCCTGGTTGTTTGGTCAGTGACAGACCATTCACACATTCAGGGATTCCTTCTTTCTTGCAGGGTATGGCTCCTGCACCGCTGAGGCTGCTGCCGAAACCCCCTCCCCGCAAGTAATACAGGTAAGAGGACGAAGGGAGGATTTGCACAGAGAACACCCTGCTCCAGACTTCCAGACGAACTCTCATACTTAAAACCAAGGCGTTCCTCTGAGAGCCGGTATCAAAATCACAGAAATGGATAAGGCGGAACTATAGCTGATAAGGAATGCAGTGCTCAAGGTTTGGGCAAGGAGGACAGACTGTTAGGAAATCAAGCCTTTATCAGGAGAAACTGGCCACTCTCCAGGCACCCGGCTTGAATCCCGGTTGACCTCCCTGTCTGCATTCTCTGGCAGAATCCAGGCCAGGTCACGATCGGCGATCCTCCTCAAGCGTGAGAAGAACACACCACTCTTCCCTGCCCCCAGGCAGGGGAAAGAGATAGACAGAAATGTATTTACATGCCTTTATTTCTGTCTTTGCAGCGTTACAGAGAAACACGTCTGCTTTCTTCAAACACCAACAGCAGAGAGACAAACTCCACCTCCTGTACTTCCTGTACAGGTCAAATTACACTCTGAGCTAAATCCGGTGCTCAGCACTGTGAATAGACTGTCCCTTTGTTCCCACGGTACAATCCCAACATTCCCATCATGTTTTGCTTTCCAGCCAGCTGCAGCTCGCTGCCGCATTGCATCCATATCGTAACACAGACCTGGGCTAAAGCGAGTCTTCTTCTCCCACAGGCCACGTCGTGTATGCAACCGCCTGTACATCAAAGCCCGCCCCTTCCCCGGCGGCCTGGCCGAGGACATCGACAAAGGCGACGTCTCCGCCCGCCAGGAGCTGAAGACACGGGCCCATTACCTGGCTGAGAAGTACGAGTGGGACGTGGCCGAGGCCCGCAAGATCTGGTGCTTCGGCCCGGACGGCACTGGCCCCAACATCCTGACGGACATCACCAAGAGGGTGCAGTACCTCAACGAGATCAAGGACAGCGTTGTGGCAGGCTTCCAGTGGGCCACGAAGGAGGTAAGCAGGAGTGGGCGCCCCTCATCGCAGGGCGGTGGGCTGTCTGCGTCCTGCCTTCTTGGAACGGAGCAGAGACTTGCTGCAGTTTCCGAATAATAATTTATTACTTGCACCCTGCTCATCTGGCTGGGTTTCCAACAAAATAGTAAAATACAATAGTCTGTCAAACATTAAAAGCTTCCCTAAACAGGGCTGCCTTCAGATGTCTTCTAAAAGTCTGGCAGTTGTTTTCCTCTTTGACATCTGGTGGGAGGGCGTTCCACAGGCCCTCTGCCTGGTTCCCTGTAACTTTTGAGTGCTTTGTCACATCAGCCCCTCAAAGCTGTGTTCCAGCTTTAGGAAGTTGAATCAGCCTCGTATGTGATTTCCTCTTGCCCCCTCCCCCTGAGTTGCGATGGGGCGTCCTTTTCAGATGCTCACTTTTCCTTGCTGGGGGTTGCTTGGCCTGTGATTCTCCTCCTTGATCGAGGGGGGTGGGGGTGTCGTCTCCGAATTCCCCTTCCTCCTGCTAGGTGCTCTGTCCGTTCCCCCACACACTACCTCTTCCTCAGGAGGAGCTGCCATGGGCAGTGGGGAGATGGTAGAGGATGAGGCTTTCAACCTCAGGGTTATAAGTTCTGGTCCCACATAGGGGAAAAGATTCCTGCATTGCAAGAGGACAAGATGACCTCTGGGATCCCTTCCGATTCCATGGGACGACTGTACTGCAGGGCAGGGATGGAAAGGGAATCAACGGATATTTGCATCTCCCCTATTTCTAGTCTCCAATTCTCTCTTTTTATATATAATAATCATCATTCGTTTTCAATTAAAATAACCCAGTAATGGCCTCATTATAGAAATGCCAAATTATATACAATTGCTAATTCCAATTATTCAGATGCCAAATTAAATAGGTGGCCTCCCATGTGCTAGAATTGATGGTTTGATTATTTGCTTTATTTCTGCGTTCCAAAATCTTAACCATCTCAATTGCACTCCAGTTAAAATAACAATCCCTCTTACAACAACTGCAGTACTAACGACATCTATTTGTATTGACATGTTACCTTAAACCTCCTGTGTGTGACAGTTATTCTGTCCATGATGTTCCTTCCCATCCTTGTAAAATATTATGCCTATCCTTTCTCAGTTGTTGCTGCTCTCCATCATATCTAGGCTCCGATTCTCTGCCCCTTAGTAGATCACGCTCTTCCCATCCTCTGGTCCCCCTGGGCAACTCCTCCTCCTCCTCCTGGCTCTGACAGTTTGCAGGAAGAAGGCTGACCATGAGCCGAAGGAGGCATTGGCCCTACCTTTGCTTCTTGGCTGCTATGGCAGAGTGCTTAATTGCTTTTAAAAAAAAACACTATGTTGCCTGCTTCAGAGAGGAAGGACGGAAAAGTTGGGTTGAATGCAAACTGGAAAATGATTTTCTCTCCCACCCTCAACCTCTCTCTTTTCTCCAGGGTGCCCTTTGCGAGGAAAACATGCGCGCCGTCCGCTTTGACGTGCACGACGTGACCCTGCACGCGGACGCCATCCACCGCGGAGGTGGCCAAATCATTCCCACGGCCAGAAGGTGCCTCTATGCCTGCGTGTTGACGGCTCAGCCCCGCCTCATGAAGCCCATCTATCTTGTGGAGATCCAGGTGGGTAACGGGAGGCAGGCTGTGTTCTTAAGAGGCGGCGGCGGCAGCCCACCGGCTTGACTCTGTGCAGTGCTGTAACGTATGCCCACTTTCTTCCCCTTCCAGTGCCCAGAACAGGTTGTGGGTGGCATCTATGGCGTGCTGAACAGGAAGCGGGGGCACGTCTTTGAGGAGTCCCAGGTGGCCGGCACCCCCATGTTTGTGGTCAAGGCCTATCTCCCTGTCAACGAGTCCTTTGGTAAGTGTCAGCTTTTATCAGCCTCCCTTGGCACTTGCATCTTCCAGGTAACCTTTGTCAGCAGCTGGAGGTGTGAAGGATCAGTCAGAGGTTGTCTCCCAGGCTAATCTGAGATGGCTGCTACAAAGTTGAGCAGGTCTTGCCCTGGTAGCAGACTTCTGTTCCTCTTAAGTACATTTCTGAACACAATTCAATGTTTGGGAATGACCTTTAAAGCCCTAAATGGCCCATTATACCTGAAGGAACATCTCTACCCCCATCGTTCAGCTTGGACACTGAGGCCCAGCTATGAGGGCCTTCTCGGTAGTGGCGCCCTCCCCGTGGAACGTCTTCCTATCAGATGTCAAGGAAATAAACTTTTAGAAGACATCTGAAGGCAACCCTGTTTAGGGAAGTTTTCAATGTTTGATGTTTTCTTGTGCTTTTAATATTTTGTTGAGAGCCGCCTACAGTGGCTGGGGAAACTCAGTCAGATGGGTGGGGTATAAATTAATAAATCATTACTAATATTATTTATTAAGGTAGATGCCTCCAGGATGCTGCTTTTAGCTAAGACAATGAGCTGGTTGTGGGGTGTGTGGGTAAACTCGAACACCTGTATTTCTCTCTTACAGTTTTGTTTGCTTATGGTATAAACTCTTCTCTCTCCCTCTCTCTTCACAGGCTTCACTGCTGACTTGAGATCCAACACAGGTGGCCAGGCTTTCCCCCAGTGTGTGTTCGACCACTGGCAGATCCTGCCCGGAGACCCGTTCGACAACACCAGCCGCCCCTGCCAGGTGGTCGCTGAGACCCGCAAGCGCAAAGGGCTGAAGGAGGGCATTCCCGCACTAGATAACTTCCTGGACAAATTGTAAACACCAATCAACCAAGCTGAATTAAAAATGCAACACCAGATGTAAAAGAATAAATTTAAAAATGTATGTTGTGGGACTCCAAATTTAACTTGCATAATAACATCAGTGCTGCAGGTGTCTTGCAAAAGGCATTGGGCCACTTCCTTGCTTGATCTTCCGTCTCGGGGCAGATTTTAAAAAGAGCCGTGTCTGCATTCAGCCTTAGAGGTTCCAGGCCGTCTGCACACGAACCAGCGGGGCCGCTCACCCAGTGCCATTATAACTTCCAAAAATACATTTCCATTTGATGCAACTGAAACGTTGCCCGTCTCCATATTTATTTGATGCTCAGAGCCAAGTGAAGGGTTTTTTTTCCCTCCCTTGGTTTGCAGTTTGGGGAGGACAGGCAAACTTCCGAAAAGAAAAGGGTGCGTGAAATTTCATTCCATACTCAAATACTAGATTCGATGGGGAGGAGGGGGGGCAGTCTGGAGGAATTTTCTTTTAGGATTGGGAGAGAAAAGGGGGGGGGGAGGCTTTTCTAGTTGGGCAAAAGCAGCCTCTCTGCTAAATGGGTGTCCTTGTGCAAATCAATGTATTAGTACCACTGGAATAATAAATTTAATAAGACGAGGCTGCCTGTCGTGTTGGATGTCTTTAACAGCTGTTGAGACCTGAGCCCACACACTTGGAAGCAAGGGGGGAGCTCCATCTGTGCTGTACGAAAGCAGTTTTATTTAGAAAACTGGGGTTGTATGTGTGCACACAGTCCTTCGCTGGCGCCTACAGGGCTGTTGTAATGAGGCGTGCGGCAAGCATTCAGCTGTAGCCCATAGACCAGGCTGCAGTTTGTGGTGCCCACAACAGTTTATCTGGTTCGGCAGATAATGCCCACAGGCCTCAAAAAGAACAGTGGTCCTTGACTTGAAGCTTCACAGCTCCCTGATTTTGGCGTAGGTTGCTGTCATACGACCCAGGGTTGGTCTTTTCAAAAGACAATAGAATTGAAGCCTGTTGAGCATTAGCGGCTGAAGGCCTCTGCGTTTAATTTTGGTGAATAGCTGGTCAAAAACACACAGGATGGTTTTCGCAAAGTCCCAGCAAGCAAATCAGGATGAGTGCTCATTAACTTGTAACCACCCCCTCTTCCCTTGCAAACAGCTGGCTCCATGAGGAATAGATATAATCTAACCTGTTTGCAAGCAATCAAAATAAGTCGCCTGGGGACTCTCGCAGACATGAATAAAGACCAGTAGTGATTGAGCGAATGATACCTTTGCGATAATTAAGATGTATATACACTTCACTGAATAAATAAGTGGACTTGTTTCATGTTTCCTGAAACAATAGGCAAACCAAAACAAAAAGTCACACTTCTCTGAATTTAGCAAATCCATCCCAGTGTATGCCGAAACGTCTAAATTAGGCTAAAGTGGACATTGAAATGAACGGCAGAAAACTGCATTACTGTATATTACAGGAAATTGCTTGCATAATGTGTGTATGAGCAAAATTGCATATGAAAATCTGGATATTGGGAGAAATTTTCATTAGAACTTTTAACAAACAAGCAAACGCCCCACCCCGAAAAAACAAATGTGCAACTGAATGTGTGATTGGGAAAAATGGGAAACAAATTACCATTTTTAATTCATTTCCACATATAACAGAAAAAAAGAAAATATTACAAAACACACACCCAAGAAAAGAAAAACACAAAACAGAATTCTTCAAATCTCTAATTCTCGTTACATTGATACCTGACTTCCTCAAATCCCCTCTAACTGAATTTCATTATAACCCCTGTATAGTACTTCTCCAAATTCATATTTCTAATAATATCCACTCCTTTCATTTACTATCCTCATCTCTTATTAATATTCAAATCCTTAATATTTACTACCACCTATTCTTATTCTGCCCCTAAGCCTATTTGTTACTTCCAAGAATTTTCTAATTCCCTTATATCACAATATTTAGTTAAATATTCTTCAAATTTCTTCTATCAAATTGTCATTTGTCTTAATCACTAATCATGGTATGGCCAGATGGGGCTTATTAACCTGGGAAGGATAAGGGAAACTGATCCTAAACCTCCCCTGCCTTGCGAAGATACCTTGGGGGAAAAGAAAGGGTTAAGGAGTAAATGCCCAAATCCTAAATGGATTCCCTAAAATGGTTGGGTGGTGCTTGTACACTGGCAACACCTGTATCCAGGTGTCTTGCTCTGCTTTCCTTTGGACCCCATCAGTGAGTCTTGTCATCTGGGCAGCGCAGGACCCCCATATTCGCTGCCCAGGCTTACGCCCCCCCTGGGGTTGTTACTTGGGTGTTGCTAACGCAGTGGTTTGATTTCACCCCTGGAGGTACACTCCATTGTCTTTTGAGACAGCCTGATATCTACAAGCATTGAGGTCACGCAGTCTGGCCTGCTGGTAAAAAGCAAAGGTAAAGGGGCCCCTGACCATTAGGTCCAGTCGTGGCCGACACTGGGCTTGCGGCGCTCATCTCGCTTTATCGGCCAAGGGAGCCGGCGTACAGCTTCCGGGTCATGTGGCCAGCAGGACTAAGCCGCTTCTGGCGAACCAGAGCAGCGCACGGAAACGCCGTTTCCCTTCCTGCCGGAGCGGTACCTATTTATCTACTTGCACTGGCGTGCTTTCGAACTGCTAGGTTGGCAGGAGCGGGGACCGAGCAACGGGAGCTCACCCCATTGCGGGGATTTCAGCCGCCGACCTGATCGGCATGTCCTAGGCTCTGTGGTTTAACCCACAGCACCACTCGCATCTGGCTTACTGGTACCTGCCAGCTTAATGGCTCTTAAGGTAGACTCAGCCTGAAGTTTGTGTTTGGGGAGGCTCATGTTAGATATATTCAGGTGGGGAATCGTTTGGGCTTTGGGGTCTGGATCTTTACTACCTGACCCCACCGAGTGGGCGGACTGGCTGTGTGGGGCAACCCACAGGTCAATCGCATGGCATCATGTACACGTGAGTTTTCTCCACCTGTCAAAATTCCTTATGGAGGGCTCCCAACAGCTGGCTGCACAAAGGGCGTTGTGTATTGCCAGTCCCAACCCTGCATTTTACCAGCTGATGGGCACCGGGAACACACTGCTCCAAGCAAAAAGGAACAATCGAGCCGTCCCTTGCGATCTGTGTTTGCACGGGTCAAAAAACTATGGTCTGAAGCTCAACATCAAAAAAACGAAGATCATGGCCACTGGTCCCATCACCTCCTGGCAAATAGAAGGGGAAGAAATGGAGGCAGTGAGAGATTTTACTTTCTTGGGCTCCATGATCACTGCAGATGGTGAAATTAAAATACCTTTACCCACGTACTGTCTGAAACCCAAGGGATGCCAGTGAATTCCGCCCCCCCGACTTTCCTCCCCCTCTACATTAAGTGTAAACTGTAAGCAGAAATGCGGACGTCGGTCCCATTTTCCAGCTTGGGAAGTCAGAGGCTGGTTGTAAGGTCTGGACAAGCTGATCCCCACCGCTTTAGGGAACATGGTGACTTGCTTTTGTTTAGTCATGTCTGACTCTGTATGCTGTTTTCTTGAACAAAGAATCAGTTGCACTGACAGGCTCTGCTTCTTGTGTCTCAACCTGCATCTGAACCCAGCCTTGACAATTATGGAGCCATCGTCTGCACCTGTTCTTCAACCCCATTCCCATGCCAACTTGCTCTCTCCATTTTTGCAACAACAAAAAATACAACCTTTGCACCCCATTTTCTCCTTGACTCCTCCTTGCTTTTCTCAACTCTCCCTTGAACCCAGATCACAACCCATTTCCATTCCTTTCCCCCTCTCCCGTTGCACAGCCACAGTACTGTATCTTTAAGCTGAACAGATTTTAAAGAGCCTGGCTGCAGTGGCGTAGCGTGGGGGGGTGCAGGGGGGGCCAGCCGCATCGGGCGCAACATCTGGGGGTTAGGGTTAGGGGGCGCAAATCCACGGGTTAGAGGGTGCAAATTACTTGTCTTGCTCCGGGTACTAACAACCCACACTACGCCACTGCCTGGCTGTCAGTTAGCTTGTTCTGTTAGAGAAGGTTCATTGATGGATGTTGTACATAAATGGGTGTTCGCTTGTTAATAAAACGTCTCTTCGAAATTGCTACACTCAATCTGAAACTTCATGTTGAAGACCAGACAGGGTGGTGGTTGTTGAGTCGCTTAGTCGTGTCCGACTCTTCGTGACCCCCTGGACCAGAGCACGCCAGGCACTACTGTCTTCAGTTTGGTCAAACTCATGTTAGTAGCTTCGAGAACACTGTCCCACCATCTCGTCCTCTGTCATCCCCTTCTCCTTGCGCCCTCCATCTTTCCCAACTTCAGGGTCTTTTTCATGGAGAAAAAAAAATATTTAAAAGAACATACAGTTATACCTTGGATCTCAAACGCCTTGCATTCCGGTCCCCAAATACTGCAACCCCGGAATGAGTGTTCTGGTTTGCAAACGTTCTTTGGAAGCCAAACGTCCGACGCAGGGCCAGATTTAGGATTGATGAGGCCCGAAGCTACTGAAGGTAATGGGGCCCTTTATATGTCCAGCTGTCCTTTGTCAAAAACAAATTGCCGCTGTTTTTTGTGTTGAATATATGCTACAGTACAGTGGTATCTCACCATGCCAACGGGATCCGTTCCGGAGCCCCATTCGCATCCAGAAGCGAATGTAACTAGCGACTGCACATCTGCGCGCACACACATGCGTCGCTTTTCGCCTTTCTGCACATGCGCGTGACATCATTTTGAGTGTCGGCGTATGCATGAGCGTCGAAACCTGGAAGTAACACGCTCTAGTCCAACCCCTTGCAATGCCGGAATCTCAGCTCAAGAACCCATGGCAGATGGCCGCCCCAAGCTCTGCTGAAAACCTCCAAGGAAGGAGAGTCTATCACCTTCTGAGGGATTTCCTCTCACTGTCAAACAGCTCTTGCTGTCAGAAAGTTCTTCCTGGAGTCGGACTCTCCTTCCTGGTCGCTTGAAGCCATGGCTTCAGGTCCTGAGGGCCTCTGGAGCAGGAGAAGACAAGCTTCCTCCCTGGGACGCCCTTGAGATATTGGCAGGGATCTCATATCCATGTCCGGAGGGATAGGGAGCAAAACACCTCTATCTCCCCTTTCCCCACCCCATGCAGAATGGCAAGGGGTCTGTGCATCCGGCTGGGAAGAAGGTGGTGGGAGTGTGGAGTCCAGCCAGGGGCTGGCTGTGGGCAGGATCCTTGCACTGCCGGGGGTTGGACTAGATGCCCCTTGGCACCCCTTCCAACTCTGCCATGCTCTGATTCTTTCGAGCACCAGAAGGAATGGGTGGGGGAGCAAGATGCAGAAGAAAGGGAGGCACAACCACACCCCCCCACCAGCCCCCTCTGGCCTGATCCACAGTGGCCTCATCCCAGCACACTTTGACCCCCCTAGTTTTATTTTTCTTCATTCAGCTACCAGACAACCCAGCAGCCTGGCCCCTGTTTGCCAGCCTATGTCACAAAGTGCTGCTTTGCAAGCAAGCCTGATAATGCCCTGCAAGGGGGATGCCTGTCAGATGATGGTGAGAGATTTGTAGAGAAAATGAATGCTGAAGGTAAGAGGCCTAGAGGAGATGAGTGGCAATATTATTATTGTGAGGTGATGCTATTACAATTCCAAAGCAGGGAGGGAGGGGGAAGAGAGAGAGAGAGAGAGTGGAATTCTGGTGGAGATGGAAGATGGAAGGAGGCTTTTAAAAGCAGTTTGAAAGGGGGGCAGGTGAGAGGCGGTTGAGAGCGGTGGGTTCTAGAAGGCGGCACGAGGGGGGGGGGGCTGAAGCTGAGCTGGACACAGCCGTCATTTCTCCGAGAATGTATAGCTTTAACTATACGGACCTTTGTTGGCAAGGTGATGTCTCTGCTTTTTAAGATGCTGTCCAGGTTTGTCATTGCTTTTCTCCCAACAAGCAGGCGTCGTTTAATTTCGTGACTGCTGTCACCATCTGCAGTGATCATGGAGCCCAAGAAAGTAAAATCTCTCACTGCCTCCATTTCTTCCCCTTCTTGCATTTCCTTTTCATTGGGATGGTTTTTGTTTTCGTTCTCAGTCCACATACTGCTTAAGCCTGCCTTGTAGAATTTTAAGCATAACCTTGCTAGCGTGTGAAATGAGTGAAATTGTGCGGTAGTTGGAGCATTCTTTGGCACTGCCCTTCTTTGCGATTGAGATGTAGACTGATCTTCTCCAATCCTCTGGCCACTGCTGAGTTTTCCAAATTTGTTGTCGTAGTGAGCGTAGCACCTTAACAGCATCATCGTTTAAAAATTTAAATAGTTCAGCTGGAATATCATCACTTCCACTGGCCTTGTTATTAGCAGTGCTTTCTAAGGCCCATTTGACTTCACTCTCCAGGATGTCTGGCTCAAGGTCAGCAACAACACTACCTGGGGTGTACGAGACATCCATATCTTTCTGGTATAATTCCTCTGTGTATTCTTGCCACCTCTTTTTGATGTCTTCTGCTTCTGTTAGGTCCTTTCCACTTTTGTCTTTTATTATGGTAATCTTTGTACGAAATGTTCCTTTCATATCTCCAATTTTCTTGAACAGATCTCTGGCTTTTTCCATTCTATTGTTTTCCTCTATTTCTTTGCATTGCTCATTTAAGAAGGCCTTCTTGTCTCTCCTTGCTATTTTTTGGAAATCTGCATTCAATTTCCTGTATCTTTCACTATCTCCCTCACATTTTGCTTGCCTTCTCTCCCCCGCTATTTGTAAGGCTTCGTTGGACAGCCACTTTGTTTTCTTGCATTTCCTTTTCATTGGGATGGTTTTAGTTGCTGCCTCCTGTATAATGTTACGAGCCTCCATCCATAGTTCTTCAGGCACTCTGTCTATCAAATCTAAATCCTTAAACCTGTTCCTCATTTCCCCTGTGTATTCATAAGGGATTTGATTTTGATTGTATCTAACCGGCCCAGTGGTTTTTCCTACTTTCTTCAGTTTAAGCTTGAATTTTGCTATAAGAAGCCGATGATCTGAGCCACAGTCAGCTCCAGGTCTTGTTTTTGCTGACTGTATAGAGCTTCTCCATCTTTGGCTGCAGAGAATATAATCAATCTGATTTCGATGCTGCCCATCTGGTGATGTCCATGTGTAGAGTCGTCTCTTGTGTTGTTGGAAAAGCGTGTTTGCGATGACCAGCTTGTTCTCTTGGCAGAACTCTATTAGCCTTTGCCCTGCTTCGTTTTGAACTCCAAGGCCAAACTTGCCACTTGTTCCTTTTATCTCTTGACTCCCTCCTTTAGCATTCCAATCCCCTATAATGAGAAGAACATCCTTCTTTGGTGTCATTTCCATAAGGTGTTATAAGTCTGCCCACCTGTAACTTCTTCCTCTGTTTTTTATTTTCCTTTCTGTCTCCTAGGAAATAAAAGGCTCCTGAGGCGCCCGAACCTGAGGGAGGCTGGAGGGGCACCACCTCTCGAGATTGTGGTAGGTTAATTCCTTTTTTTTTAAAAAAAAATAATATTTATTACTTTTCCAACAATTTAAACACAAAAAGAAAGAAAGAAAGACAACACAATACAATACAAAGACACTACATAACACTAACACTAAACTAACAAAACAAAACAAAAACCGTTTAAAACACATCAAACAATTTCAATATCTTATCTTTCATCCACTTATTTCAACGACCTCCTCACACCTCCCTTTTTGTATTCCACTTCTGTTAATTGTTTCAGCAATTCCTTTTTTTTAAATTTTATTCAAATTTCACAAATTTTTTTTAACAAACAAACACAAAACAGACCAAAAACATGTATAATTTCAAATCCTTATTTCCATATAACTTATTTCCCAGACTCCCCCATACCTCCCCTTACTGCATTCTAATTTCAAACTTTTCCCCCAACAAATTCTTACTCTCAATCTTCTCAAATTTATAACCTCCTTTCTTCTTTTCAATCTTAACCTTTACAGCTGTAAACCCCTTAATTTATAGAACCGGCGCCATTCTAACACTCATTAATTGTGGTAGGTTAATTCCGTGGGGAATCCATTCCCCACATGTGCAGGGAGGTCGTGGCGCTGACCTGAGTGCAACAGGGCTGGGTTGGGGGGTTGCAGTCCCGTCTCGCCCCAGCCCCTCGCCCCCCTCCTTCCAAGCCAGGGGTCAGGCGCCCCGGAAGGAGCAGGCTGGCATCCTGTGGGACGTGGGCATGGGCAGCCTGCCAGGGGTGCTAGTTCTGCCCCCCTAGAGAGTACAGTGTCCTTCTTCTTTTGCAGGGCCGTGGTTTGGGGAAGGAGCAGCAGCCCAGCGGTGCAGAAAAACCCAGGAACATCCGGAGGTATGTTGTGACTTTGTGTGGCAGGGGAAGTGTTTCCCAGGGATCATGGGGGTGGAGGAGGAAGACCTGATTTAGAGATCCCTGTAGTTTTATGGAGAGGGTTTCTCTGTGGTCCAGGCAGGGCCCTAGCTAGGGGGTGGTGAGATGGGCCCCCGCCAGGGGCGCAGGTGAGGGGTGGGGCACAAAATTGGCTCATAGATATGTCTAAATTTATAGATGATCATAAGAAATATTACAAATATATAGATATATAAATATATAGATGATAATAAGAAACATCAACAACCTCAGATATGCAGATGACACAGCCTCGATGGCAGAAAGTGAGGAGGAATTAAAGAACCTTTTAATGGGGGTGAAAGAGGAGAGCGCAAAAGATGGTCTGAAGCTCAACATCAAAAAAACGAAGATCATGGCCACCGGTCCCATCACCGCTTGGCAAATAGAAGGGGAAGAAATGGAGGCAGTGAGAGATTTTACTTTCTTGGGCTCCATGATCACTGCAGATGGTGACAGCAGTCACGAAATTAAAAGACGCCTGCTCCTTGGGAGAAAGGCGATGGCAAACCTAGACAGCATCTTAAAAAGCAGAGACATCACCTTGCCAACAAAGGTCCGTATAGTAAAAGCCATGGTTTTCCCAGTAGTGATGTATGGAAGTGAGAGCTGGACCATAGAGAAGGCTGATCGCCAAAGAATCGATGCTTTTGAATTACGGTGCTGGAGGAGACTCTGGAGAGTCCCATGGACTGCAAGAAGATCAAACCTCTCCATTCTGAAGAAAATCAGCCCTAAGGGCTCAGTGGAAGGACAGATCCTGAAGCTGAGGCTCCAAGACTTTGGCCACCTCATGAGAAGAGAAGACTCCCTGGAAAAGGCCTTGATGTTGGGAAAGATGGAGGGCACAAGGAGAAGGGGACGGAAGAGGACAAGATGGTGGGACAGTGTTCTCGAAGCTACAAACATGAGTCTGACCAAACTGTGGGAGGCAGTGGAAGACAGGAGTGCCTGGCGTGCTCTGGTCCATGGGGTCACGAAGAGTCGGACACGACTAAACGACTAAACAACAACAACAATAAGAAATATTATATATATATTTATCTGGAACTCCTCCAAGGAATCAGAATAACAGAGCTTGTTTCTTTCTTAGGCGAGAGGCTGGCAAGAACGAGGCTTCAGTGCCTGCTCCCGGGGTGAAGATCGACAGAGCATATTGGCGGTTCCCAGCTGTTCCCGATTCTCGCCTGCCTCACCCTCCCTCCGTCCCCCGTGCGGGAATGGCTCCTTCCCGGCCGTTCCTGGCGCAGAAGCAGCAGCCAAGGTTTCCCCTCATTAAGAACGCCACCCGAGTGATTCCGGAGGCGGGGGAGACTATGGCTGCTGCCTCTGTGGCAGACCGGTCGGGATGGAGCCCAGATGCCCGCACGGAGGAGTTCAGGGTGGGGCAGTTAATAAGATCAGGTAGGAGAATATGCCCCCTTCCCAGGTCCCCACCCTCCTGTCCCAGACTGGGGCTTGCATGGCTGGGAGCCAGGCGCCGGCTGATGTCTCCCTTTGTATTGCAGCGAGGAGACGGCTCAGCTTGGGAGCCGCCGCGTCCCGGGAGGGCCTGGAGCCGAGACAACGGCCTCTCGCCTCACAGGTAAGGGGACAGGGGGATTTCATTGCTGTGCCGCTCTATGCTTTGCCGCTCGCGATTTGCGGGTTTGGGGGGCGCGTCAGAATGTCACCCCCCTTCAGGATAGCACCTGGGGCAGCCCGCCCTCCTGCCCCCATCAGTACGCCCCTCGCCAGAAACAGGATTCGAACCCAAGAGCCCTCTGCTCACCTGGGACTTGACTTCCTGCAACGGCTTCTTGAAGCCCTTCCCTGGTTGTTTGGTCAGTGACAGACCATTCACACATTCAGGGATTCCTTCTTTCTTGCAGGGTATGGCTCCTGCACCGCTGAGGCTGCTGCCGAAACCCCCTCCCCGCAAGTAATACAGGTAAGAGGACGAAGGGAGGATTTGCACAGAGAACACCCTGCTCCAGACTTCCAGACGAACTCTCATACTTAAAACCAAGGCGTTCCTCTGAGAGCTGGTATCAAAATCACAGAAATGGATAAGGCGGAACTATAGCTGATAAGGAATGCAGTGCTCAAGGTTTGGGCAAGGAGGACAGACTGTTAGGAAATCAAGCCTTATCAGGAGAAACTGGCCACTCTCCAGGCACCCGGCTTGAATCCCGGTTGACCTCCCTGTCTGCATTCTCTGGCAGGATCCAGGCTAGGTCACGATCGGCGATCCTCCTCAAGCGTGAGAAGAACACACCACTCTTCCCTGCCCCCAGGCAGGGGAAAGAGATAGACAGAAATGTATTTACATGCCTTTATTTCTGTCTTTGCAGCGTTACAGAGAAACACGTCTGCTCTCTTCAAACACCAACAGCAGAGAGACAAACTCCACCTCCTGTACTTCCTGTACAGGTCAAATTACACTCTGAGCTAAATCCGGTGCTCAGCTCTGTGAATAGACTGTCCCTTTGTTCCCACGGTACAATCCCAACATTCCCATCATGTTTTGCTTTCCAGCCAGCTGCAGCTCGCTGCCGCATTGCATCCATATCATAACACAGACCTGGGCTAAAGCGAGTCTTCTTCTCCCACAGGCCACGTTGTGTATGCAACCGCCTGTACATGAAAGCCCGCCCCTTCCCCGGTGGCCTGGCCGAGGACATCGACAAAGGCGACGTCTCCGCCCGCCAGGAGCTGAAGACACGGGCCCGTTACCTGGCCGAGAAGTATGAGTGGGACGTCGCCGAGGCCCGCAAGATCTGGTGCTTCGGCCCGGACGGCACTGGCCCCAACATCCTGACGGACATCACCAAGGGGGTGCAGTACCTCAGCGAGAGCAAGGACAGCGTTGTGGCAGGCTTCCAGTGGGCCACGAAGGAGGTAAGCAAGAGTGGGCGCCCCTCATCGCAGGGCGGTGGGCTGTCTGCGTCCTGCCTTCTTGGAACGGAGCAGAGACTTGCTGCAGTTTCCGAATAATAATTTATTACTTGCACCCTGCTCATCTGGCTGGGTTTCCCCAGCCACTCTTTGCGATAATTAAGAGGTATATACACTTCACTTAATAAATAAGTGGACTTGTTTCATGTTTCCTGAAGCAATAGGCAAACCAAAACAATGGGTATCCTTTGAAAGTCCCACTTCTCTGAATTTAGCAAATCCAGCCCAGCGTACGCCGAAATGTCTAAATTAGGCTAAAGTGGACATGGAAACGAATGGCAGAAAACTGCATTGCTGTATATTACAGGAAATTGCTTGCAAAATGTGTGTATGAGCAAAATTGCATACAAAAATGCGGGTATGGGGAGAAATTTCCATTAGAACTTTTAAGAAACAAGCAAACGCCCCCCCACCACCCTGAAAATCAAACATGGAACTGAATTTGTGATTGGAAAAAATGGGAAATTGACATTTGTCCTTTGACTATGACATTTGACTATGGCCAGATGGGGCTTACTAACCTGGGAAAGATAAACTTGACATGAGCCAACAGTGTGACGCGGCAGCTAAAAAAGCCAATGCAATTCTGGGCTGCATCAATAGGAGTATAGCATCTAGATCAAGGGAAGTAATAGTGCCACTGTATTCTGCTCTGGTCAGACCTCACCTGGAGTACTGTGTCCAGTTCTGGGCACCACAGTTCAAGAAGGACACTGACAAACTGGAACGTGTCCAGAGGAGGGCAACCAAAATGGTCCAAGGCCTGGAAACGATGCCTTATGAGGAACGGCTAAGGGAGCTGGGCATGTTTAGCCTGGAGAAGAGGAGGTTAAGGGGTGATATGATAGCCATGTTCAAATATATAAAAGGAGGTCACCTAGAGGAGGGAGAAAGGTTGTTTTCTGCTGCTCCAGAGAAGCGGACACGGAGCAATGGATCCAAACTACAAGAAAGAAGATTCCACCTAAACATTAGGAAGAACTTCCTGACAGTAAGAGCTGTTTGACAGTGGAATTTGCTGCCAAGGAGTGTGGTGGAGTCTCCTACTTTGGAGGTCTTTAAGCAGAGGCTTGACAACCATATGTCAGGAGTGCTCTGATGGTGTTTCCTGCTTGGCAGGGGGTTGGACTCGATGGCCCTTGTGGTCTCTTCCAACTCTAGGATTCTATGATCAGGCACTCCCATTTCTTTAAGAACTTGCATGCAGCAGAAAAGCCAAATCTGCAAGGAGTTTGCTGCTGCTGCTGCTGCTCCGCCCCTGATAGGCCGGGCTGTTTGCCTTGCTGGCTGAATGAATGACGTCACCGCCTGCCCGGGGATGCGGGGGAGGCGCCGGAGCCCGGGACTGTGACGTCACCTCCGCGCTTTAGCCAATGGGGAGAGCCGCTGCGGCCAGTGTTGGAATGCGGGCGGACGCGGCGGCGCCTTGTCTCTCGCTGTCTCTCTCGGGGACGCGCCTTCCTCGCCTTCCGGGCGCGCTCTCGCCCTCCTAAGGTGGGCGGTGGGGTGTGGGGGGGGTTGGGGGGGAGGCTGCGCTCGTTTGCAGGAGGATATTTTGCTTTTTGATGCTATTAAATATGGGTTTGGAAGTGGAAATCGCGAAAGAGGTGCTTTTGTTTGGGGGGGCGCCCTAGATTTAGCGAAAAGGGGGCGGGGGGCAGATATGTGGGGCTCTGAGACCCCAGGGGTTTGAGGCTGGGGCTCGTGGGGGGTTGCTCGTGGGGAAAGGCTTTGTTAGGGAGGCAGGGAAGGAGGAGGGGGGAGTTTCCAGAAATATAGGGTTGGGGTCCCCCATCACCTTAGGGGTGGGTGGGGAGGAAATGTGGGGCTGGACTAGATGACCCTGGCGGGTCCCTTCCAGCTCTGCACTTCTGTGGTTCTAAGAAACGGCTGCCGGGAGGGTGGTGGTGGTTTGAGCCAGGAGGGAAGGGGTTAAGTTGTGGGGGGTGCTTTTGACGTTAAGTCGTGGGGGGGGCACTTGATGGGAGGGAAGGGGTTACATTTTGAGGTTGGGCTGCTTTTGATGGGAGGGGAGGGGTTAAGTCGTGGGGGGTGCTGCTTTTGATGTTGTGGGGCTGCTTTTGATGGGAGGGAAGGGGTTAAGTCGTGGGGGGGGTGCTGCTTTTGATGTTGTGGGGCTGCTTTTGATGGGAGGGAAGGGGTTAAGTCGTGGGGGGGTGCTGCTTTTGATGTTGTGGGGCTGCTTTTGATGGGAGGGAAGGGGTTAAGTCGTGATGCTTCTGATGGGAGGGAAGGGGTTAAGTCGTGGGGCTGCTTTTGATGGGAGGGAAGGGGTTAAGTCATGGGGCTGCTTTTGATGGGAAGGAAGGGGTTAAGTTGTGGGGCTGCTTTTGATATGGGGTTAAGTCGCAGGGCCGCCACTTTTGGAAAGATAGGGTGCAGCGGGGTCTGTGGGTCTGGGAGGCAACTGCTGTGTGTGTGAATGAAGCTGGGATTCTTTTGGGGGGTGGAGGAAGGAAGGTTGGGGGGTGGAGGCTGCAGTTAATGGCTGGGATCTCTAGGGATGGGGGAGCTGCAGGCGAGAAAGGAGTCTCTGAAGGAAGCCGCCTTGAGTTCCTGTCACTGGAAAAAGACAGGGAATAATAATAATAATAATAATGATGATGATGTGTGATTTTACAGTGGTTGTTCCTTTAATAATAATAATAATAATAATAATAATAATAATAATAATAATTTGTTATTTATACCCCGCCCATCTGTCTGGGTTTCCCCGGCCCCTCAGGGCGGCTTCCAACCGAATATTAAAAACAAGACAGCATCAGACATTAAAAACTTCCCTGGGCGGCTTTGAGCAGAATATTAAAATACAACGATTCAACAGATATTAAAATCTTCCCTAAAGAGGGCTGCCTTCAGTTGTCTTTTTAAAAGTAAACTAGTTGTTTATTTCCTTGACATCTGATGGGAGGGCGTTCCACAGGGCGGGCGCCACCACCAAGAAGGCCCTCTTCCTGGTTCCCTGTAGCCTCACTTCTCGCAGGGAGGGAACCGGCAGAAGGCCCTCGGCGCTGGACCTCAGTGTCCGGGCAGAACGATGGGGGTGGAGACGCTCCTTCAGGTATACTGGGCCATTTAGGGCTTTCAAGGTCAGCACCAACACTTTGAATTGTGCTCGGAAACGTACTGGGAGCGGATGAAGATCTTTCAGGACTGGTGTTATATGGTCTCGGCGGTCACTCCCAGTCACTTTCCTTTCCTCCGTTGCAGGAACATTTGACTGATCTTTATCCTTCCTCTTCCTTTAGCATTGATCCAGCGCCGGGCAGTCTGGAAATTTGGTGACGGCTGCTTTTCCCGGGGGGCAGGGCAGAGGAAGCCATGTCCACTTTCCGCCAAGAAAATGTGGAGGATTACTACGAGATGGAGGAAGAACTGGGCAGGTGAGCTGGCTGAGTACTTTGTTGTGCAAATGCTTGCATGTTTTGTCTGTGTTTGTGAGAGAGAAATAATAATAATAATAAAGTGTCAGCTGCGTCCCATTGCTAACAGAGGGAGAGAGCATGGAGAGACAGGAGGAGGTAATTAGGCAGGAATGTGGAACGAAGGAGGAGCAGCCTAGTTAATAATAATAATATAATAATAATTTATTATTTATACCCCACCCATCTCGCTGGGTTTCCCCAGCCACTCTGGGCGGCTTCCAGCAAAACACTAAAATACAATAACCTATTAAACATTAAAAGCTTCCCTAAACAGGGCTGCCTTCAGATGTCTTCTAAAAGTTTGGTAGTTATTTTTCTCTTTGAGATCTGGTGGGAGGGTGGGTGCCACTACCGAGAAGGCCTTTTGCCTGGTTCCCTGTAACTTGGCTTCTCGCAGCGAGGGAACCGCCAGAAGGCCCTCGGAGCTGGACCTCAGGGTCGACAACTACCAGCAATAAAAAGGCAAGAAATCTCCAAGAATATGTGTGTTCCCCAATGGTGAATTTATAGGAAACAAGGTGTGATCGTTTGTGTGTGCGCTGGTGTAAGTTATTTTAAAGTTATTGCTGATCAATTCGTGATGATATCCCAAAACTCCCATGGACAATTCCAACTTCTCCCTTGGAAACCTTAGCGAAGCGACGTTGATAAACAGCCTGTAGCTTTTGTTGGTTCAGGTTAGTTCAAAGTGCCTTTTTGCAAAGAGCTCGGAGACGCCATAACAGAATGGACTGGCTTGTAAAAGAGTATTGGGAAATAATTCGTAATGAATTGGGGAAAAAATGTTTAAAAGTACTTTTTCAAAAAACAACAACAACAGAGTCCTTTTCGTTGGGGATAATTCAGAAGGGTATTCTCAGGTGTCAAAAAAGGTTATTTATGTATGCTATTATTGCAGCCCGTGTTTTGTTAGCCCCAAAATGGAAAACGAGCGAGGTCCCAACTAAAGAGGAATGCAATTTAAGCTGACAGAATATGCGCAGCTTGCAGACTTAATATATAGAACATGGGTAGGCAAACTAAGTCCCGGGGACCGGATGCGGCCCAATCGCCTTCTAAATCCGGCCCATGAATCAGTGTGTTTTTACATGAGTAGAATGTGTCCTTTTATTTAAAATGCATCTCTGGGTTATTTGTGGGGCATAGGAATTGGTTCATTTCTTTAATATAGTCCGGCCCCCCACAAGGTCTGAAGGACAGTGGACCGGCCCTCTGCTGAAAAAGTTTGCTGACCCCTGATACAGAGTGAGAGAATAAGAAGAACATACGTTTAGAGAAGATTGGAAAGCGTTTATTGAATATATGGGGGGAAATTGTGTTTATTTGAAAATGTGGGCAGCATTAAGATAAATTCAGCCGTGTAAATCAGTTTTGATGGATGCAGTAATGGAATACGGAATGGCGTGGCTTTTGTAAAATACGCAGGGATTTATGTTATGCAAAGTGAACCATGGAAAGAGAAGAAGGGATAGTTGTTGATATCTTAAAAGGTAAAGGTAAAGGGACCCCTGACCATTAGGCCCAGTCGTGGCCGACTCTGGGGTTGCGGCGCTCATCTCGCTTTATTGGCCCAGGGAGCCGGTGTACAGCTTCTGGGTCATGTGGCCAGCATGACTAAGCCGCTTCTGGCGAACCAGAGCAGCGCACGGAATCGCTGTTTACCTTCCCGCCTGAGCAGTACCTATTTATCTACTTGCACTTTGACATGCTTTCAAACTGCTAGGTTGGCAGGAGCAGGGACCGAGCAACGGGAGCTCACCCCGTCGCGGGGATTCGAACCGCCGACCTTCCGATCGGCAAGTCCTAGGCTCTGTGGTTTAACCCACAGCGCCACCCGCGTCCCGTTGATATCGTAAGGTTCTTTAAATGAATATTCTAAAAGGTATAACAAAAGATAATAAAAATTGTGGAGAATAGAGGAAACCTTCAGGACCCAAGGGACTGGCAGCCTAGGAGGCTGTTGCCATTCTAGGGCTTAAAACTTCAGACCCTGGTTCGATTTTTCGGCTATTTATTTGTGTTTACATCCTGTGTGCTTGCCTCGCACAAGCGAGTTCTGACTTCACACTAGAATTTCAGATCGCCCTGGAGCATCGCTTGCGGCGTTTCTGCATTCTTGACTTGTGCGTCAGCTGCACAAATTATTTCAGGGACATTTCCTGTCTTGAGTAATTCCAGTCTGGCCAGCAGATTTGAGGCATTTCTCGTCCCCCCCCCCCCAAGCCTGGGAAAAGGAAGTGAGGGTGTCGCAAGGATCTCGCCCATATCCCGAACTCAGAATCCACGGGTGTGTCGCAACTTTGGTTTCAGGGGGTGATGCGAGATCCTTGCCCAATATTGCGGGGCCTCACCCTGATCTGACGATATACAGTGGTGCCCCGCAAGACGAATGCCTCGCAAGATGAAAAACTCGCTAGACGAAAGGGTTTTCCGTTTTTGCGTTGCTTCGCTAGACGAATTTCCCTATGGGCTTGCTTCGCAAGACGAAAACGTCTTGCGCTTTTTAAAAAAAAGCCGCTTGAAGAGGCGCAGTTGCGACGGACCGTGCTTCGCAAGACGAAAAACATCGCAAGACGAAAAGACTCGCGGAACGAATTCTTTTCGTCTTGCGAGGCACCACTGTACACAGGATTCGGCCCCAGACCTTTGCAACACTGTCACCTCTTTGGTAGCCGTAGGGCAGCCTTATTGTATGCTTGTTTTTGTGGACGTAAATCCCGCCACAGTGAATACTCGATGGCCCTTGTGGTCTCTTCCAACCCTATGATTCTAATATAAAAATCAATGATTTTTTTTTAAAAATGATTTTTTAATTTAAATTGGATTTTTTAAAATTTAAATTGGATTTCTTTTATTTAAATCGATTTTCTTTTAAAAAATAAATTGGATTTTTAAAATAAAATTGTTTCGGAGGAAAAATCTATCTAAAGGTGATTTTCTATTTAAGTTACATTATAGACCATCAGGAAATAAGGATTTGTTTTTCATGTGTGCTAAAACTCAGTCTAAGTTTATTTTTTTTAAATTATTTAACCACATCAGTTAACAAACATGGATACATATGCTATAACGTTATTGTTTTAGTTAAAATAAATTGTTTAAATTGTTATGATTATTTTTCTCCTTCCGATAAAGCACAGAAGAAAAGTTGCCCAAATATAAACAGTTAACTTATTAAACCTCACAATCATTTCATAGTTATTGGTCTACATATTTCTGATAGTATTACCAATTTTTATCTCTAAGTATTACCAAATCAGTCTTTTTTTTATATAACTGTAAAAAAGAAATCCTAACTAAGAAGACAAGGACTATAAAAAGGAACGGGAAAATTTTATAATTTAAATAGGAGACCATTGTAAGCAAATCAAAACTTTAGCTGGGCTATAAGAATCACTTGTAAAGTAACGAAGGTTGTGGACCATTTGGACAAATCAAAATAGCGGAGAACGTATTGATATGTAGTCTTAATTATTGTAATAAGGACCCATGTTAGGGGATGTTGGGGAAAGTCACAAGAATCTCACAAAATGATAATTTTCTGGCTGCAAATTTCTCTTGACAAGAATTTTTTTTAAAATCCCCCAAGAAATAAAAAATGCTTATAAAAAAATCCCCCAAAATCTTAAATTTTATTTGAGATATTTTCCCTAAAAAAGGCTCAACAATTTCGTCGTCGTTCCCCCCCCCAAAAAAATTTAAAAAATAACCCCGCAACTTTGTCCAGATTTTCGCTTTGGGGAATATGAAAGCCCTATTTGAGATCCCAATTAAATCAACCCCCCCCCCCTTTTTTGGACATGATGGTGAACTGTGAACTGAGAAACCAAAGCCAGTCCACTTATTTTTCCTTTTTTAAAAGAAAACCTTGTGTGCTAAATCTCTTTGTTCTCTCCCCCCCGTCCGCCAGCCTCATTGCTCTCCGTCCGGATGAATTTTTGCTGATGGCCAGCAGAAATAAAACAGGTCCAGTCGCTTTCGTTCTGCTTCCTTGTCGTTTTCTTTTTGCAGCGGCAACCGTATATGGAAAGCTAGCTTGCTGTGTGATCTCACCTTTGAAAAATGTAAATAGCTGCATTTTGATGTCCCGTGCCTGCGGCTTTATTAAAACAGAGTGCAAAGAGGTTTCTCTTCCTCCGTAGGCCTTTCCTTCTATGGAAAGACTCCAGAATTTGTGAAACAATATGCGCGTGTGACGGACATTTTCTCCTCTTTTAGCAACTAGTGTAGATTTCGCCCAGCTTTTTCACGCTCACAAAAACCAGGAAGTGCTTCTTTGCAGGGGCAGACGGTGAAGGAAGGTGAGGACAGGTGACCTCACCTAAGTCACCCCCCCACCAAAGCAGGCTCAAAGCTTCTCAAAACTTTTCAAAATCATTTTCTCAGCAGCTAAGCATCAGAAACATTCCGCTTGCTGTAACTAAAAAGATTGCAAGAAGGTAGAGAACAGAGCCCATTGTCTTCTCAGGCCGTTCTCAGAACCACATTGCAACTTGCTTTCTCTCCGGGAACCATGCTGTTATGTACTGAGTTGAATAGGATCCAAACTGCAGCAGTCTGATTGGTCCTAGAACAATAGGATCCAAATCGCAGCAGTCTGATTGGTCCTAGAACAATAGGATTCAGAATGCAGCAGTCTGATTGGTTCAAGAACAATGCAGCAGTATGATTGGTTGGCAGGAACCACCCAATCATGCTCCAGATATAAGTGAATCCACAACCTGATTGGCTTACAGTAGAATTCCAGAATTAACCAATCATGTGCAGCCCATTGTGTAAATAATGTATATAAAGCAGATACTTTGAGGGGACATTCATTCATTCCTCCTCACCACTATGAGCTGAATAAAGAGCATGAAATCACTTTGCGACTCTGAGTATATTTCACATGCCAAAGCTCAAGAATGAAACAGCGGGAACACTCTGAAAACCCCCTCAACCCCCTTTCCTGCCAAGAGTCCGTAATAGTCCCAAGACAGCTTTCTGTACATGCTCAGGAACCTCAACATGGGGCAGGACTCCTGAGGGAGGAGAAAGGAGGAGGGAACTAGAAAGGGGTATATATGCTCTGTGCACATGACTGTGAACCCGTGCATGCTTTTTGTGACTTATCACACTTGCTCCTTCTACCAGTTCATGGATGGTAGAAATAAAAGCCTTTTCTCTGAAACTATTCCTTGAGTGTCTGTCGACTCCCAATTCCCTTTCCCAGGCGCAATATTTTTCCCCACCCGAGGGCAAAGCCTCATAAGGCTACAACGGGAGCGTCAGGAATGTGCCTTGTGCTAACTGGGTCCGCTTTGGAGCACGGGGAAATCCACAAATACCCCCTTTCTGCAAAATATCTCCTTCAGTTTCATGGTCCTAGTCCTCCTGCCTGGCTTCATAGAAACATTTTGTGGAATAATAATAATAATAATAATAATAATAATAATAATAATAATAATAATTTATTTATACCCTGCCCGTCTGGCTGGGCTTCCCCAGCCGCTCTGGGCGGCTTCCCAAAAAATATTAAAATACTGTAATACATCAAACATTAAAAGCTTCCCTGAACAGGGCTGCCTTCAGATGTCTTCTAAAAGTCTGGTAGTTGTTGTTCTCTTTGACATCTGGTGGGAGGGCGTTCCACAGGGCGGGTGCCACCACCGAGAAGGCCCTCTGCCTGGTTCCCTGTAACTTGGCTTCTCGCGGGGAGGGAACCGCCAGAAGGCCCTCGGCGCTGGACCTCAGTGTCCGGGCAGAACGATGGAGGTGGAGACGCTCCTTCAGGGATACTGGGCCTTTGAGGCCATTTAGGGCTTTCAAGGCCAGCACCAACACTTTGAATTGTGCTTGGAAACGTACTGGGAGCCAATGCAGGTCTTTCAAAACCGGTTTATATGGTCTCGGTGGCCGCTCCCAGTCACCAGTCTGGCTGCCGCGTTCTGGATTAGTTGTAGTTTCCGGGTCACTTTCAAAGGTAGCCCCACGTAGAGTGCATTGCAGTAGTCCAAGTAGGAGATAACCAGAGCATGCACCACTCTGGCGAGACAGTCTGCGGGCAGGGAGGGTCTCATCCTGCCTATCAGATGGAGCTGGTAAACAGCTGCCTGGGACACAGATTTGACCTTTGCCTCCATGAACAGCTGTGAGTCCAGAATGACTCCCAGGCTGCGCACCTGGTCCTTCGGGGGCACAGTTACCCCATTCAGGACCAGGGAGTCCTCCACACCTGCCCCCCCAGGTGTTGGTGAACTACAACTCCCATCATGCCTTGCCATTGGCCACGCTACCTGGAACAAGTTTATACATTTCGTTAGTTTTACAATCAATCTCACATTTCGAAGTTTGACTTCCTTCCCCCTCTTTCTGCGGTTCCTTAAATTTATTTCTTATTATCTTCTGCATGTCCAAATTCATTTACTTATTCGCTTTAAATATATAGTCTTCTGAAGCTGCAGGTTGTTACAAAAACCCTGACAATGTTTTTATCTGTTTGCAATTTATCTGTAAATATTCAATAAACCATTTCCATTCTTTTATTAAAAGTTTGTTATCTTATCTTGCTTTCTCATTCTTCCGGTAAGTTTTGCCATTTCTGCATATTCCATAAGATTTTTGTATCCATTATTCCTTTGTTGGGGCTGCTTCTTCTTTCCACTTTTGGGCAAGTAGCATTCTTGCTGCTGTAGTAGCATACATAAATAAATTACCATACAATTTAGGTAGTTCTGTCCCTACAATTCCCAAAAGAAAAGTTTCTGTTGTTTTTTTTACAAAGGTTATTTTGAACATTCTTTTCAATTCCCAGTAAGCCTTAACCTTACTACAAGACCACCACATATGATTAAAAAGAACCTTTTCCCTTGACATTTCCAACATTTGTTTGATTTAGATTTATACATTTTTGCCAGTTGACTTGGTGTTAGATCCCAACGATATATCATTTTCATGTAATTTTCTCTTAAACTGTAACATGCTGTAAATTTTATATCCGTATTCCACAATTGTTCCCACGCTTCTGTGTCTATATTATGACCAATATATTGCCCAGTGAAGCTGGATTTGTTTGGGAGTGAAGCTCCCCGGTTCAGAGTAGGAAATGTTTAGGATGCGGGTGGCGCTGTGTGTTAAACCACAGAGCCTAGGGCTTGCAGATCAGAAGGTCGGCAGTTCGAATCCCCACGACGGGGTGAGCTCCCGTTGCTCGGTCCCTGCTCCTGCCAACCTAGCAGTTCGAAAGCATGTCAAAGTGCAAGTAGATAAATAGGTACCACTCTGGCGGGAAGGTAAACGGCATTTCCGTGCACTGCTCTGGTTCGCCAGAAGCGGCGTAGTCCTGCTGGTCGCATGACCCGGAAGCTGTATGCCGGCTCCCTTGGCCAATAAAGCGAGATGAGCGCCGCAACCCCAGAGTCGTTCACGACTGGACCTAATGGTCAGGGGTCCCTTTACCTTTACTTTACACAGAGGAATGATGTGCGGTGTCTGAAATAGGAGTCTCAGAAAAAGGGGAAGGAAGTCAAGATTTGAAATGTCAAAAGGACTGTAAAATTAGTGAAATGTATAAAAATGAACGGCATAAGCAAAATTTAAAATAAAAATAATATACAGTGGACGCTCGGGTCGCGAACGTGATCCGTGCGGGATGCACGTTCGCAACCCACAGCTTTCGCAACCCGTGTGGGTTGTTATTTGGCGTTTCTGCGCATACGCAAAGTGCGATTTGGCGCTTCTGCGCATGCGCGACCGTCGAAACCCGGATGTTACCCATACTTCCGGGTTTCGGCGTCCGCAACCCGAAAAACGCAACCTGAAGCGTCTGTAACCCGAGGTATGACTGCAAGTGAACGTTTTCCGTCCCTCTCTCTCCCTCTCAGCGGCCAGTTTGCGATCGTGCGCAAGTGCCGCGAGAAGAAGAGCGGCCTGGAATACGCGGCCAAGTTCATCAAGAAGCGCCGCCTGTCCTCCAGCCGCCGCGGGGTGAGCCGCGAGGAGATCGAGCGGGAGGTCGACATCCTGCGCGAGATCCAGCACCCCAACATCATCACACTGCACGACATCTTCGAGAACAAGACGGACGTGGTGTTGATCCTGGAGCTGGTCTCCGGCGGAGAGCTCTTCGATTTCCTGGCCGAAAAGG
Organism: Podarcis vaucheri; assembly: GCF_965113315.1. Lineage (NCBI taxonomy): Eukaryota > Metazoa > Chordata > Lepidosauria > Squamata > Lacertidae > Podarcis > Podarcis vaucheri. The sequence continues at coordinate 6,444,692 of NC_138756.1, read as the reverse complement.
AGTCGCTGACCGAGGAGGAGGCCACGCAGTTCCTCAAGCAGATTTTGGACGGCGTCCACTACCTCCACTCCAAACACATTGCCCACTTTGACCTCAAGGTGAGATCCTGCTCACACAATATAATAAGAATAAATTTTATTTATACCCCGCCCTCCCTGGCCAGAGCTGGGCTCAGGGCGACTAACACCAATAAAATCACAGTAAAAACATTATAGGGGGGAAAGGGGGGGGAGGAAAAGGGGGGGAAACCAATTTAAAATACAGGTTAAAATGCAGTTTAAAATGCAGCCTCATTTTAAAGTAGCTGATGAATCAAGACCATAAGGGGAGAGGAGAATGTAAGGGTCAGACGGAGTCCAAACCAAAGGCCAGGCGGAACAGCTCTGTCTTGCAGGCCCTGCGGAAAGATGTCAAGTCCCGCAGGGCCCTAGTCTCTTGGGACAGAGCGTTCCACCAAGTCGGGGCCAGTACTGAAAAGGCCCTGGCCCTAGTTGAGACCAGTCTAACCTACTTGAGGCTCAGGACCTCCAAAGTGGTGTTATTTGTGGATCTTAAGGTCCACCACGGGGCATACCAGGAGAGGTGGTCCCGTAGGTATGTGGGTCCTAGGTTGGTGACTGGGAGCGGCCACCAGGAGCATATAACACTGGTCCTGAAGAATTTATGTTGACTCCCAGTACATTTCCGAGCGCAATTCAAAGTTTTGGTGATGATCTTTAAGGCCGGAAACAGCCTTGGCTCTGAATACCTGAAGGAGCGTTATTGAGGTCCAGCTCCAAGGGCCTTCTGGCAGTTCCTTCACTGAGAGAAGTGAGGTTGCAGGGAACCAGGCAGAGGGCCTTCTCGGTGGTGGCGCCCTCCCATCAGATGTCAAGTAAGCATACAGTGGTGCCTCGGGTTACATACACTTCAGGTTACATACACTTCAGGTTACAGACTCTGTTAACCCAGAAATAGTACCTCAGGTTAAGAACTTTGCTTCAGGATGAGAACAGAAATTGCATGGCGGCAGCAGTGGGAGGCCCCATTAGCTAAAGTGGTGCTTCCGGTTAAGAACAGTTTCAGGTTAATAACGGACATCCGGAACGAATGAAGTACTAAACTCGAGGTACCACTGTACAACCATTAGAAGACATCTGAAGGCAGCCCTATATTGGGTTGTTCTTAACATTTCGTACCAGCTCCATCTGGTACGTAGACTGAGACCCTACCTTCCCGCGGACTATCTTGCCAGAGTGGCGCATGCTCTGGTTATCTCCCGCTTGAACTACTGCAATGTGCTGTATGTGGGGCTACCTTTGAAGGTGACCCGGAAACTACAACTGATCCAGAATGCGGCAGCTAGACTGGTGACTGGGAGCGGCCGCCGAGACCACATAACATCACTCTTCAAAGATCTACATTGGCTCCCAGTACGTTTCCGAGCACAATTCAAAGTGTTGGTGCTGACCTTGAAAGCCCTAAATGGCCTCATCCCAGTACACCTTAAGGAGCATCTCCACACCCATTGTCCAGCCCGGACACTGAGGTCCAGCTCCGAGGGCCTTCTGGCAGTTCCCTCCCTGCGAGAAGCAAAGTTACAGGGAACCAGGCAGAGGGCCTTCTCGGTGGTGGCGCCCGCCCTGTGGAACGCCCTCCCACCAGATGTAAAGGAGATAAACAACTACCTGACATTCAGAAGACATCTGAAGGCAGCCCTGTTCGGGGAAGTTTTTAATGTGTGACATTTTAGTGTATTTTTGGTCTTTGTTGGAAGCCGCCCAGAGTGGCTGGGGAAACCCAGCCAGATGGGCGGGGTACAAATAATAAATTATTATTATTATTATTATTATTATTATTATTATTAGACGTTTTGTTTTTTAATATTCTGTTGGAAGCTGCCCAGAGTGGCAGGGGGCAAACTCGGTCAGATGAGCAGCTTGTGAATAATAAAAACAACATTACCCTGATCCTCTGGCGGCAGAGACTTGGTTCTCATGTGTTCTCTCAACGTTTCCCCCTCCCAGCCTGAAAACATCATGCTCCTTGATAAGAACGTCCCAAGCCCTCGCATCAAGCTGATTGACTTTGGCATTGCCCACAAGATTGAAGCAGGGAACGAGTTCAAAAACATCTTTGGCACTCCTGAGTTTGTAGGTATGTGTGTGAGAGCAGGATGTTGGGGGAGTGCAATGGACTGGGGTGGTTGATGGGCGAGGGGCGAGCAAGCAGGAGAAAACCTCAGCCTGGAGAGGAGAGGATGGTCTAAACCACTGAGCCTCTTGGGCTTGCCAGTCGGAAGGTCAGCGGTTCGAATTCCCGCGATGGAGTGAGCTCCCGTTGCTCGGTCCCTGCTCCTGCCAACCTAGCAGTTTGAAAGCACACCAGCGCAAGTAGATAAATAGGTACCACTCCGGCAGGAAGGTAAACGGCCTTTCCGTGCGCTCTGGTTTCCGTCACGGTGTCCCGTTGCGCCAGAAGCGGTTTAGTCCTGCTGGCCACATGACCAGGAAAGCTGTCTGTGGACGAATGCTGGCTCCCTCAGCCTGAAAGCAAGATGAGCGTCACAACCCCAGAGTCGCCTTGGACTGGACTGAACCATCCAGGAGTCCTTTACCTTAACCTTTACCTATCTCCCATGTATCCGGAGCCACAAAGTATTTGAGAGGCAGATGCACACATCCTGGTTGGTTGTGGTTCTCTGTCCCAGAAACGCTTATTTTTTTCTCATCACTCTCTCCAAAGCTCCAGAAATTGTCAACTACGAACCTTTGGGCCTGGAGGCTGATATGTGGTGAGTAAAATAAGCTTGGCTTAGATTTCTTGTGGAATTTAATGCCTTATTATTATTATTATTATTATCATCATCATCATTATTATTATTATTATTATTTAATGCACAGTAACTTCGCTGTGATGGGACGCGGGTGGCGCTGTGGGTTAAACCACAGAGCCTAGGACTTGCCGATCAGATGGTCGGCGGTTCGAATCCCTGCGACGGGGTGAGCTCCCATTGCTCGGTCCCTGCTCCTGCAAACCTAGCAGTTCGAAAGCACCTCAAATGCCCGTCATCCCTAACATTGTCTAGGGCTGAGTCCAGCAGCATTTTTTGGGGGGGGGGGATTGCAGATCTCCCACCCCACGTTTCTGTGTCTTTTGGGACATTTCGATGCTAGTACGTTGATCGTCTCCTTTTCCTTTCCCTTCCTTCGTTCCAGGAGCATCGGCGTCATCACCTATATCCTGTGAGTATTTCAAAACAAAACACCTTGCGCAAAGTCGAGCCCTATGCTCGGAGAACAAGCATAGCTCCGCCGGTAGAGCGTGGGGCTCTTAACCTCAGGGTTTGGGGTTCGAGTCCCACGTGGGGCGAAAGATTCTTTCATTGCAGGGGGCCCATTAAAGCCCTAACAGCCTTGGCCCAGGAAACCTGAAGGAGCGTCTCCACCCCCATTGTTCTGCCCAGACGCTGAGGTCCAGCGCTGAGGGCCTTCTGGCTGTTCCCTCACTGAGAGAAGTGAGGTTACAGGGAACCAGGCAGAGGGCCTTCTCGGTAGTGGCTCCCTCCCATCGGATGTCAAGGAAATAAACAACTACCTGACTTTTAGAAGACTTTCTGAAGGCAGCCCCGTTCAGGGAAGTTTTTAATGTGTGACATTTTAACGTATTTTTAATCTTTGTTGGAAGCCGCCCAGAGTGGCTGGGGAGACCCAGCCAGATGGGTGGGGTACAATTAATAAATTATTATTATTATTATTATTATTATTATTATTATTATTGATGACTCCCACTGTCCCTTCCAATTTGACAATTCTGTGCTTCTCCAGAAGGGTTGCATGTTGAGTAGTGCAGCGCCTTTGGGGAAGAGGGGGCTTAGCTTGCTGTTTTGGGTTTTTCACCCCCCCCCTAGGTCCGGCACTTGGGACGCAGGTGGCGCTGTGGGTTAAAGCACAGAGCCTCTTGGGCTTGCCGATCAGAAGGTCGGCGGTTCGAATCCCCGCGACGGAGTGAGCTCCCATTGCTCAGTCCCTGCTCCTGCCATCCTAGCAGTTTGAAAGCACGTCATGTGCAAGTAGATAAATAGGTACCGCTCCGGCGGGAAGGTAAACAGCGTTTCCGTGCACTGCTCTGCTTCGCCAGAAGCGGCTTAGTCCTGCTGGCCACATGACCCGGAAGCTGTATGCCGGCTCCCTCAGCCAGTAAAGCGAGATGAGCGCCGCAACTCCAGAGTCGGCCACGACTGGACCTAATGGTCAGGGGTCCCTTTACCTTTTATGTCCGGCACTTAGCGCATGCTGGTGGCTTCAGTAACTCGGGTTCACGGTGGGTGGAGATCTTAGCCCAGCCAGGAAGCCATAGCTGCCCTTCTGGTGGTTGAAGGGCAGCTTGCTTTGGGGTCACACAAGCCTGGGGGCCGAGAGCAGCGGATACCGTAAAGATCATAGAGACATAACAGGAGCCATCTGGATGGGAGGGGAGAGTGCTCATGTGTTCGAATCCTGCTGGTGGATAGTGTTTTTTCCATCGGATCTTTTTAAAGAGACGTTGGCTGGCCCCTTGTCAGGGATGCTTTATCCGTGCTCCCTGCCTGGCAGGGGGTTGGTCTAGAGGACCTTTGGGGAGCCCCTTGCAACTCTACAATTCTACCTCCTCATGTACTTAACCCTCCCAGACTTTTGCTAGCTTTTGATTCCAGAGTATGTTATGTTCTTCGTCGACTTGGATTCCTGCTTTAAATTTTTTTTTTTTTTTTTACAAAGAAAATCTGTGGATTTTTTATTGATGGTTTAAATCAGGGGTGCCCCAGCTTTTTCCAAAGAGGGCCAGATTTGAGGAAGTGAATACGCGTGAGGGCCGACCAAAGTTGTTGAGCTCTTTTTACAATTTTACCCCAAAGTTGATGAGCTGGTTTTTTTTTTTTAGGATTGAAGTTTTGCTGAGCTTTTTTTAGGATTTTACCCCCAGGACATATACTGCCATGGGGATTGGATTAAATGGACTGGATTAGGCCCCTGAAACAGGCTTTGGACACGCCTGGTTTAATTTGTTTGGTTAGTTGTTACAAAAGGCCTAAATAAAGCCGTTTTTTCTTCCTTTTTTATCCTTTCGCCCTCGCAGCTTAAGTGGCGCTTCTCCGTTCCTGGGCGAAACGAAGCAGGAAACTTTGACCAACATTTCTGCTGTCAACTATGACTTTGACGAGGAGTACTTTAGCAACACCAGCGAACTGGCGAAGGACTTCATTCGGCGGCTGCTCGTCAAGGATCCCAAGTACGAAACGCGGGTGATGGGTTATGGGTGTCTGTTTTGGGACTACAGTTCCCATCATCCCTGACCTGTTAGCTAGGGATGATGGGAGTTGTAGTCCCCAAACAGCTGGAGGGCCACATTTGGCCATCGCTGCACGTAGCCTGCCCTCAACCCCCTCAAAGTTCATGGCAGTGGTGAGATTTGAACGCGGAACCTCGTGATTCGTAGCTCGGTCTCTCTCAGCGCGACGCTAATGCGCTCGGCGCAAGCTTTGGCATAATAATAGTAATAACAACAACAATAATTTATTATTTATACCCCGCCCATCTTTCTGCGTCCCCCCAGCCACGCTGCGCGGCTTCCAACAAAACACTAAAATACAAGAACCTATTAAACATTAAAAGCTTCCCTAAACAGGGCTGCCTTTAGATGTCTTCTAAAAGTTTCAGTTACAGATAGGTAGCCGTGTTGGTCTGCCATAGTCAAAATGAAAAAATTCCTTCCAGTAGCACCTTAAAGACCAACTAAGTTAGTTCCTGGTATGAGCTTTCGTGTGCATGCACACTTCTTCAGATACACTGAAACAGAAGTTGCCAGATCCTTCTATATAGAGAGAAGGTGGGGAGGGGTATTACACAGAAGGGTGGTGGGAATGGGAGATTGGCAGATAGCTGAGCTACAGGTCGGGGCGGGAAAGCGGCGAAGGTGGAAAAATGTCGCCTTGGCTGTTGCTGTAACCTGCGCCTCCGTGGAAAGGATGAGATTCTGACTAAACGGCAGGAAGAACTTTCTGAAGGCAAGAGCTGTCCGAGAGTGGAATGGACTTCCGTGGAAGGTGCTGGGCTCTCCTTTGAAGCAGAAGTTGCTGGCCATCTGCCAGGGATTCTTCCGCTATGATTCCCGCATTGCAAGGGGGTTAGAATAACAGAACTGCTTAGTTGCAAAAGCCAGGTGACCCTCAGGCCCAACTCCACAGCGCTAATGATTTCCCCAACAGAACTGCATTTTATTTTATTTTATTTTATTAATATAAATATTAAATTTCATTGAACGTAATTACTACAAAATACAGGCAAAATACATACATACATATTTTTTTCAGATAAGCACACACATTTTTAAAAAAAGAACAAAAATGAGAAAAGGAAAAAGGAAAATTGCAAAAAGAAGAAAAATTGGAAGAACTCCCTCCAAATTCACTCGATGGAAGCGTTGGAAGTCAAACGATGACGTTTTATTGTTGAGATAGTGGTGGAGTGAATTCAGAACTGCATTTTAAATTGGATTTTAACCTGTATTTTAAAGTGGTATCCCCTCCCCCTTATGTTTTTACCGTAATTTTACTGTTGTTAGCCGCCCTGAGCCTGCCGCTGGCCGGGGAGGGCGGAGTATAAATAATTTATTATTATTATTATTATTATTATTATTATTATTATTATTATTATTAACTGACCTCTGCTCTTCGTTCTGTTTCAGGAAGCGGATGACAATCGACCAGAGCCTGGAGCATCCATGGATTAAGGTAAAAACCGAGATGTTTCAGAATGTTGGCTTGCGGTTCCTAAGCTATTTTTCTCACCCGCTCTTGAACCAGGTGGGCTTCCACATTTGTAAGATCGGTAGCGAAGCCTTACGATCTAAGCCACTAAGCAGAGGAAAAAGGGGATGTTGAGGAGGGCAGTTTGGGGAGAAGATGGGAGCCGGCAAGTTCAGGAGACGGCGACTGAGCTGCCTGCCACCTTGGAAAACGAAATCGCCCAGTAAGCGGCCTTCACTGCTAGATGGCGCTGCTGGGGGAAGGATGGTGAAAGGGGCTGGAGCACACGGGTTGGCGGTGGCGGCAGAAGAAGGGCACATTCCTCTTGCCAAGCTCACCCTGACTGTGACCTGGAGGTTCAAAATGGATTCTAGAATCCTCCTCACTCACTTTGTCTTTTGTTTTGAAGTGGGGGCTGCAAGGTGACTGGAGGAGAGGTCCTGGAGGGGTCCGCGATGCTTCCCCTCCCCTTTTGTTAGGTTACGATACGATAAGGCCCTCTGCCTGGTTCCCTGTAACCTCACTTCTCGCAGGGAGGGAACCGCCAGAAGGCCCTCGGAGCTGGACCTCAGCGTCCGGGCCAAACGATAGGGGTGGAGACGCTCCTTCAGGTTTCCTGGGCCGAGGCCGTTTAGGGCTTTAAAGGTCAGCACCAACACTTTGAATTGTGCTCAGAAACGTCTTTGGAGCCAATGTAGATCTTTCAGGACTGGTGTTATGTGGTCCCGGCGGCCACTCCCAGTCCCCAGTCTAGCTGCCGCATTCTGGATTAGTTGTAGTTTCTGGGTCACCTTCCAAGGCACATAGAGCGCATGGCAGTAGTCCAAGCGGGAGATAACCACTCTGGCAAGACAGTCCACGGGCAGGGAGGGTCTCATCCTGCGTACCAGATGGAGCTGGTATACAGCCACCCTGGACACAGAATTAACCTGTGCCTCCATGGACAGCTGTGAGTCCAAAATGACTCCCAGGTTGCGCACCTGGTCCTTCGGGGGGGCACAGCTACCCCACTCAGGACCAGGGAGTCCTCCACACCTGCCCACCCCCTGTCCCCCTAAAACAGTCCTTCTGTCTCATCAGGATTCAACCTCAATCCGTTAGCCGCCATCCATCCTCCAACCGCCTCCAGACACTCACACAAGACATTGACTGCCTTCACTGGTTCCGATTTAAAACAGAGCTAGTGCTGGGTATCGTCCGCATACTGATGAACCCCCAGCCCAAACCCCAAGTAAATAGATGTGTAAAGATTTAAAAGAAAGATGGGTATTTAAAAGAAGGATGGGTAGTGTTGCTGAGTGGGGAGAGACTCTATGGGTCCCCTAGACCAGGGGTCAGCAAACTTACTGCGCCTTGGGACGGTGTCTCCATGCTGGAGGAGCGCGTGCCCATATGTGTGCGCACACGCTATTTCTGGCACACTTCCGGGTTGGAGGAGCACCGGAAATAGCTTGTGCACATGTGCATGGGCCTCCTCTGACTCGGAGGTGCACAGGAACTAAGTGCAAATAACGCTTGTGCATGCGCACATTTTACCGTATTTTTCACTCTATAGGACTCACCTGACCATAGGACACACCTTGTTTTAGAGGGGGAGAACGAGAAAAAAATAATCTCCCCCTCTCTGCTCAGCGCCCCTTCAGCGGAGCGGCAGGAGAAACGGAGCCCCTTCCATTTCTCTTCCCGCTTAGCTGAAGGGGCGCTGTGCCTTAGCTGAAGGGGCACCTACCCTTCAGTGAAAGGAACCCGAAGCCTCTGGAGCGCAGCGGGAGCTCCGGCTGTGCTCCAGAGAAGCCTGGAGAGTGAGAGCAGTTGGTGCGCACCGACCCCTCTTGCTCTCTAGGCTTCAGTGAAGGCAACCCGAAGCCTCCGGAGCGCAGCAGGAGCGCTCCCGCTGCGCTTCGGAGGCTTCGCGTTGCTATCGCTGAGGCCAAGGAGCCTGCATTTGCTCCGTAAGACGTACACACATTTCCCCTTAATTTTTGGAGGGGGGAAATGTGCGTCTTAGAGAGCGAAAAATACGGTATTTCCTGTGATCCTCCAACCCTGGTAAGAGCGGGCGGCGGGGGTCGCCGCGGGCCAGATAAACGAGTCCCTTGGGCCTTATCCGGCCCGTGAGCCTTAGTTTGGGGACCCCTGCTCTAGACTGACCCCCTGGAATGGGGACAGCGGGCGGGAAAGAGAAGCAACTGCCCGAGCCTCTTTTCTGAGCGTCTCCCCGCTGACCCTTTGCAGGTGATCAAGCGCCGGAACGTCCGCAACGAGGACAACGGCAAGAAGCCCGAGCGCCGCCGCCTGAAGACGACCCGCCTGAAGGAGTACACCATCAAGTCCCATTCCAGCATGCCGCCCAACAACACCTACGTCAACTTTGAGCGCTTCTCCAAGGTCATGGAGGAGGTGGCGGCGGCCGAGGAGGGTCTTCGCAAGCTTCAGCGGAGCAAGAAGTCCTTCCGCGAGGACATCGAGGCCCTGCGCTCCATCTACGAGGAGAAGGAGCTGTGGTATAAGGAGGAGAACGAAGCCGTGAGCCAGGACCTGCGGCAGATCCGGCAGGAGATGCAGAAGACGGAGGCCCTCAAGCGCCAGGCGCAGGAGGAAGCCCGGAGCGCCTCGCTGGCCGCCAACGGGCTGAAGAGGCGCTACCGGAAGCTGGAGAACCGCTACGAGGCCCTGGCCAAACAGCTGGCGTCCGAGATGAAGTTCGTTCAAGAGCTGGTGCGCTCCATCGAGCTGGAGAAGCTGCGGGGCGGGGAAGGGGACTGCGGGATCCGCTAGCGCCCTCCCCTCCTGGGGCGGGGTGAGGAGACGGGAGCAGATCCGTCTCGGCCGTGGGTTCGAGGGCTGCGCCCCCTCGCCCAGCCTCCTGGCCCAGCGTCCCAACGACTCTTTGACCTATGGCTCCTTATTTAATCACTGGTGTGGCGTGCTTCCTGGACTACGTATCCCATGATGCAGCGCTCCTGCCGGGACCCAGCATGTCCCTGAGTGCTCGGGACTTGTAGCCTGAAGCTGGAACTTTGTGCTTGTTAAAAATATCCTGTCTTGCCCGGGGCTTTCCGTTCTGCCCTTTTTCGGCCCCAGGATGTACCGGCCTCCTCGAGGGTTTGAAGAGAGTAGGACGTCGGTGTTCTCTTCCCCCGAATGAGGTTCCGACGGCAAACTTTGAAGCCCAAAAGTCTTGTTTCCGTTTGCTTGCTGGGCTTCTGAGTGCGGAGAGACTGCTGCCCAGATTATGGGAGATTATGGTGCCCAGATTATGGGAGATTATTGTGCAGATGTGATGTGCAAGAGAAGGGTTTTGCCTCGCTAAATCAGCCATTCCAGGGCAGAACATGACGCCCCATTATCCTTTGGGTCGTTTCTGCTAGGGGCCTCGTGGCAGGTTTTCTGGGACCAAAGCTGCATTTGGAAACCACATGGCTTGTGTTCCGGATATCGGAGGGAGCTTCACAAATATCCGGGTGTCTCTGGGTTGTGGGCAGCGAAAAGTAGGTTATGAGAACTTCCTTCCCTAAAGGCCAGTGTTTGTCGTGACAAACATCTGCCTAGGCAGGACATCCAAACATTTTAAATCTTTTCCCAGGATCTGCCTCTTTTATCCTTTATCGTTTTGAAGTAGCCTCGTGGTATGTTTTCTTTCCTATTATTATTCTTTGTATCAAGAAGCCATCTTTGCTTTTTTAATAATAATAATAATTGTGGGATTCTTGGTTTGGGTTCATGTTTAGGAGGAGGTGATTAGGGTCACAACAGTTGCAGCTTCTCTTACCAGCCGAAGCTCTGGGAATTTCAGATATTAACTGTGAATTGAGGGGTGGTGGTGGTCATTGTAAAGAAATCACACGCTTAGGACTGATGTGGCTACATACAGGGATATATCCAGGTGTCTTCTGTATTGAACATTTACGATGATTTGTGCTCAGGATGCTGCCGGGGCTGTCACACACAAGTCCTGCTTTCAGCGCTGTTTCGTAACTGCAAAAGTTCGGGGCGGCCACACCGCTTCATCCCCAGCCGGGGCGCATCCTGTAACCTCCTGCTGAAACCCTGTAACGTTTCGTTCTGCAGATGTTGTGCTTTAGCAAGCATGTGGTGCAGCTTTGGGGAAGCATCGCAGAGCCACCAATAAAGAAGAATCAATCCACCTTGGCGCACTGTCACTTTGTCTGGAACCCTCTGCAGAATGCAACTGCTGCAAAATGCGCATTGGAGCGGGGGACGGCTTAGTACTGAAAGAGTCCATCCACCTTATTTTGGAGCCCTCTAAAGTGTGGCTGAGGTTATCTGCTAACTCGTGGGGATAGCATTCCTCTCTTCAGAATTACCTTGCACAAGAACAGGCCTCTGTGGCTTTTCCTGAGACCCCACATTACTGTCCAAAGCGGGTAGAGAGAGGGATGGGGAGAGACTTGTTATAAGAATTTTAAGGTCTTATATAATAGGCTAGTGATGTTATGGAAGTGAGAGCTGGACCATAAAGAAGGCTGATCGCCGAAGAATGGATTCTTTTGAATTATGGTGCTGGAGGAGACTCTTGAGAGTCCCATGGACTGCAAGAAGATCAAACGTATCTATTCTTAAGGAATGGTCCATGTTGTTCTTGTTTAGTCGTTTAGTCGTGTCCGCCTCTTCATGACCCCATGGACTAGAGCACACCAGGCCCTCCTATCTTCCACTGCCTCCCGCAGTTTGGTCAGACTTATGTTTGTAGCTTCGAAAGCACTGTCCCACCATCTCGTCCTCTGTCGTCCCCTTCTCCTTGTGCCCTCCATCTTTCCCAGCATCAGGGAGGGTCTTTTCCAGGGAGTCTTCTCTTCTCATGAGGTGGACAAAGTCTTGGAGCCTCAGCTTCACGATCTGTCCTTCCAGTGAGCACTCAGGGCAGATTTCCTTCAGAATGGAGAGGTTTGATCTTCTTGCAGTCCGTGGGACTCTCCAGAGTCTCCTCCAGCACCAGAATTCAAAAGCATCCATTCTTCTGTGATCAGCCTTCTTTATGGTCCAGCTCTCACTTCCATACATCACTACTGGGAAAACCATAGCTTGAACTATACGGACCTTTGTTGGCAAGGTGATGTTTCTGCTTTTTAAGATGCTGTCTAGGTTTGTCATTGCTTTCCTCCCAAGAAGCAGGCGTCTCTTGATTTCGTGACTGCTGTCACCATCTGCAGTGATCATGGAGCCCAAGAAAGTAAAATCTCTCCCTGCCTCCATTTCTCCCCCTTCTATTTGCCAGGAGGTGATGGGACCAGTGGCCATGATCTTAGTCTTTTTGATGTTGAGCTTCAGACCATATTTTGCGCTCTCCACTTTCACCCTCGTTAAGAGGTTCTTTAATTCCTCCTCACTTTCTGCCATCAGGGTTGTGTCATATATGGGCTCTTAGGTACCCCATAAGGGAAAAGAAGCAGTGTCATCCCCCCTTATAACAGAGTGCCTCCACAATCAGGTTGCAAACGGGCTGTTGTAGACTCTACAAGGAAAGGGGAATGTTTTTGAAGGAATGTTCCACTAGAGGATGCCAGATCTCCAGCGAGGATTCTGAGCCCTCTCAGTGGAGAAAGTAGCTGTATTTGAACATCTTCTGAACAGGGAGAAACCTCCAGAGAAAATCCTGTCCTCCTCACCTCCAGTTCCCTGCCTAAAAGCCTGAGGAGCTGCTGCCAGTCAGTGTAGGCCAGGGATCAGCAAACTTTTTTCAGCAGGGGACCGCTCCACTGTCCCTCAGACCTTGTGGGGGGCTGGACTATATTTTTTGGGGGAAATTATGAACAAATTCCTATGCCCCACAGATAACCCAGAGATGCATTTTAAATCAAAACACACATTCTTTTTTTAAAAAATATTTATTGAAATTTTACAAATTATATCAGACAAGACAATACAAAGACAAACAAAAAAGAACAAGTATAATTTCAAAACCTTATTTTCTTAAAACTTATTTCACCGACCTCCTCATACTTCCCCTTTCTGCATTCCCATTTCAAATATTTAGTTCAGCAAATCCTCACCCTTAATTTTGTCTAATTGTCAATCTTTCTTTTCTTTTAACTTAATCTTTACAGCTGTACTCCATTTAATTTTTAAAGCCACCTCAATCTTAACACACATTGATTTTACAATGTTTCTTAAGATAATTCTTAAGGTGTTTCTTAAGAGACGGCGGAAGAAGACTGGAAGAAATTTAAGAATTCAAAACACACATTCTGCTCATGTAAAAACACGCTGATTCCCGGACTGTCCGCGGGCCAGATTTAGAAGGCGATTGGGCCGGATCCGGCCCCTGGGCCTTAGGTGCACAGACAGTACTGAGTTGGTCTGATCTGATAGAAGGCAGCGTCTGAATGTTCTCAGAACCTTTAAATGTGTCCTGTAATATAATGCATTTGTGTACAATATTTTGGCCAGTGCATGTATTCTTCCTGATGACTTTACTCCAGTATCCTTAATCCTAACCGAATTGGCAAAAATGACCGGAAGACTCAGAAATCAGGAGAACCAATTTTTTTATAAAAAAATAAGGAATGGGGAAAATATAGAATTTACCTTAAAAAGCATTGCAAACAATCAAAAACTATTAGTAGGATTGGAATAAAACTTGTAGCTTAATGTTAAATTTTGGGTGTAATGGAGATATAATAGATTTGGATTAATAGACAATATTTGAGAGGAAAAGATTAATATATATAAGGACCCACAAAGGGGAGGTGGGAAGTTCAGGATTTTCTTCAGAATTCTCTATGTTGGCTGTTTGATAATGGTCTGTAAATTTTTAAAATCTGAAAAACTAAATAAAGTTTTAAAAAATGACCAAGAGCAAAACAAAAAAACCTGAAAAGGCCAACTTCTCAGGCATATAATGGTCATAGCAGAAAGCTGTGGTTGCAAAAATTTCAGGTGAAGCCTTGGGCCAGCAATTCAAAACCCCTGGATCAGGGCTGGATTTAGGTTTGATGAGGCCCTGAGCTACTGAGGCCAATGGGGCCCTTTATATGTCCAGCTGTCTTCTGTCAACAACAAATTGTCGCTGTTTTTGTGTGTTGAATATATGCTGTACGGTAATTTATGGACCTTGTAGGTATCTAAAACCATTCGCACATAACAAATGGGAGCCTACACAACACAAAGCACTGTTGATGTAGGTTTTATTTTATCTTATTTGCTTTTTTATCTTATATTTTGGAAATGTGGGATGTGGGTGGCACTGTGGGTTAAACCACAGAGCCAAGGGCTTGCTGATCAGAAGGTCGGCGGTTCGAATCCCCGCAATGACGGGGTGAGCTCCCTCTGCTCGGTCCCCGCTCCTGCCAACCTAGCAGTTCGAAAGCACGTCAAAGTGCAAGTAGATAAATAGGTACCGCTCCGGCAGGAAGGTAAACGGCGTTTCCATGCGCTGCTCTGGTTCGCCAGAAGCGGCTTAGTCATGCTGGCCACATGACCCGGAAGCTGTACACCGGCTCCCTCGGCCAGTAAAGCGAGATGAGCGCCACAACCCCAGAATCGGCCACGACTGGACCTTTACCTTTCCCTTTTTTGGAAATGTACATCCAGTTTTATTTTCCTTTAAATTTTTTTGATGCCCCCAAGAGACTGGGGCCCTAATCTCTAGCTTGTTTAGTTTATGCGTAAATCCGGCATTGACCTGGACGCAATGTGGAATGCTCAGCCACATATGCGTTAACTTTGTTTCTGTGCCGTCAGTTACGTTCTCCTGTGGGGGAAAAATAGAATTGTGCAATGTACGTCAATGGCTCTCTGCCCTTGGCGTGAATCCAGTGGGAGAGGTCTTGCCCCTGGCCAGAGCGGCAGCTGTGCAAAAGCCTGATGCAAGGCACACCTTGTTGCACCACCGTCTCAAGTCTCGCCTATAGTCGCTATGTGCGTTTTCGCCCCTTTGCAAGTTCTTGTCCCGGTTTGTCTCTCATGATGGTGCTAGAAACTTGGCAGCCCCTGAAATCCCCTCTGTTCTCTTGTGGCAGATTGATCACTTTCAGGGCAGAGAAATGGATGCGAGGCCTCCTTTGGGCTTAGAAAAAGAGAGCACCCGGGTTCCAAAGGCAAGGCCGATATTTTTCTTCTTAATGTATTTTTATTAAGTTTTACATAACACATTTAAATTCAAACAAATCTTCCATCTCATCATTTAGCATTTCCATAATTCTTTGACTTCCCTCTGCCTTTCCATTACCAATCCCCCTCCCCAACTGCTTCTCTTAAAAAAAGGTAAAGGGACCCCTGACTGTTAAGTCCAGTCGCGGACGACTCTGGGGTTGCGGCGCTCATCTCGCTTTACCGGCCAAGGGAGCCGGCATACAGCTTCCAGGTCATGTGGCCAGTGTGACTAAGTGGTAAACCAGAGCAGCGCACGGAAACGCCGTTTACCTTCCCGCCAGAGTGGTACCTATTTATCTACTTGCACTTTGATGTGCTTTCGAACTGCTAGGTTGGCAGGAGCAGGGACCGAGCAACGGGAGCTCACCCCGTCGCGGGGATTCGAACCGCCGACCTTCCGATCGGCAAGCCCTATGCTCTGTGGTTTAGACCAGTGTTTCCCAACCAGTGTTCCGCAGCACACTAGTGTGCCGCGAGACGTTGCCTGGTGTCCCATGGGAGGGAGTCGGGCGGCGAGAGGCGGGGCGGCGGCGGCGAGGAGAGGCCGCCCAGCGCGGGGCTTTCGCCGGCTGCCTGCCTGGCTGCCTGCGTGGCGCTGACGTCACGGGGCTGTAACGTGCCCCACATAGGCACACGTGGGGCGGCGAGCGAGCGAGCTCCCACATCCCATCGCCGCTCGCTTCGGCCGGCCTACTGGGCTGTCGCAGGCGGAAGGCCTGCGCATGCGCGAGGTTTTCGCGCCTTCGGGATTCCCTTCACGCCTTCCTCCTCCCGGGTCCTTGAGAGCGCGGGAAGCGGCAGCGCGAGACCGGCGTTGAGCCTGGTAGGTATTGCGCTTGCCAAGGCAGTCATTTGGGAAATGAAAACTTGCAAAGCAAGCAACCAGTTCAATCTGAAGTACGTGTATGCTTAATATCCTGTATCTGAAACCTGTTCTGCCCCCTCCCCCACACTTGGTGCCATTTTCATCTACACATGCAGCAGAGTAAGTTGACCCAGAATAGTACCAATTCAGATGGCAGATGGGAGAATGACAGTGCTGAATGCTTTCCCATGTAGAACAGTCCTTGCAAATAAAAACCTAGCATATTTGGAAGAGGGATGCTAGCCTAACCATTACCTTCTATGCTGTTACTATTTTTTTATTTTATTTTTTACATAAGTAAAAAGTGACCTTTCCCCATCTGGCATGGTGGTGTGCCTCGAGATTTTTTTCATGAAACAAGTGTGCCTTTGCCCAAAAAAGGTTGGGAAACACTGGTTTAGACCACAGCGCCACCTGCGTCCCCTTAACAGACAGTTAATTATGAGAGGGGATTACTTCTCTTGCCCCCAGCCCCAAATGCTTGGCTTGCCCATCCTTTCCTAAGTTAAAAGATGCACATCTGGCCAGGTTTCTAGGGCAGAAGCAGCTGTGACTTCAGCCCCTGGAAATGTGCAAACATTCCATGCCTGCCGTCCGACATGCAGTTCTTACGTGAGCAATTGGTGGTCCAGACAGGTGTGCCACTTGCATGCTCACCACACCACAAAAAGATGGGCTCCTGGGGTGTGTTGCAGCCCGGGACACTGGGATGGGCAGATGTCATATTTGTGGCTGCCATAACGGCGGTTTTGGCCCTCGGTTGGGTGTAGGAGAAGGTTTGGGGGAAGTTCAAGTGCACCATGACTGTGGTTTGGGTGGATCTGTGGGCTGAGGGAAGAAGAGCAGCCAAGGGGAAATGTTTACCATTCTTGGTTGGGAGACCTTCACCTGCAAAAGCTGTGGGTTGTGGTGGGCTGCCGTTCCAGACAGTAACCAAACACAATCATGCCTGGCTGATGAAAAGAGTGCCAGCCAGAGCACAGGGAGGCTAGCCTATTAACCACCAAGGAGGGTCTCTGAGGCAGCATGAAATATACTCGGAGTCCTGCAGTGATTTCATGCTCTTTATTGCAGCTTGTAAAACAGTGATTGAATTCCCCGCTCCAAACCTCAGGCTTTTATATTCATTATTTACACAATGAGTTCCATCTGATTGGCTGATTCTGCTTCCCTCCTGGAGCCTGATTGGTCATCTCCTTCAGGCCAATCAGTTATTGCATTCTACGATCCTACCAGCCTATTGTTGTAGCATCCAAGCCAGTGTGGTGTAGTGGTTAAGAGCGGTGGACTCGTAACTTGGTGAACCGGGTTCGTGTCCCCGCTCCTCCACCTGCAGCTGCTGGGTGACCTTGGGCCAGTCACACTTCTCTGAAGTCTCTCAGCCCCACTCACCTCACAGAGTGTTGTGTCGGGGAGGAAGGGAAAGGAGATTGTCAGCCGCTTTGAAACTCCTTCGGGTAGTGATAAAGCAGGATATGAAATCCAAACTCTTCTTCTTCTTCTAGTACAGAACACAGCAGGTGACAGGCTGAGGGTTTGGGCTGTAAAAGGTAAAGGGACCCCTGACTGTTGGGTCCAGTCGTGGGGTTGCGGCGCTCATCTCGCTTTATTGGCCAAGGGTTTACTCTGGTTTACTCAACCCTCTGCTCTTGTTTGAATGCACCAAGAAGGGAGAAACACCGAAAGGACAAAAATTGTCTGTTTTAAACTTCTCCCTCTTCCACTTCTCAGCTGTCTTATGTAAGAGAGATAAAGGAGGTGGAGCGGCTGACAGAGTGGTGCAGAGCTAACAACTTGCTCATAAATACAAAGAAGACAAAGGAGCTTGTGGTGGACTTCAGGAGACAGAAGAGCAACGTCCAGCCACTTTTGATTGATGGGGTCTGTGTGGAGAGGGTAGCAACGTTCAGATTTCTGGGCATTGAATTACAAGAGGATCTGTCCTGGAGTGTCAACACAAGGGGGCTTGTGAAGAAGGCGCAGCAGAGACTGTACTTTTTGAGAATACTAAGGAAAAACCATCTTCCGCAGAAACTGCTGCTTGCCTTCTATCACTGTGCCATTGAGAGCGTGCTCACTTATGGCTTAGGTGTGTGGTACGGAAGCTGTACTGCCCAGGACAGGATGGGGTTGGGCAGGGTGGTTAAGGCAGCAGAGAGCATTGTTGGCTGCCCACTCTCCACCTTAGAGCAGATTTATGCCACAAGGTGCCATAGGAAGGCACTGGACATAGTAAAAGATCCATCGCATCCTGGTCCACTGTCTCTTCGAGCTCTTGCCGTCGGGACGGAGATACAGGACAATGAAGACAAGAACGAGCCGTCTTAAGAACAGCTTCTTCTCCAGAGCGATCTCGGCCCTGAATGGGAAGCCCAGACTTAGAAAGTCATCTAATCTTCCTTGCTGTATTATACTGTATTGTTTAATTAGTGTTTTTATGGAGCAGTCAAGTAATGACAATAAAGATATTATTATTATTATTATTATTATTATTATTATTATTATTATTGATGTGGAGCCCTCAACTATCCCATGGTACTTTCCCACAGTGTATATCACTCCTAGTATTACCACGTGTGGTCTTCAACATGAAGTTTCAGATTGAATGTAGCAATTTCGAAGAGACATTTTATTAACAAGCGAACACCCATTTATGTACAACATCCATCAATGAACTTAACCTTCTCTAACAGAACAAGCTAACTGACAGTCAGGCTCTTTAAAGTCTGTTCAGCTTAAAGATACAGTACTGTGGCTGTGCAACAGGAGAGGGGGGAAGGAATGGAAATGGGTTGTGATCTGGGTTCAAGGGAGAGTTGAGAAAAGCAAGGAGGGGTCAAGGAGAAAATGGGGTGCAAAGGTTGTATTTTTTGTTGTTGCAAAAATGGAGAGAGTAAGTTGGCATGGGAATGGGGTTGAAGAACAGGTGCGGACGATGGCTCCATAATTGTCAAGGCTGGGTTCAGATGCAGGCTGAGACACAAGAAGACGAGACTGTCAGTGCAAGTGATTCTTTGTTCAAGAAGACAGCGTACAGCTCAGCACACTTCCAGCAGGTCTTTCCGCTATATGGCAGTTGCCAGGTTTCAGGGACTCGGCAGACCCTTCCAGAGAGGAGGAAGAGGAAGACAGGATAGATTTACAATGGGGGTTTGAGGGAGGTCGCAGCTCAGAGACAAGCGAGGGGAAAAGCTGGGAAATCATGGGGGAGCCAGAAAAACAACACCCAGCTGATATGTTGGTATTGTTGTTGTTGTGGTTTAGTCGTTTAGTCATGTCCGACTCTTCGTGACCCCCTGGACCAGAGCACGCCAGGCACTCCTGTCTTCCACTGCCTCCTGCAGTTTGGTCAGATTCATGCTGGTAGCTTCAAGAACACTGTCCCACCATCTCGTCCTCTGTCGTCCCCTTCTCCTTGTGCCCTCCATCTTTCCCAGCATCAGGGTCTTTTCCAGGGAGTCTTCTCTTCTCATAAGGTGGCCAAAGTCTTGGAGCCTCAGCTTCAGGATCTGTCCTTCCAGTGAGCACTCAGGGCTGATTTCCTTCAGAATGGATATGATCTTCTTGCAGTCCATGGGACTCTCAAGAGTCTCCTCCAGCACCATAAGTCAAAAGCATCCATTCTTCGGCGATCAGCCTTCTTGATGGTCCAGCTCTCATTTCCATACATCACTACCGGGAAAATCATAGCTTTAAGTATACGGACCTTTGTTGGCAAGGTGATGTCTCTGCTTTTTAAGACACTGTCTAGGTTAAATAGAGGTTTTTCTTGAGATGCTGTCTAGGTTTGTCACCGCCTTTCTCCCAAGAAGCAGGCGTCTCTTAATTTCGTGGCTGCTCTCACCATCTGCCGTGATCGTTAGAACGTATTAGAAAGCTCTCCCAGAACCAGGCGAGCCTTGAAAGTAGGAGAGCAAAGAGCTCAAAGACAGAGGGCACGTAGCAGCACCCGCAGAAGTGACGAATGAGGAAGTGGGAAAGACAGGTGGGGGAGATTCATGCGGGACAACGCCATTATCCAAGAGGCTGGGTTCTATAGCCTCTCTCTGGAAAGATTGAAATGAAAAAGGATGGTAAGAAACTTTTCCTTGTCTTTATAATTCCCGAGCAACCAGCCGCGAGATGCTGGTAGCGTCCTGACACCAGGAAACTGCGGTCTCCTCTTCCTACCTCCATTAAGACGACTCCACTGCCAGATGTCTCCCAAGGAGCCTCCAAATGCATTGGGGCCCCCTGCTCTCCGTTCGCCTCTACGCACCAGCCCATGTGTCCTTGGAGACGGGGGGGGGGCAGGGGAAGAGAGGAAAGCTTGTTTCGGCAGGAGAGACAACCTCCTGGGATTCCTCTGCCCCTCCCCGCTCCCCTCCACTCCAGTCTCCAAGTCTGAACTGCTCCCTATCACCGAATCTCCCTGCTCACTCGATCCTGTTGCCCCTTCAGCGTCCAGTCCCTCCTCCCTGTCTTTCCCCTCTGACCTCTCCTCGGTGCCCCACCGCCAACCCCCTGGGCTCTGAGCCTTCCTCCTCCTTCTCTGGGGTTTCCCCTGGGGGTTCCCCAACTGGTGCCTCCCACCACTCATCACCCAGCCAGTCCCTGGCCATAACTGGGAAGAAGGTGAGAGGGTGCTTAGCAGTTGCAACGTGTGGGTGGAAGGCGATGCAAGAGGTGGCCCGGGGTGTGTGTGCAAGGGGGCATTGCGCCCAAGGAAAGGAGGAAGCATAGACAGGGCAGCGAAGGCAAAACGAGGGGTGGAAATGGGAGCTGAAAAATAGATGTGGTTTCAGAGCAAAGGCAGATTTAGGCGAGTGTTTGCTCACACTGTTGACGTACAACCAGGGCTGCCAGGAGTCAGCTTCACCTGTTGAACAGCAGCCTGAAGGGGCAGAAGGCAGAGTGACTTCACCTGCTGCCAATCAGCCTTCTTGCTCCTGATGTGAACCAGCTGGCTCCAAATTTCTTAAGCAGGGTTTCCAGCTTCACTCAGTTGCTGGAAACAACATTCGTCGTTCCTTGCCGGACCTTGGTGCTTCTTGCGACCTTGGACCCCCGGCTTTCTGGACCCCTGGAACGACTGACTACATGAACTGAGATACTTCTGACCTAAAGACTGGACTGGATACGGACTCTGCCTTCAGGCAAGGAACCCCCTTGAGACTTGGCTGGTTGGGCAGCGCGGGAGTATGGCAGTCTAGATCTTGGCGAATCTGCTTAAAAGTAGCTCAATTTTGTTGAGATTTTGCAAAAGAAAAAAAAAAAGCACAACAACCCTCATGTCTGGGTTTTCACTTTTTGGGTGAAATTTGGACTTTCAAAGTCTGCCACTGTTCTGGGATAGGGCTGGGGAGGTGAAAAGCGAGTTTTGTAGTTGCGTGGGGTAGTAAGGCGAAGCTCTAGCGGGATTAACGGGAAGGTCAGAGGGGTTGGCTACAGAGCAGCCCCTAGTTGTTGTTTTTAAGTATCAAAGCACCATCAATACACTTTGCACAGAAGCCCCCCATGGACAGTGCCCTCCCCCTTTGCATCAAGCTTAACATTTGCGTTTTGCCAGGGGGTGAGGCGAAAAAGGAAAGAGTGTTGTGAAGCTGGATAAAGGAGGGATGAAGGCGAGCTGGGAAAATGTGAGGTCTTCCTTCTGCTGGGCCAAAGGACATTTGGCACGAGGGATGAATGAATTGGTCAGTTTTGGTTCTCTTAGGTTTCTAACTTTTCCAATCACAAAACCAGTCCTCCACATTTCTGCTGCAATTTTCACTGAAGGGGAAAACAAGCAAAAGTCCTCATGGGAATCTGACAACTTTTTAGGGCCAATTTCTCCGGATACATCTTTGTACGCCGCCTCGCCTAATCGGTGCTCATTTCTTCCGAACAGGTAAATTTTTGTACGTATCGTTTGCTTGGAAGGCCGCGGCACAAAGCTCAGAGGAGCGTGGCTTTTGAAGGAGTGCTGTGTTTCCGTTCGGCTGTGGCTCTGAGATGTGCCTATTGCGTGGTTTCTAATTCCATCCCTAGATGGCTGGTGGCGTGGCAGTTGCAGGTTTACTTATTTGGGGCACACGGCTGCTGCACTCTCTATGCTGGCTTCAATCCTGCTGCACCACTGAAATAACACAAGCTTCTCAAATTTCTGGCAGGGAAAGGCTTAGAATTCATGGGTAGGCAAACTAAGGCCTGGGGGCCGGATCCAGCCCAATCGCCTTCTCAATCCGGCCTGCAGATGGTCCGGGAATCAGTGTGTTTTTACATGAGTAGAATGTGTCCTTTTATTTAAAATGCATCTCTGGGTTATTTCTGGGGCATAGGAATTCGTTCATCCCCCCCCCAAAAAAAAATATAGTTCGGCCCCCCACAAGGTCTGAGGGACAGTGGACTGGCCCCCTGCTGAAAAAGTCTGCTGACCCCTGGAGGATGCTGGTGGTTTTTGTCGGAGGTTTTCTTACGAGCCGCAGAACTGTAGAGCTGGGACCTAGAAAATGACCTAGTGTAAATTTCTTTATCGTTTGGTACCATTCTGTGCAATGTGGGCTTTCTCTGCCTTGGGTTCAGGCAGCCGCTTCCTGTTCTATTCTCTCTGTCTGGGTAAGGGTAAGGTAAAGGTAAAGGGACCCCTGACCATTGGGTCCAATCGTGGCCGACTCTGGGGTTGCGGCGCTCATCTCGCTTTATTGGCCGAGGGAGCCGGCGTACAGCTTCCGGGTCATGTGGCCAGCAGGACTAAGCCGCTTCTGGCGAACCAGAGCAGCGCATGGAAACGCCGTTTACCTTCCCGCCAGAGTGGTACCTATTTATCTACTTGCACTTTGACATGCTTTCGAACTGCTAGGTTGGCAGGAGCAGGAACCGAGCAACGGAAGCTCACCCCGTCGTGGGGATTCGAACCGCCGACCTTCTGATCGGCAAGTCCTAGGCTAGCGTCAATATATCAGCAGTCTCCCTAAAAGCGAATGCATAAAACTTAATACTGGCGGCAGCTGGGACAGGATAGGAAGCGAGGGCTGGGCAAATTTTAAAACGCGTCTTGAGCCACAGAGTCTCCTTCGGTCTGGCGGGGTTGCAGAGATGGTTTGAAGCATTCGAGGGAAATGGGGTACGAAGCCGTCTTGCTCCACTGCGATCGGGTCACCGTTTAGTTGCTGCAGAGGGTGGGAAAGGAAAGAAATAGCTCAGGCCCTGAACTGTACGCAGGTATTATACCTCTGTGCCTTGTGGAAAGACATAACAAACAATAGAAGCAACACGAAGACCAGTATACTAGATAGCACTGCAATTCTTATTGCATAATATACATGATTTAGTACAAATTTTGAAGCAAAGTAATAGATGCTTTTCTGTGGGCTAAGTGGTAAAACTTTCATGGTGCTGAAGGAGTAAGTGAATAACAATGTAGGACAGTGATCCCGGATAATCTGAATGTTTTGCTGGAATCTTCGTCATGACCACTGCTTCTTGTACATTTTTCTAATCTATGGATTGTGCTGAAGAAGATTCCAGCGAAACAGTTAGATTATCCAGGATCACTGTCCTACATGAACGCCTAAATTTTTTTTACCGCTTAGCCCACATGATAGCATCTATTAATTTGTTTCAACCATTTGTTGTTGTTGTTTAGACGTTTAGTCGTGTCCGCCTCTTCGTGACCCCCTGGACCAGAGCACGCCAGGCACTCCTGTCTTCCACTGCCTCCCGCAGTTTGGTCAAACTCATGCTGGTAGCTTCGAGAACACTGTCCCACCATCTCGTCCTCTGTCGTCCCCTTCTCCTTGTTCCCAGTAGTGATGTATGGAAGTGAGAGCTGGACCATAAAGAAGGCTGATCACCAAAGAATGGATGCTTTTGAATTCTGGTGCTGGAGGAGACTCTTGAGAGTCCCATGGACTGCAAGAAGATCAAACCTCTCCATTCTGAAGGAAATCAGCCCTGAGTGCTCACTGGAAGGACAGATCCTGAAGCTGAGGCTCCAAGACTTTGGCCACCTCATGAGAAGAGAAGACTCCCTGGAAAAGACCCTGATGTTGGGAAAGATAGAGGGCGCAAGGAGAAGGGGACGACGGAGGACGAGATGGTGGGACAGTGTTCTCAAAGCTACCAGCATGAGTTTGACCAAACTGCGGGAGGCAGTGGAAGACAGGAGTGCCTGGCGTGCTCTGGTCCATGGAGTCACGAAGAGGCGGACACGACTAAACAACAACAACATTGCGGAAAGACATGGCTGCCTGGAGACAAAAATGCTCTTTACGATGTGCTGACGACATCATTACAGGCCTCTCTTTTCACCTAACGGAGGCAGGGAAACTGTCCCTGCTCTGAACGGGGGTTGGACTAGATGACTCTAGGGGCCCCCGCCGAGTGCTACAAATCACTCTTCCCTCACGGTACCTGGTGACCTTGCAGTTCCTTGCGGTGGCATGCGTCCCTGTGTATATTACATCACACCTGGCAGCATTGTTTGTGAAGTCTGACTCAGGCACCAAGAAGTCCGGATTAACGGTCACCTTGAAAATGGGATAAGAACAATACAGTCAAGTTCCACCCCACTGTTTCCACTCCTAAAATCAGGTGCTGTCCTTAACTGACCAGCTTCAACTGTTGCAAGCTCTAATCATAATAAGGATTGTTTTTCCTCTTCTTCTTCACCAGGAAAGTCTTGTTACAAGAATTCTAGGCTCTCAAATATATATATTTTTTCCAACTTAAATTTTTATTAGTTTTCATCAAACATACATTCCAATACATTCATTGTATTAATACATCTCATACATAACATTAGCTCCATTGAGCTTTGGACCTCCCCTTCGGTAAGTATCATATATTTTCATTATGTCACGTATTTTATACATTTATCTATTTGATCATAAGCTGCTGAAGTTAATCAAATCCTGCCAGTGTCTTTAAAGATTTACAGTTATCTCTTATATAATCCAAGTATTTACTCCAATTTTCATAAAACTTTTGTTCATCCTGATCTTTTATTCTCCTTGATAGTCTAGCCAGTTCCGGATAATTAATCATTTTGACCTGCCATTCAGTAATAGTTGGTATTACTTCTGTTTTCCAATTCTGGGCCAACATAGTCCTTGCTGCTGTTGTGGCATACAGGAATAGATTTTTATCTTTCTTTTAAACATCTTTTCCAACTAGTCCCAGTAGAAAGGCTTCGGTTTTTTAAAAAAAAGTATACTTAAACATTTTTTTAAGCTCATTGTAAATTAATTCCCAGAAGCCTTTCACTTTACTGCAATTCCACCACATATGGCTCTCAAATATAAAATAAAGGTAAAGGATGCTTAAGTCCAGTCAAAGGTGACTATGGGGTTGTGGCGCTCATCTCACTTTCAGGCCGAGGGAGCCGGCATTTGTCAACAGACATCTTTCTGAGTCATGTGGCCAGCAGGACTAACCCGCTTCTGGCGCAATGGGACACCGTGACAGAAACCAGAGTGCACGGAAACGCCGTTTACCTTCCCGCCACAGTGTTACCTATTTATCTACTTGCACTGGTGTGCTTTCGAACTGCTAGGTTGGCAGGAGCTGGGAGAGAGTAACATGAACTCACCCCGTCGCAGGGATTCGAACTGCTGACTTTCTGATTGGCAAGCCCAAGAGGCTCAGTGGTTTAGACCACAGCACCACCCACATCCCATCTCTTATTATTATCATTAACTGCATTAACCTGTGAGACTGAGAAGGCGATTGGGCCACATCCGGCCCACGGGCCTTAGGTTGCCTATCCCTGCACAAGAGCCACGTCCTTCTCTCCTGTGGTTTCTGTTGAGAGCTTTATCCTCCTTAAAAGGTAAAGGGACCCCTGACCGTTCGGTCCAGTCGCAGACGACTCTGGGGTTGCGGCGCTCATCTCACTTTATTGGCTGAGGGAGCCGGCGTTCAGCTTCCAGGTCATGTGGCCAGCAGGACTAAGCCGCTTCTGGCGAACCAGAACAACGTACAGAAAAGCTGTTAACCTTCCCGCCGGAGTGGTACCTATTTATCTACTTGCACAGGCGTGCTTTCGAACTGCTAGGTTGGCAGGAGCAGGGACTGAGCAACGGGAGCTCACTCCATTGCGGAGATTCGAACCACCGACCTTCCGATCAGCAAGCCCAAGAGGCTCAGTGGTTTAGAAAACCATAGCGCCACCCACGTCCGTTATGATTCCGGATGACTCCTCATGCCCACGCCCATTTCCCCGCCAGTTTGAGGTTTGCAGCCAACCATACCTTGAGAATATAATTCCCAGGGGGGACGTCTGTAATGTCGATCCACTGGCAGTCAATGTGAGCGTCGTATGTGTCGTAGCAGCCAGGACCCAGACCCTGAATGGAAGACAACATCATATCGCTCTGAGTATTTCTTTTGGACAGAATACTTCTCTGAGCATGGTTTGTGCAGCCTTCTCCAAATAGCACCCCTTTCTACGAGGCCGGCTGGCTCCTTCTGTCTCCGTAATTTTAAGAGCTGCCGCTAAAGTTTATATTATTTATCACATTCATATCCCCTGCATGAGCTCAAGGTGGAAATGGCCACCTGTGATAAATAAAATATTGCTGCCTTGCCCTGGAGTTTCTAATATAGCATAGCTTTAGCTTTGATTGCCAGCTTTGATTTAAGTGGCTAATAATAATAATAATAATAAATTTATTATTTGTACCCCGCCCATCTGGCTGGGCCTCCCCAGCCACTCTGGGCAGCTTCCAACAAAGACCAAAAATACACTAAAATGTCACACATTAAAAACTTCCCCGAACAGGGCTGCCTTCAGATGTCTTCTGAATGTCAGGTAGTTGTTTATCTCCTTTACATCTGGTGGGAGGGCATTCCACAGGGCGGGCGCCACCACCGAGAAGGCCCTCTGCCTTGTTCCCTGTAACTTGGCTTCTCGCAGGGAAGGAACTGCCAGAAGGCCCTCGGCGCTGGACCTCAGTGTCCGGGCAGAACGATGGAGGTGGAGACGCTCCTTCAGGTATACTGGGCCTTTGAGACCGTTTAGGGCTTTCAAGGTCAGCACCAAGACTGGCAAGGAGAAAAGTGCCCTGTCTGCGGATCAACAAGGGAACTGGCAGGGAAAGGCAAGCAGTGTCCCTGCAGAACAAAGGCAGAGGAGCAGAGGCTGGTAAAAAAAGGGGTGGGGGTCCCTGCGTCTCTTCTCCCCTCACCTGAGTGTGAGCCGTGCAAGCGTATCGTCGCCGGACTCCCGCGTCGCACGTCGTATCCTCCAGGCAGAAGCTAGCCTTGTGTCCTTCTGCCACCTTCTTGTGGGTGACGGCATCCAGCAGGTCATAGTTACTAAAGGCTTCCATGCTGTGATAATGGCTAAAAGACAAAGGTCCAGGTTTCCTTATTAACATTATTTTTAATCTGCAGTGCAGACACTGAGGTCCAGCTCCGAGGGCCTTCTGGAGATTACCTCCCTGCGAGAAGCCAAGTTACAGGGAACCAGGCAGAGGGCCTTCTCGGTGGTGGCGCCCGCCCTGTGGAACACCCTCCTGTCAGATGTCAAAGAGATAAACAACTACCAGACTTTTAGAAGACATCTGAAGGCAGTCCTCTTTAGGGAAGCTTTTAATGTTTAACAGACTACTGTGTTTTAATACTTTGTTGGAATACTTTTCAGGTTCATTCATTTCTCTAATTTTACAATCATTTGAACATTTCGAAACTTGACTTCCTTCCCCCTCTTTCTGCGGTTCCTTAAATTTGTTTTAAGCATCTTCTACATATTAGTTGGTCTCTATGATTCTATGAACCAGGAGGAGGAGGGACCAGGAGGGACCAGCCCTTTGATGGGGTCTCCCAGGGTCACACCCATCTACCTGGTCACATGCAGGGGGAGGATGCTCCAGACCAGGTGTGACAGGAAGTCACCAGGAAGTGGACCAACACCCCCTTGTGTGTCCACTCTGGGCAAACAGGAAGTGTTGTGCTTGACTGCTTATGTTGCATTCTACATGGAGGGCATGCAGTCCCTGGGAAACGCGAGTGGGGATAGCTGTTGAGGTCCTACATTTCAACATCCCTTTTGGATATCTACTGGGGACAGAAATGCAGAAGAGAGAGTTCGGCCCCAGCTGACCACCTTGGCTTGGCTTGGCTTACTCACTTGTGGCAGCTGTGCCACTCCCAAGCGTGGTATGGTTTGACCGGGAGGAAGTCTGCTGTGCCTTGGTTCTTCACCCTCTGCGGGAAGCGAAGGAGGACCCGGTAGCTGATGTTGCTCAGCCCTGGCTGGTAGGCAGATCTGCAGGAAAGAGAGGGAGAATCATAGAATCATAGAATCATAGAGGTGGAAGAGACCACAAGGGCCATCGAGTCCAACCCCCTGCCAAGCAGGAAACACCATCAGAGCACTCCTGACATATGGTTGTCAAGCCTCTGCTTAAAGACCTCCAAAGTAGGAGACTCCACCACACTCCTTGGCAGCAAATTCCACTGTCAAACAGCTCTTACGGTCAGGAAGTTCTTCCTAATGTTTAGGTGGAATCTTCTTTCTTGTAGTTTGGATCCATTGCTCCGTGTCCGCTTCTCTGGAGCAGCAGAAAACAACCTTTCTCCCTCCTCCATGTGACATCCTTTTATATATTTGAACATGGCTATCATATCACCCCTTAACCTCCTCTTCTCCAGGCTAAACATGCCCAGAGAAGAGGCCATGGATGATGGAGGAGCCAAGTTAGATGCCAGTATCCTGTCCCAACAAGGATTCAAGGGACGCGGGTGGCGCTGTGGGTTAAACCACAGAGCCTAGGACTTGCCGATCAGAAGGTCGGCGGTTCGAATCCCCACGACGGGGTGAGCTCCCGTTGCTCGGTCCCAGCTCCTGCCAACCTAGCAGTTCAAAAGCACGTCAAAGTGCAAGTAGATCAATAGGTACCACTCTGGCGGGAAGGTAAACGCCGTTTCTGTGCGCTGCTCTGGTTCGCCAGAAGCAGCTTAGTCATGCTGGCCACATGACCCGGAAGCTGTACACCGGCTCCCTCGGCCAGTAAAGTGAGATGAGCGCCGCAACCCCAGAGTCGGCCACGACTGGACCTAATGGTCAGGGGTCCTTTTACCTTTACCCTTTATCCTGTCCCAACAGATGCTTCTTTGGGGGTTGTTGTCCCCTCCAAAAGCAGAACCCAAGTATTACGGGATTTGGGCAGGGAGCTGCTGAAACAGGTACTGACCGGAAGTGAAGACAATGAAAACCAACTTCCTGGAAGAGCGATACTAAAAACATCCCCGGAGAACTGCACTTCCGTGCACCGTTCGTTATATGCTGCACTGTAAGTTAGATGAAATTCTGAGGGCTAAATACAGTGGTGCCCCGCAAGACGAATGCCTCGCAAGACTGAAAACTCGCTAGACGAAAGAGTTTTCTGTTTTGGAGGTGCTTCGCAAAATGAATTTCCTATGGGCTTGCTTCGCAAGACGAAAATGTCTTGCGAGTTCCTGCGGGTTCCCCCCTTTCCCCCCCTTTTTCTAAGCCGCTTATCAGTTGATCCGATCAGCAGATAAGCCGCTAAAAGCGCTAATCCGCTAATCCGTCAATGGGTTTGCTTCGCAAGACGAAAAAACCGCTAGACGAAGAGAATCACAGAACGGATTCTTTTCGTCTTGCGAGGCACCACTGTACTTAGAGAAACCCCTCAAGTCCAATTGGCTCCTTTAAAAGGTAAAGGTTCTTCCTGGCTGGGGTGTGTCCACGAACTCTAAGCCACTTCTTTTCCGGCTCCAGGATAGCGAGACGGGCAAGGAGTTTGCCTAGCGATCGTCCTACTGTACAGATGTGAAATTTGCATTCTTTGCCCCACCCATTTTTGCCACAGGCCCCGCCCCCACAAGCATGTGGCCTCCCAGAAGGTAAAGGCAGCCCTCTGGCCCAAGTTAGGCCTGCAAATGCCCCCCCCCCCCGGTAATACAGGTGCAAAGGTGAGTTGGAAGGGACCCAGAGAATCACCTGGGCCAACCCCATAGCCAGAGTTGCCCATACGGGGATCGAACCTGCAACCATGGCATTATCGGCACATTGCTCTAACCCAGGCATAGGCAAACTTGGCCCTCCAGATGTTTTGGGACTACAACTCCCATCATCCCTAGCTAACAGGACCAGGGGTCAGGGATGATGGAAGTTGGAGTCCCAAAAAAATCTGGAGGGCTGAGTTTGCCTATGCCTGCTCTAACCCACTGAGCTATCCTGGTGCTAGTGCTCCATCTAGGTCAGTGCTGTCAACTCTGGCCGGCAGCTGGACCTTTTATATGCAAGGGAGATGCTCTCCTTCTGAGCTATGCTCTTCCCCGATGCAGACAGAAGTTCGGATGCCAGACTAGAAACTTTTCCACTGGTTGGGAATTCTCCACAGCTGGCAGGGGCAGCATTCTTGCGCTAGCATAACAAAGCTTCGAGAGCTCTAAAGAGAGCTATTTTTGGAGACTATTCAGGAGGGCGAGGGAAGGTGAGGAGGGAAAGAAGAGGCCATTCATGGACTGAGTGAGCAAACAAGCAAAGCTTGACCCTTTGGCATCCCCTGTCCTGGGAGAACAGCTATGTTTGTTTGGGTGTTTACAGGAAACGGAGTCATTTCATTCTCCCCTCCCCTCCCCACCAATATTTTTTTTTGCATTTTTCCAGCTAGAATCAATAAGCAGGAAAGGACCGTTTGCTGTTCCAGGGTGCTGCCCCAATGGCTACAGGCGCCTTAACCCTCACGCTGCCTTCCTTGCCCAACGGCAACAGAACAGACCTGCAGCGGCGGTTCGAATCCCCGCAATGACGGGGTGAGCTCCCGTTGCTTGGTCCCTGCTCCTGCCAACCTAGCAGTTCGAAAGCACACCAGTGCAAGTAGATAAATAGGTACCGCTCCGGCGGGAAGGTAAATGGCGTTTCCGTGCGCTGCTCTGGTTCGCCAGAAGAGGCTTAGTCCTGCTGGCCACATGACCCGGAAGCTGTAAGCTGGCTCCTTCAGCCAATAAAGCGAGATGAGCGCCACAACCCCAGAGTTGGTCACAACTGGACCTAATGGTCAGGGGTCCCTTTACCTTTACACCCCCAGAAACAAGCTGATGGTGGGGAACTGGGATTGCACGAGCCATTGTTAAATCCTGGCATCCCTGGGCCAGTGCGCCTGGAGCCAATCCTTTGCTAATTATGTAAAGTGTGAAGCCAGTTCTCCAGTCTTCTGCTTCTTCCAGGACTACTAAGGACCTTTCTTATTACAGTGGTACCTCGGCTTACAGACGCTTCAGGTTACAGACTAACCCAGAAATAGTACCTTGGGTTAAGAACTTTGCTTCAGGATGAGAACAGAAATCGCACAGTGGCGGCATGGCAGCAGCGGGAGGCCCCATTAGCTAAAGTGGTGCTTCAGGTTAAGAACAGTTTCAGGTTAAGAACGGACCTCTGGAACGAATTAAGTATGTAACCAGAAGTACCACTGTATTATTATTAATAATTGAATTTATATACCACCCTATACCTGGCTGTCTCAGGGCGGTTCACAGAACAAAATCAAAATATAAAACCACAAAATATTCAATCTAAGTAAAACAACAACAACCTAAAACCTCACATTTTAAAATGATGTCAATCAAAAACCAAAGGCCTGGTTAAAAGGAATGTTTTTGCCTGGCTTAGTTGAAAGGTGTATAATGAAGGCACCAGGCGAACTTCTCTGGGGGGAGAGCATTCCACAGATGGGGAGCCACTGCAGAGAAGGCCCCGTTCTCGTATTGCCACCCTCTGGACCTCTTGAGGAGGAGACACATGAAGAAGGGCCGCAGAAGATGATCTCAGCATCTGGGTAGGTCATAGCTGTCAACGTTTCCCCTTTTTAAAGGGAAATTCCCTTATTCCGAATAGGATTCCTCGCAAGGAAAGGGAAAAGTTGACAGCTATGGGGTAGGTTCGTATGGAAAGAGGCGGTCATCATACCCCTGTGAAAATTGTGTTGAATACACTTTGGACAACTTTGCCCTCAAGGAGGATGAGTTTGGACAGTGACTCAACTCTAAAGAACTAGGGAACTAAAATAAAAATCATAGAATTATAGAGTTGGTCAGGACCTTGAGGGCTCAACCTCCTGAAATGATGGCATCTCAACTGAAGCATCAGTTGCAGATGGCCAGATAAAGGTAAAGGGACCCCTGACTGTTAGGTCCAGTCGTGACCGACTCTGGGGTTGCGGCGCTCATCTCGCTTTATTGGCCGAGGGAGCCAGCATACAGCTTCTGTGTCATGTGGCCAGCATGACTAAGGTGCTTCTGGCGAACCAGAGCAGCGCACGGAAACGCCATCTACCTTCCCGCCGGAGTGGTACCTATTTATCTACTTGCACTTTGACGTGCTTTCGAACTGCTAGGTTGGCAGGAGCAGGGACCGAGCAATGGGAGCTCACCCCGTCGCGGGGATTCGAACTGCTGACCTTCTGATCGGCAAGCCCAAGGCTCTGTGGTTTAACCCACAGCGCCACCCGTGTGCCGTTGACCAGATGGCCAGATAGCCTCTGCTAAAAAACCCCTCCAAGGATGGAAAATCTTCCACCTTCTGAGGGAATTCCACTGGGGAAAACAACCCGCAAGGAATCGTAAACCCGCACGATGAAAACACTGGCTTTCCTGGTCTGGATTGCACCATGAGAGGAGAAGGCCCTATTGTGCTATATCCCTTGCAAACAACCCCCCCTCTTGCAATGGTTCTTTGCCCATTTATGAAAAATAATAATAATTGCACCATGCAACCGCACTGCCTTCACCCAACGTGCACCCGAGACGTAAATGCGAAGGTACGTCCCTCTCTACCTTGCCAGGCAATTCTCCTCCGCGGCGCATTTCAAGGCGTACAGCTGGACCCGTTGGATGTAGGTGCCTGCTTCGATGAAGTACGGATCGGGAATCAAATCCGGGAGCCCTAGGAGGGAGGAAGAGACACGGGAAGGTCAGGAAGACTCATTCGTCCCCTAAGCAGAGCAAGCAGCTCAGATTTGGGATCTGTTGAGTGTTGGCAGTAAAATAATAATAATAATAATAATAATAATAATAATAATAATAATAAATTCAGCATACACCGCCCTATACCCAGAGGTCTCAGGGCGGTTTACAACAAGACCACAACATATAAAATCAAACAAAGAGCAGTAACCCAATAACCCCACCCTCCAAAAGCCACATTCTAAAAGGGTGTCGGGTGTCAAACAGATCAACCAAATTCCTGGTTAAAAAGGAATGTTATTGCCTGGTGCCTAAAGGTGTATAATGATGGTGCCAGGCAAACTTCCCTGGGGGTGCAGGAATCTCAGCGAAAGCACCCCTGCTTAAAAACTTACAAGGAGGGGGAGTCCACAGCCACCTGAGGGAGACCGTTCCCCTGCCAAACAACTCTTAGCCATCATAAAGTGGTTCCTGGTGTTTTAGTCTCCTTTCTTGTAATTTGAAGCCATCTAAACAAGTTAGATTTATTGCCCTTTACCATAAAGTCCCAGGGCAGGTTACAACAATGAAGATCTATCTATCTATCTATCTGTCTATCTATCTATCTATCTATCTATCTATCTATCTATCTATCTATCTATCATCTGTCTGTCTGTCTATCTATCTATCTATCTATCTATCTATCTATCTATCTATCTATCATCTATCTATCATCTATCATCTAGCTGTCTGTCTATCTATCATCTATCTATCTATCTGCCTGTCTGTCTGTCTATCTATCATCTACAACCATTAACTTTTTTCTTGCAAACATTTTTATTTGTCTTTACAAATACAAAGTTATAATAATCCAAATATATATCCACATGCGGGTGGCTCTGTGGGTTAAACCACAGAGCCTAGGACTTGCTGATCAGAAGGTTGGTGGTTCAAATCCCCGTGCCGGGGTGAGCTCCCGTTGCTCAGTCCCTGCTCCTGCCAACCTAGCAGTTCAAAAGCACGTCAAAGTGCAAGTAGATGAATAGGTACCGCTCCGGCGGGAAGGTAAACAGTGTTTCTGTGCGCTGCTCTGGTTCGCCAGAAGTGGCTTAGTCCTGCTGGCAGCATGACCCGGAAGCTGTACGCCGGCTCCCTCAGCCAGTAAAGCGAGATGAGCGCCGCAAGCCCAGAGTCGGTCATGACTGGACCTAATGGTCAGGGGTCCCTTTACCTTTACCTTTATATCCATATGCAGAGATTCCTCCAAATCTTGGGACTTCCCCTTCCATGGAGTCTCATTTTGAACATTTACAACTGCATATTCTTCCATACGCTAACTTTTATATCAATCTGTATTGTCCATGGTATGTGTTACTCTACAAGAGAAAATTCTGCAAGCTACAACCATTAAAACCAGTCCCTTCCAGGCATGTCCAACAGGTAGATCATGATCTACTGGTAGATCACTGGACATCTGTGGGAGATCCCTGGTAGATTATTGGCTCCAACCAAAGGAACTCAACCACTTTGTCTCCCCTAAAAAAAGCTAAACAACTTTGCCCTGAACCCCCCAAAATGGGCCTTCCTCCTTCCTAAAAAAAGTTCATCAACTTTGAACCCCCCAAAAGGGGTTAGATCACTGGCCACTCTCTTGGGAGTTGGCCACCCTTACAAACAATATATAACACCCGCAAATATCTGAAAGGCTGCGACATGGAAAATCAGATAATTACAAGAAAAGTGCCAGCCATTTCATTAAAAACAGCCAGTTCCCTAAAGATTTACAAACTGACATCCGAAAGCAGTTTACAACATAATGGTATATGTAAAACAGTTTTATATATATATATATATATATATATATATATATATGAGTAAGGATAAATGATAGAGGGTAAGGATTTGCTGAACTAAATATCTGAACTGGAATACAAAAAGGGAGGTGTGAGGAGGTCAAGAAACTAGTGAATGAAGTATAAGATATGAAAATACTAATCTTTTTTCTGTTTTGTTTTTTGGTGCTTTTTCTTTTTTCTTTATTCTGTTAACTGTTCTCTATTGTGTACCTCTATGTGTTTTGTTTTGTGTTTTCTCATTTTTTTAGTTGTTTTGGTTTTTGTATTCTATGTTTAAACTTTGAAGTTTTTGATTGTTTATGATATGTTAATAAATATTACTTTAAAAAAAAGAAAAGAAAAGTGATAAATATAAGAAAACAACAGTGGCACGTACGTACAATCAACTCAGGTCCCAGATGTGCAGGCAGCTGTGCCAGCACTTTGGGCCACTTAGCCTAGTGTTGCCTGTACGGACTGGCAGCATCTAGAGCAACTCTCTAGAGTTTCCCAGGCAGGCAGCATCTCCCAGCACTACCTGGAGATTCCTTTGGGGAACTTCCTTGGGCAAAGCAGGTGTTCTCTCACCCCCCCCACACCAGTGCCCCCCCCCCAGGCCACAACCATAGTCAGCCTGAGACACTTAACCTCAGGGTCCTGAGTTCGAGTCCCACTTTGGGCGAAAGATTCCTGCTGGACTAAACGGTCCTCTATGCCCCATCACCCCCCCCCAATACTCCCCAACCAGCTCACCATGATGAAATAATCGGGTCCCATAGCCCGGCCTCCTGTTGGGGGTGCTTGCCGTCGAGGGGCGCTGCCTGGCGCCGGGGTAGACGTCGTAGAAGATGCTATTCCACCGCTGGAAGGGGTTCCGCGGGTCGTTCCTGGTCGAGGCGCTGGGGGCCGTCTGGGATCCCTCTTCCTCGGGGACCGGGTCCCCCTGAATCTCGTTGCCCCCCATCGGAAGCCAGCTACCAGCGGGGCCGCTCCCTCGAGCTGCCCCCGGGGTGACCTGCTGCTGCTCTTGCAGCCGGCTTGGAGAAGGGGTCCCGGGGACCGAGTCATTGCGCCCTGGGGGACCCCTGTCCGCGTCTCCCCGGCTGGCCTCGACGGAGCGGACCCCCATCCCGGAGCCATCTTCCCCCCAACCGGGGAAGCCCTGGAGGGCGACGGGTCCGGCCCGCGGGACGCGCCCGGGAGCCGCGGTCCGGAGCGCTCCGCCGTGGGGGCGCGCGGCGATGCTGAGGTAGAGGCTCTGGGGCTGGTGGTCGCCGGCGGGACCCCGACGGGGCGGCCGCAAGCGGGCGGCGCTGTTGAAGAGACTGAAAAGCCTCCCTCCGCTCTCCCAGCGGATCTGCTGCCTCCAGGGATGCTGGCCGTCCGCGCCGTCGGGGCGCGCCGCCAGCAGCAGCAGCAACGGCGGCAGGAGCAGCAGGCAGGACAGCGCCGTCGAGGGTCGCCCTTCCGCGGCCATGGCGAGCGCACCGAGCCAGCCAAGCCTCGAATGGGCACCCGGGGCTGCGGGGAGAAGGTGGAGGCGCCGGCAGACGCTCCCCACCCACTTTTCCCAGGCAGGCGTCCAACCGGAGGAGCGGAGGGAGGCGAACCATGGACAGCGCCCTCCCCGCGGGCTCGCCGCCGCCGCCTCCTCCTCCTCTTCACTCGACAATAACGTTGATCCAGTGGCGTAGAGTGGGGGGTGCAGGGGGGGCCGGCCGCACCGGGCGCAACATCTGGGGGTTAGGGTTAGGGGGCGCAAATCCACGGGTTAGGGGGCGCAAATCCAGTGGCGTAGAGTGGGGGGTGCAGGGGGGCCGGCCGCACCGGGCGCAACATCTGGGGGTTAGGGTTAGGGGCGCAAATCCACGGGTTAGGGGGCGCAAATCCAGTGGCGTAGAGTGGGGGGTGCAGGGGGGGCCGGCCGCACCGGGCGCAACATCTGGGGGTTAGGGTTAGGGGGCGCAAATCCATGGGTTAGGGGGCGCAAATTACTTGCCTTGCCCCGGGTGCTGACAACCCACGCTACGCCACTGCGCAAATCCACGGGTTAGGGGGCGCAAATCCACCGGTTAGGGGGCGCAAATTACTTGCCTTGCCCCGGGTGCTGACAACCCACGCTACGCCACTGCGTTGATCCTTATAATTTATCAGCTCTCAGATGGAGACTCAGTTTCAATCACAGAGCAGAAGTCAAAAGCCAATTATGGATCAGCGTCCTCTTTCGATGTATTCACCTTCATCAGTTAACTTTTAATATAATTTTTATTAGTTTTCCAATATACATTTAAACACAATTTAACATCCAAATCTCCCAACTAGGTACTTCTTTGGGCTTCCACCAGCATGTCTGACAATTCTCCGTATTAGCACATCTTCTCACATTTCTCAATTTAATATTGCACTTTGTCATTATTAGACTTATCATAGTTTTTAAGCAATATTTCTATCAGTACTTCTCACAGAGCTTCTTGGAAACTTACAAACGTTAACTGCTCATCACATATATTTTTAATATATTCTGTAAATTTATTCCAGTCCTCAGTGAATCCCTGGTCTCGTCGGTTTCGAATCTTCCCTGTAAGTTTGAAGACTTTCGGATAAATATATCCTGTTATTTTCTACGTTTCTCAGGAATAACTAGTGTGGGTAGATCAACGTGTATCTTGAGCTTTTCTGTGCATTATTGTCGAGTGAAAAAGAGAAAATCTAACAGAGATTACAGACTCAAGCTCATAAAGATATGTATAACACAATAACACAATAATTCGTTGCAAATATTTTCTCTTTTTCTCTTGTAATCTCTACTTGAGTTTGTAATTCTTGTCAGAATACATACTTTTGAATGGATTAGTTTTTGTTACTATTTACTACTGACATGTGGGTAGGGACCACTCCCACTATTGAAACTTACGTCGGCCTGAGTTCTTGGTGTGCTTTTTTCTTGGTATTTTAAATAACAAGAACTCCAACTTATTTAATGTGCCAAGCCCTGGCATTCAAGCAGGGTCATGGCCTGGTAAATTTCCTTTCCATTGCCAGTGTTGTCTCCCGGTGGAAAAACGTTGGCAAACTCTGACGAGGAAGTGGAGCCAAAATGCTGCTTTCTGGACTCCGGCTAAATAAAGATTCCAGTCAATATTTGGCTTCAGCCCCTCAAGGAAACAGCTCATCATTCCCCTCCGTATTATTATTATTTTTGCCCCTGTTCTCCACGCTCCCCACCGATTCCTCCCAAAAGAATGTGCCGTGCACAAGGAGCCCAGTGAGTTGACGCAGGAACGCACGCCCCGGGCTAATATTTGGTGTCGCCGGACAAACTTAAATTTGTTGGTGGTGGGAAGACCCGGAAACGGAGACGTTTGTGGCTTGACATTGTGTCTGGAAGAAACCTTTGTGCAGAAGGGAGTGATTGAAAAGGAACTCGTATGTGTTTGTGGGGTGGTGGTGGTCTTGTTCTAAGAATTCTAAGGCCTCAAATATCAAATAAATTTTCATATAATTTAAAAGGCAAACACATACCTAAGTATATAAACCATGTGTCTAAAATACAGTGGAGCCTCACAAGACGAAAAGAATCCGTTCTGTGATTCTCTTCGTCTAGTGGTTTTTTCGTCTTGCGAAGCAAGCCCATTGACGGATTAGCGCTATTAGCGGCTTATCTGCTGATCGGATCAGCTGATAAGTGGCTTAGCAGCTTAGAAAAAGGGGGGGGGAGGAAAAAAAACCAGCAGGAACTCGCAAGACATTGTCGTCTTGCGAAGCAAGCCCATAGGAAATTCGTTTTGCGAAGCACCTCCAAAACGGAAAACTCTTTCGTCTAGCGAGTTTTCCGTCTTGCGAGGCATTCGTCTTGCGGGGCACCACTGTAGTACATTAGAGCATGAGGTAATCAGATCCCCTGTAATTTTGTACATATGAACTTTGACAATTTTAGGTTATATTTTAGTGATCAAGATTTAATATATATTTTTAACTGCCGCTATATCTGAATTGTCTCTGTTATACCCAATTGCAATTCAATAAATTCCTGTTGTGTTTTATGATTTTCCTGATATTGTAAGTGAGCCGGAACTGGTCTGTGACCGTAATAATAAAATTCATTTGTACATATGAACTTTGATTGGCTTGTTGCTATGGTTTGAGTGATGTCGTTGTTCTGTTATATATTCTCTACTAACTATTAGCCAAAGAAAGAAAGAAAGAAAGAAAGAAAGAAAGAAAGAAAGAAAGAATACAGGAGAGAAATTCTGAAGCCATCTTGACTCTCCCAGTGACCTCAAATATTCC
The DNA here is from genome assembly GCF_965113315.1 of Podarcis vaucheri. NCBI lineage: Eukaryota > Metazoa > Chordata > Lepidosauria > Squamata > Lacertidae > Podarcis > Podarcis vaucheri. The sequence goes on along the minus strand of NC_138756.1, from coordinate 6,405,946 downwards.
TCTGCAGTAAGGGAGGAAAATGGGGAAAGCCTCCCCATTGTCTTTTGCTTATAAATCCTGCCTTAAAGGGTGTGTTTGTGTATGAATAGGGTGAGCCTGTGACCTGGACTCAGGAACTAAAAGTTATTAACCATCACAAAAGAATGGCCGGACTGCCCAGCTAATGCAATCAGTGAGCATTATCAGGTATCCTGGCAGACAGGATTTCTGCTGTAGACCGCCTCCTTCTGTGATGTATGTGTGATGTTTTATTTTATAAAAAACTAGAATGAGTTTTCTTGGATTTGCTGGAAACCTTTTCAGCACTTCCTTCTCAAATTTCTCTCCTCCCCCCATGCAGTTTTTCTGCGCACTCAGTAAACATAACCCATTAAGTCAATTCGCTGCCACTGTCAACTTTTTTGTTGTTGAGTCGTTTAGTCATATCCGACTCTTTGTGACCCCCTGGACCAGAGCACGCCAGGCACTCCTGTCTTCCACTGCCTCCCGCAGTTTGGTCAAACTCATGCTGGTAGCTTCGAGAACACTGTCCCACCATCTCGTCCTCTGTCGTCCCCTTCTCCTTGTGCCCTCCATCTTTCCCAGCATCAGGGTCTTTTCCAGGGAGTCTTCTCTTCTCATGAGGTGACCTAAGTCTTGGAGCCTCAGCTTCAGGATCTGTCCTTCCAGTGAGCACTCAGGGCTGATTTCCTTCAGAATGGATGGGTTTGATCTTCTTGCAGTCCATGTTACTACAGCAGCCCATGTTTTGTTAGCTCAAAAATGGAAAACAAGCGAGATCCCAACCAAAGAAGAATGGCAACTTGACAGAATATGTGCAGCTTGCAGACTTAACATATAGAATGAGAGAACAAGAAGAACATACGTTTATAGAAGATTGGAAAACGTTCATTGAATACATGGGAAATAACTGTGTACAGCTGAAAATGCTGGCAGCATTTGGATAAATTGAACAGTGTAAATAAGTTTTGATGGATGCAATAATGGAATACTGAATGGTATAGCTTTTGTAAAATATGCAGGGATTTATGATCTAGAAAATGAACCATGGAAAGAGAAGAAGGGAAGTCATCGATACCTTAAGGATGTAAAAATTGTAAAACAGAAAATTTAATAAAAACTATATATATAAACTTCCATTATGTGTTGTACTCCCCTAAATCCACCTCTGTAAGATTCCTGACTATCTCAGTCACAGAAGAAAAAGCACTGCTTTGCTGTTTGCTTTCAAGCCTAAATGTCCCTTTTGTGCATTGTCTAGCATCCTTTGGTGACATGGTTGTTCCACTCCAATGTTTTGCTGGCATTGCTGCTGTTTGCTCTGAAATGGTGGCCTCCGCCTGCGCTTCAATAAGTCTAGGCACCCCAAAACACCCTCAGAGGGACTTGAGATGAACATCGTGTGACTTTAATAATATCGTTAAAAGCATTCCAGTGATTGTTGGGAAGAAGGTTAACAGCGTGAAAACCCGTCATTGTCTTAGTTAACTGAAGCATGCAGTTCTTCCCAATATAACCTTTTCTTTCTTTCTTTCTTTTTTTTGGGGGGGGGCAAAGAATTCCCACACATATAGTTCATTTTGAATGTTATTATCACCAAATAATATCCTTTTCTTGCAGCACATGCCACCCCAGTATATACCATATTTTTTTTACACGTTACTTGTGGAGGAATAACGGTGCAAAATTTGGAGAAGTCAAGTGCAAATTTCGAAGGATGGGTGTGCTTCAGTTTGTTTGTTGTCTCGAAAAGTGGGATTACAATTGGTGCACCTTTTGTTTTCTTCTTGTCCTTCCTAGCCCAATGCCTGTCCTCCCTCCCTCCCTCCCTCCCTTCCTTCCTTCCTTCCTTCCCTTTCCCTTTCCCTTTCCCTTTCCCTTTCCCTTTCCCTTTCCCTTTCCCTTCCCAACCAATCATTTCCATATTTTAAAAAGTAATTATTATTCTTTTCTGTGTCCTCATTATTCAGACACTCCTGTACATCTCAGAGCTTTCAAAGGCCATTTATGTTTCATTACTGACACAGGTGTTTTTACAGATTTCCAGCAAGACATATTAAAATATTCCAACAAAGACTATATTTTGTTCCTTCCGGCAGCTAGACTGGTGACTGGGAGCGGCCGCTGAGACCACATAACACCAGACCTGAAAGACCTACATTGGCTCCTAGTATGTTTCCGAGCTCAATTCAAAGTGTTGGTGCTGACCTTGAAAGCCCTAAATGGCCTCGGTCCAGTATACCTGAAGGAGCGTCTCCACCCCCATCGTTCTGCCCGGACACTGAGGTCCAGCTCCGAGGGCCTTCTGATGGTTCCCTCCCCGTGAGAAGCAAAGTTACAGGGAACCAGGCAGAGGGCCTTCTTGGTGGTGGCGCCTGCCCTGTATAACGCCCTCCCACCAGATGTCAAGGAAATAAACAACTCTCTGACTTTTAGAAGACATCTGAAGGCAGCCCTGTTTAGGGAAGTTTTTAATGTTTGACGTTTTATTGCATTTTTAATATTTGGTTGGAAGCCTCCCAGAATGGCTGGGGAAACCCACCCAGATGGGCGGGGTACAAATAATAAATTCTCCTTCTCCTTCTCCTTCTCCTTCTCCTTCTCCTTCTCCTTCTCCTTCTCCTCCTCCTCCTCCTCCTCCTCCTCCTCCTCCTTCTCCTGGCGAAGGCAGGGCCGTTAAAGTGGTACGATGCCACTTCCGATGTACAGTGGTACCTCGGGTTAACAACTTAATTTGTTCTGGAGGTCCGTTCTTAACCTGAAACTGTTCTTAACCTGAAGCACCACTTTAGCTAATGGGGCCTCCTCCTGCTGCCACCGCGCAATTTCTGTTCTCATCCTGAAGCAAAGTTCTTAACCCGAGGTCCTATTTCTGGGTTAACGGAGTCTGTAACCTGAAGCGTCTGTAACCCGGGGTACCACTGTAGAGTGAAATTGGGTCCTCTCAGCCGGTCTTGGGTATTTTGTCCTGTCCTGGGTGTGTTTGGCTGTCTAGCCGACCACAGGGTCTGGGAGTGGGGAGAAGAGTCCTCTCTTAAGCCCAAATGGGCATTTTTTTTGGGGGGTGATGTCCACTTGTCTACCAAAACCACTGGCTGGCTGAGAACTACAAGTTGCATCTGTTTCTGGCACAAAGGAAGACTTCAGGACTTTTCGAGGCTTTGTTTACCCAGGCGCTGTTTCTTCACTCAAGGTGTTTCCCAACACAGAGGCGCTTTTCATAAAGGCTTCTTAAAGCAGTGGGAGCATCCCTGAGAGAAGGTGGTTGAGGCGGGAGAGAGGTCCTTTTGAAGCCAGCCGGCTGCTCCTTTCGGGGCGGGGGGGGGGGACTCCTGAAATAACCTCAAAAGCCTCACCTGACCATCCAGGCTAAGAAAAGCAACACCTGTTGACAGCATCCCTGGTCAAAACCCTCCAGCAAAATGCCACAGGGCAAACTTCGGAGAAGTCCCCCTCTTTCCTTTTTCCTTTCTCCTTCTGTGATGGAACGCCTATTTGGGGACTTCCCTGGCTTTTTTCCTGGCCCACGTAGGACCAGCCTGGATGGTTGGCCTTGGTGAAGACTTGACGTTTTCATCCCCCCAAAGTTTTTGATTTGAGTTTCGGCTGAAATGAGGCTGCATTTTAATGTTGTACTTAATCTTTTTTTAAAAAAAAAACTTGTATTTTAATCAGTTGTTTGTACCTGGTGTTAGCCCTGAGCCTGGTCTTGGCTGGGGAGGGTGGGGTATAAATAAAATTTATTATTATTATTATTATTATTATTATTATTATTATTGAAAGAAAGAAAGAAAAACAACACACCAAAGGCCTCTCTCCAAAGGCTGGTCAATAACTTAGGGCAGGGGACAGCAAACTTTTTCAGCAGGGGGCCGGTCCACTGTCCCTCAGACCTTGTGGGGGGCCGGACTATATTTTGAAGAAAGAAAAGAAAAAGAATGAATTCCTATGCCCCACAAATAACCCAGAGATGCATTTTAAATAAAAGGGCACATCCTACTCATGTAAAACACGCTGATTCCCGGACCGTGCGTGGGCCGGATTTAGAAGGCGATTGGGCCGCATCCGGCCCCCGGGCCTTAGGTTGCCTACCCATGACTTAGGGTTTCACCAACTAAATGATACTTTTAAGACAGATAAGAAGAAAGGTTTCAGTCGTGAAATATCAAGGTTTCGAAAAGAACTGTTAGAAAGCCATGTTAAATTACTGTCTGAAATGTATTTTTGCTTTGAGAGTAGCTTACAAAAGACGAACAGTTCAAGTCTCCACCTCCATCGTTCAGTCCGGACACGGAGGTCCAGCTCCGATGGCCTTCTGGGGGTTCCCTCACTGCGAGAAGTGAGGTTACAGGGAACCAGGCAGAGGGCCTTCTCGGTGGTGGCGCCTGCCCTGTGGAACGCCCTCCCATCAGATGTCAAGGAGATAAATGACTATCTGACTTTTAGAAGACATCTGAAGGCAACCCTGCTTAGGGGAGTTTTTAATGTTAGGTCATGTTTTTAATATTCTATTGGGAGCCGTGCAGAGTGGGAGATGGGCAGGATAATAATAATAATAATAATAATAATAATAATAATAATAATAATAATAATAATAATAAAATACCCTGCCCATTCATTTTAGAAATCAGTTCAAAATCAAATTAATGGCAAATTAATTGAAGCCATCAGTACGGTAATAATAATAATTTTATTATTATTATTATTATTATTATTATTATTATTATTATTATTATTTATTACTGTACTGATGGCTTCAATTAATTTGCCATTAATTTGATTTTGAACTGATTTCTAAAATGAATTGATTTTAGAATGTTGTGTTCCTTTTATTGTTGTTAGCCGCTCTGAGCCTGGTTTCGGCTGGGGAGGGCGGGATATAAATAAAATTTTATTACTATTAGTGGTTATGTAAGCTTACGGAATACTTGGAATTAGTCAAATTGACAGACATAATAAGGCAAAAACCAAAAAGGGAAGTAAAAAAAGAATGGGAGTGCCTAAATGAATACCTCAAAAGCCAAGGTTCGAGGACAGAAACCTGTCTGAGTCTGGAATAACCTTGTGAAGTGAAAGGATAAGAAAGAGGGCTTTATATCTGGATGTTAGGATAGAGATGATAAGGAAAACAGGAAAACAGGAAGACACAATGAGAGATAAAGGAGGTGCTGTGGGATTGGTGTAAGTCAATGTCTTGTTGTTGTTTTAGCATTTATAGTTTTGTAAGATATGGATTATTTTTATTTTTTATTTTAGTTGTTCCTTTCTTTAGTTTTCAAATGTTGGTTTTTGTGTGCTGTGTGTTGTTATTTTTCGTGTTGTTGTGTGGAAAATACTAATAAAATTTATTTTTTTTTAAAATATTATTATTCAAGCATCAGTAAGAGCTTTTCGAACAGTGGAAGGGACTCTTGGGTCTCCTCAAACACGACCTTTCTGCATCCTCCCTCCCTAGGCAGCCCCCTCCCCTTGTCTCATTGGTGCGCCTGCCCTGGGGTTTAGTTCTGCATGCGGTATTGCAGCACTGTCAAATTTTAATACCTGTCCTTAAGCAGAGCAACACCAGGAAGCCTGTCTGTCAAAATCCTGCAAGGGAGAAAGCCTTCCTGGATTGCCCTCTTCTGGCAGAATTCAAAACTGCTTGTCCCTAGATTGCAATCAAATTGCATCTACTGCCACGGTCTACTTCTCTACCATAACTTCCACGTTGGATAGGAGCTGGATGCATGAGACCTTTGAATGTTGCAGTGGGATTGCGGCGCTCATCTCGCTTTATTGGCCAAGGGAGCCGCCGTACAGCTTCCGGGTCATGTGGCCAGCAGGACTAAGCCGCTTCTGGCAAACCAGAGCAGCGCACGGAAACGCCGTTTACCTTCCCGCTGGAGTGGTACCTATTTATCTACTTGCACTGGGGTGCTTTCGAACTGCTAGGTTGGCAGGAGCAGGGACTGAGCAACGGGAGCTCACCCTGTCGCGGGGATTTGAACCGCCGACCTTCTGATCGGCAAGTCCTAGGCTCTGTGGTTTAACCCACAACGCCACCCGCGTCCCCCTAAGGAACAATATCCTCAGGCAATTTCTTAAAATGGCCTTGTGAAAAAGCACAGAGGGTGTGACATAAAATCACAGTTCTGTAAAAGCCTTCCCTGCGGGCAGCTCTGAAACAATGAGATCGAAATAGTTTCTGGTGATCTGGTGCGATGCAATGCCAAACCTGTGCCAAACTTTGGCAAAAGTTTCGCTTTGTTTTTCAGCAAAAAAAACGTGCCAGTTTGAAGTGAATTGGATGGTGTTGGTGACCTCGTCACCCCCCAGGTTTGAGGGTCTGTTTGTGGGGTTCTGCAAAATAGGGGGTTTTTCGCTGTAAAACTTTCCCCCAAATTTGGCGCCGGTTTGGAGTGAATTGGACAAAGCTGGGTTTTGAACCTCGGTTTGATGTAGCCATTACTCGAATGTGGGACGCTGCAAAACATGCAAAGGGGATCACATATTTTGGGGTTCACGGTTCATGCGGGGGGAGGTTTCCTCTGTCCACTCCGTCCAGATTTATATTTTAGATGAAAGAAAATTGTAAACGTTTGTAGGTTTGAATTGAAATTCTTTGTAATGTGAAAATAAGGAACCGATTCACATTTAAGGAAGTATTTTTTATGAAAAAGAAGAAGATTTAAAGTAAAAAAGCGGTTATAGAAATGCAAAAAATTATTAATAGATGTTTGGAAGTCAGAAAGAGGGAGGGGAGGAAGTCGGTGCTCTGTTTGAGCAATGCTTTATGTTATAGATTCGTGTAATGAAATGTAACCAAATATAGAAAACTCAATAAAAAATATTTTTTTTTAAAAAAATGAAGTTGTTTAGCTTTTTTTACAATTTTACCCCCCAAAGTTGCTGAACTTTTTTGGCAATTTTAACCGCAAAGTTATTGAGGAGTTTTTTTTTTTTGGATTTTACCCCACAACATGTACTGCCATGGGAGCTGGATTAGGCCCCTAAATCAGGCTTTGGACATGCCTGCTTTAATCCCCTTTCAAACCATCTACTGCTTGAAAGCATCCCTCCAGGGACTTGAGAATTTAATGAGTTTTCAAGTGAGGGCTCCTGGAGAGGTAGCTTGCCCTTTCCTCCTTTGATCTTCCCTCCAGACGTGTCTCCATCCCCGTCTCAGGTGCCTCAGAGATGCTGACTCCAGAGATAACACTTTCCTGCTATGTTCCAAGCCCCCTTTTGCCCTCTCTTGGCAGCCCTCTGCTTGACCCAGGAGATAGAGATCCCTGTAGCAGAGAATCTGCCAGCCCAGAAGGATGCTATTTCTCTCCTGGTTCGTTTGTCTCTCCAGCTCTCTCAGTAAGTCTTCTTTCCTCCTTCCTTTTGGGGTGTGCTGGGTTCAGGGAGATACCTTCGCAAGTGATGCATGCATAGGGCTGCATTTAGGTTTGATGAAGCCCTAAACTACTGAAGGTAATGGGGCCCTTTAAGAAGGCTGATCGCTGAAGAATTGGTGCTTTTGAATTCTGGTGCTGGAGGAGACTCTTGAGAGTCCCATGGACTGCAAGAAGATCAAACTTCTCCATTCTTAAGGAAATCAGCCCTGAGTGCTCACTGGAAGGACAGATCCTGAAGCTGAGGCTCCAAGACTTTGGCCACCTCATGAGAAGAGAAGACTCCCTGGAAAAGACACTGATGCTGGGAAAGATTGAGGGCACAAGGAGAAGGGGACAACAGAGGACGAGTTGGTGGGACAGTGTTCTCGAAGCTACAAACATGAGTCTGACCAAACTGTGGGAGGCAGTGGAAGACAGGAATGCCTGGCGTGCTTTGGTCCAGAGGGTCACGAAGAGTCGGACACGACTAAATGACTAAACAGCAACAACAACAAATATGTCCAGCTGACCTTTGTCAACAACAAATTGTCACTGTTTTTTTTGTGTGTTGAATATAAGCTATATGGCAGTGGTGGCCAAACTCGGACCTACAGATGTTTGGGGACTACAATTCCCATCATCCCTGACCACTGGTCCCGTTAGCTAGGGATGATGGGAGGTGTAGTCCCAAAACATCTGGAGGGCTGAGTTTGGCCACCACTGCTGTATGGTAATTTATGGACCTAATAGAGATCTAAAGCCATTTGCACATAACAAAATACGTATTTTGGTCCTTGTTGAACTGAAATACAATTTAAAAGAAGTATATGAATAGTGAAATACAATTAAGAAGTACGGTATATGAACAGTAAAATAATTGTTAAGCTCTAACTTAAAATTATTTTTTTATTCATAACAAACTTAATAATGCAAACTCTGGGCAATAACAAAAGTTCCTTTAGAAACACAGTTTACAAAGGCTCATAATCTAGTCTCTAGAAACTTGCTAGAACATGAAATAATAATATGATGCAAACTGCTAATAATTATAAATAGCAGAATGTAGGCACCCTATATATAGAAAGGAGCAAACCAGTGATGTTTTAGGGAGCAGGCTAGCAGGTGGCGCCCATGACTTACATCATAGGAGCCTACACAACACAAAACACTGTTGCTGTATGTCTGTTTTATTTTATTAGTTTATTATCTTACATTTAGGAAATGTACAGGGACTGGTTGCATGGCAACATGTGTAAATGGCTTTAGATTCCTATGAGGTCCACAAATTGTCATATAGCATATATTCAAACCAAAAAGCAGTGACAATTTGTTGTTGACAAAGGACAGCTGGACATATAAAGGGCCACATTACCTTCAGTTGGGATGAGGGTGGCACTGTGGGTTAAACCACTGAGCCTAGGACTTGCCGATCAGAAGGTCGGTGGTTTGAATCCCCGCAATGACGGGGTGAGCTCCCTTTGCTCGGTCCCTGCTCCTGCCCACCTAGAAGTTCAAAAGCACGTCAAGTACAAGTAGATCAATAGGTACCACTCCGGCGGGAAGGTAAACGGCGTTTCCATGCACTGCTCTGGTTTGCCTAGTCATGCTGGCCACATGACCCGGAAAAAGTGCGAACAAACGCCGGCTCCCTTGGCCAGTAAAGCGAGATGAGCTCCGCAACCCCAGAGTCGGCCACAACTGGACCTAACGGTCAGGGGTCCTTTTACCTTTATTACCTTCAGTAGCTTAGGGCCTCATCAAAACTAAATCCGGTCCTGTATGGAAGGGATCACAAGGGTTGGAAGTTGGAAGGGATCATAAGGGTTCTATAGCCCGCCCCCATTTTTTGCCCAACTTGGTCTCAAACCCACAGCCTTGGGATTAAGTCTCGTGCTCTGCCGACTGAGCCGTTCCTTTAGCTTCCCTTAAGCAGCTGTTCTCAACCTATGGGTCCCCAGATGTTGTTGGACTACAACTCCCATCATCCCTGAACTCTGGCCTTGCTAGCTATGGATGATGGGAGTTTGTAGTCCAACAACATCTGGGGACCCACAGGTTGAGAAGGGCTGCAAAGGCTTTCCTGGGTGTTAAGCTGGCGCAAACTGAGTGCTGTGATTTTTAACTCCAGGCATGAGAACCGCCAGCGAGCTCAACGAAGGAAGGAATCTATTTGCCAAGCACGGATGTTGCAAAAGGCAAGTTCGGTCCGTCTACATTGGACATGGTGAGTCGTCTGGAAAGCCAGGTTCTCTTCCAGCTGCTCTGTCTTCTGGTTCCCTCTGTTTTGTTTTAAACTTTCATATCCTGCTTTTCACCCCGTACACTTTGAAGGATGTGAATCCGGGGAGCTATAGTTTGCGCCTGGCGAAACTACAGTTCCCAAAAATTTTCAGGGGAAGAAGACTCTGTGCTTTAAATGCATAGCGTGGATTTGATCTCCGGCTTTAAAGAACATTGAAAGGCTTTGAGGTGGTTGCAACCAAGGAAACAGCCTTGAGAGAAAAATGGAAGTCTCCCCTTTCTAAAAAAATGGATGGATGAATGAATGCCAACATTAAAAATATGGGGAGAAAAAAAACCAGAACAGGCATGGAGCAGGAAAAGATATTGCCCATCAAATGTTAATTAAAAAAGCGTCACTTTTAACGGCTGAGCGAACCGATGTGGTACAGTAGTTGAATGTGGAGGTGGGTTCGAATTCCCACTCTGCCCTTAAGTTTGGGCCAGTCACTTGCTCTACGCCTAAACCCCCCTCATAGAGTTGTTGTGGGTATTAACGAAGAAGGCGGACAACCATATAAACCACATTGAGCTCCATAGAGGAAAATTTGGCATGTTGTAGATGCAATCAAGGGTGGCGCTGTGGGTTAAACCACAGAGCCTAGGACTTGCCGATCAGAAGGTCGGCGGTTCGAATCCCTGCGATGGGGTGAGCTCCCGTTGCTTGGTCCCTGCTCCTGCCAACCTAGCAGTTCGAAAGCATGTCAAAAGTGCAAATAGATGAATAGGTACCGCTCCGGCGGGAAGGTAAACGGCATTTCCGTGCGCTGCTCTGTTTCGCCAGAAGCGGCTTAGTCCTGCTGGCCACATGACCCGGAAGCTGTACGCCGGCTCCCTCGGCCAGTAAAGCGAGATGAGCGCCGCAACCCCAGTCGGCCACGACTGGACCTAATGGTCAGGGGTCCCTTTACCTTTTAGATTCAATGAATTGATCGATGGACCGGTCAAATAAAGTCAAACCACTGGTTTAGATGCATACGCTCTGTATATAAACTGTTTCCCACATATATAAACCTCCCCCCCCCTTTTTCTATGCTTTGTTACAGGCTCCTTGGGCAAAAAAAATGAGAGGCACAAATACAAGATGGGTGACACCTTGCTTGAGAGCAGTACATGTGAAAAGGATCTCGGAGTCTTGGTTGACCACAAACTTGACATGAGCCAACAGTATTCTGCTCTGGTCAGACCTCACCTGGAGTACTGTGTCCAGTTCTGGGCACCACAGTTCAAGAAGGACACTGACAAACTGGAACGTGTCCAGAGGAGGGCAACCAAAATGGTCAAAGGCCTGGAAACGATGCCTTATGAGGAACGGCTAAGGGAGGTGGGCATGTTTAGCCTGGAGAAGAGGAGGTTAAGGGGTGATATGATAGCCATGTTCAAATATATAAAAGGATGTCACATAGAGGAGGGAGAAAGGTTGTTTTCTGCTGCTCCAGAGAAGCGGACACGGAGCAATGGATCCAAACTACAAGAAAGAAGATTCCACCTAAACATTAGGAAGAACTTCCTGACAGTAAGAGCTGTTTGACAGTGGAATTTGCTGCCAAGGAGTGTGGTGGAGTCTCCTGCTTTGGAGGTCTTTAAGCAGAGGCTTGACAACCATATGTCAGGAGTGCTCTGATGGTGTTTCCTGCTTGGCAGGGGGTTGGACTCGATGGCCCTGGTGGTCTCTTCCAACTCTATGATTCTATGATTCCTCCTGCCCCCCCTGTAGTTCTCTAGTCAGGGGAAGCTTATTTCTCAGAGCAGGCTTATTCATGTCAACTCGGGAGTAAGCCCCACCGATTTCTCTGGGACTTACTCAAAGTTAAGTGTGCATAGGATTGCGGCCTTGAACGATGGCACGTGTAATATTTCAGTCGCATCTCTTATACTCCCGTGCTTTAAATATGTGTGATTTTCTGTTTGCTTCTCTGTTCCGGTACAGTATTTTCGTTTAGAATAAATGGAAGAAGTGCAAAAGAGCGATCAAATGCAGAGGCCCATAGAGTGCTGGGAAGAATTTTCCTTTTTTAAAATTATTATAATAATAATAAAGTCTGAATCTTGACATTTTTAAGGCTTCGATCTTCCTTATCCAGAACCTATAGAAACGTTTCCTGTATAAAGGTGAGAGCTGCCAGCTGTTGCTTTGACATCTGCATTGCAGATGTCAGAAATGCAAAAAACAAACAAGGAAAAACACTAACCCCTTCAGGTCTTCTTAAGAATCAGGTGTGAATTCAGACTCTTTCGGTTTGTTTGTGGGGGTTATGAGGTGGGGAGCAGTCTTTGCATTTCCTTCATCCTATATTTGTGCTTTTTGCTCTTCCTGCCTAAGTGCAAGACCTGACATTTGTCCCTGCTGAAATTCATTTTGCCAGCCTGCGCAGAGGTCTCCGATCTGTTAATCAGTCAATAGAAACTTTATTCACCTCAGCCAACGGCCATAGCAACAAGAGAACATTGTAATATACACGGAAGAAAATGGAAATTAAATATAAAATCACAGTTTAGGGTCCTGAGTCGACAGTCGGATAATGGACCGTCTTCTCTGACATGTTAAGGTAATCTTGAATCCTGAAGATTCTGTCTTCTGCGGCATTAGCTACCCCTTCCAGTTACGTGTCACTTGTGGATTTGATGTGCAGCATAATAATAATAATAATAATAATAATAATAATAATAATAATAATAATTATTATTATTATTATTATTATTATTATTATTATTATTATTATTTATTTATACCCTGCCCAACTGGCTGGGTTTCCCCAGCCACTCTGGGCAGCTTCCAACAGAAGACTATAAAATACAATAACCTATTAAACATTAAAAGCTTCCCTAAACGGGGCTGCCTTCAGATGTCTTCTAAAAGTCTGGTAGTTGTTCTTCTCTTTGACATCTGGTGGGAGGGCGTTCCACAGGGCAGGTGCCACCACCGAGAAGGCCCTCTGCCTGGTTCACTGTAACTTGGCTTCTCGCAGTGAGGAAACGTCAGAAGGCCCTCGGCGCTGGACCTCAGCGTCCAGGTAGAACGATGGAGATGGAGACGCTCCTTCAGGTATACTGGACCGAGGCTGTTTAGGGCTTTCAAGGTCAGCACCAATACTATGAATCCTTTCAATTCCTTCATCCAGGTTGTTTGTAAATACGTTGGACAACAGGGCCCCAAGACTGAACCCCGCAGTACCTCAATTGTCCCCCCCCCCAGGATGGCATCGAGTACAGTGGTACCTCTGGTTACGTACTTAATTCATTTTGGAGGTCCGTTCTTAACCTGAAACTGTTCTTAACCTGAGGTACCACTTTAGCTAATGGGGCTTCCCGCTGCCGCCATACAATCTCTGTTCTCACCCTGAAGCAAAGTTCTTAACCTGAGATACTATTTCTGGGTTAGCGGAGTCTGTAACCTGAAGCATCTGTAACCCGAGGTACCACTGTACCTGTCATTTGTTGCTGGCTGGGAAGTTTCAACCAGTTCGGAGTTGATCAGGGATGGTCATTCCTTTATGCCTCCAGATGTTTTGGGACTACAACTCCCACCATCCCTAGCTAACAGGACCAGTGGTCAGGGATGATGGGAATTGTAGTCCCTAAACAGCTGGACGGCCAAGTTTGGCCATTCCTGCTTTATGTTGTGTTTCTTTGCCACCAGAGGATGGAGCTAGCCCAAAGGATAAAGGCAGCCTTTGTACCTGTGTCTCGCAGCAGCCAAGATTTAACTACTACTTCTTTGGCGATCCCTCCTAGCCGAGTAAGATAGTCTTCCATGAACACGGTTTTAACAGTGAGTCTGTAAGTGACTGTGGAGGCCAATTCTGGATCCACATGTCCTTCGACAGTGGGGACATAGGTTTCCGGACAGGAGTTGATCACAGTGTGGATTTGCCAAGTGTGCCTTCCTCTTAGCACATTTCTCCCTTTTGTCCTGAGTTCGAGTGTCTTCAAAACCCATGACACCTTTGGTAAAGGCTGCTCTCCAACTGGAGCGCTCGCAGACCAGTGTTTCCCAGTTGTCAGTATTTATTCTACATTTTTAAAGATTTGCCTTGAGACAGTCTTTGAACCTCTTTTGTTGACCACCAGCATTACGCTTTCCATTTTTAAGTTCGGAATAGAGTACAGTGGTACCTCGGGTTACATACGCTTCAGGTTACAGACTCCGCTAACCCAGAGATAGTACCTCGGGATAAGAACTTTGCTTCAGGATGAGAACAGAAATCGTGCTCCGGTGGCGTGGCAGCAACAGGAGGCCCCATTAGCTAAACTGGTGCTTCAGGTTAAGGACAGTTTCAGGTTAAGTACGGACCTCTGGAACAAATTAAGTACTTAACCCGAGGTACCACTGTAGTTTTAGGTTCTGCCAACCTAGCAGTTTGAAAGCACGTCAGAGTGCAAGTAGATAGATAGGTACCACTCTGGCGGGAAGGTAAACGGCGTTTCCGTGCGCTGCTCTGGTTCGCCAGAAGCGGCTTAGTCCTGCTGGCCACATGACCCGGAAGCTGTACGCTGGCTCCCTCGGCCAGTAAAGCAAGATGAGCGCCGCAACCCCAGAGTCAGTCAAACAAACAAACAAAACAAAACAACAGGGCAACTGATTTTCGGGTTTGGTGGGTGTGCGTCAGTAAACGAGGGGAATTAAGACTAAGAGAGCTGAGTGGGGGGTGCTGGTGTAATTTCGCTGTATACAAATTGTACAAGTGACAGTAAAGTATTTCAGTTTGCAGGGGGTTGGACTAGATGACCCTCGGATCCCCTCCAACACTACAAGTTTATGATTCTACGAAAGAACGCCCGCCCCCCAAGCTACACACCAGATCCTTCAGAGGATCCATCTGGAACAAGTGACTTGCCTATCTCCCAGACACACACACAGAAACCACCTAGAGACTCCAGCACAGTTTATTTTCTGTGCTAACGTCTGGTGGCCTTGCTCCAGCAGTTGCAAGCTATTTTTTAAAAATCCACATTTTCAGCAGAAAGCAAAGCCACACGTTCACAGCATTTCAGAACACCGTTTTTTTATAGCGCTGCCCTGAATTGCTTCTCTCCCCCCCCCACACCTTAATCACTTGGTCAGATTTGTGCCAAAAAAAAAAAACCAGGAGGAAGAAAACTGTACATTCCTTAGCTGGCATTTTGGGGCATTTGCTTCCTTCATAATAAACTGAAAGGGCAGCCTTGCAAGCAAGAAAACCTTTATTCAGAGATGTTCTTGCAAGGTCATATCGACTCCCCAGGCCCCAGCCACACCCCCAATTTGATCCTTTTGTCTATTTGACACTGCAGATTATGGTCTCCCACTGATTTGCTAATCTAATACCTGGTACTGGTCTCACACCCTATTAACACAGCTAAGACAGTGAAAGGAATGGTAAATAGTCATGGCAAACTGGTCTTAGGCGAAATGTCTGGATGTTTTTTGCTTGTTTGTTTTAATAACTATTTTTTTATGTTTTGTGCATCTTTTTTTTTTAATCTTGTCCTTCTGTTAGGGTGGGCTGTTAGGGTGCTGAACGGAAAATAATATAGCGCAACTGGCTTTCAGGGTTGGTGTGTTGTGTGACAAGCACACAGAGTGCAATGAGATTGAGTGTTGGGGGGGGAGGGAGGCTTGGTTAATTTCATTGTACACAGGTTGTACATTGACAATTAAGGTATTATTATTATTATTCAAGAGCCCCGCTCGTATCCAGAAGCGAACGCAACCCGTGTCTGCGCATGCGCGGGTCGCAATTCGCCGTTTCTGCGCATGCGTGTGGCGTCATTTTGACCGCCTACGCATGCGTGAGCGACGAAACCCGGGAGTAAACTGCTTTGTTACTTCCGGGCCGTCATAGCGTGCAACCTGAAGATACTTATCCCGAAGCTACTTCAGCCTGAGGTATGACTGTACAGTGGTACCTTGGGTTACATGTGCTTCAGGTTACAGACTCCGCTAACCCAGAAATATCACCTCGGGTTAAGAACTTTGCTTCAGGATGAGAACAGAAATCGTGCAGCAGCGGGAGGCCCCATTAGCTAAAGTGGTGCTTCAGGTTAAGAACAGTTTCAGGTTAAGAACAGACCTCCAGAATGAATTAAGTACGTAACCAGAGGTACTACTGTATTCTTATTCTTCTTCCATCCTTTCCTTTTGTTTTTCTTCCCAGATCTCTCGGGCAGCCACGTGAGCATCGACCTGGGGCTCTGCCAGGCGCACTGTGGTGGTACCCGAAGAAAGAGCGCATCAGGTTTCGCCGGCATCTCCCGCCAATCCTCCATGCTGGACTTCCTCAAGACCAAAAAGGTACGGCGTCTGTTTTTGTTTCCAGAGCACAGGAAGCCAGTGGACACTGGTCTGTTTGGGCGACTTAACAACCAGAGCCCTGGCTGACATTTTTTCCTCCTCCTTAGTGGAAAACGCAGCAGGCATCTCTGACACCACCTGGTGCTCCGCCGCTCTCGAAAAGAAACTAAAGGAAAGTATCAGGGCAGGGGGTTGACCACCGCTGGCACTCGGCAGCTGTGTAAATGCCGTACGTTTGAAGCACCCCAAAGAACCCTGGGAACTCTAGTTTCTTGGAAGGGAGCTAGGGCAGGTGGAAGGGAGCCCAACTAATGTAGGAGAAGGAAAACTCTGACCCTAAACCTTGCGGGATATCTTCGGAAGATGCCCAGCATCTCCCACTTTCTTCTTCTTCTTCTCCTTCTCCTTTAAATAAATTTATTTATTTGGTTTCTCAAATTAAAGTTTTGCAATCACATATCCAACATGCAACATAAAAACAAGGTTCCATAGAATCTCCCTGACTTCCCTCATCCGCTTTGTGGGTCCTGCTCTTTAGTCATTTCCTCCTGAGTCTTTTATAATACAATCCAAATCTTTTAGGTAAAGGTAAAGGGACCCCTGACCAACTCTGGGGTTGCAGCACTCATCTCACTGTATTGGCCGAGGGAGCCGGCGTACAGCTTCCGGGCGAACCAGAGCAGTGCACGGAAACGGTGTTTACCTTTCCGCCAGAGCGGTACCTATTGATCTACTTGCACTTTGACGTGCTTTTGAACTGCTGGGTTGTCAGGAGCTGGGACCGAGCAACAGGAGCTCACCCTGTCGCGGGGATTCAAACCACCGACCTTCTGATTGGCAAGTCCTAGGCTCTGTGGTTTAACCCACAGCGCCACCCGTATCCCATTCCAAATCTTTTACATCTCCATTATATCCAAAATTCAAATTACAAGTGTTATTCCAATCCTATTAACGATTCTAACTGTTTACAATGGTTTTTAAGGTAAACTATAAATTTCCCCTATTCCTCATTAAAATTTTGGTCTTCCCGATTTCTGATTCTTCCAGTCATTTTAGCCATTTTGGCATAATCCATCAACTTGATCTGCCATTTTTTCCCTGGTAGTGACTTTTATCTACTTTCCATCTCTGGGCCAGTAACATCCGCACAGCCGTGGTCACATACACAAATAATCTTTTCTGCTTCATTGGGATTTCGGCACCTGGAATTCCTAAAAGAAAAACTTCAGGTTTTAAAGCAAAAGTTATTTTAAACATTTTTTCCAGTTCCTTATATATCATTTCCCAAAATTCTTTTACTACCTTACACATCTACCACATATGATAAAAAGGTGCCTTCTTTTTCCTTCCATTTCTAACATATATTTGACCCTGTTTTACACCTCATATAGTTTTCTTTCAATGTATAGCATGCTGTATGGGGATGTGGATGGCGCTGTGGTCTAAACCACAGTGCCTAGAAGATTGGTGGTTCAAATCCCCGCAACGGGGTGAGCTCCCATTGCTCAGTCCCACCTCCTGCCAACCTAGCAGTTTGAAATCACACCAGTGCAAGTAGATAAATAGGTACCACTCCGGCGGGAAGGTAAACGGTGTTTCCGTGCGCTGCTCTGGTTCGCCAGAAGCGGCTTAGTCATGCTAGCCCACATGACCCGGAAGTTGTACGCCGGCTCCCTTGGCCAATAAAGCGAGATGAGCACAGCAACCCCAGAGTCGGCCGCAACTGGACCTAATGGCCAGGGGTCCCTTTACCTTTATAACATGCTGTAAATTTCAAATCCCAATTCCATAACTTCTCCCATGCTGTAAATTGTATATAACACCTGAAAAACTTAGCTTTCCCTGCTTTCTTCTTCTTGCTCTTCCTTCCAGCTAGAGGAGAGGTTTCCCAGCTCTCTCGCAGGATCCGAACCCTCTACCAGGTTGGAGCATTCCTGCCGTGCGAATTACCGCTGTGAGCCCAGCGGTACAAGAGCTCCTGCTTCTGGAAGGCGTTCGACAGGTGGAGGTGATTGAGGGCTGCCAGTGCAACGCTAGCCCATCTGAATGTCTCCGGCTGCCGTCTCTGAAAACCTTCTTCCCAGACTCCCCTCTGGAGCAGACCTTGGACGTCGGCAGGTGTTCCAATCCAGAACTGGAGAGCCCGGAATAGAGCGGGATACTATTCCTTCCTTCGATTTGGACGCCATACTAGCCTAGAATTTAATTCACCTTTTTTTTTGCCGCTGCATCTCGCTGTTGGCTCACATTAAGCTCACGGTCGACTAAAACCCCTAGATCATTTCTGCACGTCCTGCGGTCAAGCCCGGTACCCCCAGCCCTTCACATCCTATTCTTGTGCATCTTTATATTTCTAAGGACCTTACATTCGTCCCTGTAAGGGACAAATTCATTTTGTTAGCCTGGGCCCAATCTCCCAATCCTTCTTTTTAAAAGACATCTGAAGGCAGCCCTGTTTAGGGAAGTTTTTAATATTTAATGCTGTATTGTTTTTAACACTTGATTGGGAGCCGCCCAGAGTGGCTGGGGAAACTCAGCCAGATGGGCGGGGTATAAATAATAATAATAATAATAATAATAATAATAATAATAATAATAATAATGTCAGCTTGTATCTGGATTTTATCTTCTGAGCTACCCCTCCCAGTTTGGTGTTATGTGCTCAGCTTTTAAAGACTCTCATTTTCTGTGTGCTGTTTTCTGTAGCGATAAAACTCCAAAACAATAACTTCTCTGGAAATGATGTTTAGCTAAATGTGTCCCAGGTTTTCCTGTTGCAAAGACAAGCTGTGTTTTCCTTCTTCCGTGGTGGGGGTGGGTGGTCCCAGGAGGTGTATTTGTGAATGACACATATCCTTTCGAATTCCCACCACCCTGTCAAAGACAGTGGGAGGCTGGCAAGTGATTTCCCCATCTCCTTTTGTGTTTCAAATCTTCCAGGAAATTGATGTCGGAAGATGCTTAGGGCAATGTGACCCTGGAAGTCCCTGCTTCCTAAGGTAAGCACAACTGCCCCAAAGGTGTGAGCGCAGGTGCTAGCTGCACATCCAAAAAAAAGTGACAATTGCATATCTAAATGCAATGCCCACAAACTGCTCTAAGGGGAAGGTGTGCAAGCACAGGAGATCACACACACACAATGGCAACACCTGAGAGCTGAATCTAAATAGATTGTTCCTGTTAATTTCTGTGGATTGGGCTCAGCGACAGACTGGGGGAAAGAGATTCCCCAAGGGAGGTTTCTAGAGGTGTAAAATGGGTCATTCATTCAGTACACACACACACACACACACACACACACACACACACACACCAATGCTGGGCTTATCCACACTTGCGCTGGCCAAGGATTATGATCTAGGGACCCCAACATTGGGAACCCCTCCAAACCTGTGCCAAAGGTTTATATATAATTATACGATAATCTTTATTGCCGTTGTCCCATACAGAACAACGAAATTGGAAAAAAATCTACATCAGACATTCAAAACCCAACAAGTCTGCTATCCTAGTCTGGTTAGCCCCCTAAAAACTCTGATACCCCATAATTAAATACAATATACTCCCACAGAGACTACCTTACACTGCGTTTAAAACCAGAATCGCATTTGGATGGAAACTGTTTCTCAGGCAGCTGGTCCTAGTCTTCGTAACCCTGTACCTTCTTCCAGAAGGCAGAAGCTGAAAGAGATCATTATAAAGTACCTAATTATATGCGCGCACTAAACATGGTGAGACGTAAATATAAGAGAGAGGACAAGAAAAAAAAGAAACGGAACCTGTGTAGAAAGGAAAATAAAGGGGGGGCGGACTCCCAAAACTGTATATACTTTACAAGGTTTTAATTGTACCTCACCAGATCTTAACGTATTTCAGTATTTGTAAGAACGGCTTCCAGATATCGTAGAATTATTTGGCCATGGCAACTCTGCTGTTATATGCAAGTTGTTTGTATGTTGCGAGTTGGCAAAAGTCTTCAATCCAATCGTAGAAGGGAGCCACATTTTTTATTTTTCCAGTTCATCAGTATCCATCTTTTTGCTGTGAAAAGGGCACCTGTTATTAACCATCACAAAAGAATGGCCGGACTGCCCAGCTAATGCAATCAGTGAGCATTATCAGGTATCCTGGCAGACAGGATTTCTGCTGTAGACCGCCTCCTTCTGTGATGTATGTGTGATGTTTTATTTTATAAAAAACTAGAATGAGTTTTCTTGGATTTGCTGGAAACCTTTTCAGCACTTCCTTCTCAAATTTCTCTCCATAATCCATGCAGTTTTTCTGCGCACTCAGTAAACATAACCCATTAAGTCAATTCGCTGCCACTGTCAACTTTTGTTGTTGTTGTTGTTGTTGTTGAGTCGTTTAGTCGTGTCCGCCTCTTTGTAACCCCCTGGACCAGAGCATGCCAGGCACTCCTGTCTTCCACTGCCTCCCGCAGTTTGGTCAAACTCATGCTGGTAGCTTCGAGAACACTGTCCCACCGTCTCGTCCTCCGTTGTCCCCTTCTCCTTGTGCCCTCCATCTTTCCCAACATCAGGGTCTTTTCCAAGGAGTCTTCTCTTCTCCTGAGGTGGCCAAAGTCTTGGAGCTTCAGGATCTGTCCTTCCAGTGAGCACTTAGGGCTGATTTCCCTAAGAATGGAGAGGTTTGATCTTCTTGCAGTCCTTGGGACTCTCAAGAGTCTCCTCCAGCACCAGAATTCAAAAGCATCCATTCTTCGGCGATTAG
This sequence comes from Podarcis vaucheri, assembly GCF_965113315.1. NCBI lineage: Eukaryota > Metazoa > Chordata > Lepidosauria > Squamata > Lacertidae > Podarcis > Podarcis vaucheri. Next base: position 6,385,300 of record NC_138756.1, on the reverse strand, counting down.
CCTTCTTTATGGTCCAGCTCTAACTTCCATACATCACTACTGGGAAAACCGTAGCTTTAACTACAATATGACTATATATGACTACAATGGACAAAGACAACAGGCAAAAGGATCCTAAGTACACAAAAGTGTGATGGAAGAACTGAAGAGGATAATCGATGACAGTGAAATCACGAAAGAAGATGATGCCTTATGGCCGCATCCTGACAGAGTTGGCCGGCAGGAGCTTGAAATTGTAACTGGTGGTGAACACATCTCTTTTACCACATCAAAAATTTCTTCTCTTGTTGATGTAAATCAGTCCAAGGATCCAGAAAGTCAAAGAGTGTTTTACTGCCCTGTCCAGGCCCTCAAGTATCTCGTCTTCAGTCTCATTGGATTACACTTCAAGATTAAGCCAATTTAAATTGCATGGATTTAAATTTGTACTGTCAGGTTTCTTTCGGTGGGGTTGCTTTCCATTCTTTATCTCTCATTGGTTTTATGTGTGTCAGATTTTTTACAGAGTGAATTTAATAAATGCTAGAAAGCTCCCCCCCCCCATTTAAAAACAAAAACATGCCAATGTTGCAAAGAGTGGTCAAAGAGCCGGGATTCAGGACTGAACTCTGACTTAACCCAGAAGTGTTGAAAGCGTCCTATATTATTAGAGAGAGGGTCACATCTGCAGCATGCAATTACAGTGGTACCTCAGGTTACATACGCTTCAGGTTAAAGACTCTGCTAACCTAGAAATAGTGCTTCAGGTTAAGAACTTTGCTTCAGGATAAGAACAGAAATAATGCTTTGGTGGCGTGGCGGCAGCAGGAGGCCCCATTAGCTAAAGTGGTGCTTCAGGTTAAGACCAGTTTCAGGTTAAGAATAGACCTCCGGAACGAATTAAGTACTTAACTCGAGGTACCACTGTAAAGCAGTTTCATGCAGCTTCAAATGCACATGGCTTCCTCCCAAGAATGCTGGGAACTTTATGGTTAGTTACAAGGGCCGACGGTCGTTTGACAATCCCTCTTCCTCTCCTAGAACTACAGTTCCCTGGGAAGAGTGATTGGTTGCAAAAACCATAACAGCTCAAGTGATAAAAGAGTGGCGCTGTGGGTTAAACCACAGAGCCCAGGACTTGCCGATCAGAAGGTTGGCGGTTCGAATCCCCGCAATGACGGGGTGAGCTCCCGTTGTTCAGTTCCTGCTCCTGCCAACCTAGCAGTTCAAAAGCACGTCAAAGCGCAAGTAGATAAATAGGTACCACTCCAGTGGGAAGGTAAATGGTGTTTCCGTGCGCTGCTCTGGTTCGCCAGGAGCGGCTTAGTCCTGCTGGCCACATGACCCGGAAGCTGTACGCCGGTTCCCTCGGCCAGTAAAGCGAGATGAGTGCCGCAACCCCAGAGTCGTCCGCGACTGGACCTAATGGTCAGGGGTCCCTTTACCTTTACCTTGCCCAAGTACATTTTCATATTTGCTTGATTTACCTTCCAGAACCTTATATGTGAACGAGCTGGTGTGTGTTTCCCTAGTAGAAGCCCATTCCCAAGTTGGTCTAATCATGAGCAGAACCTTCTAAATATTTGAGCTGCTCTCTCATTTAATGGCCGTTAGCCTTGTGTGTTTTCGGCTAAGGATAACCTTGGCTGACAGATTCTGGTTGTGGATATAATTTCTCTGAAGCTAGGTCTTTTGGGGGGGGGTCATCTTGTGTGAACACAATTTGCCAGTTCTGCAGGCTGGTATTGGCAAAACAAGGCAAGGGTCTCCCTGGAATGATGGTAGAAGATACATGCACAAAACACATACCCATGGGAGTGCTAAAAATAAAACCCTAGAATCATAGAATCATAGAGTTGGAATAGACCACAAGGGTCATCGAGTCCAACCCCCTGCCAAGCAGGAAACACCATCAGATTACACCCTAATTGTGTAAAAAAAAACAAAACAGTTGTTTTTTTCCAGACTTCTTTATGGTCCAGCTCTCACTTCCATACATCCCTACTGGGAAAACCGTAGCTTGAACTATACGGAGCCCATCTAGGAAAAGAAAAACTCGGATACTAAACCTCCTCTGTCTTGTGGTATATTTTTTGGGAGACGGAAAGGCTCAGGAGTGAGCGCTACACAAATCTGGAGCGGTTTGTATGGCACCTTGCACCAGCAACTCCTGCAGCCAAGCTGGGGCCAAACGTCTTGCTCTGCTTTCCTTTGGACCCCACCAGCGAGGCCGAGAAAGGGGGGGGGTCTTGTCGCCTGAGCAGCCCAAGACCACCATGGACACTGCCCAAGCTTGCACCCCGGGGAGGTCACTGCTGCAAATGTATTTTATTTTTATTTTTTTATAATATTTTATTAAGTTTTATCCATAAAGAAATTCAGAAAAATACAAAGACAAAAAAGGTACAAAGTTACAAAATACAAAAATACAAACATTAAACACAAAAAAGAAGAAAAGAAAAAAACACACACATAAAAAAAGAAAAGAAAACTCCCTCTTTTTAAATTTCTCATCTTTAGTTAACTTATTTTCCTGACTTCCTCACGCCTCCCTTTTTTGTATCCCTTTTTAAAAATTGGTTCAGCAAATTCATATCCTATTAGTTTATCTATTATCAATCCCATCTTACATTTTGCCTTGTTGCTAGAGCCCCTTCGATTCATTTCAATGTCATCAGCATTCAAAAATTTTACAATGTTTCTGCAAATAAGTTTTAAATTTCCTCCAATCTTCTTCCACCAACTCTTCTCCCTGGTCTCGGATTCTGCCAGTCATTTCCACCATTTCCATATAGTCTACTGCTGCAAGTGTATTTTAGATGCACAGTTTGGATGCAGGGCTGGGATAAATTTCTGCCTGAAACGCTGGCGAGTCTCTGTCAGGCCACACAGGCAATCTTGGGCCTGGGTGGACTGACGGCATCGTTAGCCCTTGATTCAGGACCACGAAGACTAGGATGTCTGCAAGAGAGTAAAGGATACTGAGCTGGGTGTGACGAGGCTCTGCTCCTATAATAATGCAACCATCGTAGGAATAATATTTTGCATGTACAAAATTGTATCGCTCAGCCAAACACAGGTTATAGCCAAAAAGCAAAAAAGGAAGAAAAGGAAAGCAGTGAGTGCACAATCTCAGAAGCATTTCTTTAAAAAAATAAATCCTTATAATAAGTCAGGTGGTTCTTATCTCTTATCTCTGGGAGCGCCTCCACCCCAATCGTTCTGCCCGGACACTGAGGTCCAGCGCCGAGGGCCTTCTGGCGGTTCCCTCCCTGCGAGAAGCAAAGCTACAGGGAACCAGGCAGAGGGCCTTCTCGGTGGTGGCGCCCGCCCTGTGGAACGCCCTCCCATCAGATGTCAAAGTGATAAACAACTACCTGACATCTGAAGGGAAGTTTTTAATGTGTGATGTTTTAGTGTATTTTTGGTCTCTGTGGAAGCCACCCAGAGTTGTTTGGGAAACCCAGCCAGATGGGCGGGGTACAAATAAATTATTATTATTATTATTATTATTATTATTATTATTAAGCGTAAGGGTGGACTCCTGAGGTTTTCCTAAGTTGGGAGGCTTCTGCCTCAAACTCCACTGCCTTGAGGCATGGCTAGTTTGGCCAAGCAAGACAGCAAATACCTGATTTTGTTGATGTTGCTGAGGGTGACAAGCAATTTAAGTATCGATCCCTCGGCTTTTCATACAACTTTACAGGATAATGTAGTAGTGTGTGATGTTTTGATGGGACTGACAGCTGGATTTCAAGCATGTTTTCATCTCTGTGTGTCTCTGTGCATCTATATCCAAATCCATGATGTACGCTCTGTTTTGCGGGGAAATGAGGTTGCTTGGCTCCTCGTTTTTTTCTTGCTTGTGTATTAGACCTTTCCTCTCCTGCCTTCTTGCAGAAAAGCTGCCTTAATCCCCACCTTAATGGCCCCATTACACACCCGTTAGCCTCCCAGGGAGAGCAAACCCAGCCTTTGCCTACTGAATAAACTTTGCCAGCTGGTTTCCCTTCTCCTTCCTGCCAAGCTAGGTTCATCTGGAAAGGGGTGTCAAAGGGAGAGAATCCACAACCCTCCCCAGAAAAGGCTTGTGTGTTCCTTCGCACCTTGTTAGCGGTGCAATTAGCCCTTCCTGAGTGGCCCATTAGCAGGGGGACCTAATCCATGGACCTCATTGTGGGGCCAAGTGATGCTTATAAGTGCAGCCTTGGAGGACAGCCAAATGGAAGCAGAAGCTAGAGGGATAGATATCAGCCATGTTCCATCTCCAGCTTTTGCTTCTCCTGGCATGGATGCCCGCCTTCCCTGGCAGACCCTCGTCTCCTGCCCATCTGGAGGCAGAGGGCTCCGAGGGCACGAGAGCCCAGGCCCTCAAGAGGCTGCTAGAGGTCTTTGGCATCGGGGACCCCCCTCAGTCTCCCCAGCACATCATCCGGCCTCCCCAGTACATGGTGGACCTCTACAACACGGTGGCCGATGACGATGGAGTCACCAAGGACCCGGACATCTTGGAAGGCAACACAGTGCGCAGCTTTCTGGACAAAAGTAAGAGGGGGCATTGGCAAGAGGGGTGCCAGGGTCTCTGGGGCACAAGGCAGGCATTCTTGGCGGGGTTTACAGGAGGGAGGTGATGGGCGGTTGTTGTTAGGGACCCCACCAAGGGCTGGAAACTTTCCCTCCCACAGAACCCCTAAAAGCAGTGCCTTTAGGATGGCTATCTAAAGCCCAGCGTGGGGAACCTTGCACCCTCTGGACGTGATGAACTACAACTCCCATCACCACCATCCCTGGGTCTGTTGGAGCTGATGGAAGCTGCAGCCGAGCAACATCTGGAAAAGCAAAGGTTCCCCCCACAGCTGGCCTAAAATCTGACACCTTTCCTTGTGATGAAGGCATTTGGCCTGTTTTATTTTATTTTATTTTTGCTTTTCAGGTTTATACATTCCATTAATTTTACAACCATTTTATAATTTCCAAACTCAACTCTCTCCCCCCTCTTTCTGCGGTTCCTTAAATTTATTCTTAATATCTTTTCTGCATATCCAAACTAACTTAATTTGCCCACTTATTCAACAACTTTAAATATGTTCTGTGGGTTATTACAATAATCCTGCCAATGTCCTTATCTGTTTACAATTTATCTGTCAATATTCACTAACCCATTTCCATTCTTTTCTAAAAAGTTTGTCTTGATTTCTAATTCTTCCGGCAAGTTTCACCATTTCTGCTTATTCCATAAGTTTTTGTATCTATTCTTTTTTTGCTGAAACTTCTGATTCTTTCCATTTTGGGGTGAGTAACATTCTTGCTGCTGTAGTAGCATACACGAATAATTTTCCATATAGTTTAGGTAGTTCTGTCCCTGTTGGCTTTTGGGGTTTGATCTTCACACAAACCTCTCCTTCAGTTTTTCTGAAGGACTCCAAAGCTTGCACACTGTTTTGTAAAAATTCAGCACAGCTGTGCAGAGATGGTGGTATTCTTATGCACAAAGCAGCACTGTCTTTCCTTCTTACTGTAAATATCTTTATATTTTATCCAGATCAGGAAATGATTCCTTGGAGCCAGGATAGCTCATTTGGTTAGAGTGTGGCGCCGATAAATGGCAAGGTTGCAGGTTTGATCCCTATATGGGAACGCTACATATTCCTGCGTTGCAAGGGACTTGGACCAGATCAGATCTTTCCAAACTTTTCACGTTGAGGACACACTTTTTTAGACGTGCATCATTTTGCAGCACAGTAATTCTGTTTTGCTAGCGAACCAGGGATTCACTTACAATTGCAAACATGCATTTTAACTTGCAGAGTCAGTTGCAGCAAAAATAACAGCCTTCTGGCATGTGTTAGCTTTCCAAAATATTTCACGTTTAGCGCACCTAAACAAATTGGGTTGTATCTACTCAGAGTCAACCTTTTAAAATTAATGGACCCAAGTAATTTGTATCCGTTGATTTCAGCAGGTCAGCTCTGACAGGGCTAATATCAGATGCAACCTATTTTCTCTTATTTTTAGGAGTGGGGGTGAGGTTAACGTCAAAATAAGTGTTGAAACTCACTCTTTTAAATGTCCACTTTCTGCACTCAAGTTATGTCCAGGTGACACAAAAAAATAAACGTAGTTGTGTTGGCCCCATCAAAATTTTTTCCATATTAGGACATTTCTTTACCAGGTCATCCGAAAATGTTACATGATCAGCTTGCAAGCTTTTGAGTCCCACAGAGCTCTTCCTCAGGTGAGGTGAAGAGTTCTGGAGAACCTGAAAGCTTGCACACTGTTCCCGTAACCTTTTTGTCAGCCTAATTTAGGAATATTTATTTATTTATTTATTTATTTATTTATTTTTTACCAACAACCAAAACACAAACAGTGAAACCCCCCAGGCGGCTGATACATTGGGTATACATAATCAATAATAACATATTCAAATCAACCATATGTACAATTCTATATATCTTAACACTCCATAAGGTTTATTTAACTTTTAACATTTTAGTTGCCCCAAATTGTTCAAACCTGCCCCAATAATTCAATATCTTCTCAAACCAATCCTCCTCACTGACCTTAAACCCTTTCATTTTATGTATCTTCTCAGTTAGATATTCTAAGATTATTATAATATTCAGTTTTTTCCTCCATCGGTTCACACCTAGCTCTTCTGCATTTTTCCAATTACCTGCTATAACTTATCTGGCTGCAATAACCATCAAATTTACCCATTTGCATTCCTCTTTTGTTTCTAACTCGGTGCTACTCAGGCTAATAAGAACCATTAATTTAGATATTTCCACCTTCCTACCCACAATTCCCAATATTTCTGTACCAATCTGTTTCCAGAATTCATTAACTAACGGACAATCCCACCAAAAATGTCTAATTTAGGAATTGCCCTAACATAGATATTTTTTTCCTCATGAGCCGCTGCAAACCACCTTTTAACATGGAATGTAGGAGGCGACACATGGCTGTTAGCTGGCCATGAAGGTTTTGGTAGCACCTGGGAAAAAAGGAGATTCTCAACATTCAAGGGCTGGTTTAAACCTACTCAATTTTCCTTGCAGAAATTTGGGCATATGCTGCTGTGTGTGCTTTCTCTGTAGCTCCCCACAAATGGCATTCTCTTTTTTTATATATAAAATTTTTATTGGTTTTTCACAATTTTTATAAACACAAACATTACACAATAACAACAAACAAACAAACAAACACATAAACAAACATGCATAATTTCAAATCCTTATTTCTTAAACCTTACTTCACCGACTTCCCCATACCTCCCCTTTCTGCATCCCAATTTCCAAATTCGTTTCAGCAAATCCTACCCCTTGATTTTATCCAATTTTCCCTTATTCTTTCCCTTTACTTAATCTTTTGCAGCTGTAATCCCCTTTTTTCAAAAACTTCAACATTTTAACATTCATTAATTTTACAATGTTTCTTAAGATAAATTTTAAATTTCTTCCAGTCTTCATCCACCGTCTCTTGCCCCTGATCACGGATTCTGCCGGTCATTTCACACAAGTGGCATTCTCTTTTCTTTTTTAAAAATAAATTTTATTAGTATTTTCCACACAACAACAACACGGAAGATATCAAAAAATAATACACAACACACAAAAATCAACATTTGAAATCTAAAAAAAGCAACAACAACAACAAAAACAAAACAAAAAAACCCAACTCCATATCTTGCAAGTTAATATTATAAACACTAAAACAACAAGACATTGACTTCCACCAATCCCACATCACCTCCTTTATCTCTTATTGTGTCTTCCTGTTTTCCTGTTATCTTTATCATCTCTATCCTAACATCTAGATATAAATCCTTCTTTCATATCCTTTCACTTCGCAAGGTTATTCCAGACTCAGATTTCTGTCCTCGAACCTTGACTTTTGAGGTATTCATTTAGGCACTCCCATTCTTTTTTAACTTCACTTTTTGGTTTTCGTCTTATTATATCTGTCAATTTGGCTAATTCTAAGTATTCTGAAAGCTTACATAACCATTCTCCCCTAGTGGGTAACTGATTCCCTTTCCAATACTCAGCCACCAGGATTCTTGCTGCAGACATTGCATATAAGAAAAAATTAGTTTTGTCTTTTGGAATATCGTCATTTAAAATTCCTAAAAGGAATGCCTCTGGCCTTTTACTATATGGTATTATTAATATACTCTGGGTTCTCTTCAGATCGTATAAATCTTTCGCCTTTTTTCACAAGTGGCATTTTCAAGGCTTAAAGCAGCCTTGGTCCCTGCCTCAAACACACAAAAGCGCTGGTACAGTGAACCCACCAGGCTTTTGTTGTTTTACCTGGGATCGGGACCCTCGATACACTTCCTTTGGGATTGATTGATTGATATTTATTACGGCCATTGGCCCGTCACATGACAGTTTCCCACCAACATATATATACTTAAACCTCCAAATTTAAAACAGCCAAAAACTTACAGAAAACAGACAAGAACCAAAGCAAAATAAGCAAAAGACCAACAACATACATTACAATAAATTTGCAACATAAACATCGCCCTCTGCTCATAAGTTAATAAAAGACATCAATGGTGGTATCACCTAGTTACATCCTAAAACATAGATCATGGTTTAAAAGGGTTATCCGAGCCGCACAGGAGTCCGTTTTTCTTCTTTAGGGATAGGATGCTGATCAAGAATCTGGCAACCGTGAGTGATCTTAGGGGGTCTTCATCATTTAGTAGATATCTCAGTTTGGCTTCATTCGAGTCCTTTGGGAAAATCCATTCCGTCTTGACATTCACTAGGGCTGATTGGAGCAATCCTTCTTCCCGTGCCATCTGCAAAGCGTTAACCTGTGCTTCGGAATGGTTGGGCTTCAGGAGAGCCGAGTTCGAATCTCGACCAAGCCCTCGATGCATTTACCAGCTATCCTTTATTCAGTTTCTCTCTCTCTCTCTCTCTCCCACTGCTTCCCTTTTCTGGTTTTGAGCCCTGAAATGCTGCCTATGAGCTACACTGAGAGAAAGGTGGGTTTCGTGGCTGAGCCAGGATCTGAACCCAGATCATCGCGGCATCAGCAGGTTTGCGGGGTGAGCATAGCAGTTCCTGTTCAGCTAAGCCTCTGGCAGCTGCTATTTTATTTGCCGGAAAGCGCTGCAGAAAAAAAAAAATGACTTTCCCAACATCTCTGTTTACCCCTGCTCTTTTAGCACTGAATCATCATCAACAACAATCTTTATTCCGGTCCAGAGACCCAACAAATTGTTGCAAAGCAATACACAATTCATACAGCCTGCCTCCAGGTTAAACAAGCATTTTGTTCAGAATATAGGGATCATTGGTTCTTGCCACCACCGATAAAAACTTTGCCACTGCTAATGTTCTAGCGTTTGTCCGGTCTTCCAATAGGAACCTGACATAGTGAGCCTCTGATTTTCCCGGGAAAGGTACCAGCAAGTGTAATATCAGTCCAGCCCTGGCTTGCTCATATTTCGCACAGTGCAACAAAATATGTTTTATGGGATCGATGTCTTGAGCACACGAGCAAAGTCTGTCCTGGTAGGGGACTCCTCTCAACACTGCAGAAGGAAAGACGTTTAGTCTGGCTTTGGTGAAAAGCCTTCGATAGTTTGGTACTGTCAGGTTTTTAATGTAAGATGTTAACTTAAAGACATGCCTATATTGTACTCCTACTGCCAGCAGACTGCGTGTGATCGAGATCGCAAGTCACTGTGTAGCACTGAATCTGAACAAATGGAAATTGAATGTGGACGAGCCTTGAGAGCGACAAAAGGACATTTTTAATAACCTTCCCTTCCTCCCTCTCCAGCTCACGGGGACCAGATGCGATTCCTCTTCATCTTGTCCAGCGTGGCAAAGAACGAGAGAGTCCTCACGGCTGAGTTGCACCTCTTCAAGCTGCGGGCGAGGGCAGCCGATGGACCTTTTCCCAGAAGGGAGCACTTCTGCCAGGTAAATGGCCAAAGCCTTCCCCGAGAGCTCCGCTCTTTCCATGCCCAGAGGCACTCTTGACTTCTGAAGACCCAGTTGCCGGGAATCGCACTCCCCATAGAAGCTGGGTCAATAATGGTCAAGTCTTCCTCGTGTGCTGAATCATAGAATCCTAGAGTTGGAAGAGACCACAAGGGCCATCGAGTCCAACCCCCTGCCAAGCAGGAAACACCATCAGAGCACTCCTGACATACGGTTGTCAAGCCTCTGCTTAAAGACCTCCAAAGGAGGAGACTCCACCACACTCCTTGGCAGCAAATTCCACTGTCGAACAGCTCTTACTGTCAGGAAGTTCTTCCTAATGTTTAGGTGGAATCTTCTTTCTTGTAGTTTGGATCCATTGCTCCGTGTCCGCTTCTCCGGAGCAGCAGAAAACAACATTTCTCCCTCCTCTATGTGACATCCTTTTATATCTTTGAACATGGCTATCATATCACCCCTTAACCTCCTCTTCTCCAGGCTAAACATGCCCAGCTCCCTTAGCCGTTCCTCATAAGGCATCGTTTCCAGGCCTTTGACCATTTTGGTTGCCCTCCTCTGGACACGTTCCAGTTTGTCAGTGTCCTTCTTGAATTGTGGTGCCCAGAACTGGACACAGTACTCCAGGTGAGGTCTGACCAGAGCAGAACATTAGAAGCTTCCAAGTATCTAGTAAAAAACAACCCCCAAACCCTTCAAAATGTGCCCTCGTCAATTTTTGGCAGGGATCTTGGACAATATTCATGATTTTTCACAGTACCTTTGTGCTTGCTTAAAAGTTGTTTCATACATTTTCCCTCCTGGTCTCGTTTTCTGTTAATAGCTGAAGTTACACGGCAGTGGAGCATAAACAGGAAACTTGTTTTGTTCTGCTGATTTACTGTATCAGCACTTCCCATGTTTAAATTTGGTCCTCTACGGTACCGCTGATATTCTTATTTGGTGTTTCGTTTTGGTTGAAGGACTTTTCTGGCAGAATTCAACATAGTACACACTTAGCCCTTGAAATTAAAGGTCAGGATGTCTGCTCTTTTAATAATCAACGCCTGTCAAGTGAGCAGACGCATTAATTGAAAAACATGACGAAAGCAAAAAAAAAAATTAAATTTCTTTTAGGCTGATTGGTCTGGCAGCCTAAGAGAAGTGGGGCTTAGGGTATCTATGGTCCGAAAAGTTTTGCAGAAAAATGTTCCAGACGTGTTTATTGATTATGATAAGGAGAAGAAGGCAGTCCATTCTCCCCTCTAAAATAAAATAAAATAAAATAGCCTTCCTTGTGCGCAACATATCACGGAATCATAGTTGGAAGGGACCACACGGGTCATCTAGTCTGACCCCGCTAAAATGCAGAAATCTTTTGCCCAATGTGGGGCTCATGGCCCTGTGACAGAGCCTCATGCTCTACTGAATGAACTATCGCCCACAGCCCTCCACTGCTTGCTTGTCTCCCCCCCAAAAAAATCTGGTTTGAGTCTGGAAGCTTCCAACTCGAAGCAGTTGTTCCCTTACCTTTCCCGCCCGGACCTGGCCACAGTGACCCATGCGACGGTCACCTCCAGACTTGACTACTGTAATTCGCTCTACGCGGGGCTGCCCTTGAAGCTGTCCCAGAAACTCCAGCGGGTGCAGAATGCCGCGGCGAGGCTCCTTACGGGATTGCATTCACCCAGTGCGTTACCAACTGCACTGGCTCCCGGTGGAGTACAGGGTCAGGTTTAAGGTGCTGGTTTTGACCTTTAAAGCCCTATGTGGCCCAGGACCCTTGTACCTACGGGACCGCCTCTCCTGGTATGCCCCGCGGAGGACCTTAAGGTCCACAAATGACAACATTTTGGAGGTTGCAAGGTGGTTAGATTGGTCTCAACTAGGGCCAGGGCCTTTTCAGTACTGGCCCCGACTTGGTGGAACGCTCTTGTCACAAGAGACTGGGGCCCAGTAGGACTTGACATCTTTCCACAGGGCCTGCAAGACACAGCTGTTCCGCCTGGCCTTTGGTTTGGACTCAGTCTGACCCTTCTGTTTCCCTCCCCTTACGGTTTTTATCTATGGGCTACTTTTAAAATGAGGCTGCATTTTAACCTGTATTTTACTGTGATTTTATTGGTGTTAGCTGCCCTGAGCCCGGCTCTGGCCGGGGAGGGCGGGGTATAAATAAATTTTATTATTATTATTAAACAACTGTTGACATCCGAATCCTCTTTCCAAGCCCTGGGGGCTGCCGCCGCTGCCCCACAGAGCTTTGAAAGAAGTTGCAAATTATGTTTCCAGAGAGCATGTGCAGAGTGCTTCCCCCCCCTGCAGCACCTCGGGGTGGGATTTCACGTGAATTGCTTAAACAGGCTCGATTCGAAGGGACATTTACAAACTGGAGCACTCTGGGGCTGGTGTGAGCAAGACCTGATTTCTTTGGCTTACCTTACTCTCTCTCTCCATCCTTTCAGGTGAGCATTTATCAGGTCCTTGACAAAGACAGCATGGATACCCCTGAAGGAAAGAAGCTACTGTCTGCTAAACTCCTTGCCGTGCAGGGAACCGGCTGGGAGGTCTTCGCCATCACGCAAGCAGTGAGTTTGTTTTGATGCCTTTTTTAGAGTCTGCTCTACGTTGACCACAGAGGTTTCCTTTTTAAAAAAAATCATAATAATTTTTATTGATTTGAACATGTAAATTATAAAATGTACCACACAACTTTATCACTTATACAGTCTTTTTAGACTTCCATCAGCACCTCTGAAAATCCACCGTTGTAATCACTTCTTCTGCATTTCTCAATTTTATATTACTTTTAAATCTCTTAACGAATCATCCCCCCTTTATCCATTTTTGTAATAATTCCAATAATACTCCTCACAAAACTTTTTGCAAACCTACAAACATCGTCTGATCTTCACAAATACTTTTCAAATAGTCCGTAAATTTACTCCAGAAATTCTGGTCCCGCCGGTTTCGAATCTTTCCTATCTAATTCTGCATAGTCCATTAACTTCAATCGTCGGTAATTCTTCTTGCTTCCATTTTTGGGCTAGTAATATTCTTGCTGCTGTTGTTGCATATAAAAAAAGCTTACATTCCTTTCTATTTATATCACTCCCCACAATGCCCAGTAAAAATGCTTCTGGTTTCTTTATAAATGTATATTTCAACGTTGCAGGTCCGCTCCTGGATGGACAAGGAGAGCAGTAACCAGGGGTTGTTGGTCACAGTGCGGTCCCTCAATGGGCACCCCCTGGACGATGGAGCCGTGCAGTTCGCGTCGGGCAGAGATCACCACGAGAGCAAACGGCCCATGCTGGTTCTGTTCACCGACGACGGGCGTCGGGGAGCCCTGTTGCCCACCAACCCCTTCTTAGGTGAGTAAAGAAAGATATGTTTTTGTCTATCGGTGTGGCAGGATCAAGGACATTGCTGTAATGAAAGGGGACATCAAAGACTGTCGCATCCGTAGTGAACTTGGAATAATGCACACACCCATTTTTTTATTCATTTTATAACACAAATAAACAACACAAACAGAAAAACCAACAATACAAACAAATTCTTGTCTTGTCCTCCCCCCCCAAAACATTCGTAGGTGGGCTTCCCCCAATCCCCCAATCTGATTTTCATTTTACCTCTTCTTTAGCAGTTACATATATCATAATTTCCACCCATATTTTTTTTATCACACTTTTAACCATAAAAAATCTTCACATTTTATTACTTACAGATAATACTGTTTAAAAATACACTACCTCCTACTTCTAACCCTACAGCCTATATCCACTTCCAAAGCTATTCTAAGATTTAAATATTAACATATTTTTTCCCAAATATTCCTTAAATTTCTTCCAATCTTCTTCCACCGTCTCTTCTCTCTGGTCTCGGAGTCTCCCGGTCAGTTCAGCAAGTTCCATATAGTCCAAGGAAGAAGGCACTTTCGTCGCCTACTTTCCATCGTACGCTCATGTCCTCCCCACTCCTTGGCACTTGAAATATCCATTTTTAGGATCCACCTTATTGCTGTGACTGTAATTCTTCAGCAGACCACCCAAGAATGGCTCTGATGGCCAAGAAGGCAGTTTTCTGCATGAAGGGAGGGGAAAGTGGGGTTCATCTAACTGGGAAGGTAGATCATTCAGAACAGCCTTTCTCAACCTGTGGGTCCCCAGATGTGGTTGGACTACAACTCCCATCATCCCTAGCTAGCAAGGCCAGAGCTCAGGGATGATGGGAGTTGTGGTCCAACCACATCTGGGGACCCACAGGTTGAGAACTGCCGATCTAGAAGGAAAAGTCTGGTCCTAAATCTCTGCTGCGAGAAGAAAAGCCTCAGAAGTAAACCCTAGGCCTTCACAAATCCAGAGTAGAGTCCCTAAGACAGTTGTACAGTGGTACCTCAGGTTAAGTACTTAATTCGTTCCAGAGGTCCGTTCTTAACCTGAGTCTGTTCTTAACCTGAACCACTATTTGTGGGTTAGCAGAGTCTGTAACCTGAAGCGTATGTAACCCGAGGTACCACTGTACAGCTCCTTCCAGCAATTTCTGCAGCCAAACGGGTGCCAAAACTCTTGTGCCCCAGGGAGGTCATTTCAATGTTTCACCTTCGTAGGTGCACTCCATTGTCTCTCAAGACAACACTTTAAATTTTATTTTGCAACGTGGCACTTTTAAATGACTGCGGGAGGGCGGCATCTAAACGTTATAAGCGAACGTTAATCTACTCAACTGGCCGTTCACGCTACTCACAGCTGTCCATGGAGGCGCAGGTCAGTTCTGTGTCCAGGCCAGCTGTCTACCAGCTCCATCTGGTACGCAGGATGAGTCCCTCCCTGCCCGCAGACTGTCTCGCCAAAGTGGTGCATGCTCTGGTTATCTCCCGCTTGGACTACTGCAATGCGCTCTATGTGGGGCTACCCTTGAAGGTGACCCGGAAACTGCAATTAATCCAGAATGCGGCAGCTAGACTGGTGACCGAGAGCGGCTGCCAAGACCATATAACTGGTCCTGCAAGACCTACATTGGCTCCCAGCACGTTTCTGAGTACAATTCAAAGCGTTGGTGCTGACCTTTAAAGCTTTAAACAGCCTTGGCCTGTGTACCTGAAGGAGTGTCCCCACCCCCATCGTTCTGCCCGGACACTGAGGTCCAGGTCTGAGGGCCTTCTGGCGGTTCCCTCAATGCAAGAAGTGAGATTGCAGGGAACCAGGCACAGGGCCTTCTCAGTGGTGGCGCCCGCCCTGTGGAACGCCCTCCTGTCAGATGTCAAGGAAATAAACAACTCTCTGACTTTTAGAAGACATCTGAAGGCAGCTCTGTTTGGGGAAGTTTTTGATGTTTGGTGTTCTATTGTGGTTTTAATATTCTGTTGGGAGCCGCCCAGATGGGCGAGGTATGAATAAGAAATTATTATTATTATTATTATTATTATTATTATTATTATTATTATTACTACTCTGATCTCGTTCTCTCCTGCTTAGAATTGTCCCATCAGAACGCGGCCCTTCCTGGACACCTGGCAGGCCCCAAATCCAACGGCACACGGACCCCTCGCTCAGTGGACCACCAGTTCCCTTGCCAGAGGCTCCCGCTCTCCGTGGACTTTGAGGAAATCGGGTGGTCCGGCTGGATCATCTCTCCCCGGGGGTACAACGCCTACCATTGCAAAGGTTCCTGCCCCTTCCCGCTGGGGGAGAACATGAGGCCCACGAACCACGCTACCGTCCTCTCCATCATCAATGCCCTGAAGCTCAGCCAGGAAGTCAGCGGCCCCTGCTGCGTGCCGGACAAGCTGTTCTCCATCAACCTGCTATATTTCGACGATGACGAAAACGTGGTGCTTAAGCAGTACGATGACATGGTGGCAGGGAGCTGTGGCTGCCACTGAGCCACACGCCTCTGTCGTGTGGGAATGTTCAGGGAGGCAGGAGAGGATATGTTGTTTATTAATATCCTTCTTAACTTGGGCTAGCAGAGTTTTTGGGTTGTTGTTGTTGTTTAGTCGTGTCCGCCTCTTCGTGACCCCATGGACCAGAGCACGCCAGGCACTCCTGTCTTCCACTGCCTCCCGCAGTTTGGTCAGACTCATGTTTGCAGCTTCGAGAACACTGTCCCACCATCTCATCCTCTGTCGTCCCCTTCTCCTTGTGCCCTCCATCTTTCCCAGCATCAGGGTCTTTTCCAGGGAGTCTTCTCTTCTCATGAGGGGGCCAAAGTCTTGGAGCCTCAGCTTCAGGATCTGTCCTTCCAGTGAGCACTCAGGGCTGATTTCCTTAAGAATGGAAAGGTTTGTTCTTCTTGCAGTCCATGGGACTCTCCAGAGTCTCCTCCAGCACCAGAATTCAAAAGCATCCATTCTTTGGCGATCAGCCTTCTTTATGGTCCAGCCCTCACTTCCATACATCACTACTGGGAAAACCAGAGCTTTTACTATACGGACCTTTGTTGGCAAGGTGATGTCTCTGCTTTTTAAGATGCTGTCTAGGTTTGTCACTGCTTTTCTCCCAAGAAGCAGGCGTCTTTTAATTTCGTGGCTGCTCTCACCATCTGCAGTGATCATGGAGCCCAAGAAAGTAAAATCTCTCACTGCCTCCATTTCTTCCCCATCTATTTGCCAGGAGGTGATGGGCCCAGTGGCCATGATCTTCGTTTTTTTCGATGCTGAGCTTCAGACCATATTTTGCACTCTAGCAGAGTTTTACATTCCCCTTTTAAATGCACAGTGGATAGCTGGTTGGAGGCTTGTTTAAGCCTCTCAATACAGTCATACCTCGGGTTACAGACGCTTCAGGTTGCGTTTTTTCAGGTTACGGACCGCCGAAGCCCGGAAGTACCGGAACGGGTTACTTCCAGGTTTTGGCGGCCGTGCATGTGCAGAAGTGCTAAATTGTGCTTTGTGCATACGCAGAAGCGCCAAATCACAACCCACGCGTGCAGGCGCGGGTTGCGAACGCTGCGGGTTGCGAACATGCATCCCGCATGGATCACGGTCACAACCCGAGCACCCACTATATTAGATACCTGGTAAGCTCCCTTATATCCCTCTTAAAAGAATAAACGCGCCACAATGTTGTGTAAAGTATATGAAAGAAGTTTACTCGCATCATCAGTTCACAGTTGGATCCCTGAAGGCAGACTTAGTTACAAATACGTACGTGTGGATCTACCCCATATGGGGGTTTAATCCTGGCAGTTCACACGAGGAAAGGAAGATGGAAAAGGAAGAATCAAAGAGAGGGGGTGTGCCTTGCCATTTTGTTACCTGGGCAGGTAAGGCCATGCCCACCTCTAGTCACATGCAAAGGAAGTATGTCCCAGCCAGGAGGGAACAGGAAGTTCTCGACTGGCTGGACCTAACATTCCCCTGCATGGCCACTCTAGGAAAACAAGGAATGTTGTACTTGACTGCTACTTATGTATCACATCCCTCATGTTGCTCAGCATGGGCCGTGTCTCACCATTGGTGGCCCCCATATTAGAAACGCCAGCCAGCGCCTGTTCTCTAAGCCTGTTTTGGCCCCGTCGCCAACCCCTGCATGCAACCTCCATTCTCCTGGGGTTGTAGGGAAAGCCAGCGTTCTGGAATTGAGTGTTGCGTATTCATAAACCTGCCATTGAATGGAATTTCCTTTTTGGGGAGAGGTGAGGGAAGGCGAGGAAGGAGTGGGTGTGTGTAAAGCAAAAAGAAGTTAGTTGGAAAACATGGTCTCAGGCCAAAGGATCTTCTCAATACAGAATGTACTATACTGTAAATATCCAAAGTGTTAATATATATATATGTTTGTGTGTGTGTGTGTATATGTACAGATGATGTTTTTTTCAGCTACGTCAGACTCAAAAGAGTAGACTAGCTGAAGCCAATGGAATTAAGCGAGTCACACCCAGATGGGTCTGGGTCTAGAATCATAGAGCTGGAAGGGGTTCCTGTGGTCATCTAGTCTGACCCCGACACGCAGGAATCTCTGCTAAAGAATCCTTGACAGATGGCCACCCAACCTCTGCTTGTTGACAACCCACGGAGGAGAGCCCATCGTTTTCTGAGGGCCTACTCTGAGTAGGATTTAGTTGGATACAAATACTGGATGCTCCCTGTACAGAGACACTTGTAAATATTTGTAAAATATTTTGTTATGGCTTTCATTATTATTTTGGCGTGTGCTGTGTTTCATGTGGTACTGTTTTCCTATTAAAGACCAAACTAGACTTCTTCTCTAAATAGTATTCTTGTCTTAAGTGGGGGTTGAGACAGGCGAGAAGGTGATTCACCAAGATTTGTGAAACTGCAAAGGAAAATTAAGATCTAAATCCAAACTGAGGGGTAAGGTAAAGGGACCCCTGACCATTAGGTCCAGTCGTGGCCAACTCTGGGGTTGTGGCGCTCAACTCGCTTTATTGGCCGAGGGAGCCGGCGTACAGCTTCCGGGTCATGTGGCCAGCATGACTAAGCCGCTTCTGGCGAACCAGAGCAACGCATGGAAATGCCGTTTACCTTCCTGCCAGAGTGGTACCTATTGATCTACTTGCACTTTGACGGGCTTTCAAACTGCTAGGTTGGCAGGAGCAGGGACCGAGCAACGGGAGCTCACCGCATCGTGGGGATTCGAACCGCCAACCTTCCGATCGGCAAGTCTTTAACCCACAGCACCACCTGCGTCCCTAAACTGAGGGGTAGTGTATTGGCATTTCAACAGCTGGTGTCCCGTGACTGATTTATGGTCTGCCCGGCACTTTTGGTGAGCCCTATTTGCTCACCTAAATAAATTCAAACAGTGCAACAAACCAAAAAATACTGGAAACAGAATTGTAAAGTTGGGTGGGGTCACCACAGGTCATCTAGTCCAGCCCCCTGCAATACAGGAACCACAGCTCAAGAAACCCTGACCGCCACCTTCTGAGAATGGTCAGAAAGTTCTCTAGAATCTCCTTTCTTGCAATTTGAACCCATTGGTTTGGGTCTGGCCCTCTGCGGCACCGGAGAACAAGCTTGCCCCATCTTTCACGCGAAAGCCCTTTAGATATTAGATGCTCTTTAGATATTAGAAGAGGGACGCAGGTGGCATTGTGGGTTAAACCACAGAGCCTAGGACTTGCCGATCAGAAGGTTGGCGGTTCGAATCCCCGCAAAGGGGTGAGCTCCCGTTGTTCGGTCCCAGCTCCTGCCCACCTAGCAGTTCGAAAGCACGTCAAAGTGCAAGTAGATAAATAGGTACCACTCCGGCGGGAAGGTAAACGGCGTTTCCGTGTGCTGCTCTGGTTGCCAGAAGCCTTTTAGTCCTGCTGGCCACATGACCAGCTGTACGCCAGCTCCCTCAGCCAATAAAGCAAGATGAGCGTCACAACCCCAGAGTCTGTCACGACTGGACCTAATGGTCAGGGCTCCCTTTACCTTTACCTTACACAACAATACAAGCTTAATTTAGAAGAAATCTTTACAGCAGGAGCAGCAACAGAAAAAAGTTTTAAAAGGGGGGGGGGAGGGAAAGGAGGAAAAAGGAACAATTTTAAGAGAGACAGAAAAGATCCTGGAATTGAACCCAGAGGGTGTGACTCCCCCTGATTCTTCTCCTTCACCTGGGAATTAGTAGATCCTGGCAACCTCATTGTGGTCAGGCTCTACGGCTCAGAAACCCTGACCTGTCGAGACATTTAATCCTAGATTAGCATGCTCGCTCCAGCTTGCTCCCTCTTTCAGCCGATGCAGACTTTAGCTTGCCGCTGCGAAAGTTCCAAAATGTTGATATTATCGAGACCAATCACTTTCCACAGGTTTTCTAGTCTGTTTCAGTGGCTCTCTGGGATGCAGAAGGGCACCAGAATTTCTTGATGGCTTGCATTTAGCGGCGATTCTAAGGTCGCACTGTGCGTATCTGGAAAAGTGCCATTTCAAGAACTAACAATGTGCCTATTAAGCGACTAGGTGAAATGGGGTCAGAGGTGAGTCTCGGGGCTGGACGACCCCTGCAAGAGCACATTACCAAAGGGGTGAAATGCCACCATTTACATTTTAACTCCAGGGTTTCCCAAACTTGAGTCCCCAGCTTTTTGTGTGTGTACTACAATTCCCATCATGGGTGGCGCTGTGGGTTAAACCACAGAGCCTAGGACTTGCCGATCAGAAGGTTGGTGGTTCGAATCCATGCGATGGAGTGAGCTCCCGTTGCTCGCTTTATTGCCGAGGGAGCCGGCGTTCAGCTTCTGGGTCATGTGGCCAGCATGACTAAGCCGCTTCTGGCAAACCAGAGCAGCGCACAGAAACGCTGTTTACCTTCCCGCCAGAGCGGTACCTATTTATCTACTTGCACTTTGACGTGGCAGGAGCAGGGACCGAGCAATGGAAGCTCACCCCGTCGCGGGGATTCGAACCACCGACCTGATCGGCAAGCCCTAGGCTCTGTGGTTTAACCCACAGCGCCACCCGCGTCTTGCATTTTAAGTTAGAGCTTAATAATTATTTCACTATTAATATACTTCTTAATTGTTTTTCACTATTAATATACTTCTTAAAAAAGGGACGCGGGTGGTGCGGTGGTCTAAACCACTGAGCCCAGGGCTTGCCGATCGGAAGGTCGGTGGTTCGAATCCCCGCGACGGGGTGAGCTCCCGTTGCTCGGTCCCTGCTCCTGCCAACCTAGCAGTTCGAAAGCACGTCAAAGTGCAAGTAGATAAATAGGTACCGCTTCGGCGGGAAGGTAAACGGCGTTTCCGTGCACTGCTCTGGTTCACCAGAAGCGGCTTAGTCATGCTGGCCACATGACCCGGAAGCTGGACGCCGGCTCCCTTGGCCAGTAAAGCAAGATGAGCGCCGCAACCCCAGAGTCGGCCACAACTGGACCTAACAGCCAGGGGTACCTTTACCTTTATACTTCTTAATTGTATTTCAGTTCAACAATTACTTTGATAAATTACATATTTTGTTTTGTTCAAATGGCTTTAGATACCTTGTTAGGTCCACAAATAACCATATAGCATATATTCAACACAAAAAACAGTGACAATTTGTTGTTGACAACGGGCAGCTGGACGTATAAAGGGCCCCGTTACCTTCAGTAGCTTAGGGCCCCATCAAACCGAAATCCGGCCCTGAGCTCAGCCCATTCATTTTTCAATGAACCACGGGACTCTTTGAGTCCGGCTGCCAGCAGACAAACCATTTCTCCTTAGTCCCTTTTATCATCTAGCCAGTTTGCTGTGGTTCAACTGCCATGGCTGACTTTCTCAGCAGAACAAGGGGTGCTGGCAATTTTTTGGATGACGACCCATGCACAAAATTTGCTGTGGCGCCTTTTTTTGAGTGGCTGTCTATAAGCTCCTTGTGTCCGTTCCAAGTCCTGTTGGCAGAGACCCCATGCACACAAAAGCGAAAGGTCTTTCACCCTTGATTTTATTTTTAAAAAGTCAAAAAACCCACCCTAGATACCTCTCTTCTCCAGACCTGTTTACATATCCATCTTAAGTTGTTGTGATACTCTCTCAGCTTTATATCCAAGGTTCTAGTCCCCAAGGACTTTAAAAAGTGAGAGTGGCTTAAAGCCAGGCAACGTAACATGCAAAATTAGGCCCTGCTCTCTCAGTGTTAGATGGGACACGGGTGGCGCTGTGGGTTAAACCACAGAGCCTAGGACTTGCCGATCAGAAGGTCGGCGGTTCGAATCCCTGCGATGGGGTGAGCTCCCGTTGCTCGGTCCCTGCTCCTGCCAACCTAGCAGTTTGAAAGCGCACCAGCGCAAGGAGATAAATAGGTACTGCTCCGGCGGGAAGGTAAATGGCGTTTCCGTGTGCTGCTCTGGTTCGCCAGAAGTGGCTTAGTCCTGCTGGCCACATGACCTGGAAGCTGTACGCCGGCTCCCTCGGCCAATAAACCGAGAGGAGCGCCGCAACCCCAGAGTCGGCCAAGACTGGACCTAATGGTCAGGGGTCCCGTTACCTTTACTTTACCCTCACTGTTTGTGATGGAATCACGCGTGACGTATGGGTGCGTCCTTATAAGTCTGGAGGAACTATTTTCGGGTTCTGTGAGTGTATTCCATTGCAGAGGCAAAACCAGGGCCATAGGCAAGCAAGCAAGCCCCTCATCTGCACTGCACATTTTTATTTTTAAATGTCTTATTTATTTGCTTTTCTGATAACCTTCCACATCAACAAAGCATAAACAAAAAAAATGACGCAACAAAGAAAAACCTTTCAAAGAATCAACAAACAAAAAAATCAGAAAACATTGCTTGACTTCCTGTCCTCTCTCTCCATGGTTCTTTTGAACCCCATTTTCCCCTCGTGTTTTCTTAGTTCACCCCGTCTATCGCAACCGCTTTTATATACTTTATTTATTTCCTACTCTGCTGAAAATTTTTACCATCCTGCTAGGTAAATTGTTTGTTTATAATACTTTCCCATATATTCCATAAATAGCATCCAGTCCTCTTCATATCTTTCATCATTTTGTTTTCTTATTCTAGAGGGCACCCCTGAAAACTCTGCATATTCTAACTGTTTAATATGCCAGTCTTCCTTTGCTGGCACTTTATCTGTTTTCCATTTTTGCACTAATAATACGCGGCCGGCCGCTGTAGCATACAGAAACAAATTTCTCTGTTGGAAACTTATGTTGCTAATAACCCCGGCAATAATGCTTCTGGGTTTTTAGCAAAATGTTTTTTTAATGTTTTTTAAAAGTTCGGTGGCGACACGGGTGGCACTGTGGATTAAACCACAGAGCCTAGGATCAGAAGGTCGGCGGTTCGAATCCCAGTGACGGGGTGAGCTCCCGTTGCTTGGTCCCTGCTCCTGCCAACCTAGCAGTTTGAAAGCACGTCAAAGTGCAAGTAGATAAATAGGTACCACTCCTGCGGGAAGGTAAATGGCGTTTCCGTGCGCTGCTCTGGTTCGCCAGAAGCGGCTTAGTCATGCTGGCCACATGACCCAGAAGCTGTACACCGGCTCCCTCGGCCAATAAAGCGAGATGAGCGCCGCAACCCCAGAGTTGGTCACGACTGGAACTAATGGTCAGGGGTCCCTTTACCTTTACTTTAAAAGTTCGGTATAAATCGTTTCCCAATAATTATTTGTGTTATTGGGTTGTTGTTTTTATTCTGATGGTATATGTTATTCTGATGGTATATGTTGTGATCTATTCTGTGAGAATGCCGGGTATAGGACAGTATATAAACTCAGTATATAAGAAGAAGAAGAAGAGTTTGGATTTGATATCCCGCTTTATCACTACCCTAAGGAGTCTCAAAGCGGCTCACATTCTCCTTTCCCTTCCTCCCCCACAGCAAACACTCTGTGAGGTGAGTGGGGCTGAGAGACTTCAGAGAAGTGTGACTGGCCCAAGGTCACCCAGCAGCTGCAGGTGGAGGAGCGGGGAAGCGAACCCGGTTCACCAGATTACGAGTCCACCGCTCTTAACCACTACACATCACTGGCTCTAATAATAATAAATAAATGTGGCCCTTTGCAAATGAAGCATACCCTTCCAAAAAGACCACAAAACTCTGCCTGCTTCTTCTACTGGCTCCCTCGCCTGGCATTGGAGGGCGGCCGCGGTGACGGCTGAGGGGTGGGCCGCCCCGGCGGTGGCGCAAGGTGGGTGTTGAGAGCCTCTGGGTGGGCATGGTGAGCCTGCGGTTGGGGAGCGAGGTGGTGTGAGCAGTGGACGGGAGAATGGGGCATTTGGGGGTGAGGGTGCCCCGTCTGGTGGGTGACGGGGTGCCCCTGATGGACGGGATGGTACCCGTGGCGGGCATGGGCCTGATGCGAAGCTTGCTGGCCGGGGATGATGTACTCAGCGCAGCAGCACTCGGTGAACTTCCTCCAGGCTCTGGCCTTGAGGTTGAGTTTCCGCGAGAGCTTGAGAGACAGGGTGGTCTCATTCTCGTGAGACTTCAGCTTGGCGTAGTAGTCGGAGAACTTGTTGTAGAGGATGGAGATGGGCATGCCGTTCAAGATGATGCCAAAGGAGATGCAGCCAAAAGCCACCATGCGCCCCAGAAATGTGTCCGGAACGGTGTCCCCGTAGCCCACCGTAGAGAGGCTGACCTAGAGAGGAGGAAGAGAATGACACAGAACCGAAACAGGATTGGGCCTCGTTTGCAAGCAGTGAAGATGCACGCCTGCCTTGCGGCTCATCGAGAGCATGCCAGAAAGTCCCCGGATTCCTGCATTGTGAGATGGGACCCTTGGGGACGTAGGTGGCGCTGTGGGTTAAACCACGGAGCCTAGGACTTGACGATCAGAAGGCCGGCGGTTCGAATCCCTGCGACGGGGTGAGCTCCTGTTGCTCGGTCCCAGTTCTTGCCAACCTAGCAGTTTGAAAGCACACTGGTACAAGTAGATAAATAGGTACCGCTCCAGCAGGAAGGTAAACAGTGTTTCCGTGCGCTGCTCTGGTTCACCAGAAGTGGCTCAGTCCTGCTGGCCACATGACCCGGAAACTGTTCTCCGGCTCCCTCGGCCAATAAAGCGAGATGAGCGCCGCAACCCCAGAGTCGTTCGCAACTGGACCTAATGGTCAGGGGTCCCTTTACCTTTTCCTTTACCCTTGGGGGTCCGTTCCAAGCCTGCAATTCTATGAGACAATGCACCCAAATCAGCTTGGCTTGTTCCCTGCCATCTCGTGCCCTAAGCACCCAGTGAGCTAAGCCTTTTTTATGCCCACTCCACTAGGTAAAGGTAAAGGAGCCCTGGGGTTGTGGCGCCCATCTCGCTTTCAGGCCAAGGGAGCCAGCGTTTGTCTGCAGACAGCTTTCCTGGTCATGTGGCAAGCAGGGCTAAACCACTTCTGGCGCAACGGGACACCATGACGGAAACCAAAGCCCACAGAAACGCCGTTTACCTTCCCGCCGGAGTGGTACCTATTTATCTACTTGCACTTTGACGTGCTATCGAACTGCTAGGTTGGCAGGAGCAGGGACAGAGCAATGGGAGCTCACCCCATTTGTGGACTCAAACTGCTGATCTTCCGATTGGCAAGCCCAACAGGCTCAGTGGTTTAGACCACAGCGCCACCTGCATCCCTAGACCCGTTTTGCTCAGCATCCCTTAAGCACCAAGCAGATTGCTGTGGTCTGCAGGAGGCAGGGGCATAGCGTGTGTTGCCTGTGCCCGGGGCAAGGCTGGGTGGGCTAATGGTCTGATTCCACACGATTAAATCAGGAGCAGGGGGAGGTTGAGACGGGTGGGCAAGGGCTACTCATCCATCACCTGATTGACCCATGTCAAAGGTGACCCACAGGCTTAGGGTGTCAGGGATTGGTAGGATGCAGAGGAATGCTGGGAGGAGCCAGCTGGGATCCCACAAGGGAAGAAGTTTCAGAGCCTGGGGACTGGGGGTGGGACAGCAATGAGCGGTCAGAGAAGACTGTGAGGAGGTTTGGAATCTGAAGAGGCAACAGGGTTTAGTGAGCTGGAAGAGTCTGCGACAGAGATAAGTCCAAAATCAGAGGCAGAAGCTGAAGCAGGGGAGGAGGGAGGCCAAGAAGCAGAGAAAAGACACAGGTCTCTCTCCCTCCTCCTTTGTGTCCCAGAACCCAGAATGAAGAGAGAGGAGCAAAGACAGGCACGCAGGCGCAGTCTCCAATTGCTTGGGGGGGGGGACCCTGGAGAGGTGGAGACTGACGGCTGGGGGGGAGGCAGGGACCTTTAGCCTTGGCAACTGCTTCATGGAGGCAAGACCTACCGGATATGAGTTGCTGTGCTCATTAGGCCTGACACTCTTTATTGCTAACAAAGAGTTAACTCCAGCCTGCTCGGTGTGATTTATTGCTGGCTCGCTCCCTGGGTCTGTTTCACCAGGGCATTATCCACAGGGGGCGCACTGTTAAAGCAGCACCCGGCAGGGTTGGACCCCATGACCATCGGCTGACGCCACCCAGTGACTGGCAGCGGGGCGTAGTTTGGGGAAAACGGCCAAACCGGAACCCCCCAAAAGAAGAAGAAGAAATTTTATTTATATCCCACCCTCCCCAGCCGAAGCCGAGCTCAGGGCGGCTAACAACAATAAAATAGTACAACATTCTAAAAACATTTCATTATAAAAAATAATTAAAATCAAATTGATGGCAACCATTGGGCTAGAGTTCTGTGGGGATTACCAAAGGAGGGGGTCAGACTGTGCCTTGGCCAAAGGCCTGGTGGAAGAGCTCTGTCTTGCAGGCCCTGCGGAAAGATGTCAAGTCCCGCAGGGCCCTAGTCTCTTGGGACAGAGCGTTCCACCAAGTTGGGGCCACAGCCGAAAAAGCCCTGGCTCTAGTTGAGGCCAGCCTAATCTCTCTGTGGCCTGGGACCTTCAGGATGTTTTTGTTTGAAGACCATAAGTTCCTCTGTGGGAATGGAGGTTTCGCCACCTGTGGAACAGGTAACCAGAGGCACTCTACTCACCGCTGCCCACCACCAAGCGCTGGGTATGCTGGTGAAGTTGGTGCCGGGGACATCGTGCTCCACGGAGTGCATCAGCGCTGAGAAGGTGAAGACGCCCATGGCGATGAAGAGGAGGAGGCAGCAGACCTGCTGGTAGCACTGGCGGATGGTGAAGCCGAAAGCCCGCAGGCCGGTGGAGTGGCGCGCCAGCTTGAGGATGCGGAAGATACGCATTAGCTTGATGAGCTTGAGGACCTTCCCCAGCTTCCCGACGCTGCGCATCTTGTGCAACTCCTCGTGGTACTCCGTGTCTCCCTCGCCCAGGTTCTCAAAGAGGAGCTGGATGTAGAAAGGGAGGATGGAGACCAGGTCGATGGCGCTGAAGGCCGCCCGCAGGAACTGCTGGCACGAGGAGGCAGAGATGAGCCTCATCAGGTACTCCAGGGTGAAGAAGATGGCGCAGACGGTCTCCACGCGCTCCATGCACTTCTTGCTGGTCTTGTGTTGCATCTCCTCCACGGTGCTGAGCGTCATGCCCACGATGGAGACCAGCACGCAGACGCTGGACATGATGGCGATGATCTTGGCCGGGATGGAGGAGAACGGGTTCTCCACCAGGTTCCAGATGGCCTTCCGGAACGTGCCCAGGAACATGCCCTCGAAGTTCACGTCGCTCTCCAGCGGCTCCAGCTCCGCTTCCAGCTCCCGTTGGACCTTCAGGTATTCGGCCATCTCGTCCTGCTTCTCCTCAAAGAGGATCCGGCAGCACCTTTGGGCGTACTTCATGTGGACCCCCCAGTACTCGATCTCCTCCACAAAGTTGGCCGGGCAGAGTTCCTGCATGATCCACATGACGCCGCTGCGGTAGAAGTGGAAGACGTAGTGGAAGATGAGGGGGTCGCGGTCGAAGAAGTATTCGTTCCTCGGGACCGAGTAGTCATCACAGAGCTGCAGCTTCTTCATGGGGTCGGTGGCGACGGCCAGCTGTCCGATCCTGGTGACGGGGTACCTGGCGGCCACTTTGCACGCGATCTGGAAGCATTTCCCGCCGACGTTGAGGTTCAGGAAGTAGCGGTTCCTGCGGGGAGGGATGCTGTGGCGTTCCTGGGCCCTGTCGGCCACGTTGTGCATTGACCCCCATTGCTTGACCAGCCTTTCCTGAGCGAAGGGGATGTAGACTTCTTCCTCTTCGGGAGTCAGGCAGCATTTCTTGTAGTCGCCGATTTTCAAGTTGGCTGAAAGGCTGGACCGTCTGTTTATGGGCTTCCTCATCGCTCTTGAGTGGTGCTTACAGACTGGGGTCTCCCGGCTGCTAGGAGAAGCCCAGTTCCGGGGCTCCCCGGTCCTGCTCCCATTCAACGAGTGCTTGGGTCAAACGCCTCCGAACAGCTACTGTGTGTGCACAGTCTGGCTTAACCCCCTGAGCGTTCCCCCCCCCCGGCTGCTTCTGCGACAGAGATGCTGGGTGTATCTGGAAGAAGCTATGCCCAAGCTTCTTAAAACGTTAATAAGCTTATGGGGTTAACCTTTCAAGTTAAGAAGCTATTTTTGGAAGTCGGGTCTTCCTTTGATTTATCGGACGCTCCCATCTCCCACGATGGGCACTCTATCCTTTAAGTGCTTTTGATCCTTAAAAAATTCCAGTACATAAAACCTGCCTCCCAACCTGTTGGGACTTTAAAGCCAGCTGTGGAGAAGCTCTTGCTCTCTGCAAACTTTTTTCTGCACGGGGCCGGTCCACTGTCCTTCAGACCTTGTGCAGGGCCGGACTATATTTTGGAAAAAAAAATATGAGCGGATTCCTATGCCCCACAAATAACCCAAAGATGCATTTTAAATAAAAGCACACATTCTGCTCATGTAAAAACACACTGATTCCTGGACCGTCCGCGGGCCGGATTTAGAAGGCGATTGGGCCGGATCCGGCCCCTGGTTTGCCTACCCATGCTCTAGATCAGCCTTTCTCAACCTGTGGGTCCCCAAATGTCGTTGAACTACAACTCCCTTCACCCCTAGCTAGCAAGGCCAGAGTTCAGGGATGATGGGAGTTGTAGTCCAACAACATCTGGTGACCCACAGGTTGAGAACAGCTGCTGTAGATGCAACTTATCCCTGGCCATTCGCCATGCTAGCTGGAGCTCATGGGAGTTGTATTTCAACAGCACAGAGGCTTCTGCTGCCTGCCTTCCATCAATCAATCAATCAATCAATCAGTCAATCCAGGAAGGGGCTGCTGTATGACAGCCGTCAGGTTTCAGGGTTCTGCCCAACCAGTCACGATAGTTATGTGCGACTTTCAGTAGCATAGAGTTGGAAGGGAACCCAAGGGTCATCCAGTCCCAACTCCCTTCAACGCAGGAAGCTCCTGCAGCCAATGGGAAGCTGTGCGCGCCTCCTCCGTGCCGGAAGGAGCACCGGAAATGGCGTCTGCGCATGTGTGCGTGTGCGCTCCGGCCCACCGCGGCGTCTGTGGGACCGTGGACTGGCCCAAGCTACAAAAACTTTGCAGACCCCGATGTAAAATACGCAGGGATTTATGGTATGCAAAATGAACCACAGAAAGAGAAGGGAATAATAATAAAAATAAATAAATAAATAAATAAATAAATAATAATAATTTATTATTTATGCCCCGCCCATCTGGCTGAGTTTCCCCAGCCACTTTGGGCGGCTCCCAATCAAATGTTAAAAACAGTACAGCATTAAATATTAAAAACTTCCCTGAGCAGGGCTGCCTTCAGATGTCTTTTAAAGATAGGATAGCTGCTTATTTCCTTCACATCTGATGGGAGGGCGTTCCACAGGGTGGGCGCCACTACCGAGAAGGCCCTCTGCCTGGTTCCCTGTAACCTCACTTCTCGCAGGGAGGGAACTGCCAGAAGGCCCTCGGAGCTGGACCTCAGTGTCCGGGCTGGACGATGGGGGTGGAGACGCTCCTTCAGGTATACTGGACCGAGGCCGTTTAGGACTTTAAAGGTCAGCACCAACACTTTGAATTGTGCTCGGAAATGTACTGGGAGCCAATGCAGATCTCTCAGAACCGGTGTTATGTGGTCCCGGCAACCACTCCCAGTTTTCGGATCACCTTCCAAGGTAGCCCCACGTAGAGCGCATTGCAGTAGTCCAAGCGGGAGATAACCAGAGCATGCATCACTCTGGAGAGACAATTTGCGGGCAGGGAGGGTCTCATCCTGCATACCAGATGGAGCTGGTAGACAGTTGCCATGGATACATGCGCCTCCATGGACAGCTGTGAGTCCAAAATGACCCCCAGGCTGCACACCTGGTCCTTCAGGGGCACAGTTACCCCATTCAGGACCAGGGAGTCCCCCACACCTGCCCGCCTCCTGTCCCCCCAAAACAGTACTTCTGTCTTGTCAGGATTCAACCTCAATCTGTTAGCCGCCATCCATCCTCCAACCGCCTCCAGGCACTCACAGGGAAGTCATTGATTAATGTCTTAATGAATATTTTGATATGTAAATTATATCATCATGTATGAGACAAAGCTTAGAGGCCGGTCTGTTGCACTGTAGCAACAATTCATCCCTCATCTGTCTCAGTCTGCTCCCTCTTTCCAAGCCATACTGAGGGGAAAGGTGTTTCGCATTATTTCCAAAATTAACGCAGCAATCCCTCCCCCCCACGCAATTCGGTCCTCACCTTATTATCATCAGAGCCACA
Organism: Podarcis vaucheri; assembly: GCF_965113315.1. Lineage (NCBI taxonomy): Eukaryota > Metazoa > Chordata > Lepidosauria > Squamata > Lacertidae > Podarcis > Podarcis vaucheri. The sequence goes on along the minus strand of NC_138756.1, from coordinate 6,355,340 downwards.
TTTAAACAACAACTTTAAATTGCAGAGATTTAGTTTAGTTTTTGTAACCATCAGCCCAATAACGATAGGCCGATACTGGAAATCCTCACTGAAATCTGGTTAAATAATACAGTGGTACCTCGGGTTAAGTACTTAATTTGTTCCGGAGGTCCGTTCTTAACCTGAAACTGTTCTTAACCTGAAGCACCACTTTAGCTAATGGGGCCTCCCACTGCCACCGCGCCGCCGGAGCACGATTTCTATTCTCATCCTGGAGCAAAGCTCTTAACCTGAAGCACTATTTCTGGGTTAGCGGAGCCTGTAACCTGAAGCGTATGTAACCCGAGGTACCACTGTATTTGGAATGTGGCATTCTCTCGGAACGCTTTACTTGCCACAGAAAGGTGATTAAAGGAACATCAGGGAGGGACACTTGTTTTGAGACTTGGTTTCCTTTCATTTCCTTTATAAATGAGACGGAAGATAACCTTCAACACAAGAATCTCTGTGGATGGATCCCAGTCTCACTTCTTCCTTCTTCTTCCCAGAACACTCTGCTAAAAACTCTGTTTTCCGGTCACCTCACACCCAGTTACCCTGACAGTGCCAGCACGTAGCCCCGGCTAGAAGTATGACCATCTTCAAAACATCCTCAAAACGGATATTGTAGAATTGGAAAACACTGAGCAACATGGTATTATATCTTTGTTTTGCTAAGTTAGTATGAAATTGTTAACGTTTCGCTATGTTTTACGCAAAAAATATTGTAGTTTCTTTGTTCTAAGCCATTTTGGGCATGATTTGTGAAAAAGCAGCATACAAATAAACCGAATGAATGGAAGAAAAAAAAGAATCTCTGTGGAGAGACTACCAGAAATAATAATAATAATAATAATAATAATAATAATAATAATAATAATAATAATTTATTATTTATACCCCGTCCATCTGGCTGAGTTTCCCCATCCACTGTTTTCCTTGTGTACTATGTACCTACATATGAAAGTTAATAATAAATCCCTGGGCAAGTTACTGTAGTTATATGTAGTTTAGCTCTTGTGTTAAAGTGAAAAACAACAAAAAATGTATCGGCGGGGTGGTGAGAGAGAAATAAGGGAAGAAAAACCAGAAGCTCCCAAGTTATTTTTTTCTCCAAAAAGTTTTTTTTTTAATCTTTTACAAGTTTCCAGAGTTGATTCTGTGTCAAATGCTTAAGCAACGGAGCTGTTCCAGCTGGACATTTTGAGACATTTTAGGACAACCTATGGGGTTTTATCCCCAACAGCAAACTGGGCTCCCCCCTCTTTGGCCTGATTCTCACAAGAAACGGATGCAGCCATGGAGATTTGTGCAAGGGAAAACACTGTGCTTGCACGAGGTGACCTGAACAAAGCACCGAAAATTACAGCTTGAGCCTGGGATGATTAGAAAAACCGTTTTTGCCACACAAGGATGCTTGCTGCGTGCAAAACTAGCATGGCAAAGGAATGTGCCATGGCGATTTTCTTCTGCTGCTTTTTGCCACAATTGGTGGGAAAAGAGAAGCAGAGTGTACTGGGGGAAAATGTAGGGAAAGGTTTTAGCCAAACTGCAAATTGCCCTGTGTAGAGGAAAAACAACCTAAAACGGCAATTCAAATATGCATTTGATGCAGTTTCCACCAAAGCCTACTGGATAATAATGCTGTTTTTATTAACGCACGCCCCACATTTTCCAGTACCCTTTTGAACCTCTGTTCATAGCTGCAGTGGCTAAACTCAGCAGCTCTTTGCCATGGAAGATCAAGGAGCCAGAGGGCAGAAATAAATACGTTTTGAGATGACAAGGACCAGCGACAGGGAGGTCTCCCTTGAGAAAGCGATTGACCTTCTAACTCGGATGTGCGCCTGAAGTTCTCGACTGAAGGCACCTGTTGAAAGGTGAGCAGCAAGTGAGCCCGGCAGGGACTAAAAGGCTGACCGTTCTTCTCAGAGGATGTGTTGAATCAGACGCCACGCTTCTGAAGGCAGGCCAGCTCTGGAGATCATAAATGAAATTATTGGTATCCATGAAACACCAATCATTTCTTAATTGAGGGGAAATCTACCGTATTTTTCGCTCTATAGGACGCACTTTTTCCTCTCCAAAAATGAAGGGGAAATGTGTGTGCGTCCTATGGAGCAAATGCAGACTTTCGCTGAAGCCTGGTGTGCACCAACCCCTCTCGCTCTCTCCAAGCTTCAGGCAGCTATCCGCAAGCCTTCGGAGCGCGGTGGGAGTTCCCGCTGGGCTCTGAAGGCTTGCGGATAGCAGCCTGTTCTGGGGGCTGGGGTCGGGGGAAGCTCGGGCTAAAAACAAAGCCGTGCGCAGCTTCTCCCGGCTGGAGAGGTTGTGCGTGGCGAAAGAGGAAGCCAAGACAGCCAGCGGGATGGAAGAGTTGGAAGGCGCCACAAGGAATGCAAAAATCTGTTGCCCAACGTGGGCTCGAACCCACCAGCCTGAGATTAAGAGTCTCATGCTCTACTGGCTGAGCTGGGAAGAGGGTTCAAGGAAGAAGCAGGTTTAATAAGGGCACTGGCCTGCAGGTGAACATTACTGTGTCCAGTTCTGGGCACCACAGTTCAAGAAGGACACTGACAAACTGGAACGTGTCCAGAGGAGGGCAACCAAAATGGTCAAAGGCCTGGAAACGATGCCTTATGAGGAACGGCTAAGGGAGCTGGGCATGTTTAGCCTGGAGAAGAGGAGGTTAAGGGGTGATATGATAGCCATGTTCAAAGATATAAAAGGATGTCACATAGAGGAGGGAGAAAGGTTGTTTTCTGCTGCTCCAGAGAAGCGGACACGGAGCAATGGATCCAAACTACAAGAAAGAAGATTCCACCTAAACATTAGGAAGTACTTCCTGACAGTAAGAGCTGTTTGACAGTGGAATTTGCTGCCAAGGAGTGTGGTGGAGTCTCCTCCTCTGGAGGTCTTTAAGCAGAGGCTTGACAACCGTATGTCAGGAGTGCTCTGATGGTGTTTCCTGCTTGGCAGGGGGTTGGACTCAATGGCCCTTGGGGTCTCTTCCAACTCTATGATTCCATGATTCTATGAAGAGAGAGGGGGGAAATGAGTCAAATGCGTAACTCAGGTGTACCTCGAAGGAAGGAGTCTCTCAAGGCAGCTGTTTTGCGATCAGCTGCTCTGAACCGTGATCCCACTTGAAGCTTGCCAGATGTCTCGCTTTCGCACGGCTCCAGGCGGAGGCAAAAACAGCAGCCACCACGACAGCCAGGAACGCTACGGAATGAAGAAGAGAGAGGGATAACAATAACAACAACAACAACATTATTATTATTATTATTATTATACAGTGGTACCTCAGGTTAAGTACTTAATTTGATCCGGAGGTCTTTTCTTAACCTGAAACCGTTCTTAACCTGAAGCACCACTTTAGCTAATGGGGCCTCCTGCTGCCGCCGCAGTTTGATTTCTGTTCTCATCCTGAAGCAAAGTTCTTTACCCGAGGTACTATTTCTGGGTTAGCGGAGTCTGTAACCTGAAGCGTATGTAACCCGAGGTACCACGGTAATAATAATAATTTAATACTCTGGGCCCACTCTGGGCGGCTTCCAATGGAATATTAAAATACAATAACCCATTAAACATTCAAAGCTTCCCTAAACAGGGCTGCCTTCAGAGGTCTTCTAAAAATCTGGTAGTTGTTTTTCTCTTTGACATCTGGTGGAAGGGTGTTCCACAGGGCGGGCGCCACTACCGAGAAGGCCCTCTGCCTGGTTCCCTGTAACCTCACTTCTCGCAATGAGGGAACCGCCAGAAGGCCCTTGGAGCTGGACCTCTGTGTCTGGGCAGAACGATGGGGGTGGAGACGCTCCTTCAGGTATACTGGACCAAGGCCGTTTAGGGCTTTAAAGGTCAGCACCAACGATTTGAATTGTGCTCGGAAACGTACTGGGAGTCAATGTAGGTCTTTCAGGACCGGTGTTATGTGGTCTCACTCCCAGTCAACAGTCTAGCTGCCGCATTCTGAATTAATTGCAGTTTCCGGGTCACCTTCAAAGGTAGCCCTGTGTAGAGGTGCAACTGCAGCAGTGGCCAACAACAGCTTTCCCCGGTGGACCAACTGTCCCCCACCCCACCCCAGTTTTCTGTTTGTGGATATGCACAGCATCAGTAAGGACGGGGCAAAGCAAACAGGTGTGCCCCACTCCCTTTAACAGCTCCCCCAGCCCCAAGAAAGGCAGCTGCATCACCATGGCCAAGGTATGGTTTCCTGTGCACGAAAGTGTCAGGAAAAAGCAGCAATGCGAGAGCGAGCTGCAGGTGGCTTGAATGCAAAACAGGATGTGAGTGTTTGGGACTGTACCGTGGGAATGAAGGGGCAGTCTATTCACTGTTCTGAGCACCGGATGTTAGCTCAGAGTGTCATGTGACCTGTACTGGAAGTACAGGGGTGGGTTTTATCTCTCTACTGTTGGAGTCTGATGAGTACAGACGTGTTTCTCTGTACTGCTGCAAAGACAGAAATAAAGACATGTAAATAGAATTCTGTCTGTCTCTTTTCCCCCCCGGGGGAGGCAGGGAGGAGGGAAGAGTGGTGTGTCCCTCTCACGCTTGAGGAGGATCGCCGATAGTGACCTAGCCTGTATCCTGCCGGGAGACGCAGACGGGAAGGTCAACAAGGATCTTAAGCCGGGTGCCTGGAGAGTGGCCAGTTTCCTCTGACTGAGGCTTAAGAATCCGACAGAAAGATCATTGCAAATAAAATATTCAAATGGCTGTTCTCCCTGCCAGAAACAGGACTAACAGTTTCCGCTCTGTGGGTGTGCAACCGGTACGTGTGCAAACGAGTGTCTGCATATGCAGGGTGCCAGCGATTTGGCCCCAAGAGGATTAGTCAATGATGGAGATGACAGAATATTTAGAATTAGCCAAATTGACAGATCTAATAAGAGAAGAACCAAAAAGCGAAGTGAAAAAGGAATGGGAGTGTCTAAATGAATACCTTAAAAGCCAAGGTTCGAGGACAGAAACCTGGCTGAGTGTGGAATAACCTTGTGAAGTGAAAGGGTAAGAAAGAGGGATTTATATCTGGATGCTAGGATAGAGATGATAAGGAAAACAGGAAGACACAATGAGAGGTAAAGGAGGTGCTGTGGGATTTGTGGAAGTCAATGTTTTTTTTTAGTGTTTATAGTATTAACTTGTAAGATATGGATTTGTTTTGGTTTTTTTAATGTCGGTTTTTGTGTTTTGTTATTTTTCGATACTTTTCATGTTGTTGTTGTTGCATGGAAAATACTAATAAAAATTATAATTAAAAAAATAATAAATAAATAAAATAAAATGATGGAGATGACACCAGCCCCGCCAAGTAAAAAATGGTTAGCCACCTTTGGCAAAGAGTAGGGCTGGGAAACCTACCGTATTTTTTCGTGTATAGGACTAGGTTTTTTTAATCAAAAAGTTAGGTTTAAAATTGGGACTCGTTTTATACACGGGGAGTGCTGAGGGGTGTTTTCTTAATTTGGAGTCCCCCCAAAATAGGAGAGAGTCTTATACATGGGGGCATCTTATACACGGGAAAATACGGTATTTGGTTCTGCAGGCCAAATATCGATCAGGATTGGTGAAAGTTGAAAGAAGGGTGAGGCTGCAGGGTTCAATCCTGTTTTTGGCAGCAGCCAGCAACCTGCAGGTGCAAGGCTGGCATGCATGGTTTTGGGGAAATGGCCTGGTGGGCCAAATCTGGCCGGCTTAGGTTTCAATAAGAAATGGCTCACTATTAAACACCAGGCAGATGGAAGAATGCTTTTGCCGTTACGACTCACCGACGATGGAAAGAACCACCAAATCCGCAGGCATCGCACTTCCAGGGACAGGCACGCCATCTTAGAAACGAAGGCAAGAAAGGGAAGGGAAAAAAGCACACCATATGCAGATTAATTTTTAAAAAATAAGATTTGAGTCTCATGTTGCAAGACGGGGTTTAAACGTGGGTTTCGAGACCCCAAATAGGACCCTCCAACTTCTAAGCTTATAATACAGTGGTACCTATTTATCTCCTTGCACTGGTGCGCTTTCGAACTGCTAGGTTGGCAGGAGCAGGGACTGAGCAATGGGAGCTCACCCCGTGGTGAGGATTCGAACCACCAACCTTGTGATCGGCAAGCCCTAGGCTCTGTGGTTTAACCCACAGCGCCACCCGCATCGCTACCGAACTTTTAAAAAAGCATTTAAAAAATATTTTGCTAAAAACCCAGAAGCATTATTGCCGGGGTTATTAACAACATAAGTTTCCAACACAGAAATTTGTTTCTATATGCTACAGCGGCCGGCCGCGTATTATTAGTGCAAAAATGGAAAACAGATAAAGTGCCAGCGAAGGAAGACTGGCATATTAAACAGTTAGAATATGCAGAGTTGGCAGGGGTGCCCTCTAGAATAAGAAAACAAAATGATGAAAGATATGAAGAGGACTGGATGCTATTTATGGAATATATGGGAAAGTATTATAAGCAAAGAATTTACCTAGCAGGATGGTAAAAGTTTTCAGCAGAGTAAGAAATAAATAAAGTATATAAAAGCGGTTGCGATAGATGGGGTGAATTAAGAAAACACGAGGGAAAATATTTATTATTTCATAACAGGTAGATAGTTAAGGGGACGCGGGTGGTGCTATGGGTTAAACTACAGAGCCTAGGACTTGCCGATCAGAAGGTCAGCGATTCGTATCCCCGCGACGGGGTGAGCTCCTGTTGCTCGGTCCCTGCTCCTGCCAACCTAGCAGTTCGAAAGCACGTCAAAAGTCCAAGTAGATAAATAGGTACCGCTCCGGCGGGAAGGTAAACGGCGTTTCCGTGCACTGCTCTGGTTCGCCAGAAGCGGTTTAGTCCTGCTGGCCACATGACCCGGAAGCTGTATGCCGGCTCCCTCGGCCAGTAAAGCAAGATGAGCGTTGCAACCCCAGAGTCGGCCACGACTGGACCTAATGGTCAGGGGTCCCTTTTTATGTTTTAAGGCATTGCACCTTTTCATTGGTTTTACGGTTCTATTTCTCTGCAAACCGCTTTGAGGTTTATGTTTTCTCTAACAATCAAGCAGCGTACAGATTTTGCGAAATAAATAACACGGATAAATAAATTTCTGTGCAGGTGGGGAATAAAGGCCCTGGGGGTCAAAAAGAAGCTGATGATGCATAGCGATAATAATCATTAGGAACTGTGAGCCTCAGAAATTCAGTGCATGGCCATGTGCAGAGTGTACTTCCCTCACCAAACTTTATACAGTGGTGCCTCGCAAGACGAAAAGAATCCGTTCTGTGATTCTCTTCGTCTAGCGGTTTTTTCGTCTTGCGAAGCAAGCCCATTGAAGGATTAGCGGATTAGCGCTATTAGCGGCTTTTAGCAGCTTATCTGCAGATCGGATCAGCTGATAAGCGGCTTAGTGGCTTAGAAAAAGGGGGGGAGGGGAAAAACCCCACAGGACCTCGCAAGACATTGTCGTCTTGCGAAGCAAGCCCATAGGAAATTCGTTTTGCGAAGCACCTCCAAAACGGAAAACCCTTTCGTCTAGCGAGTTTTCCATCTTGCGAGGCATTCGTCTTGCGGGGCACCACTGTATTTAATAAGATGACTCCACAACATAATGGTGCTTCTTATTTAGGACACTTTTATGGTGCCAATACTAATATACAGTGGTACCTTGGTACTCAAACGGCTTGGCTCCTGAATAAATCAGCTCCCGAACGCCGCAAACCCGGAATTGAGTGTTCCAGTTGCCAAACGTTTTCAGAAGCCAAGCTCCTGAAGCCAATCAGAAGCCGCGCCTTGGTTTTCGAACCGTTTCGGGAGTCGAACGGACTCCCGGAACGGATTAAGTTTGAGAACCAAGGTACCACTGTACAGTGATATTTCCCCTACATTCCAAATACCATATTTTTCGCTCTATAAGACGCACCAGACCACAAGACGCACCTAGTTTTTGGAGGAGGAAACAAGAAAAAAAATATTCTGAATCCCAGAAGCCAGAACAGCAAGAGGGATCGCTGCGCAGTGAAAGCAGCGATCCCTCTTGCTGTTCTGGCTTCTGGGATAGCTGCGCAGCCTGCATTTGCTCCATAAGACACACACACATTCCCCCTTACTTTTTAGGAGGGGAAAAGTGAGTCTTATAGAGCAAAAAATACGGCAATTTGGGGTGGTGCTGGGGGAGTCAAGGACAACTTTATATTTTAAAAAAACCCTTTTAACGTGAAGCAAGCAGAGGCAAAGGGGAGGAAGCAAAAGTATTCTGGGTCAGCTAAAGGAGGGGGTTACGGTAGAGATGGTTGCCAGGATACCTGTTTGCCCCCTAAAGCAGATTACTGCACAGCTTACCTGTCTGGGTGGCTGGTGGCGTTACCGAAACCGTTGGGAATTCCAGAAGGCAGCCTCGTTCATCCCTCTCGTCCGGACAATCAGAATGGCCGTCACACACAAACGCCAGGGGGAAGCACTCTGCCCCTGGTTCGCATTGAAACTCGTCCTTCGGGCAGGCTGGCGAAGTCGTGTCTACCCGATGCCCGCAGGTGTCTAAGGACTCGTCGGAATTGTCCGGGCAATCGCCGTGGCCGTCACAGATCCTCTCCAAGGGCAGGCAAGGGCCGTCGCTGCCACATCGCCTCCCGCGGGGTCCGCACGAGACGTTGGTGGCCCGACAGCCTCTCTCGTCGCTGCCGTCGCCGCAGTCCCGCTTCTCGTCGCACCGCTGGCACAGCGGAACCTGTCCGCCGTCCTCGCACCGGAAACTCCCGAGGGTGCAAAGGAAACGTTCTGAATTGTGAAGGGAGAGACACACAAACAAACACACAAGAGCGTCATTTGGGAGACCCAGAAGGATGGTCAAGCAACTCCAGCAGCTCAGCTATGAAAGAGGCAGGATTTAAAAAGGTAAAGGTCCATTAGGTCCAGTCGTGGCCGACTCTGGGGTTGCGGCGCTCATCTCACTTTATTGGCCGAGGGAGCCGGCGTCCAGCTTCCGGGTCATGTGGCCAGCATGACTAAGCCGCTTCTGGCGAACCAGAGCAGTGCAGGACCTTCCCACCGGAGTGGTACTTATTTATCTAATTGCACTTTGACGTGCTTTCGAACTGCTAGGTTGGCAGGAGCTGGGACCGAGCAATGGGAGCTCACCCCATCGCGGGGATTCGAACTGCCGACCCTCTGATCGGCAAGTCCTAGCCTCTGTGGTTTAACCCACAGCGCCACCTGCGTCCCATTAAAACAGTTAAAATATGAAAACGGATTTCAATACAAAACCAGCTTTTTTCAAAGCTTGAAATGGAGTTTCCGGCAAGAAGCTGTGGCCCTGAATCATTCCTGAATCGCTCCACGCTGCAAAATGCTCTCGCAGACCCTGCTTAGCCTTGTTTTACAGTTGGGTGCTATAAAACTGCAGCTTTTGTAGGGTGCAGTTATGCCGGTATTGCTGTTGCTGCTGTCGCTGCCAAGTTTTGATGAGACCTTTTATTGTCTGCGGTGCTCCTGTGTTGCCCGGGAGCCCTTTCCATTTATGCCTTGCCTCTGCCAAAAGCGAATGACCACGACACCTTCTTTCCTGGCACAATTCTCCCTGGAATGGATCCCTTAGGCAGGATTTACAAACACTCAGCGCCTGCTAAGAACGTCCTTGTTTAGTTCAGCCGCTTAGAAAAGCTGGTGTGCATTTCAAGCTGCTTCAGCATTTTAAGCTTCTTGTTATGTTTTAATATATTGTAAATCCTTCCCGATCTTACCTTTTTTGCAATATTTTTTTTAAAAAAAACATATCAAGTGGCGTGCAAGTTTTTGTGAATTAAATGTATAAATAAATTGGTCACACCAAGGTAATTTGAAGCGACTTATGACATATAAAAAGGGACGCGGGTGGCGCTGTGGGTTAAACCACAGAGCCTAGGACTTGCCGATCAGAAGGTCGGCGGTTCGAATCCCCACGGCAGGGTGAGCTCCTGTTGCTCGGTCCCTGCTCCTGCCCACCTAGCAGTTTGAAAGGAAGTCAAAGTCCAAGTAGATAAATAGGTACCGCTCCGGCGGGAAGGTAAACGGCGTTTCCGTGCGCTGCTCTGGTTCGCCAGAAGCGGCTTAGTCATGCTGGCCACATGACCTGGAAGCTGTACGCCGGCTCCCTCGGCCAGTAAAGTGAGATGAGCGCCGCAACCCCAGAGTCAGCCACAAGTGGGCCTAATGGTCAGGGGTCCTTTACCTTTACCTTATGACATATAAATGAACGTATCTTGAAGCTGGCATAAAAGTGGGGGAAACATCCACACAAAGAAAAATCTAAAAGGTAAAGGATGGCAATATTTCACCCAATCGAGGCGACAGATAATTAAGAGCCAACGGCCTGACAAAAAAGATATGTTTTGGCTTAAAACCTAAAGTTATGTAATGATGGCACTAGGGAAGCCTCCCTGGGGAGAGCGCTCCACAAATGGGGAGCCACCACTGAAAAGGCCCTGGGTCATGATAAAATAAAAGCACATAGAGGTTTTACTAATCATTTGGTGAGAAAGGCCCTATTTGAAGTTTGGGAAAGAAATAAAACAATAGTAACAGCCAAAGCTCCCTGGTGGCTATTGCCTATAGAGTCATCAACCATGCATAGAAATAATATGAAAGACAGTTGGCTAACATATAGGGAACTCGTAGAACTGTTCTCATGTTGCCACTCTCTGGAACTCCTAATCACAGGTTATTTTTATGGGCAAAGAAAAAATATCACATGTTATTAGAACTGGACAAAAGTTTCAACCACAGTGGGGTGGGGGGTGTTTTTTTTTTCTGGGTACAATCAGGATTATTTTTTCCAACACCCCTTCTTGGAATTTTCTTATCGGAACAGGATTTTAACAGAGGACTTTGGCTGCACATTCATTCATAATAGGAACAGCGGGGGTGTTTTTTGGTTGAGCATAATAAAGGTTATATATTTAGTATCCCTAGGTGGGATTTTTATTGGAACTGGGTTTGAATAGAGGGCTTTAGCTGCACAGAAATAAAAATAAGCTCTGAAATATCACAAGAATGAAGAAACAGCAAGGTTGTGGTTTAAGTGCCAAGTAATATTTTTTTTTGGCAGGACAAGAAATATCAGTAAACGATGCCAATGAACAGGGAAGGGTCTGGAGACCTAAAGCAAGCAGTGACGCACCCTTATGTATGTATGAATACATCGAGGGTGGGGATGGGTGTTGTCAGGTGGGTTGTACCCAGTAATTCCCAGTCAGAGTAGACCCACTGATAGACATAACATGGATTCCTGCACTGCAGGGGGTTGGACTAGATGTCCCTCGGGGTCCCCATTATTACAATTTCAGTTAAAATGGACCCGCTCTGAGCAGGTGTAACATAGGACCTAGCCTAAGGAGACGTAAGACCTGGGTTCAAATCTACACTTGGCTCCCCCCTCCCCCTCTTTCCCCCTATTCTTCCTAACGTCTCAACAAATGAAACCGATTTGTAAAAAAAAATATGTGTTACGTGGGGAAAAAATACGAGAGAGAGACATTGCACATACCTTTGTAAATCAAGAAAATCTTTAATACAAATACATTTTTTTAAAAAATCAGCACTCGGCCATGAAACTTGCTGAGTGACCTTGAGCCAAGTCGCTCCTGCTAAGCCTAATCAGTCGTGCCAAAGAACAGAGAAGAATCATTTATTCAGCCTTGACCTCTCCCATGATAATAATAATAATAATAATTTATTATTTATACCCCACACATCTGGCTGGGTTTCCCCAGCCACTCTGGGCGGCTTCCAAAAGAATATTAAAATACTATGATACATCAAACATTAAAAGCTTCCCTAAACAGGGCTGCCTTCAGATGTCTTCTAAAAGTCTGGTAGTTGTTGTTCTCTTTGACATCTGGTGGGAGGGCGTTCCACAGGGAGGGATAATTGCATTCATTAAATTAAAAAGACTGGCTGCAAGTTTCCTCAGACAGCATCTGAAGCACGCAGCTTCTACCCAAAGACTCCCAGGATCTATAGCACCTCCGAAAAGGGTGAGCTACAATTCCCAGTACCTCGACAAAGGTGAACTACAGTTCCCAGGGTAAAAAAAAAATTGGGGAGGGGGAGCCATGTGCTATAAGATGTACGATGTGGATGTACCCAATTACTACCTGTATAGCTTAATGGTTAATGCCTTAGGGGTGCATCTAGCTTCAGTCCTACTCTCGCTGAAGTCCTACTCTCGCTGAAATTAATGGAAAATATTGACGTGTGCCTGTTGTCTTTGTCCATGGAGTTTTCTTGGCAGGGATACTGGAGTGGCTTGCCAGTTCCTGCTCCAGGTGGATTATGTTTGGTCAAAACTCAACACTATGACCTGTCCATCTTGGGTGGCCCTGCACGGCATAGCTCATAGCTTCTCTGAGTTATTCAAGCCCCTTCGGCACGAAGGATAATATGGTCTGAAGCTCAACATTAAAAAAAAGAAGATCATGGCCACTGGGCCCATCACCTCCTGGCAAATAGATGGGGAAGAAATGGAGGCAGTGAGAGATTTTGCTTTCTTGGGCTCCATGATCACTGCAGATGGTGACAGCAGCCACGAAATTAAAAGACGCCTGCTTCTTGGGAGAAAAGCAATGACAAACCTAGACAGCATCTTAAAAAGCAGAGACATCACCTTGCCAACAAAGGTCCGTATAGTTCAAGCTATGGTTTTCCCAGTAGTGATGTATGGAAGTGAGAGCTGGACCATAAAGAAGGCTGATCGCCGAAGAATGGATGCTTTTGAATTCTGGTGCTGGAGGAGACTCTTGAGAGTCCCATGGACTGCAAGAAGACCAAACCTCTCCATTCTGAAGGAAATCAGCCCTGCGTGCTCACTGGAATGACAGATCCTGAAGCTGAGGCTCCAAGACTTTGGCCACCTCAGGAGAAGAGAAGACTCCCTGGAACAGACCCTGATATTGGGAAAGATGGAGGGCACAAGGAGAAGGGAACAACAGAGGAAGAGATGGTGGGACAGTGTTCTCGAAGCTACCAGCATGAGTTTGACCAAACTGCGGGAGGCAGTGGAAGACAGGAGTGCCTGGCGTGCTCTGGTCCAGGGGGTCACGAAGAGTCGGAAACAACTAAACGACTAAACAACAAATTCAAAAGACTGGCTGCAAGTTTCCTCAAACAGCATTTGAAGCATGCAGCTTCAACCCAAAGACTCCCAGGATCTTTAGCACCTCCGAAATGGGTGAAGTACAATTCCCAGTACCTTGACAAACAGTTCCCAGGGTAACTTTTTTTTTTTGGGGGGGGGGAAGCCATGTGCTATAAGATGTACAATGTGGATGTGCCCAATTACTGCCTGTATGTTGTTGTTTAGTCGTTTAGTCGTGTCCGCCTCTTCGTGACCCCCTGGACCAGAGCATGCCAGGCACTCCTGTCTTCCACTGCCTCCCGCAGTTTGGTCCAACTCATGCTGGTAGCTTCGAGAACACTGTCTCACCATCTCGTCCTCTGTCGTCCCCTTCTCCTTGTGCCCTCCATCTTTCCCAGCATCAGGGTCTTTTCCAGGGAGTCTTCTCTTCTCACGAGGTAGCCAAAGTCTTGGAGCCTCAGCTTAATTAATTAAGTATAGCTTAATGGTTAATGCCTTAGGGATGCACCTAGCTACAGTCCTACTCTAGCTGAAATTAATGGAAAATATCGGCGTGTGACCATTAAGTTCTCCTCTTGGTAGAACTTAAGTTGGCTAGGCCCCTGGAGGTGGGAGTTCTGTCCTCCATTCATCCATGAAGCTGACTGGGGCCCATTTGGGCTTTACTAGCTTAATAATAATAATAATAATAATAATTTTTTATTTATATCCTGCCCTCCCCAGCCGAAGCCGGTCTCAGGGTGGCTAACAACAATAAAATAAATAATAATATTAATATTAATTAATTAATTAATAATAATAATAATAATAATAATTTTTTATTTATATCCTGCCCTCCCCAGCCGAAGCCGGTCTCAGGGCGGCTAACAACAATAAAATAAATAATAATATTAATATTAATTAATAATAATAATAATAATAATAATAATAATAATAATAATAATAATGTGGCCTACTTCACAGGGAAACAAAAATGGGGAAGAAGCAGGAAAAGTTACCCCACCCATGGAGGGAGGGTGGGTTATAGACACATAACACGTGACCCCAAATTCTAGCATTATCATTCCTATGTATTAATAACAAACACGCTTTATTCTTGTTTATTTCTCTCCTCAGCCTGAAAGTGCAGGCCCCGTCTCCATGGCAACCCCAAGAGGCCCCGCCCACCACCCCGCAACCAATAAAAGGGCGAGGTCACAGGGGGAGGGGCGGGCTCAAGCGAGCGTCCAATCGGCGCCTTTCCGACAGCCGAGGCGCGCCTGGCCAATCGGCGCCGGCGGTGGAGGTGGGCGGGACCTGAGTGGAGCCCCCAACGTGCATTCCAGCCCAGAAAGGGTCTCCTCGCGCATGCGCGGGTTGTGCTCACCTGCGTCTATAGCGGCGGCTGTTAGGAGCAGCGAGAAGAGCAGCGCCCGCTCCATGCCGAGAGTGTCCTCTGCGCCTGCATTGGAGTCCGCCGGGGGAAAGAAATACCGCGTGGGGAGTGACGTCACCCAGGCGGGTCAGCTCGCTCCGCCTTCTCGCGCATGCGCACGCGGGCGGCGGACCCAGAGGGAGCGGCTAAAACTACATCTCCCGTCAGCCCCTTCGGGCAGGGACAATGCCATGGGGAGATGTTGTTGTTGAGTCGTTTAGTCGTGTCCGCCTCTTCATGACCCCCTGGACCAGAGCATGGCTGGCACTCCTGTCTTCCACAGCCTCCCGCAGTTTGGTCAGACTCATGTTTGCAGCTTCGAGAACACTGTCCCACCATCTCGTCCTCTGTCGTCCCCTTCTCCTTGCGCCCTCCATCTTTCCCAACAGCAGGGTCTTTTCCAGAGAGTCTCCTCTTCTCATGAGGTGGCCAAAGTCTTGGAGCCTCAGCTTCAGGATCTGTCCTTCCAGTGAGCACTCAGGGCTGATTTCCTTCCGAATGGAGAGGTTTGATCTTGCAGTCCATGGGACTCTCAAGAGTCTCCTCCAGCACCAGAATTCGAAAGCATCCATGGTCCAGCTCTCACTTCCATAACTTTTATATGCCTGTAGTAGATAGGTAGCCGTGTTGGTCTGCCATAGTCAAAATAAGAAAAATTCCTTCCAGTAGCACCTTAAAGACCAACTAAGTTAGTTCTTGGTATGAGCTTTCGTGTGCATGCACACTTCTTCAGATACACTGAAACAGAAGTTGCCTGATCCTTCTATATAGTGAGAAGGTGGGGAGGGGTGTCGTTAAGAGTCGTCAACTGGCTCATCTCAGCTATCTGCCTATCTCCCATTCCCACCACCCTTCTGAGTAACACCCCTCCCCACCTTCTCACTATATAGAAGGATCTGGCAACTTCTGTTTCAGTGTATCTGAAGAAGTGTGCATGCACACGAAAGCTCATACCAAGAACTAACTTAGTTGGTCTTTAAGGTGCTACAGGAAGGAATTTTTTTATTTTTATATGCCTGTTGTCTTTGTCCGTGGAGTTTTCTTGGCAGGGATACTGGAGTGGCTTGCCGGTTCCTCCTCCAGGTGGATCACGTTTGGTCAAAACTCTCTACTATGACCTGTTCATCTTGGGTGGCCTGCTCACGGCGTAGTTCATAGCTTCTCTGAGTTCTTCAAGCCCCTTCGCCACGGCAAGGCAGTGATCCATAAAGGGGACAGTGATCCATGAAGGGGATGATCCATGATGGGGAGATGGGAGTTGACAATTGAGCCGCTTCCGGGTTCGTTAGCACGTGCTGTTGGATATTTGTTTTAGCATTCCATTTATTTATTGATTTATTTTATTTTATTCCATGTATAGATTTGATTGATCGATTATTGCATATCTATATATATATATAGATATATATATATAGATAGATATATATATAGATAGATATATATATAGATAGATTCCCTCCCCCTCTTTTTCCTTTCTCCTCCTGTGATGAGGCTGCATTTTAATTGTTTTAATGTTGTAATGTTGTATTTTAATCTTGTTTTTAAGTTGTATTCATTCAACTCGTTTTTATTATTGGTTGTTAGCTGCCCTGAGCCTGGCCTTGGCCGGGGAGGGCGGGGTATAAATAAAATATTATTATTATTTATTTAATTTATTTCACTAACCCAAAAAAGAAAAAAACATACAATAATACAATACAATACAAAAAGGAAAAAAAAGATACAACTAACAAAACAAAACAAAACAAAAACCATTTAAATCACAGTCCAATTTCAATATTTTGTCCTTCTTTCCCTAATTTCCACAACCTCCTCACACCTCCCTTTTTGTATTCCGCTTCTATTAATTGTTTCAGCAATTCCTTTCCATCTTCCTCTATTTTCTACCCTATAATTGTCTTAACACATTCTAACCTTATTTTTCCCTTTAATGCTCTAATAATCTATTTATACTTAATTCCTTATAACATTTCTACTAAAGCCATATAACTTCATTCCAACATTTTTCTAACATTCATTAATTTTACAGTATTTCTGTAAATAGTCTTTAAACTTTTTCCAGTCTTCTTACACCAACTCTTCTCCCTGGTCTCGGATTCTGCCAGTCATTTCCGCCAATTCCATGTAGTCCATCAACTTCATCTGGTCGGCCAGTTGGTGTTAAAGAAGGATAGAACTTTTTTTATGTATGCAACAACAGCAGCAAGAATACTCATCGCGAAATATTGGAAGACACAAGATTTACCCACCAGGGAAGGATGGCAGGTTTTGGGTTTTTCTTTGCGTGTGGGGGGAGTGTTGACACAGAAGTAGATCACTCTCGCGGCATTGCAAAATGGAACCAGGGGAAATATTGTTTTGTTTATTGGATGTTGCATTCAACTTCAGACCCACTCAGAACCAGACTGACTGAAAGGAATGGACATGACTGGACTTAAATTCCACTGGTTTCAGTTAGTCTACTCCGGGACTGATTGAGTGAAAAAAACACAATGGAATAATCTTATGATCAAAGCCGCCTCTGTTTCTGTACTCAAGATCACTCTACCTGTTAAGTTAACCATTGTTTCCAACACAATAGCTGTATTATGATGTGAATTTCATAGGAAAAAATACAATCTGACAGGAACAAAAGCAGTAAAAAAATAAAATACACACCCCAGAATACTTGTCTGAAGGTTACAAACCAGTCTCTGAAGCCCTGTAAATGATTACAAGAAATTCAGATTACGTTTATATGTCAAATAGGAGTGGCAGGTCCCAGTGAAACATGGCTTACTTGGTGGTATTCACAATCTTTCTTTTGTATTCTCTTTGTGGCAGGTCAGTTCCATTGCAACATCTAATTCATTGTGTAGTCTCTTGAGAATGTATTTTATGTGAGGAACCCTTTAAATTAGACTTTGACTTTGACTTGGTACATCCCCCCCCCCTTTTTGTCATATTTTTTTCTTGTTGTTTAGCCGTTTAGGTGTGTCTGACTCTTTGTGACCCCCTGGACCAGAGCACGCCAGGCCCTCCTGTCTTCCACTGCCTCCCACAGTTGGGTCAAACTCATCCTCTGTCATCCCCTTCTCCTTGGGCCCTCCATCTTTCCGAACATTAGGGTCTTTTCCAGGGAGTCTTCTCTTCTCCTGAGGTGGCCAAAGTCTTGGAGCCTCAGCTTCAGGATTCTGTCCTTCCAGTGAGCACTCAGGGCTGATTTCCTTCAGAATGGAGAGGTTTGATCTTCTTGCAGTCCATGGGACTCTCCATTCTTTGGCGATCAGCCTTCTTTATGGTCCAGCTCTCACTTCCATACATGACTACTGGGGAAACCATAGCTTTAACTATATGGACCTTTGTTGGCAAGGTGATGTCTCTGCTTTTTAAGATGCTGTCTAGGTTTGCCATCACTTTTCTCCCAAGAAGCAGGCGTCTTTTAATTTTGTGACTGCTTTCACCATCTGCAGTGATCATGGAACCCAAGAAAGTAAAATCTCTCACTGCCTCCATTTCTTTCCCTTCTATTCGCCAGGAGGTGATGGGACCAGTGGCCATGATCTTCGTATTTTGGATGTTGAGCTTCAGACTCAACAGCTTCAGCTTAGGGGGCTTAAAGTCTGTGGCTCTGACCCCTCCCCATTTTAAAGGCCCCTTACAGCTGAGGGGAGGGGGCGGCTTGCTTCCTGGCCTCCCCTCCCCTCCCCTCTGGGTTGCATTTGGTGGGGGGCCTGATGCCCTTGTTGATCCATTGGGGGGCTTATAAATGTGACCCTCCCCCATTCTGAACTCAGGGAGGTTGTAAGCGGAGAAAAGAACGGAGGACTGACTTCGCCGGTGGCGCCCTGAATTTTGATCCTGTGTTTTGTTCGCCGTCTCTTTGCGCGTGTTGCAGACCTGCAGGTGTGTAGATCAAGGCCGGGCAACGTAGCGTGCAGCGATCCCCTTCGTTTCCTCCTTTCCCCCATTCATAAATTGCTTGACCAATCAACAAGCGCCCTTCCTGACAGCGCCCTCTTTCCTTTGGCAATCAGACGCGCGGGATCAGGAGAGGTTGCGAAACATCGCCCTCTAGCGACGACTGCGCTGGTACTGCAGCTGCCAAAGCAGGGAAGGGCGAAAGGGCGAAGAAGCCATTGACACGAACGGGCTGCATTTGAGCGACCCTCCATTGAGTAGGAATCTTTAGAAATGCATAATAAATCATTCCAGTGACGGGTTTTGATCCTGCCAAGGTTGCTTATTCAGGGAAAAGGTGGCCATCCGAGGAGGGGCTTGAGGCTGAGCCTGGCATTGGCCTCATCTCTGAAGCATATGGTCCCGTCCCCACCTGCCCTATTGCAGTGTTTCCCAACCACTGTTCCGCGGCACACTAGTGTGCCGCGAGATGTTGCCTGGTGTGCCGCGGGAAAAATTAAAAAATTCGAAAGATTTTTTTTTTAAGTCAAATTTTCGATTGGGGCGCCGTCACTAGATGACCCCTGGGGTTCCCTCCCTCCCTCCCGCTCTGCGCCTCCCTCCTCCTCCAGGGAGGCCCTTCCTGGCTCTCGGCCAAGGCTTGGCGGCTGCCACTCACTCACTCGCTCGCCCACCTGTCCCTCCATCCCTGCACCCGGCCTCTCCCCCTCCGTCCCCGGCGCGGGGACTGCCGGGATCCGTAGTCCCCTCGCCCTTGGGCTCAGCGCCCGCGGGGGTGCGCAAACTACGTTTCCCAGCGTGGCCTGGCGGGCCGGGCGTTTTGTTTGAAGCGCTCTTCTCCCGGCCATGGAATGAGCGCGGCGGCGGTGGCCGGGCGGGCAGGGGCTCTTCCGCGCAGACCCCGCGCAGCCTGCCTGCGCCCCCGCGGAGATCGGGCGGCAGGATGGAGCCCGGGGATCCCCGCGGAGGCGGAGCGGAGGCTGCCCCCCAGGTAGGGCTGCGTCGGGGTTTTTTTTTATTTTTGCAATGCTGCATCCGCGCCGGAGGGGACGCATCGGACCGCGGGGAGACCCCTTGGCGGGCGTGCAAGGCAATGCATGCGTGCAGGCGTTGCATGGAGTGCAGTGCAATGCAATGGCAACGCGGCGCCCTGCATGCATGCATGCAACTTCCACTGGCGCTCCGGACTTGGCAGGTGAGGGGGGTCCCCAGTGGGCGGCAGAGAGAGCCGGGAGGGCGAAGGGGAGCCGGGGGGGAGCAGCGCTGCTCCCCGAGCCGAGCCCGGGGGGAAACTTCGGCGTTGTTGCGCCGGGTGTTGGAAGCGGAGGCTGGCGGGGGCCCCTCACCTGCAAAACCTGGTCGCCTCTCATATATTTCGTGCATTGCATTCATCGCCTGCTTTCTCCTCCAAGGAGCTCCCTGGGGCACGCGTGGTTCTCCCCGTGTTATCCTCGCAACAAGGTGGGTCAGGCGAGTGGCCCAAGGGAGCACCCAGGGATTGTCCTGGCCAGGTGGGGTGATTTGAACCCTGCTCTCTGCCCGGTCTTCATCCTCATTTAGCCCCCACATGTGCATGACTGTGCATGACTGAGGTTTCCCCCCCTCGTCTTGGCTATGGTGTGAGTCTGTGCTGTTAATTAATGGGGTTCTGCTCCGGAGCCAGCCCTCAAGGAGGTGATTATGTAATTTGCTAGCAATTCATGTCCCTCCCGGCGTGACGCTGCGCGCTGACGTCACGGGGCTGTAATGGTGGTGTGCCTCGAGATTTTTTTCATGAAACAAGTGTGCCTTTGCCCAAAAAAGGTTGGGAAACACTGCCCTATTGCATAAGGGTTAAGCCCTCCATCCTGACTTTGGAGGGTCGGACACAAACCCACCCAGGAAACAATCTCCTCCCGGTCTCAGTGTATTGGAAGGACAAAGGGGGGGGGGGTACTTGACATTGTCTGGAGGGTCAGAGATGGCAGGTGTTTCCCTTTGTCTTCCATTTTTGATTGACACGGCATCAGTTTTCACCCCAATGCCACACCTGTTCTGTGACATGTTCACGACATATGTGTGATGCTTCCAACAAGGTGTTGGGGGTAACCTGGAGAAACTTTTAAAAAGGAGGAGCCCCCATTGTTCGGGGCTTCTCTCTGCATCTTCTATGTTGTATTTGGGAGTCGTCGTTATCAGAAAGTTTTTCCTGATGTTGGTTTGGAATCTCCTTTCTTGTACCTTTGCAATAATGTTCTGAATTTATATACATACAGTGGTACCTCGGGGTACAGACTCTTCAGGTTACAGACTCCGCTAACCCAGAAATAGTACCTCGGGTTAAGAACTTTGCTTCAGGATGAGAACAGAAATCGTGCTCCGGTAGCAGCAGGAGGCCCCATTAGCTAAAGTGGTGCTTCAGGTTAAGAACAAACCTCCAGAACGAATAAAGTACTTAACCTGAGGTACCAGTGTATATATAAACCAATAGCAAGAGATTCAGATGACTTTAAAGAATGAGTTTATCAATCAGGTACCAATCAGAACAAAGTGAATGGTCAGAAATAACGTCTCAACTGCGAAAAGAAGAATGGTTGGTGCAAACCCGAAACCAAGTTAATAATTGCATTTCAGTGGGTCTGCTTTAGGTTTCATTCCAATCAAGGTGAAGAGATAATAATAATCATAATCATAATAATAAATTTATTATTGTTGTTGTTGTTATTATTAATTTCTCCAGCCACTCTGGGCAGCTTCCAAGCCTGTTTCTGCTTGAAAGCTCAACTACAAAAAGAAGAATGGTTGGTGTAAACCCGAAACCAAGTTAATAATTGCATTTCAGTGGGTCTGCTTTAGGTTTCATTCCAATCAAGGTGAAGAGATAATCATCATCATCATCATCATCATCATCATAAATTTATTATTATTGTTGTTGTTATTATTAATTTCTCCAGCCACTCTGGGCAGCTTCCAAGCCTGTTTCTGCTTGAAAGCTCAACTACAAAAAGAAGAATGGTTGGTGTAAACCCGAAACCAAGTTAATAATTGCATTTCAGTGGGTCTGCTTTAGGTTTCATTCCAATCAAGGTGAAGAGATAATAATAATAATAATAATAATAATAATAATAATAATAATAATAATAATAAATTTATTATTATTGTTGTTGTTATTATTAATTTCTCCAGCCACTCTGGGCAGCTTCCAAGCCTGTTTCTGCTTGAAAGCTCAACTACAAAAAGAAGAATGGTTGGTGTAAACCCGAAACCAAGTTAATAATTGCATTTCAGTGGGTCTGCTTTAGGTTTCATTCCAATCAAGGCGATGAGAAATAATAATAATAATAATAATAATAATAATAATGGTTTCCCCAGCCACGCTGAGCGGCTCCCAACAGAATATTAAAAGCACTATAAAGATCACAGCCGCCACATGCATTTAAAGCATTTTTGGAGCTCTAAATTGCAGGTGAAACAACTGGCGGGTGGCCAGCGCCATTTTGGCCTCTGTTGTCCAGGGCGCAGGAGCCGCGGGACGTCGGGAAAAGGGGGAAGCCGTCCTAGCTGCCTCCAAGGGAATGAGGGAAAGGACGAGGTCTCTTCGCGACTTCCTGGGTTATGTGGTTTTATTAGTATAATAATTGATGATTATTAGTTTATTAGCAGGCCAGGAGGAAGGTTGCGCAGGGCAGCCTGGGAAGGGCGAGGGAAAGGCTGTGAGGAGAAGCCTCCTCTCTTTCTCCCTCAAGTTTATATGGAAGAATCCAAATACGTTTAGAGAAAAATAAAATGATAGGAAACAGGATCCATGTTTGTGAGAAGAAGGGGCAGCAAAGCATGCTGGGAAGAAGGACCTGAGGGAAATGAAATGAAACCCAATAAAGGATAATTTATCAATGAAGCTAATAAGTGAAACCTAACAGAAGACATATTGGGGCTTATTTATTCAGTTATATTTTGGAAAATGGGTAAATTTCAGTTATAGGACACAGGATCTTTGTTTGTGAGAAGAAGGGGCAGCAAAGCATGCTGGGAAGAAGGACGTGAGGGAAATGAAATCAACCCTAATAAAGCATAATTTATCAATAAAGCTAATAAGTGAAACCTAACAAAGGACACCTTCAGATTTATTTATTCAGTTATACATTGGAAAACGGGTAAATTTCAATTATAGGACACAGGATCCTTGTTTGTGAGAAGAAGGGGCAGCAAAGCATGCTGGGAAGAAGGACCTGAGGGAAATGAAATGAAACCCAATAAAGGATAATTTATCAATAAAGCTAATATGTGAAACCTAACGAAAGACACTTTCACATTTATTTATTCAGTTATACATTGGAAAATGGGTAAATTTCAATTATAGGAAACAGGATCCTTGTTTGGAGAAGAGGGGCAGCAAAGCATGCTGGGAAGAAGGACCTGAGGGAAATGAAACCTAATAAAGGGTAATTTATCCATAAAGCTAATAAGTGAAACCAAACAAAAGACAATTTGGGATTAATTTATTGAGTTATACATTGGAAAATGAGGAAATTTCAACTACAGGACGCAGGGTATTTGTCTGTGAGAAGATGGGGCAGCAAAGCATGCTGGGAAGAAGGACGTGAGGGAAATGAAATGAAACCTAATAGAGGTTAATTTATCCATAAAGCTAATAAGTGAAACCGAACAAAAGACTCCTTGAGATTGAATTATTTGGTTATACACTGGAAAAAACAGTAAATTTCAAATTTATTGAGGCTGGGAATCGACCATTGGCCTGATGGAGCTGGCAATGCATGCTGGGAAGTCTGCCCCCCCCCCAGTTTGGACCAAGCTGGCGGAGGCTGGCGGGAGTCGCAGGGCCTTTTGAAGGTGGCCCCTTCCCCTCCGAGGGCATAGAAAGGCCCGGGCAAGTGACCCTCCTTGTCCGCCAGGGACACCAGCGCCTGCAGCCCGTCCAGCTGGCCAGAGTCCCCCAAGGGCCGGGGAGGCTGGCAGGGGCAGGGCCCCCAGGAGGAAGAGGGGCCCCTTGGGGGATTTGCACTCTGCACGCCCTCAGAGGCCGGAGAGGCTGGCAGGGGCAGGGCCCCCAGGTGAGCCTGGGAGAGAGAGGGGCCCCTGGGGGGATTTGCACTCTGCACGCCCTCAGAGGCCGGAGAGGCTGGCAGGGGCAGGGCCCCCAGGTGAGCCCGGGAGAGAGAGGGGCCCCTGGGGGGATTTGCACTCTGCACGCCCTCAGAGGCCGGAGAGGCTGGCAGGGGCAGGGCCCCCAGGTGAGCCTGGGAGAGAGAGGGGCCCCTGGGGGGATTGGCACTCTGCACGCCCTCAGAGGCCGGAGAGGCTGGCAGGGGCAGGGCCCCCAGGTGAGCCTGGGAGAGAGAGGGGCCCCTGGGGGGATTGGCACTCTGCACACCCTCAGAGGCCGGAGAGGCTGGCAGGGGCAGGGCCCCCAGGTGAGCCTGGGAGAGAGAGGGGCCCCTGGGGGGATTGGCACTCTGCACGCCCTCAGAGGCCAGAGAGGCTGGCAGGGGCAGGGCCCCCAGGTGAGCCTGGGAGAGAGAGGGGCCCCTGGGGGGATTGGCACTCTGCACGCCCTCAGAGGCCAGAGAGGCTGGCAGGGGCTGGGCCCCCAGGTGAGCCTGGGAGAGAGAGGGGCCCCTGGGGGGATTTGCACTCTGCACGCCCTCAGAGGCCGGAGAGGCTGGCAGGGGGCAGGCCCCCAGGTGGGCCCAGGAGAGAGAGGGGCCCCTGGGGGGATTGGCACTCTGCACGCCCTCAGAGGCCGGAAGGGCTGGCAGGGGGAGGGCCCCCAGGTGAGCCTGGGAGAGAGAGGGGCCCCTGGGGGGATTTGCACTCTGCACGCCCTCAGAGGCCAGAGAGGCTTGCAGGGGCAGGGCCCCCAGGTGAGCCCGGGAGAGAGAGGGGCCCCTGGGGGGATTTGCACTCTGCACGCCCTCAGAGGCCGGAGAGGCTTGCAGGGGCAGGGCCCCCAGGTGAGCCCGGGAGAGAGAGGGGCCCCTGGGGGGATTGGCACTCTGCACGCCCTCAGAGGCCGGGGAGGCTGGCAGGGGCAGGGCCCCCAGTTGGGCCCGGGAGAGAGAGGGGCCCCTGGGGGGATTTGCACTCTGCACGCCCTCAGAGGCCGGAGAGGCTGGCAGGGGCAGGGCCCCCAGGTGGGCCCGGGAGAGAGAGGGGCCCCTGGGGGAATTGCACTCGGCACGCCCTCAGAGGCCGGAGAGGCTGGCAGGGGCAGGGCCCCCAGGAGAGAGAGGGGCCCCTGTGGGGATCTGCACTCTGCACGCCCTCAGAGGCCGGAGAGGCTGGCAGGGGCAGGGCCCCAGGTGAGCCTGGGAGAGAGAGGGGCCCCTGGGGGGATTGGCACTCTGCACGCCCTCAGAGGCCGGAGAGGCTGGCAGGGCCCCCAGGTGAGCCTGGGAGAGAGAGGGGCCCCTGGGGGGATTGGCACTCTGCACGCCCTCAGAGGCCGGAGAGGCTGGCAGGGGCAGGGCCCCCAGGTGGGCCCGGGAGAGAGAGGGGCCCCTGGGGGGATTGGCACTCTGCACGTCCTCAGAGGCCAGAGAGGCTGGCAGGGGGAGGG
Organism: Podarcis vaucheri; assembly: GCF_965113315.1. Taxonomy (NCBI): domain Eukaryota; kingdom Metazoa; phylum Chordata; class Lepidosauria; order Squamata; family Lacertidae; genus Podarcis; species Podarcis vaucheri. The sequence goes on along the minus strand of NC_138756.1, from coordinate 6,330,360 downwards.
CCCCCAGGTGAGCCTGGGAGAGAGAGGGGCCCCTGGGGGGATTTGCACTCTGCACGCCCTCAGAGGCCGGAGAGGCTGGCAGGGGCAGGGCCCCCAGGTGGGCCCGGGAGAGAGAGGGGCCCCTGGGGGAATTGCACTCTGCACGCCCTCAGAGGCCGGAGAGGCTGGCAGGGGCAGGGCCCCCAGGAGAGAGAGGGGCCCCTGTGGGGATCTGCACTCTGCACGCCCTCAGAGGCCGGAGAGGCTGGCAGGGGCAGGGCCCCAGGTGAGCCTGGGAGAGAGAGGGGCCCCTGGGGGGATTTGCACTCTGCACGCCCTCAGAGGCTTTGTAGTCAGGGGAGAGCTCAGGGGGCTCTCTGAGCCAGCGGCGTAGCATGAGTTGTCAGCACCCGGGGCAACGCAAGTAGTTTGCGCCCCCTAACCCGGGGCAAGGCACGTAATTTGCGCCCCCCAACCCCTAACCTGCGAGTTGCCGCTGGCGCTGCTGCCCAAACGACGCCGCTTGCCCGGAGGAGGAGAGGGGCAGAGAGGCGAGGAAAATGCAACATGGCCCAGCAGCTGCAGCAGCAACGGCGGAGGCAGGGCTGTGAGGAGGGGCTGCCTGGCGCGTCCTCCGCGGCGAGCGCTGAGAGCCGCTGCCTGCCGGGCCCCCCCAGATGTTGTGCCCGGTGCGGCCTGCCCCCCTTGCACCCCCCACGCTACGCCACTGCTCTGAGCCGGCATCTCTCTGGGGGATGAGGGGTTTCTTCCCATGGGTCAACATCCTTCTTAAATTGTGGTGCCCAGAACTGGACACAGTATTCCAGGTGGGGACTGACCAAGGCAGAACAGAGCTCAGTCTTGTAAGCCGCTGGGATTAGTAGCAATAAAAGTAACAATAATCACAATAAGAAAGATAGTAATATTAGACTTGGTTAACAGATGTTTTTAAGAACATTGTTCACACATATTTGGACTGATTAGCTCTGTGTGCATTGCAATCACTTATTCATTGTTGTGCGTAGTAATTTTAAGTGCATCCTTAATATTACAATCAATGTGCAATACTGTTAAAATGCATATTTTCTTTAAATATAAACACAGAAATACGGTAAATGTCGCTCTCAATTCATCGGATGATGACCTGTGCCACAAAGAGGGAACCAGGCAGAGGGCCTTCTTGGTGGTGGCGCCCTCCCAGCAGATGTCAAGGAAGTAAACAACTACCTGACTTTTAGAAGACATCTGAAGGTAGCCCTGTCTAGGGAAGCTTTCAATGTTTGATGTATTTATTGTGTTTTTCATATTCTATTGGGAGCCACCCTGAGTGGCTGGGGAAACCAAGCCAGATGGAGCCTTCGATAGTTAGGTACTGTCAGGTTTTTGATGTAAGATGTTAACTCAAAGACATACCCATATTGAACTCCTGCTGCCAGCGGGCTACAGACTGCGTGTGATCGAGATCTCAAGTCACTGTGTGCATTGTCCCATAATCTTTGCTTTAAAACCTTTTGGGCGCCTTCATAGCCCAGGTAATACAGTTGGGGGGGAGACAGACCAATAGAGGTGGCTTTTTTGGCCATGGTTTTCTGCCATTTGCTGACAAATTCCTCATGGGTCAAATGTTGGTACAGACCCTTCCCTAGATTAAACACTGAAATCCTGAGCCAATGTTTTTTTTTTTTTATAATAATTTTTATTACATTTTTCCAAATTACAGAAAGAACAGAAGGAAAAGCAGAATAGAAGAAAAAAAAGAAAAAAGAACAGAAAATCACATCCATTTCAACAGCTTATTTCAAGTTTCCATTGGACTTCCCCACATCTCCCGCATAATGCATTCTTGATAATAAAGTCATCAGCAAATTATACCCTTATTTCGTGTGTTTCTTTATATTTTCAGTTGCAATTTAAGTTTAAATCTCTTATTCTCCATTTACTCTAAAAATATAACATGATATCATTTTTACCCATTTAAACTTTGATTCTTTCACAAATGTTATCAATTTCATATGAAATCCTGAGCCAATGTTTTAGGGCTGCCCACCACGCTTTAGTTGAAATTGGGCATTCACCAGCTTCCAACAGAAGTATGGAGTTGGGGACGCAGTTAGGTACCTGCAGCAGAGATCGTAGAAATTTTGCCTGAAAGCCATCTAGCTTTGGCAGGTCCCCATTATGCCAGACATTTGCTGCATACAGGAGTTGGGAAACGGGCTTTGCGTTGAAAACCCTTAAGGCTGCTGGAACATATTTGCCGCCCTTTGTGAAGAAGAATCTATGTATGGCTAGCTTTGTAATCTCCACCTTTTGAAGGGAGGTTTGCCAATGGTGCTTCCAAGATCCTGTATGATGGAATGTGAGCCCTATATAACTGAAGTATTTTACCTGTTCAAGGTTATGGCCATCCAGCACCCATTTAGACCGGGAGAATCTTCTTTCGAAGACTAAGATTTTAGATTTTTCATAATTAATGGATAAACCATTTCCAGAACGGTAATCAGAAAATTTCCTCAACAGATAATTCAAGCCCGGCCTGGAACGCGAGATGATGGCTGCGTCATCAGCATACAACAACAAAGGGGTCCTTCTCATTCCTATTTTTGGAATGTGTCCATCTGGGTCCATTAAGTTCTCTTCTAGGTCATTTAAGAATAGACAAAACAATGTGGGGGCCAAAATACAACCCTGTCTCACCCCCCTAGTCATCTTGATGCTGTTCGATAGCTGTCCCTGTCGACCGCATCAGACCTGCAGTTTGGTTCCATTGTACAGGGCTTTTATAAGAAAGAGAAGTCGTTTGTCCTGCAAAATCAGACTCAATTTGGACCATAGCTGGGATCTGGGGATGGAGTCAAATGCTGATTTCAGATCCATGAAGGCCACGAAGAGTTTACCCTGTAGATGTCTGGTATACTTCTCAGCTAGGAAGGACAGCATTAGACAGTGGTCTGTTGTTGAATGATTCTCACGAAAAGCTGCCTGGGCTTCAGATAGTATATTATGTTCATTTAGAAAAGTTGTCAGTTTGCTACTGAGGAAATGGGCATACAGTTTCCCAATTATTGAGAGCAGGCTAATAGGCCTATAATTGGAAGGTACATTTGGGTGGCCTCTCTTAAAGATTGGAACTACTATAGCATGTTTCCAGCTATATGGTACCTTACCCGAGTTATTTACTACCGTAAAGAGTGCTGCCAGAAGCGGAGCCCACCAGTGCTGGTTTGATGTGATCAACTCAGCTGGGATAAAGTCTTTCCCCGGAGCCTTTCCACTCTTCAGATTCCCAATTAATGGATGGACTTCCTCCACAGTAACCGGCCTCCAATGAGGGAGCAGTGACAATTCTGCCCTGTCATCCTCCTGTAAGCTGGAAGGGAGGTTTGGCTTTTCCATAAATATATTTCTGAAGTGGTTCTCCCAAACCTGAGCTGGAATGACACAGCTGGGGGCTGAGGAACTATTTTTCATTGAGTCGGAGACTAGTTGCCAAAAGAGTTTAGTTTCATTGTTTAGTGAGGCATTCAATAGCAAGGACCAGGAATTTTGTTCGGACTGCCTTTTTTTTGAGGCCAAAAGGGCTTTATACTCTTTTTTGATTTTGAAATAAGATTGAGGTAAGTAGCTTAATCCAGCGTTTCTATAGGCCAAATAGGCGTTCCTTAAGGCTTCCTTCTTTGTGCGGCACTCTTGGTCAAACCAACCGCGCCCTTTAGCAGTGCATGGCTTGCCGGCTGAGTTTATGTTAACCGAGACCACATCCTGCAAGGACTCAATGAGATTTTCGTAAGCTGTCAGGGAGGAGTCTATTGATAAATTGTTTATTATAATTGATCTTAACTTTATTGCAGTTTGTGAATTCAATCTATTCTCAACTGCAATTGCTATCTCAGGTGTCCATTTTTTCCTACGCAATGCTGGATCATTTGCTTTGTCTATATCCTCATGTTCTATGTGAGAGTGCTGAATTGAATTTTGACCAGTAGTGGAGATGATAAGAGGTAAGTGGTCACTTTCAGTCCTATTATCTATGATGAATTTTTTAATTGATTTGAAGGCCTGTCTGTTAGTGAGACAGTAGTCTACCCTGCTGGCTCCATTTGTATTTATGAATGTGTACTCGCCTTCTCTGTCCCCGGAGAATGCCCCATTAGCAATGATGAGGTCAAGACTTATTTGTAAAAAAGCCAGGCAGAATCCAGCATAGTTGATTTGGCAATCTTTCGAATGTCTACGAGGGGGTGGGTTTAGCAAGAGGGCGCTATTTTCCTTTAGATCTCTTAATATTGGGAATTTTATCTCCAGGCTATCATCATTTGAGCCTATTCTGGCATTCATATCTCCCATTAGGTAAAATGGCGAGCCAGGGTACCTAATTTGTAGGGAATAAAGGAAACTATGGAATTTACGCCACATGCTCTCTATCTGTTTTTGCACTGTATATGGTGGGATATAAGCTGAAACAAGAATGTTACTCTTGGATTCCAGATGCAAAGTGATCCCCAGTGCCAGCTGCTCGAAAACTGAGCACTCAGTAACCTGTGACGCCAACTGAGTGGAAACCAGAGTTACTAGGCCCCCCCTCGGTCGTCCCCTTCCAAGCGGTTTAGAGGCCTTGATTTCATAGACGTCATAACCGTCGAGAGCTATGTTATCAGTTGCCCAAGTTTCTTGCAGCATTCTTATGTCAAAACCCGTTATATATTCACAAAATGGCTCGTCCCCTAGTTTGTTAGCCCAACCCGCTATGTTCCATGAGATAATGTTAAGGCTGCTCGTTCCATAACTGGCTTGGCTTCATTGTGGTGGGGAAATTGTTATCAGCTCTCTCACTGGTTCGGTAATGATGCAACCGTTCTTAGGATATGCATGGTGTTGTTGTTCTCGGGGTTGATTTGCAGCATTTTCCCGATTTCCCGGCATCGACGGTCTTATCTGAATTGCTGGGACCATCGGGGGGTCTTCGTCAAAGATAATTAAATCTGTCTCTAGCTTTCTATGTGTCCCATTTCCCTTGGGAGGGTCGTCACTTGGCATTGGCTGATCAGATTCCAGTTGGGATAGAGGGTGGTGAAATTCTGGATCTGCCAAAGGCGTAATAGAGAGTCCTATCTTTGGATTATCTAGATTGGGCTGGCGTTCTTTGTGTGTTTGACCTTTTTGCTCTGACGTTTTCCTCTCCAAGGGAGTGTTGCAGCTGGGTTCATCGCACATATTCATCTTTGACAGCCCTTCCGAATGAATCATGGCCCTATGGCGAAAGCCCTTCGGCAGAGAGGGTGCTGATTGCTTGGGGTCGGTCCGGCTATACGACAAGTTTGGCAGTAGTTGTTTTCGTTCTGTGTCTTTAAAACACGCCTCAAATCAATATTATAGTCCTGTAAAATGGCCCTATATTTCAGTAGCATTTTAGGGGTAGCTGAGTCAGAAAATGTCAGCATGAGTCTAGTGTGCTGGGGGTCCGTGCAGAGCAAGTTTATCGCGATCAGAGTGTTGCAATGGATATTTAGTAAAAGCTTAAAGTTTCTCTTCACACTGTCGATTGATTTCCAGTAAGGCAGCATACTATTAAAAGGATATATATCCAGAGCTACTTGAGTACTTTGTAGGATCAGGTCCCTACTTTCGCTTTTGTTGTTTTTAGTATTTGTAGTCTCTCGGTTATCAAGTCCAGACCGGTTGCACCCCTGTACATGATGGTCTAGAGGGAGGGCGATGCTGTGGTCGGTCTCTTTAGTACTGAGTGGGCTATTTTTGGCTGCCAGGAGCACCAACTCCGTCAGGAGAGACGTTACCTTTTCTAATTTCATGTTAATTTCCTCCACTGTTCTTGCAGTCAGCAGACAGTGGTCCGCGAGTATTTCTGCATAGAGCGGTGCCCCCTCAGATGGTAGTTCATGGGATAATTCATGAGCGCTCATCTCAGCATTCTCCCCTGGGTGATCTCCACCCATTAAAGCATCCCCACCTACCTGGGAATGAATTCTATTTGGTATGGTAGGTTCTGAGTTCTGTGCTTTTACGAAATCGTCCATTTTGCTCTGCTTGCTCTTCTGTGGGCTCCCTTCTGGAGATGAGGCCGGTCGTTTCTTTTTCCTAGGCATTTTCCAGGGATAGAGCCGCTGTAAATCAGTGCAGCTTCTGCTGTAAATCAGGAAGCTTGGCGTCTTCTACCCACGATAGGGCGTCTAATCTCCACTCCTGCTGAGCTGGAGCTGAGCTGGAGCTATAATAACATACATATATCATACTTTTCCGTGTATAAGACGGGGAAAATGGGATCCCCCATTTTCTTAATATTGAGTCCCCCAAAATAGGGGGTGTCTTATACACGGGGGCATGTTCTACAGGGGAAAATACAGTAATATGTAATATAATATAATATAATATAATATAATATAATATAATATAATATAATAATATAATATAATAGCTAAAGGTAAAGGGACCCCTGACCATTAGGTCCAGTCTTGGCCGACTCTGGGGTTGCGGCACTCATCTCACTTTATTGGCCAAGGGAGCTGGCGTACAGCTTCTGGGTCATGTGGCCAGCAGGACTAAGCCGCTTCTGGCAAACCAGAGCAGCGCACGGAAACGCCGTTTACCTTCCCACTGGAATGTATCTACTTGCACTTTGACTTGCTTTTGAACTGCTAGGTTGGTAGGAGCAGGGACCGAGCAACGGGAGCTCACCCCGTCTTGGGGATTCAAACCGCCGACCTTCTGATCGGCAAGCCCTAGGCTCTGTGGTTTAACCCACAGTGCCACCCGCGTCCCAATGTAATGTAATGTAATATAATATAATAATATACCTTCCCCCAAATTAATATTTCATTATAATTAATATTAGTAATAATAATGAAATAAGTCAATCCAGAGGCTCCTCCCAGCTTTGCCCTGCCTAGGGGGCGTGACCACTCTCCACTAAACCCCGCCCCACCTCTCCCCACTTTCCACTGCTGCCTTTCGCGACTGATTGCCTTCCCCAGCTCTACTCGCCCCACCTCCTTTCACAATGACTCTCCAAGATTGGCGTAGGCGGTCTGCCACTCTCGTGAGCGCCGGAGTTCCCTCTCCCATCTCTTCCCAGCTGCCTCGCCCGCCCCTAACCCTGGCCAGTGCAATAAAGTTCATTGGATCCCAGTCAAGGCTTGTCTAAGATCAGTTGCTACTCGTTGGAACAGGGAGCAGAGCTTACACAATACAGAAATTAAACCAACAGACTATGGAAGATGTCTTAAATGAATTTCTCAGTTTATTGATTTACAAAGCTTAGGAGAATGAAATGATGTGAAGTGAGCTTATGAATGATAGCGCATAAATGTGAGAAATGGAGCATAGAAAAGTGAATACATAGAACTGGCATAACCAAACAGTATTGCGGAATATTAGAATTGATATGGTTCATAGGTAGTCATGACAAAGCAAACAGACTCAAAAACCTTTTAAATCTTTTTAAAATTATTAAAAGATAATAGTTTACAAACTAAGGGCAGTACACCAGGATTCATTGTAATCCTTGGCAAAGTAAGGAACCAAGGACGTTCCTCCCATCTTACGGTTCATGTGAACAGGACTACATAAAACCGGGGCTAAGAATGAACATAATCTCTTTCACAGACGAAGCATGAGCAACATGGATGAGCAAGTGTGTTTCCTTTATGCACTTCTGGACATCAGGAACATGGAATGTTTTAAGAATCAGATGTCCCCTTAATTTCTGGTTGTCAGGTGCTCCTTTGTGTTCAGATCAGGCCTCAGCACAATAATGTAGCACTTGGGAAGGAAGATGCAGCCCAGAAGCCCAGCACTGGAGGCCAACATAGAGAAGATCTGCACGGCCACCATGTACTTGCCCTTGGTGCTCAGGTAGGTGGGCACAAAAGACACCCAAACACTGCAGAAGACCAGCATGCTGAAGGTGATCAGCTTGGCTTCGTTGAAGGAGCCGGGCAGCTTCCTGGCTAGGAAAGCCACCGTGAAGCAGGTGGCAGACAAGAAGCCCAGGTAGCCGAGGGCAACGTAAAACATGGCCACAGACCCTTCGTTGCATTGCAGGATGATCTCTTCCACCTGGGAGCGCATGTCGGACTCTGGGAATGGGGGAGAAGAGCCCAGCCAGATGGTGCAGATGAGAACTTGCCCCCCAGAACAGGAGATGACAATGGAGTTGGCCAGACTCTTGCCCAGCCATCTCCTCACCCCGTTCCCGGGCTTTGTGGCCAGGAAGGCCAGCACCACCGTGATGGTCTTTGCCAAGACAGAAGAAACAGCACCTGAGAAGATGATGCTGAAGGCCGTTTGTCGGAGAAGGCAGGTCTCTTTCCTTGGGCGCCCGATGAAGAGGAGGGAGGACAAAAAGGAAAGCAGGAGGGAGACGAGGAGGATGTAGGAAAGGTCCCGGTTGTTGGCTTTGACTATGGGAGTTTCCTTGTATTTAATGAAGATTCCCAACACAGTGCCTGCTGTTATAGATAAGAAGAGGGCAAAGGAAGCTAAAAACATTCCTAAATGTTCTCCATAAGTCAGGAAGGTGGTAATCTTGGGGACACATTGATCTCTGTCCTTGTTTGAATGGTGATCTTCTGAGCATTTGGTGCAATGTTCTGCATCTGGGGAAGAGAAAAAGAGTGGCTGCAACATCACTTACATCCCTGATGATCTGAACTCGATTACATTTTGAAGAAATCCTAGAAATTTCTTCCTTATGGTCATTCCTTTCAACTCTCTTCCAGGATGTAATGAAGGTGATTAATACTAAGGAAGTTGAGGAAGGAGCCACATTCCACAATGTCTGCAGAATTCTCACAAAAAGTGTGTGAGACTGGATTACTGCCCTGTGTTTACTCTCTCCAGAAATACCTTCCCCCTTGGAGTCACCCACCTTCCTGGGCGGAGAAGGTCCCTTCCGCACACCGAGCACAAGCATAGCAGCAAATGGGCTTTCCTTCTAGAACCACCTTGGCATATCCAGGTCGACATTTTTCATTACACCTGGATCGAGGCACGGCCTAACCAGAAAGACAAGAAGGTGCAACAAAGAGGAACAGTTAGGAGTATTTGTGTGTATGTTACTCCCTCATAGAGTGAATTCAAACGGATCTTTGGGCTGCAGCCTTTGACCCCTCATCAGGGTCCTTTCAACCCCCCACTGACCATTGGGGTGACCAGAATATCTTGTTCTTCATAATTCGTTCAGGACAACTGAGGTTTGCGCCACAGAACTCTGATTCCTCTTCTCCATTTACCTGCTTCCCTGCTTAATAAATCTTCAAAGAAAATGGCAATGGAGTCTAAAATGTGATTTCCCCAAAGTTCAGGATTCGGATAATCTCTCAATCACTAATTAAGACAAATTTAATATAACTTTTCCAAATATTGGTTTCCCTCACTCTGTTTTTGAGGCATGCAAGGTTTCGTCTTATTGCTGATGAATACCCTAGTTATTTCTAGTTCATATGCCATTCCTTAACATTAACCTTATATTAGAATAGGGTTGGTTTTTTTAACTTCTCATCCTTCACCAACAGCCGTGCACCTCTCAATTTCTGCACATACAATAGTTTAACATTTGCAACATCTACTCCATAAATTTAAAATATCCACAATAAATCAGTAATTATCATTTCTAAAATAAATTACTTTCCATCCTTCTGCATGTATGAAAACCCAATAGTTCACTTTTACTAGGGGCTTTCCCTTTTCTTCTTATCTACGTAGTCCTTTCTGTCGAAGATTCTGGTGTCTTCTCTGAGGAACTCTGTGCTCTATCCTTTCTTTGAGCACCCCAAATTCACCTCCTATCTCAGCTGCTGTGAAAAGAAAGAGTGGTGGTTGCAGCTGTTATTGACGGTCAAGACACCATTGGTCAACCTGATATCCTGATATGGTCATTTTTCAGCGGTTGTTTAAGGAAAAACATAGTAGTAATCATCTCCTAGCCTTCTCCCTTTGTATTTTACCCTACCTTATTGAATTTCCTGGGCCACTCAATGGCTTCTGGGTTAATGGTGAACTTTATGCCAGCAGACGTCTCTCTCCTTATATTCCCAATTTTCACAATGTCATGAGATATATTGGGATACATCACCCAGTTCACAATATCAAAGTCCACTGGTAGCTCCCAGTTCTCATCCAAGCACAGTCTGCCTCTGGAAGTATTCAGACACCGGATTTCTCTTAAGAAAGGGTGAAGCTGAAATGGCAGGGGAAAACACCAGCATTAAGAAAACGGGAAGCCAAGATGGATATCTCAGTCCTACTCACTTCAACCTCTTATGATTTGGGGCTGCGTGTATCTCATGTAGACTGGAATTCCTATTCAGCCATTTTTATTACTACAGACTCTGCAAGTGCTCCAATTTTCCAGGGATGTCCCTGAATTAGAGACAGTTTTTCATTTGATCCTGGAATTTCCCAACTTTGCTTAGAATGTCCCTATTTTCTTTGGAGAAATGTTAGCAGATGTGGAGTTATCCAACCCACAAGGCGTCCAATCCTATATCGGGAATTTTTATTATGTTTAATATTTTAGTATGAATTTCTTTATGTTGGGATCTGCCCAGAGTGCTGAGGCAACCCAAAAAGACGTGTGGGGTATAAAGAGTGCTATTTTTCTATGGCACCCACCTGAGAGGTGCCAAAACTGAGTTTCAATGAGTTCCGCCTTTAAAAAGCTCTGGATATCAACAGTAAACACTGGTCAACAACAAATTTGTTGCCTGCGTTTTTTCAGTTGATTTAGAACGAATCTGATGCACTGAATCCAAAAATCACATTGGTTTTGTTCAATCAGGTCAAGTTTTTGAGCTATGGCCACATGTCATTTTTTTTCCATTTTTGTTCACATGTACGCTTGTGTGGAGCATTTTAGAAGAAGTTGGTGGGGGTAAAATGCCATGTCAAATAATTGTTTTGATTGGAAATGATTATTTTAATGACAAGAAGTATTCAGGTCCAATAGTTCTGGGTGATTATGTCAAAAAGGGATCAGTTTGAAGTCATAAAACCTTGAAATCTTCCATAAATTGGTGCGGCAAAGCATAAAGTTATTTTGGTATTAAACTTGGTGACCAGGATAAAGCTTGGGCGCCACACATGGTGTGCAAGGCATGCACCGAGACTCTTCGTGGGTGGACCAATGGCAAGAGGAGTCTGAACTTTGGAATTCCCATGGTCTGGAGGGAGCCGACAAACCATGTCACTGATTGCTACTTCTGCGCTGTTGATGTGACTGGGATCAACAGAAAGAACTGGAGCTGCCTCAAGTATCCTGATCTTCAATCACCACATCGTCCTGTAGCTCATTGTGATGAAATTCCAGTGCCTATCTTCGGAGTACTTCCTGACATTAGTGACGAAGATGCCTCCAGTGTTGAAGGACATGAAGAAGAAGTGGTTCTTGAAGATGATGCTCCACATCCATTTTCCCAAAAGGAGTTGAATGATCTAGTTCACGACCTCAGCTTGTCAAAGGACTCTGCCGAACTGTTGGCATCCAGACTGAAGGGAAAAAACCTCTCTGACAGTGCTTGCATCAGCTTCTTCCGCAACAGGCATCAAGAGTACCTCCGTTTTTTCTTGGAAGAGAAGGACTTGGTGTACTGTGCAGATATTGCGCAGCTTCTGCTCAAGCTTGGAGTGCCACAGTATGAACCCAAAGATTGGAGACTGTTCATTGACAGCAGCAAGCGATCACTGAAATGTGTTCTGCTAAACAACGGCAACCAGGACCGATGTTTTCTGTGCATGTGGGATAGTAGGGACCGTGCTCAGCATTACACGAAGAAGGACTGGCCTGTGCGGGAGGAATTAGTGCCTTGCAAAGAAAGGAACGTCTTCAACGACCCTCTGGTGGACAGAGACAGAATACTCTTCCCACCGCTGCACATCAAGCTCGGCTTAATCAAGCAGTTCACCAAGGCTCTGGACAAGGATGGTGACTGATTCACTTACTTGTGCCAGGCTTTTCCAGGATTGACCATGGATAAGTTGAAAGCTGGCATCTTTGGCAGTCCTCAGATCCGTCAGCTCATCAGAGATCCAGAGTTCGGAAACTCAATGAACGAAGTGGAACTGGAAGCGTGGAAGGCATTTGTTCTGGTAGTGAAGAACTTTCTTGGCAACAATAAGGCCAGAAACTACGCAGAACTTGTCAACAACATGCTGACTGCTTTCAGAAACCTGGGCTGCAACATGAGCGTCAAGATGGACTACCTATTTTCACATATGGACCGGTTTCCTGAGAACCTGGGTTCAATGAGTGACGAGCAGGGGGAGATATTCCATCAGGACATGAAAGAGATGGAGACCAGGTATCAGGGTCGCTGGGACGCAGTCATGATGGCTGACTACTGTTGGACTCTGAAGAGAGACCTCCCTGCCGCTGAGCACTCCAGGAGTTCCAAGAAGTTCAAGCCCTGAAGTTTGAAAAATGGTGAAGCAACATGCAATTTACGTGTACTTACCTTTATCAATGCCCACCATTCAGTTTACAGTAATCGATGTTTCTATCAGGTAATCAATATATGTTGTTGGAAAAACATTTTCTCTCTCTTAAAAACATATTTAGGATGATATGTGTTGACAAAAATCAGCCGATAATGCCACAAAAATGTAATCGATTTTGTCACAAGATCTGATTTTTTTCAAATCAACATAGCACAAAAACCTGACCTGATGGAGATAAATGGATGCCATTTCCTGATTCAGCAGTGCAAAAATACCCTAAAGCTGTTGTAGAAATCTAGACAACATTCAAAAAGTAAAAAATTGTTGCCCAGTGATTATCGTTATGGAATGGGACGTCTCTATTTTCATCAGAGAAATGTTGGGCTGTATGCTACTATTACTAGTACTAATAGTAACTATGATATTTTGCAGGTCTATCCCCAGTCAAGATCAGCATCTGTGTCGGCTGCAGGTTGCAAAAAGGGGAAGGAAATACCTGCCACGGCTGTAGCCTTGCGTGTCCCCATTGCTCTCCTTCCTCCACCATCAGCCTCCTCTGGGATCTCGATGAAAGCGAAGCATGCAAGGCCTGAGCCACAGCCTGAACATGGATGTAAGTGCCATAGCTGTCAAAAGACAGGGCGCTGTTCCGCCCCTCTTGGGGCAATGTCTGCAGGTTCTCCTCCTCTCTGCATCTTACCCTGCCTTTCACGGACAACAGATGCTTTGAATATGAACACCAAAATGCTTGATGGAAATAATACGTAAGATCGGTCTGCCATTTATATTTGTCACCTTTGCTGCTCCTTATTCCAGTCTGAATTTCAAAGGACAGAGAACCATGGAGGTGCTGGAACATATCTGGAGGGAGGTAAATGCCAAATCTGATTTCTAGCAAAGCTGTTGTGATCCAGACTTTTTCCCCCACTTCCTTCTCATAGAAATGATGTATTAACACGAATGCTAGGATACTCAGTGCACTGGTTATATAGGAAACAAATACCCCAACTTGTCTCCATAGGAAAAAAGGTTCCCCAGGCCAGATAAATTGATCCATATCATATTCTTGTACTCTTTTTGAGAAAGCAATGCAGATCCCTTTGCTGAGCATCAGAGGTTTCACAGCGCTCACAAATCTTTCTCCATTGTCATTGTCTGGAGTGAAGAGGCCAATCCACGTCCATCCAAAATACAGGAGCAATTCAACAATCCCCTGGTACTGACTTTCCTCTTTGGGAGTCATCCGGTAGACAAAAGGGAACAGGGTTTTACCTTCGAGAACCTGGGCAGTGAAGCCATAACTGATCTAGCAAGCAAAGCAAAGATCAGCAATTTATTTTACTTTCAACATAAGATTTTTAATTATCTGAAATGACTGATATCTATCTAAATCTCTGCTGGCTGAAGCTGATGGGAGTTTTAGTCTGAAACATCTGGAGGTGTCAAGTTAGTGAAGGCTCAGTTTTGAAAAAGGGATGTTGGATCCATAGCTCAGGATTTTCCCATTTTGAAAAATATCCCTGCTTCACCCCTCCAAAGAGAAAGTAGAATTCTACGCAGTTGAAATTCTCTTTCCCTCCATGCTCTCCCACTACTTACCTGTGGGATTTTGTAGATGCCTGACAAGGCTGAAATCACTCTTGAAATGAAAGTGTTGCTTCTTTCAAGAACAGCCAGCAGGTGATTCTGAACTCCACAGTGATAATTGGGAATATTGCATCCACTGCCTGCAAGCAGCTCTAGCATGGCCTCCGAAGTCATCCTTGCATCGCAATAGTTCTCATAGAGGTTGTAGCCCAGGGTGATGTTGGGTAAGAGCCTGAGATCCTGGTTGATCTCTTGGATGGTGAGCGGGAAAGGCAACACGTGCCAGAAGTAACCAGGTGCCTCCCTGCAATAAATGAATTCTTTAAAAAGAGTGAAACTGATATTCATATTAATGGGATGGAGGAAACATTATATAATCCACACAGATTAGTATTTATTTATCCTTTTGCATTAATATCAAACCTTTTCCTGTCTAGCATAGAACAAAAATTTGGAAATCTTGGAGCTTTGATGCAAACAGCACACAGAGCTGTTCAACAGTGGAAGAGACTCCCTCCGAAGGTGACCATGTGTCATGGATGCTTCAGGTGAGATTCCTCTGGGTTCCTTCCATCTCTACAACCCGAAGATTCTTTTCTACTATGGTTCTATGAGTAAGAAATGAAGGCGCCCCACAAAACGTGTGATATACTGGGAAGTTGCTGCAAGGGCTGCTTTTGCTGCAGTGGTCTTTGGCTTCTTGCAAAGGTCTAGACTATAGGTAGATAAGAGACCATTTGATAAAACGAGGAGAAGCACCAAATACCTCAGTCCCCTTTTAGTTACAAATGAGGCCTGGTGGCTTTCAGGTTTGAGTGTGTGGTAAAATCTATAATTTTGCCCATGTTTGGATCAGTGACTCCACCAATGAGGACACACCCTGGTGTGTATTATTTTATATAATCATTTTATTTGAAGCATAATGTTCCACCCTTAATTTTTTAAAAAAGCAGTGACAGAAAGGAAAAAGTGCTGAGATTGGAGGAGGAAACCTTTAATGTAGCCCATGGTGGGCTGTAGGTCTCCTGTGGTATTGTGTCAAGAGAAGTGGGCTAAGGTTGTTCACAAATGATCCAAATAGAATAAACAAAAAATAATTTTGGCAGCTTGGAAATTGCTTGAGTTTCATGCCTCCCTCTGGGATAGGAAACAGGTACCTTTGGATTCCACGTGAAGAAATATCAAACATCTCACTACTTAGAAATGAGGCCAGTTGTGTATGTGAAAAAAGGAATAATTCCTTTTCAGATTTTAGAGACCTGACTCCACGAACAAAGAAGGCTCCTGATTGATATTATTTTATTCATCATTTCAATTAAAGTACATCTTTTCTGCTCTTCAGCCACCAAACGTCACCCAGAGGATCTTAAATTCCATTTGTAAAACTGTAGCATTCCCTAACGACAGTTTCTGGATTGTCCAAATGGAATAATATTGAATAAAACCCTTGAGCCTTGGGAATTGCCTGAGTTTCATGGCATCCTGCAGGTGGGAAAATTTAGTGCATCCTTTTGATTCCTGACCAGATTCATTGGCATCCTAGCATTCTACTAAAAGCAACACAGAATCAAAGGTAGGAGAGTGTTTCACTAAGGAAGACCCAGGGAACAAGGAAATGGGAGAGGTTTGGGTGGGATCTTTTAGTGGACCCCCCAGCTCCCATCAGCCCAGCCAGCAAGACCAATGGTCAGGGCAGGGTAGACCTGCCACATCAGCCCTTAGCTCCCCAGCCCTGAGAAAGGGGCTCTTTCCTTGATAAATAGGAACCATTAAAAGGACTAGAGGACCATGAAACCATCTGCATATAAGTACATACACTTCACTCCTGGCGAAGGGTGTCTGAGAAAAGACGTATGGAGTTTCCTTATAAAAGGATTTTGGAGATATGATCCCAGTGATGAGGAAGTGTCCAGGCCGGTAGTAATTGAGAGCATTCAATTGATCCCTGACCAGATTCAAGGGGCATTTCGCCCTGTGGTTCCCGCAGACTCCAAAGGGCATCATGAGCAGCAGAAGCAGCAACAGAAGGAGCAGGGATCTCATTCTGGCTCTGCCTCCTCCTTCTCCTCTTACCTGCCAAGGAGGCGAAGCAGAAGAACCCAACTACTCTTGCAAGACCAGACTGGGTGGGCTTTCCCAATCTGGGTGGTTTTCAACTCTACCTTCAGAGCTTGGAAGCACAAGGCAGGCACACCCCTCTTTCGCCAGCTCTGCATCTTGACTCAATCTGTCTCCAACACAGGAAATATTCTCTGCACCAACTTTTTCTTTCCCAGACACAGTGCAATTAATATGGTCATGCTACTTTCTGAGGCTGATGTAACCTCCAGAAATATCTCCTGAGCATTTAGAAGAGGAGATGACTATAATTTTGATTATTCCAAGTGGAATAAGTTTCATCACACTAACTTTCCGAAGTCTGGAATCTCTCAGGCAGCAGGTGCAGAGCTGGAGAAAAACATGATGGAGAAAAGTCAAAAGGTGTTTTTGGGAATTGGAAGTTTGGCCTGAACTTTGCTCCCAAGGACCAAAGAAGGAGCTGGATCCGACCATGGACTCTCCTTCCTTGGAGGTTTTGAAGCAGAGTTTGGATGGCTATCTGTTAGAGATGCTTTATAGAGCCAGTGTGGTTCAGTGGTTAAGAGCGGTGGACTTGTAATCTGGTGAACCGAGTTCGCTTCCCCGCTCCTCCACATGCAGCTGCTGGGTGACCTTGGGCTAGTCACACTTCTCTCGTCTCTCAGCCTCACTCACCTCACAGAGTGTTTGTTGTGGGGGAGGAAGGGAAAGGAGATTGTGAGCCCCTTTGAGACTCCTTAGGGTAGTTATAAAGCGGGATATGAAATCCAAACTCTTCTTCTTCTAGTTGGCCACTTTGGGTGGATTTGATTCCTGCCAATCCCTTCTGGTTCTCCCCCTGAAGGGAAGTAGCATGTTGGTGGTTTTGAAGCCACTTCAAGTGAATTTCCACCCCCTCTTTGAAAGGCTTCTCCAACAGAGGAAAGCTCTCTGGGGTTGGATGAGGGGAGAAATGTTGCTCTGAACTTTTGACTCTCCCTTCCCCTTCGACATGTTCTGCGGAAGGAGAGCTTCTGTTGCACATGGAGCCAACTTGCTCCTTGTCTTTGAGCAGAAGCTTCTCTACTCATAAACAAATTTTGTGCGCAGAAGCCAGGCTAGCATTCTAGCAGCTTTGTTATTCTTTATGAATTTATTTATTAATATTTATTTACTTTCTTACTTAATTATTTAATCTTTCATAAATTCCATGCACTATTTTTGCCAATCACCCCTAGAGCGCTTTACGTCAAGATAAGTCAGGACGATCATAACAAAGTTTACAGTCTTACTTTAGAGCATTCCAAAAGTTAAAATAATAAAACAGAATCAAATTACCTCAAGTTCCTAAGAATCTGGGTGGATGCTTTCTTTATTACATTTAAAAAAATAATAATTATTAAGTCTCCACAGATATTCCAATCACTTGTCTTCGTATACAGTTTAAAAAAACAAACAAAAACCCCACACAATTTCTTCCTGACTCCCCACCCTCCCTTCTCTATGTTTGTTTTTATTACTTCTTTTTATCAGATGTTTTAAAAAACCTGTTTTTATTATCAAAGCCCCAATGTCGTATTTCAGTAATGCGCTGCTTATATTTCAAATCCTGCCATTGACTTCGTGTATGGATGATAGTCCCCTTCATGGATCACTGCCTTGCCGTGGCAAACCGGCTTGAATAACCCAGAGAAGCTATGAGCTATGCCGTGCAGGGCCACCCAAGATGGACAGGTCATAGTGGAGAGTTTTGACCAAACGTGATCCACCTGGAGCAGGAACCGGCAAGCCACTCCAGTATCCCTGCCAAGAAAACTCCATGCACAAAGGCAACAGGCATATAAAAGTTATGACGCTGGAAGATGAGCCCCTCAGGTCGGAAGGCGCCCAACATGCTACTGAGGAAGAGCGGAGGACAAGTACAAGTAGATTCAGAGCTGATGAAGCAGCTGGGCCAAAGCCGAAAGGACGCTCAGTTGCGGATATGCCTGGAAGCGAAAGGAAAGTCCAATGCTATAAAGAAAAATATTGCATAGGAACCTGGAATGTAAGAACCATGAACCTTGGTAAGTTGGATGTGGTCAAAAATGAGATGGCAAGAATAAATATTGACATCCTGGGCATCAGTGAACTAAAATGGACAGGAATGGGAGAATTCAGTTCGGATGACCATCATATCTACTACTGTAGGCAAGAAACCCGTAAAGGAAATGGAGTGGCCCTCATAGTCAACAAAAGAGTGGCGAAAGCTGTACTGGGATGCAGTCTCAAAAATGATAGAATGATCTCGATATGAATCCAAGGCAGACCTTTTAACATCACAGTAATCCAAGTTTATGCACCAACCACTGGTGCTGAAGAAACTGAAATTGACCAATTCTATGAAGACTTACAACACCTTATAGAAATGACACCAAAGAAGGATGTTCTTCTCATTATAGGGGATTGGAATGCTAAAGTAGGGAGTCAAGAGATAAAAGGAACAAGTGGCAAGTTTGGCCTTGGAGTTCAAAATGAAGCAGGGCAAAGGCTAATAGAGTTCTGCCAAGAGAACAAGCTGGTCATCACAAACATGCTTTTCCAACAACACAAGAGGCGACTCTACACATGGACATCACCAGATGGGCAGCATCAAAATCAGATTGATTATATTCTCTGCAGCCAAAGATGGAGAAGCTCTATACAGTCAGCAAAAACAAGACCTGGAGCTGACTGTGGCTCAGATCATCAGCTTCTTATAGCAAAATTCAAGCTTAAACTGAAGAAAGTAGGAAAAACCACTGGGCCAGTAAGATACAATCTAAGTCAAATCCCTTATGAATACACAGTGGAAGTGAGGAACAGGTTTAAGGATTTAGATTTGGTGGACAGAGTGCCTGAAGAACTATGGATGGAGGTTCGCAACATTATACAGGAGGCAGGAACTAAAACCATCCCAACGAAAAGGAAATGCAAGAAAGCAAAGTGGCTGTCAAACGAAGCCTTACAAATAGTGCGGGAGAGAAGGCAAGCAAAATGAGAGGGAGATAGTGAAAGATACAGGAAACTGAATGCAGATTTCCAAAAAATAGCAAGGAGAGACAAGAAGGCCTTCTTAAACGAGCAATGCAAAGTAATAGAGGAAAACAATAGAATGGGGAAAACCAGAGATCTGTTCAAGAAAATTGGAGATATGAAAGGAACATTTCGTACAAAGATTACCATAATAAAAGACAAAAGTGGAAAGGACCTAACAGAAGCAGAAGACATCAAAAAGAGGTGGCAAGAATACACAGAGGAATTATACCAGAAAGATATGGATGTCTCGTACACCCCAGGTAGTGTGGTTGCTGACCTTGAGCCAGACATCCTGAAGAGTGAAGTCAAACGGGCCTTAGAAAGCACTGCTAATAACAAGGCCAGTGGAAGTGATGATATTCCAGCTGAACTATTTAAAATTTTAAACGATGATGCTGTAAAGGTGCTACACTCAATATGCCAGCAAGTTTGGAAAACTCAGCAGTGGCCAGAGGATTGGAGAAGATCAGTCTACATCCCAATCCCAAAGAAGGGCAGTGCCAAAGAATGCTCCAACTAGCGGACAATTGCACTCATTTCACACACTAGCAAGGTTATGCTTAAAATTCTACAAGGCAGGCTTAAGCAGTATGTGGACCGAGAACTCCCAGAAGTGCAAGCTGGATTTCGTAGGGGCAGAGGAACCAGAGACCAAATTGCAAACATGCGCTGGGTTATGGAGAAAGCTAGAGAGTTCCAGAAAGACATCTACTTCTGCTTCATTGACTATACAAAAGCCTTTGACTGTGTCGACCACAGCAAACTATGGCAAGTTCTTAAAGAAATGGGAGTGCCTGATCACCTCATCTGTCTCCTGAGAAATCTCTATGTGGGACAAGAAGCTACAGTTAGAACTGGATATGGAACAACTGACTGGTTCAAAATTGGGAAAGGAGTATGGCAAGGCTGTATATTGTCTCCCTGCTTATATAATTTATATGCAGAATTCATCATGCGAAAGGCTGGGCTGGATGAATCCCAAGCCAGAATTAAGGTCGCTGGAAGAAATATCAACAACCTCAGATATGCAGATGACACAACCTTGATGGCAGAAAGAGAGGAGGAATTAAAGAACCTTTTAATGAGAGTGAAAGGGGAGAGTGCAAAATATGGTCTGAAGCTCAACATCAAAAAAACGAAGATCATGGCCACCGGTCCCATCACCTCCTGGCAAATAGAAGGGGAAGAAATGGAGGCAGTGAGATATTTTATTTTCTTGGGCTCCATGACCACTGCAGATGGTGACAGCAGTCACGAAATTAAAAGACGCCTGCTCCTTGGGAGAAAGGCAATGGCAAACCTAGACAGCATCTTAAAAAGTAGAGACATCACCTTGCCAACAAAGGTCCGTATAGTTAAAGCCATGGTTTTCCCAGTAGTGATGTATGGAAGTGGGAGCTGGACCATAAAGAAGGCTGATCGCCGAAGAATTGATGCTTTTGAATTATGGTGCTGAAGGAGACTCTTGAGAGTCCCATGGACTGCAAAAAGATCAAATGCATCCATTCTTAAGGATATTAGCCCTGAGTGCTCACTCGAAGGACAGATCGTGAAGCTGAGGCTCCAATACTTTGGCCACCTCATGAGAAGAGAAGACTCCCTGGAAAAGACCCTGATGTTGGGAAAGATTGAGGGCACAAGGAGAAGGGGACGACAGAGGACAAGATGGTTGGACAGTGTTCTCGAAGCTACGAACATGAGCCTGACCAAACTGTGGGAGGCAGTGGAAGACAGGAGTGCCTGGCATGCTCTGGTCACGAAGAGTCGGACACGACTAAACAACTAAAAAACATCAAATGGATGATAGTTTGACAAATAAGATATCAATGGTCTCCATTCTTCCTGAAAAGATTCGTCCTCATGTTTAGCAGGTAATTTCACCATTTCAACATATTTCCCCAGTTTCAAAAGCCAATCCTCCCTCTTTCCACTTCTGTGCAAATAAAGTTCTAGCTGCTGTGGTTGCAAACATAAATAACCCAGTCAGCTTTCTTTGGACCTTTAATTATTAAATTTATATAGGAGCCTTCATTGGATTGCTACAGGTTGAATTGCTATAAGAATAAGTGCTTAGTAAGCTTTCCACTAGTCTGGAGAGATGAAAGTCTAAGTAGTTTGCAATCTTGGCTAATGAATCTAACTGCTTCATCAGTGGCTGTTCTCTCAATTATTTTTACTTGCCCATCTGATCTTGGTTTTGCTCTATAAATGGGGACCTAAATGGGAGGAACCTGAGTTGGAGGAGGAGGCCTCTCGCTCTTCCTTCCTGACTGAGCATAAGATGCTGTCAGGGGATGATTAGCTGCTTGTGCTTAAAATTGTGCCCCTTCAGAGTTTGTGCGGCCCCACAAACCTCTGTGTGTGACAGAGCTCCTCAGACATGTCTGCTCTAGTCACTAGTAGAGTCTGACAGTGGCTGCCTGCGGAAGCGCTTCCAGCAAAGAAGTTCCTTAACGGAAACGCGTCTCCTGGACTCACGACGTGGCAGCTTCCGGCGAAGCATGGGTCTCCCTGCAGTTGCTTCTGTCACCTCCCCGCTATTTTCGCTGGATGTGTCTCTCACCCCTTTCTCTCCCCTGCTGTTTCCTGCCTGGGCTGCTGCGTCTCTCTCAGCATTACTGAGATCCTCCTCCAGAGACCCCTCGCTCCCCCTCCTTGTCCCTGCTTTGGCTGCTGACTCTCTCCCAGTCTCTGGGAGCCCTACCAACTCCCTTTCCTCTGATGTCAGTTCCCTGACATCCACCTCCCCTCCAGGGCCCCCTTCTCCCCCGCCCCTACTCTCTCCTCTGGGCGGTGAGGAGCTGAAACCCCGAAAAGAATCCTCTTCATCTTCAGACGTCTCGAACATTTCCCTCCATCGGTCTTCGTTCCGACTCGCTGAATCCTCCTCCACCTCGGAATCAGAGAACCCCTCCAACTCTTCTTCTTCGTCGGTGGTGGCGAAGTATTCCCTCCGGAACCTCGCCACTGGCTGGGGTTTACGAGGGAATCTCTGATGAAAAGTTTCAATCAAAACCTCGTCATCTACATCCTCTGCCCTGACCCAGGTGTTTTCCGACTCCGGCTCCCCTTCCCACATTACCAAATACTCTACTTGCTCTCCCTTCCACCTGGAATCGAGAATCTCCGCTACATGGTAGCTGTGTTCTTTTTCCTCCATAGCTGGTCCCCTATTGACCCTCCCCTCTCTGTCCCCTTTATACGGTGACAGCAACGACCTGTGGAACACTGGGTGCAACTTCATGTGGTTCGGTAACCGGAGTCTGAAAGCCACTGGGTTGACCTGTTGCGTGACTTCAAATGGGCCCAACCTTTTGGGTCTTAACTTCTTACAACCTCCTTTGAATGGTAACCCTTGGGTGGACAGCCACACCTGGTCCCCCACCCTAATGCTTTCCCCTTCCCTTCTGGTTTTGTCTGCCTGCCTCTTATATTCCTCCTTCGCCCTGTTTAAATTAAGTTGGAGCTGGCGATGGATCGCTTCCATTTCTTCAACGAACTGTTCTGCGGCTGGAACGCTCCAGTTCTCCCCTTCCCCCCCCTGGGAAGGCTCGGGGATGACACCCGTGATTAGCCAAAAAGGGGCTCATCCCCGTGGACACGTTCTCTGCATTGTTGTAGGCAAATTCTGCCAACGCCAGCTTCTCCACCCAATCATTCTCTCTGTCATTCACATAACACCTCAAATATTGCTGGAGGACACCATTAGCTCTTTCCGCCTGCCCGTTGGTTTCTGGATGACGGGCAGTTGAGAAATTCACCTCTACATGCAATAAGCTCATGAGCTTCCTCCAGAACCTGGAAGTAAATTGTTTCCCTCGGTCAGAAACCACCCTCAAGGGGGCGCCATGCAGCCTAAACACATTTTCCACAAACAATTTAGCGGTTTCTTCCGCTGTGACCGCATGTGAGAAGGCTATAAAGTGGGCCATCTTGGTTAACAGGTCTACCACAACCATGATGGCTGTTTTCCCTTTGGACCTGGGCAGATCAGTCATGAAATCTATTGCCACTGCCTCCCATGGCCTTTCCGGCGTGGGTAGTGGTTCTAATAAACCTGCCGGTGCCCGCCTCTCCCCCTTGGCTTGTTGGCATTGGTCACACCCTCTCACATACTCCCGCACATCTTCCCTGACCTTGGGCCACCAGAATTCCCTGGTAACCAGCCACATGGTTTTGTGTTGCCCAAAATGCCCTGCTGTGGGGCTATCGTGCAGTTGCTTGAGTACCTTTTCCCTCAATTCCCCTTCAGGTATGTATAACGCTCCCTTGTAGTACAACGCCCCGTTTCTCTCCTCAAAACCCCCGGGTTTGTCTCCCTCCCTCCTGAGACCCCTGAGTTTGTCCTGGGCGTATTCATCCTGCACCGTTCCCTCTACCAGTTCCCTTTGCCCCACCAATGCCGCCCCACACACCCAGCGGTCCTCGGGAATGACATGGGTCTCTTCGGGGGCACCCTCTCCCTCCAAATATTCAGGTTTGCGTGAGAGAGCGTCCGCCCTAACGTTCTCTGGGCCTGGTACGTAACAAATCTCAAAGTTAAATTTGGAGAACTCCTGGGCCCATCTCAACTGCCGTTGGTTGAGCACTCGCGCAGTTCTCCAATACTCTAGATTCTTATGGTCCGTGCACACTTGCACCTTCTGTTGTGCACCAATTAGTAGGTGCCTCCATCTCCGGAAGGCCTCATGAATCGCAAGAAGTTCCCGGTCGTACACCGTGTAGTTCCTCTCAGATTTGTTCAGCTTTCGCGAAAAGAAGGCACACGGTCGCCACTCTGACCCCTCCTTCCCCAGCTGCAGAAGAAGCACCGCCCCTATGGCTCTGTCAGAAGCGTCTGTTTCGACCCTCAGCTTTTTTTGTAAATCCACATGTAGAAGTTGTTCATCAGAGGCGAAGGCCCTTTTCAGTTCCTCAAACGCTCGCTCCGCCTCCCCCGTCCAAACAAACTTCTTTTTACTGCTGAGACAGTCCGTGATGGGCGCCGTCAGGTGGGCGAAGTTTCGGATGAACTTACGATAAAAGTTTCCAAACCCTAGGAACCTCTGCACATCCTTCTTGGTCTTGGGTGTTTTCCATTCCAGCACCGCTTGAACCTTGCCGGGGTCCATGGCCAACCCCTTGTCTGACAAGCGGTACCCCAGGAATTCCACCTCCTTGGTATGAAACTGACACTTCTCCAGTTTCACCCACAGCCTGTTGGCTTGCAGCCTGCTCAACACTTCTCTGACGTCTCTCACATGTTGCTCCTCATTCTCCGAATACACCAACACGTCATCTAAGAAGGCCACGCAATTCTTGTAGAGCAAAGGCCCCAGTACGTGGTTCATGAAGGCTTGAAAACACGCGGAGCCTGTTTGTAATCCAAAAGGCATAACGAGGTATTCAAATGCCCCCAAAGGGGTGAACATGGTGGTCTTCCATTCATCCCCTTTCCTTATACGTATCAGGTTGTACGCCCCCCTTAGGTCCAGCTTTGTAAAAATCTTTCCTTTCCGCACCCTGGTCAAAATATCATCAATCCTGGGCATAGGAAAAGCCGCCGGCTCTGTCACTGCATTTAACCGCCTAAAGTCACATACCAGTCTCGGCTTGTCCGTGTTTTTTTATCCACAAAAAACACTGGGCTACCCCCCGCTGCCTTGGACTCTCTGATGAAGCCTCTCTTCAGGTTCTTGTCAATGAACGCTCGCAACTCCTGCATTTCCCTGTCTGACATGGCATACAACTTGCCTACAGGAAGCTGTGCTCCAGGGAGTAAATTGATCTGGCAATCAAAGGGCCTATGCGGGGGTAGTTGGTCAGCTTCCTTCTCGCTGAATACGTCGCTGAGATCAGCATACTGTGGTGGCACCTTCCCCTTCCCCATTACTTCAGTCCCTGCCAGGGTGGCTTGGGCCCCTGCTGACCCCTTTCCCCCCCTGCAGTGTTCTAAGCAATGTGCTGAACCGAAGGAAACCACTCTTTGATGCCAGCCCACCAGCGGATCATGTAAGGCTAGCCAGCTCATTCCCAAAATAATGGGAGCGCCTCCCAAGGTGGCCACATTAAACGCTATCAGTTCTGTGTGCCTTGCCACCCTCATTATCATTGGGACGGTCTGCAAGCTAACTCCTCCTCCCAACAGTTCCCTGCCATCGATCGTGGTCACCTGCAGGGGGTTGCTTAAAGGGATAGTCTGTATCTGATGTTCAGCAGCAAACTCCTTGCTCATAAAATTGCAGGAGCTGCCTGAGTCCAACAGCGCCTTTATTTTTAGGGGGTGTCCATTTTGCAGCTCTAGCGACACTTCAATCACTAGAGCAGGTCGAGGAGCTTCTGGCACGGGCACTTTCACTGCTCTTTGGCCTGGCTGCAGTGCCCTGACGGTGGCAACCAGGCGTTGGCTTTTACCTGCTCCGTTTCTCCCTGCTCTCCCCCCTCAACTGCTCCCACCATCCCTTGCCATTCCTTCCTCTGGGGGCAGACTCTGGCAAAGTGGCCTGGCTGTTGGCAGAGATAGCATTTCCGGGCTCCCTTTCCCTCCTTCTTCGCCCCCTCACTGGGCTTTGAAACTGCGCGCGCGGGCTGTTCCGATTTCCATCGGCTCTGCCGGCGGGAAAGCTGGCTCAGGAATGTCTGGAATGCGTAACTCCTTCCAACGTTCCCCTCTCCCTTCCCGCCTCTCCAAAGCTCTTGCCTCCTGGCGCGCTCCAATGGTCAGCGCAGATTTGGTCAGCTGATCCATAGACACCGCCCTGGGGCTCCTGGACAGCTCGTCTTTCACAGCCGAAGAAAGACCTTCTTCAAATAGCATCTGAATGGGTGCTGCCGATAAATCCCACCCCAATCTGTGAATCAGCATGGTAAATTCAGTCCAGTACTCACGGACAGATCTGCTTCCCTGCTTGCAAGCCATTAGCTGTCTGCGCACCACCCCTTCCTCAATATCGCTGGAAAACATGATATCCATTGCACGAAAGAATTTCATAGTGTCCTTTAGGATATCGTTGTGCGTTGCCATCAGGGGTCGAACCCAGTCCCGCGCCCCCTTCTCAAGATGCCCAATTACGAAAGCAACTCGCGATTCCTCATCAGGGAACTCATCAAACTGCACATTCAGGGCATATTGCATCTCGGTCCTAAAGGCATGGTAATCCTTGGGGTCCCCCCCAAACTTCTGCACCAATCCTGGTACCTTTCTGGGGAACTGAGTGGTTCTCCCCTTTTTGTCAGCATCCTGAGCCCTTCTCTCCTCGAGCCTCGCCGTCTGCAGCGCAAGTTGGACCTCCAGAGCTTGATACCTTTCTTCCAAGCTTGGACCAGCTCCAACCCCTGCCTCTCCGGTTCCGACTGGGTTGCTCATGATGCTTTCTCCTGCACAGGCAGCGTACAGAGACTGTCAGACTGCTGTCAGGGGATGGTTAGCTGCTTGTGCTTAAAATTGTGCCCCTTCAGAGTTTGTGCGGCCCCACAAACCTCTGTGTGTGACAGAGCTCCTCAGACATGTCTGCTCTAGTCACTAGTAGAGTCTGACAGTGGCTGCCTGCGGAAGCGCTTCCAGCAAAGAAGTTCCTTAACGGAAACGCGTCTCCTGGACTCACGACGTGGCAGCTTCCGGCGAAGCATGGGTCTCCCTGCAGTTGCTTCTGACACCTCCCCGCTATTTTTGCTGGATGTGTCTCTCACCCCTTTCTCTCCCCTGCTGTTTCCTGCCTGGGCTGCTGCGTCTCTCTCAGCATTACTGAGATCCTCCTCCAGAGACCCCTCGCTCCCCCTCCTTGTCCCTGCTTTGGCTGCTGACTCTCTCCCAGTCTCTGGGAGCCCTACCAACTCCCTTTCCTCTGATGTCAGTTCCCTGACAGATGCCTCCTCTGAAAAGGTTTGGCAGGCAGGGAATCCAACTATCTGACATCGTCTCATTGCTTCCCTCCAATGCTGAACTTGTTGCTGGCTCACTCGTAATCTGGTGATCCACTCAACATCAGTGCACAATGTGTCATATTCTGGACAACGCATTAAAATCCATTGCACTCCAGTCAAGGATTGGCTAAGGTCAGTTGCTACTCTTTGGAACAGGGAGCAGAGCTTACACAATACAGAAATTAAACCCCCAGACTACGGAAGAGAACTTAAATGAATTTCTCAATTTATTAATATACAAAGTTTAGGAGAACAAAATGATGTGAACTTCTGAATGATACAGCATACCTGTAGAAAATGGAGCATAGGTATTTGAATATCTAGAAATGACATAACTAGAAAGTATTGTTGAATATCAGAATTGATATGCAAAGCAAACAGACCAAAAAACCTAACTCCTATCTCCCTCTAGACTATCTTGTTGTGAGAGAAATATAAGTTCCCAAAACACAAAATTATTAAAAGATAATAGTTTACAAACTACGGGCAGTACACCAGGACTCATTGTAGTCATGGGCAAAGCAAGGTAGCAAAACATTTCCTCCCATCTTCCGGTTCATGTGAACAGGACTACATAAAAGCTGGGCTAAGAATGAACATAATCCCTTTCAGAGGTGGAAAAGGAGGAACATGGAGGAGTAGCTGTGTTTCCTTTATGCACTTCTGGACATCAGGAACATGGACTATTTTAAGAATCAGGTGTCCCCTTAATTTCTGGTTGTCAGGTGCTCCTTTGTGTTCAGATCAGGCCTCAGCACAATAACGTAACACTTGGGAAGGAAGATGCAGCCCAGAAGCCCAGCGCTGGAGGCCAACATAGAGAAGATCTGCACGGCCACCATGTACTTGCCCTTGGTGCTCAGGTAGGTGGGCACAAAAGAGACCCAAACACTGCAGAAGACCAGCATGCTGAAGGTGATCAGCTTGGCTTCGTTGAAGGAGCCAGGCAGCTTCCTGGCTAGGAAAGCCACCGTGAAGCAGGTGGCAGCCAAGAAGCCCAGGTAGCCGAGGGCAACGTAGAACATGGCCACAGACCCTTCGTTGCATTGCAGGACGATCTCTTCCACCTGGGAGCGCATGTCAGGCTCTGGGAATGGGGGAGAAGAGCCCAGCCAGATGGTGCAGATGAGAACTTGCCCCCCAGAAGAGGAGATGACAATGGAGTTGGCCAGACTCTTGCCCAGCCATCTCCTCACCCTGTTCCCGGGCTTTGTGGCCAGGAAGGCCAGCACCACCGTGATGGTCTTTGCCAAGACAGAAGAAACAGCAACTGAGAAGATGATGCTGAAGGCCGTTTGTCGGAGAAGGCAGGTCTCTTTCCTTGGGCGCCCGATGAAGAGGAAGGAGGACAGAAAGGAAAGCAGGAGGGAGACGAGGAGGATGTAGGAGAGGTCCCGGTTGTTGGCTTTGACTATGGGAGTTTCCTTGTATTTAATGAAGATTCCCAACACAGTGCCTGCTGTTATAGATAAGAAGAGGGCAACGGAAGCTAAAAACATTCCTAAATATTCTCCATAAGTCAGGAAGGTGGTAATCTTGGGGACACATTGATCTCTGTCCTTGTTTGAATGGTGATCTTCTGAGCATTTGGTGCAATGTTCTGCATCTGGGGAAGAGAAAAAGAGTGGCTGCAGCATCAGTTATATCCCTAATGATCTGAACTCGATTACATTTTGAAGAAATCCTAGAGATTTCTTCTTCCAGGATGTAATGAAGGTGATTGTAAAGACGTTGAGGAAGGAGCCACATTCCCCAATGTCTGCAGAAATCTCACAAAAAGTGTGTGAGACTGGATTTCTGCCCTGTGTTTACTCTCTCCAGAAATACCTTCCCCCTTGGAGTCACCCACCTTCCTGGGCGGAGAAGGTCCCTTCCGCACACCGAGCACAAGCATAGCAGCAAATGGGCTTTCCTTCTAGAACCACCTTGGCATATCCAGGTCGACATTTTTCATTACACCTGGAACGAGGCACGGCCTAACCAGAAAGACAAGAAGGTGCAACAAAGAGGAACAGTTAGGAGTATTTGTTTGTATGTAATTCACTCATAGAGTGAGTTCAAATGGATCTCTGGGCTGCAGCCTTTGACCCCTCATCAGGGTCCTTTCAACCCCCCACTGACCATTGGGGTGACCAGAATATCTTGTTCTTCATAATTCGTTCGGGACAACTGAGGTTTGCGCCACAGAACTCTGATTCCTCTTCTCCATTTACCTGCTTCCCTGCTTAATAAATCTTCAAAGAAAATGGCAATGGAGTCTGAAATGTGATTTCCCCAAAGTTCAGGATTCGGATAATCTCTCAATCACTAATTAAGACAAATTTAATATAACTTTTCCAAATAGTGGTTTCCCTCACTCTGTTTTTGAGGCATGCAAGGTTTCCTCTTATTGCTGATGAATGCCCTAGTTATTTCTAGTTCATATGCCATTCCTTAACATTAACCTTATATTACAATAGGAGGGTTTTTTTTAACTTCTCATCCTTCACCAACAGCCGTGCACCTCTCAATTTCTGCACATACAATAGTTTAACATTTGCAACATCTACAAGTGAGCTTACTCCATAAATTTAAAATATCCACAATAAATCAGTAATTATCATTTCTAAAATAAATTACTTTCCATCCTTCTGCATGTATGAAAACCCAATAGTTCACTTTTACTAGGGGCTTTCCCTTTTCTTCTTATCTACGTAGTCCTTTCTGTCGAAGATTCTGGTGTCTTCTCTGAGGACCTCTGTGCTCTATCCTTTCTTTGAGCACCCCAAATTCACCTCCTATCTCAGCTGCTGTGAAAAGAAAGAGTGGTGGTTGCAGCTGTTATTGACGGTCAAGACACCATTGGTCAACCTGATATCCTGATATGGTCATTTTTCAGCGGTTGTTTAAGGAAAAACATAGTAATCATCTCCTAGCCTTCTCCCTTTGTGATTCCCCTTACCTTGTTGAATTTCCTGGGCCACTCAATGGCTTCTGGGTTAATGGTGAACTTTATTCCAGCAGACGTATCTCTCCTTATATTCCCAATTTTCAAAATGTCATAAGAGATATTGGGAAACATCACCCAGTTCACAATATCAAAGTCCGCTGGTAGCTCCCAGTTCTCATCCAAGCACAGTCTGCCTCTGGAAGTATTCAGGCACTGGATTTCTCTTAAGAAAGGGTGAAGCTGGAATGGCAGGGGAAAACACCAGCATTAAGAAAACGGGAAGCCAAGATGGATATCTCAGTCCTACTCACTTCAACCTCTTATGATTTGGGGCTGCGTGTATCTCATGTAGACTGGAATTCCTATTCAGCCATTTTTATTACTACAGACTCTGCAAGTGCTCCAATTTTCCAGGGATGTCCCTGAATTAGAGACAGTTTTTCATTTGATCCTGGAATTTCCCAACTTTGCTTAGAATGTCCCTATTTTCATTGGAGAAATGTTAGCAGATGTGGAGTTATCCAACCCACAAGGCGTCCAATCCTATATCGGGAATTTTTATTATGTTTAATATTTTAGTATGAATTTCTTTATGTTGGGAGCTGCCCAGAGTGCTGAGGCAACCCAAAAAGACGTGTGGGGTATAAAGAGTGCTATTTTTCTATGGCACCCACCTGAGAGGTGCCAAAACTGAGTTTCAGTGAGTTCCGCCTCTAAAAAGCTCTGGATATCAACAGTAAACACTGGTCAACAACAAATTTGTTGTCTGCGTTTTTTCAGTTGATTTAGAACGAATCTGATGCACTGAATCCAAAAATCACATTGGTTTTGTTCAATCAGGTCAAGTTTTTGAGCTATGGCCACATGTCATTTTTTAGCGTTTTTGTTCACATGTACGCTTGTGTGGAGCATTTTATAAGAAGTTGGTGGGGGTAAAATGCCATGTCAAATAATTGTTTTGATTGGAAATGATTATTTTAATGACAAGAAGTACTCAGGTCCAATAGTTCTGGGTGATTATGTCGAAAAGGGATCAGTTTGAAGTCATAAAACCTTGAAATGTTCCATAAATTGGTGCGGCAAAGCATAAAGTTATTTTGGTATTAAACTTGGTGACCAGGATAAAGCTTGGGTGCCACACATGGTGTGCAAGGCATGCACTGAGACTCTTCATGGGTGGACCAATGGCAAGAGGAGTCTGAACTTTGGAATTCCCATGGTCTGGAGGGAGCCGACAAACCATGTCACTGACTGCTACTTCTGCGCTCTTGATGTGACTGGGATCAACAGAAAGAACTGGAGCAGCCTCAAGTATCCTGATCTTCAATCAGCACATCGTCCTGTAGCTCATTGTGATGAAATTCCAGTGCCTATCTTCGGAGAACTTCCTGACATTAGTGACGAAGATGCCTCCAGTGTTGAAGGACATGAAGAAGAAGTGGTTCTTGATGCTCCACATCCATTTTCCCAAAAGGAGTTGAATGATCTAGTTTGCGACCTCAGCTTGTCAAAGGACTCTGCCGAACTGTTGGCATCCAGACTGAAGGAAAAAAACCTCTCTGACAGTGCTTGCATCAGCTTCTTCCGCAACAGGCATCAAGAGTACCAAGGCTCTGGACAAGGATGGTGACTGATTCACTTACTTGTGCCAGGCTTTTCCAGGATTGACCATGGAGAACTTGAAAGCTGGCATCTTTGACAGTCCTCAGATCCGTCAGCTCATCAGAGATCCATAGTTTGGAAACTCAATGAACGAAGTGGAACTGGAAGCGTGGAAGGCATTTGTTCTGGTAGTGAAGAACTTTCTTGGCAACAATAAGGCCAGAAACTACGCAGAACTTGTCAACAACATGCTGACTGCTTTCAGAAACCTGGGCTGCAACATGAGCGTCAAGATGGACTACCTATTTTCACATATGGACCGGTTTCCTGAGAACCTGGGTTCAATGAGTGACGAGCAGGGGGAGATATTCCATCAGGACATGAAAGAGATGGAGACCAGGTATCAGGGTCGCTGGGACGCAGTCATGATGGCTGACTACTGTTGGACTCTGAAGAGAGACCTCCCTGCCGCTGAGCACTCCAGGAGTTCCAAGAAGTTCAAGCCCTGAAGTTTGAAAAATGGTGAAGCAACATGCAATTTACGTGTACTTACCTTTATCAATGCCCACCATTCAGTTTACAGTAATCGATGTTTCTATCAGGTAATCAATATATGTTGTTGGAAAAACATTTTCTCTCTCTTAAAAACATATTTAGGATGATATGTGTTGACAAAAATCAGCCGATAATGCCACAAAAATGTAATCGATTTTGTCACAAGATCTGATTTTTTTCAAATCAACATAGCACAAAAACCTGACCTGATGGAGAGAAACGGATGCCATTTCCTGATTCAGCAGTGCAAAAATACCCTAAAGCTGTTGTAGAAATCTAGACAACATTCAAAAAGTAAAAAATTGTTGCCCAGTGATTATCGTTATGGAATGGGACGTCTCTATTTTCATCAGAGAAATGTTGGGCTGTATGCTACTATTACTAGTACTAATAGTAACTATGATATTTTGCAGGTCTATCCCCAGTCAAGATCAGCATCTGTGTCGGCTGCAGGTTGCAAAAAGGGGAAGGAAATACCTGCCACGGCTGTAGCCTTGCGTGTCCCCATTGCTCTCCTTCCTCCACCATCAGCCTCCTCTGGGATCTCGATGAAAGCGAAGCATGCAAGGCCTGAGCCACAGCCTGAACATGGATGTAAGTGCCATAGCTGTCAAAAGACAGGGCGCTGTTCCGCCCCTCTTGGGGCAATGTCTGCAGGTTCTCCTCCTCTCTGCATCTTACCCTGCCTTTCACGGACAACAGATGCTTTGAATATGAACACCAAAATGCTTGATGGAAATAATACGTAAGATCGGTCTGCCATTTATATTTGTCACCTTTGCTGCTCCTTATTCCAGTCTGAATTTCAAAGGACAGAGAACCATGGAGGTGCTGGAACATATCTGGAGGGAGGTAAATGCCAAATCTGATTTCTAGCAAAGCTGTTGTGATCCAGACTTTTTCCCCCACTTCCTTCTCATAGAAATGATGTATTAACACGAATGCTAGGATACTCAGTGCACTGGTTATATAGGAAACAAATACCCCAACTTGTCTCCATAGGAAAAAAGGTTCCCCAGGCCAGATAAATTGATCCATATCATATTCTTGTACTCTTTTTGAGAAAGCAATGCAGATCCCTTTGCTGAGCATCAGAGGTTTCACAGCGCTCACAAATCTTTCTCCATTGTCATTGTCTGGAGTGAAGAGGCCAATCCACGTCCATCCAAAATACAGGAGCAATTCAACAATCCCCTGGTACTGACTTTCCTCTTTGGGAGTCATCCGGTAGACAAAAGGGAACAGGGTTTTACCTTCGAGAACCTGGGCAGTGAAGCCATAACTGATCTAGCAAGCAAAGCAAAGATCAGCAATTTATTTTACTTTCAACATAAGATTTTTAATTATCTGAAATGACTGATATCTATCTAAATCTCTGCTGGCTGAAGCTGATGGGAGTTTTAGTCTGAAACATCTGGAGGTGTCAAGTTAGTGAAGGCTCAGTTTTGAAAAAGGGATGTTGGATCCATAGCTCAGGATTTTCCCATTTTGAAAAATATCCCTGCTTCACCCCTCCAAAGAGAAAGTAGAATTCTACGCAGTTGAAATTCTCTTTCCCTCCATGCTCTCCCACTACTTACCTGTGGGATTTTGTAGATGCCTGACAAGGCTGAAATCACTCTTGAAATGAAAGTGTTGCTTCTTTCAAGAACAGCCAGCAGGTGATTCTGAACTCCACAGTGATAATTGGGAATATTGCATCCACTGCCTGCAAGCAGCTCTAGCATGGCCTCCGAAGTCATCCTTGCATCGCAATAGTTCTCATAGAGGTTGTAGCCCAGGGTGATGTTGGGTAAGAGCCTGAGATCCTGGTTGATCTCTTGGATGGTGAGCGGGAAAGGCAACACGTGCCAGAAGTAACCAGGTGCCTCCCTGCAATAAATGAATTCTTTAAAAAGAGTGAAACTGATATTCATATTAATGGGATGGAGGAAACATTATATAATCCACACAGATTAGTATTTATTTATCCTTTTGCATTAATATCAAACCTTTTCCTGTCTAGCATAGAACAAAAATTTGGAAATCTTGGAGCTTTGATGCAAACAGCACACAGAGCTGTTCAACAGTGGAAGAGACTCCCTCCGAAGGTGACCATGTGTCATGGATGCTTCAGGTGAGATTCCTCTGGGTTCCTTCCATCTCTACAACCCGAAGATTCTTTTCTACTATGGTTCTATGAGTAAGAAATGAAGGCGCCCCACAAAACGTGTGATATACTGGGAAGTTGCTGCAAGGGCTGCTTTTGCTGCAGTGGTCTTTGGCTTCTTGCAAAGGTCTAGACTATAGGTAGATAAGAGACCATTTGATAAAACGAGGAGAAGCACCAAATACCTCAGTCCCCTTTTAGTTACAAATGAGGCCTGGTGGCTTTCAGGTTTGAGTGTGTGGTAAAATCTATAATTTTGCCCATGTTTGGATCAGTGACTCCACCAATGAGGACACACCCTGGTGTGTATTATTTTATATAATCATTTTATTTGAAGCATAATGTTCCACCCTTAATTTTTTAAAAAAGCAGTGACAGAAAGGAAAAAGTGCTGAGATTGGAGGAGGAAACCTTTAATGTAGCCCATGGTGGGCTGTAGGTCTCCTGTGGTATTGTGTCAAGAGAAGTGGGCTAAGGTTGTTCACAAATGATCCAAATAGAATAAACAAAAAATAATTTTGGCAGCTTGGAAATTGCTTGAGTTTCATGCCTCCCTCTGGGATAGGAAACAGGTACCTTTGGATTCCACGTGAAGAAATATCAAACATCTCACTACTTAGAAATGAGGCCAGTTGTGTATGTGAAAAAAGGAATAATTCCTTTTCAGATTTTAGAGACCTGACTCCACGAACAAAGAAGGCTCCTGATTGATATTATTTTATTCATCATTTCAATTAAAGTACATCTTTTCTGCTCTTCAGCCACCAAACGTCACCCAGAGGATCTTAAATTCCATTTGTAAAACTGTAGCATTCCCTAACGACAGTTTCTGGATTGTCCAAATGGAATAATATTGAATAAAACCCTTGAGCCTTGGGAATTGCCTGAGTTTCATGGCATCCTGCAGGTGGGAAAATTTAGTGCATCCTTTTGATTCCTGACCAGATTCATTGGCATCCTAGCATTCTACTAAAAGCAACACAGAATCAAAGGTAGGAGAGTGTTTCACTAAGGAAGACCCAGGGAACAAGGAAATGGGAGAGGTTTGGGTGGGATCTTTTAGTGGACCCCCCAGCTCCCATCAGCCCAGCCAGCAAGACCAATGGTCAGGGCAGGGTAGACCTGCCACATCAGCCCTTAGCTCCCCAGCCCTGAGAAAGGGGCTCTTTCCTTGATAAATAGGAACCATTAAAAGGACTAGAGGACCATGAAACCATCTGCATATAAGTACATACACTTCACTCCTGGCGAAGGGTGTCTGAGAAAAGACGTATGGAGTTTCCTTATAAAAGGATTTTGGAGATATGATCCCAGTGATGAGGAAGTGTCCAGGCCGGTAGTAATTGAGAGCATTCAATTGATCCCTGACCAGATTCAAGGGGCATTTCGCCCTGTGGTTCCCGCAGACTCCAAAGGGCATCATGAGCAGCAGAAGCAGCAACAGAAGGAGCAGGGATCTCATTCTGGCTCTGCCTCCTCCTTCTCCTCTTACCTGCCAAGGAGGCGAAGCAGAAGAACCCAACTACTCTTGCAAGACCAGACTGGGTGGGCTTTCCCAATCTGGGTGGTTTTCAACTCTACCTTCAGAGCTTGGAAGCACAAGGCAGGCACACCCCTCTTTCGCCAGCTCTGCATCTTGACTCAATCTGTCTCCAACACAGGAAATATTCTCTGCACCAACTTTTTCTTTCCCAGACACAGTGCAATTAATATGGTCATGCTACTTTCTGAGGCTGATGTAACCTCCAGAAATATCTCCTGAGCATTTAGAAGAGGAGATGACTATAATTTTGATTATTCCAAGTGGAATAAGTTTCATCACACTAACTTTCCGAAGTCTGGAATCTCTCAGGCAGCAGGTGCAGAGCTGGAGAAAAACATGATGGAGAAAAGTCAAAAGGTGTTTTTGGGAATTGGAAGTTTGGCCTGAACTTTGCTCCCAAGGACCAAAGAAGGAGCTGGATCCGACCATGGACTCTCCTTCCTTGGAGGTTTTGAAGCAGAGTTTGGATGGCTATCTGTTAGAGATGCTTTATAGAGCCAGTGTGGTTCAGTGGTTAAGAGCGGTGGACTTGTAATCTGGTGAACCGAGTTCGCTTCCCCGCTCCTCCACATGCAGCTGCTGGGTGACCTTGGGCTAGTCACACTTCTCTCGTCTCTCAGCCTCACTCACCTCACAGAGTGTTTGTTGTGGGGGAGGAAGGGAAAGGAGATTGTGAGCCCCTTTGAGACTCCTTAGGGTAGTTATAAAGCGGGATATGAAATCCAAACTCTTCTTCTTCTAGTTGGCCACTTTGGGTGGATTTGATTCCTGCCAATCCCTTCTGGTTCTCCCCCTGAAGGGAAGTAGCATGTTGGTGGTTTTGAAGCCACTTCAAGTGAATTTCCACCCCCTCTTTGAAAGGCTTCTCCAACAGAGGAAAGCTCTCTGGGGTTGGATGAGGGGAGAAATGTTGCTCTGAACTTTTGACTCTCCCTTCCCCTTCGACATGTTCTGCGGAAGGAGAGCTTCTGTTGCACATGGAGCCAACTTGCTCCTTGTCTTTGAGCAGAAGCTTCTCTACTCATAAACAAATTTTGTGCGCAGAAGCCAGGCTAGCATTCTAGCAGCTTTGTTATTCTTTATGAATTTATTTATTAATATTTATTTACTTTCTTACTTAATTATTTAATCTTTCATAAATTCCATGCACTATTTTTGCCAATCACCCCTAGAGCGCTTTACGTCAAGATAAGTCAGGACGATCATAACAAAGTTTACAGTCTTACTTTAGAGCATTCCAAAAGTTAAAATAATAAAACAGAATCAAATTACCTCAAGTTCCTAAGAATCTGGGTGGATGCTTTCTTTATTACATTTAAAAAAATAATAATTATTAAGTCTCCACAGATATTCCAATCACTTGTCTTCGTATACAGTTTAAAAAAACAAACAAAAACCCCACACAATTTCTTCCTGACTCCCCACCCTCCCTTCTCTATGTTTGTTTTTATTACTTCTTTTTATCAGATGTTTTAAAAAACCTGTTTTTATTATCAAAGCCCCAATGTCGTATTTCAGTAATGCGCTGCTTATATTTCAAATCCTGCCATTGACTTCGTGTATGGATGATAGTCCCCTTCATGGATCACTGCCTTGCCGTGGCAAACCGGCTTGAATAACCCAGAGAAGCTATGAGCTATGCCGTGCAGGGCCACCCAAGATGGACAGGTCATAGTGGAGAGTTTTGACCAAACGTGATCCACCTGGAGCAGGAACCGGCAAGCCACTCCAGTATCCCTGCCAAGAAAACTCCATGCACAAAGGCAACAGGCATATAAAAGTTATGACGCTGGAAGATGAGCCCCTCAGGTCGGAAGGCGCCCAACATGCTACTGAGGAAGAGCGGAGGACAAGTACAAGTAGATTCAGAGCTGATGAAGCAGCTGGGCCAAAGCCGAAAGGACGCTCAGTTGCGGATATGCCTGGAAGCGAAAGGAAAGTCCAATGCTATAAAGAAAAATATTGCATAGGAACCTGGAATGTAAGAACCATGAACCTTGGTAAGTTGGATGTGGTCAAAAATGAGATGGCAAGAATAAATATTGACATCCTGGGCATCAGTGAACTAAAATGGACAGGAATGGGAGAATTCAGTTCGGATGACCATCATATCTACTACTGTAGGCAAGAAACCCGTAAAGGAAATGGAGTGGCCCTCATAGTCAACAAAAGAGTGGCGAAAGCTGTACTGGGATGCAGTCTCAAAAATGATAGAATGATCTCGATATGAATCCAAGGCAGACCTTTTAACATCACAGTAATCCAAGTTTATGCACCAACCACTGGTGCTGAAGAAACTGAAATTGACCAATTCTATGAAGACTTACAACACCTTATAGAAATGACACCAAAGAAGGATGTTCTTCTCATTATAGGGGATTGGAATGCTAAAGTAGGGAGTCAAGAGATAAAAGGAACAAGTGGCAAGTTTGGCCTTGGAGTTCAAAATGAAGCAGGGCAAAGGCTAATAGAGTTCTGCCAAGAGAACAAGCTGGTCATCACAAACATGCTTTTCCAACAACACAAGAGGCGACTCTACACATGGACATCACCAGATGGGCAGCATCAAAATCAGATTGATTATATTCTCTGCAGCCAAAGATGGAGAAGCTCTATACAGTCAGCAAAAACAAGACCTGGAGCTGACTGTGGCTCAGATCATCAGCTTCTTATAGCAAAATTCAAGCTTAAACTGAAGAAAGTAGGAAAAACCACTGGGCCAGTAAGATACAATCTAAGTCAAATCCCTTATGAATACACAGTGGAAGTGAGGAACAGGTTTAAGGATTTAGATTTGGTGGACAGAGTGCCTGAAGAACTATGGATGGAGGTTCGCAACATTATACAGGAGGCAGGAACTAAAACCATCCCAACGAAAAGGAAATGCAAGAAAGCAAAGTGGCTGTCAAACGAAGCCTTACAAATAGTGCGGGAGAGAAGGCAAGCAAAATGAGAGGGAGATAGTGAAAGATACAGGAAACTGAATGCAGATTTCCAAAAAATAGCAAGGAGAGACAAGAAGGCCTTCTTAAACGAGCAATGCAAAGTAATAGAGGAAAACAATAGAATGGGGAAAACCAGAGATCTGTTCAAGAAAATTGGAGATATGAAAGGAACATTTCGTACAAAGATTACCATAATAAAAGACAAAAGTGGAAAGGACCTAACAGAAGCAGAAGACATCAAAAAGAGGTGGCAAGAATACACAGAGGAATTATACCAGAAAGATATGGATGTCTCGTACACCCCAGGTAGTGTGGTTGCTGACCTTGAGCCAGACATCCTGAAGAGTGAAGTCAAACGGGCCTTAGAAAGCACTGCTAATAACAAGGCCAGTGGAAGTGATGATATTCCAGCTGAACTATTTAAAATTTTAAACGATGATGCTGTAAAGGTGCTACACTCAATATGCCAGCAAGTTTGGAAAACTCAGCAGTGGCCAGAGGATTGGAGAAGATCAGTCTACATCCCAATCCCAAAGAAGGGCAGTGCCAAAGAATGCTCCAACTAGCGGACAATTGCACTCATTTCACACACTAGCAAGGTTATGCTTAAAATTCTACAAGGCAGGCTTAAGCAGTATGTGGACCGAGAACTCCCAGAAGTGCAAGCTGGATTTCGTAGGGGCAGAGGAACCAGAGACCAAATTGCAAACATGCGCTGGGTTATGGAGAAAGCTAGAGAGTTCCAGAAAGACATCTACTTCTGCTTCATTGACTATACAAAAGCCTTTGACTGTGTCGACCACAGCAAACTATGGCAAGTTCTTAAAGAAATGGGAGTGCCTGATCACCTCATCTGTCTCCTGAGAAATCTCTATGTGGGACAAGAAGCTACAGTTAGAACTGGATATGGAACAACTGACTGGTTCAAAATTGGGAAAGGAGTATGGCAAGGCTGTATATTGTCTCCCTGCTTATATAATTTATATGCAGAATTCATCATGCGAAAGGCTGGGCTGGATGAATCCCAAGCCAGAATTAAGGTCGCTGGAAGAAATATCAACAACCTCAGATATGCAGATGACACAACCTTGATGGCAGAAAGAGAGGAGGAATTAAAGAACCTTTTAATGAGAGTGAAAGGGGAGAGTGCAAAATATGGTCTGAAGCTCAACATCAAAAAAACGAAGATCATGGCCACCGGTCCCATCACCTCCTGGCAAATAGAAGGGGAAGAAATGGAGGCAGTGAGATATTTTATTTTCTTGGGCTCCATGACCACTGCAGATGGTGACAGCAGTCACGAAATTAAAAGACGCCTGCTCCTTGGGAGAAAGGCAATGGCAAACCTAGACAGCATCTTAAAAAGTAGAGACATCACCTTGCCAACAAAGGTCCGTATAGTTAAAGCCATGGTTTTCCCAGTAGTGATGTATGGAAGTGGGAGCTGGACCATAAAGAAGGCTGATCGCCGAAGAATTGATGCTTTTGAATTATGGTGCTGAAGGAGACTCTTGAGAGTCCCATGGACTGCAAAAAGATCAAATGCATCCATTCTTAAGGATATTAGCCCTGAGTGCTCACTCGAAGGACAGATCGTGAAGCTGAGGCTCCAATACTTTGGCCACCTCATGAGAAGAGAAGACTCCCTGGAAAAGACCCTGATGTTGGGAAAGATTGAGGGCACAAGGAGAAGGGGACGACAGAGGACAAGATGGTTGGACAGTGTTCTCGAAGCTACGAACATGAGCCTGACCAAACTGTGGGAGGCAGTGGAAGACAGGAGTGCCTGGCATGCTCTGGTCACGAAGAGTCGGACACGACTAAACAACTAAAAAACATCAAATGGATGATAGTTTGACAAATAAGATATCAATGGTCTCCATTCTTCCTGAAAAGATTCGTCCTCATGTTTAGCAGGTAATTTCACCATTTCAACATATTTCCCCAGTTTCAAAAGCCAATCCTCCCTCTTTCCACTTCTGTGCAAATAAAGTTCTAGCTGCTGTGGTTGCAAACATAAATAACCCAGTCAGCTTTCTTTGGACCTTTAATTATTAAATTTATATAGGAGCCTTCATTGGATTGCTACAGGTTGAATTGCTATAAGAATAAGTGCTTAGTAAGCTTTCCACTAGTCTGGAGAGATGAAAGTCTAAGTAGTTTGCAATCTTGGCTAATGAATCTAACTGCTTCATCAGTGGCTGTTCTCTCAATTATTTTTACTTGCCCATCTGATCTTGGTTTTGCTCTATAAATGGGGACCTAAATGGGAGGAACCTGAGTTGGAGGAGGAGGCCTCTCGCTCTTCCTTCCTGACTGAGCATAAGATGCTGTCAGGGGATGATTAGCTGCTTGTGCTTAAAATTGTGCCCCTTCAGAGTTTGTGCGGCCCCACAAACCTCTGTGTGTGACAGAGCTCCTCAGACATGTCTGCTCTAGTCACTAGTAGAGTCTGACAGTGGCTGCCTGCGGAAGCGCTTCCAGCAAAGAAGTTCCTTAACGGAAACGCGTCTCCTGGACTCACGACGTGGCAGCTTCCGGCGAAGCATGGGTCTCCCTGCAGTTGCTTCTGTCACCTCCCCGCTATTTTCGCTGGATGTGTCTCTCACCCCTTTCTCTCCCCTGCTGTTTCCTGCCTGGGCTGCTGCGTCTCTCTCAGCATTACTGAGATCCTCCTCCAGAGACCCCTCGCTCCCCCTCCTTGTCCCTGCTTTGGCTGCTGACTCTCTCCCAGTCTCTGGGAGCCCTACCAACTCCCTTTCCTCTGATGTCAGTTCCCTGACATCCACCTCCCCTCCAGGGCCCCCTTCTCCCCCGCCCCTACTCTCTCCTCTGGGCGGTGAGGAGCTGAAACCCCGAAAAGAATCCTCTTCATCTTCAGACGTCTCGAACATTTCCCTCCATCGGTCTTCGTTCCGACTCGCTGAATCCTCCTCCACCTCGGAATCAGAGAACCCCTCCAACTCTTCTTCTTCGTCGGTGGTGGCGAAGTATTCCCTCCGGAACCTCGCCACTGGCTGGGGTTTACGAGGGAATCTCTGATGAAAAGTTTCAATCAAAACCTCGTCATCTACATCCTCTGCCCTGACCCAGGTGTTTTCCGACTCCGGCTCCCCTTCCCACATTACCAAATACTCTACTTGCTCTCCCTTCCACCTGGAATCGAGAATCTCCGCTACATGGTAGCTGTGTTCTTTTTCCTCCATAGCTGGTCCCCTATTGACCCTCCCCTCTCTGTCCCCTTTATACGGTGACAGCAACGACCTGTGGAACACTGGGTGCAACTTCATGTGGTTCGGTAACCGGAGTCTGAAAGCCACTGGGTTGACCTGTTGCGTGACTTCAAATGGGCCCAACCTTTTGGGTCTTAACTTCTTACAACCTCCTTTGAATGGTAACCCTTGGGTGGACAGCCACACCTGGTCCCCCACCCTAATGCTTTCCCCTTCCCTTCTGGTTTTGTCTGCCTGCCTCTTATATTCCTCCTTCGCCCTGTTTAAATTAAGTTGGAGCTGGCGATGGATCGCTTCCATTTCTTCAACGAACTGTTCTGCGGCTGGAACGCTCCAGTTCTCCCCTTCCCCCCCCTGGGAAGGCTCGGGGATGACACCCGTGATTAGCCAAAAAGGGGCTCATCCCCGTGGACACGTTCTCTGCATTGTTGTAGGCAAATTCTGCCAACGCCAGCTTCTCCACCCAATCATTCTCTCTGTCATTCACATAACACCTCAAATATTGCTGGAGGACACCATTAGCTCTTTCCGCCTGCCCGTTGGTTTCTGGATGACGGGCAGTTGAGAAATTCACCTCTACATGCAATAAGCTCATGAGCTTCCTCCAGAACCTGGAAGTAAATTGTTTCCCTCGGTCAGAAACCACCCTCAAGGGGGCGCCATGCAGCCTAAACACATTTTCCACAAACAATTTAGCGGTTTCTTCCGCTGTGACCGCATGTGAGAAGGCTATAAAGTGGGCCATCTTGGTTAACAGGTCTACCACAACCATGATGGCTGTTTTCCCTTTGGACCTGGGCAGATCAGTCATGAAATCTATTGCCACTGCCTCCCATGGCCTTTCCGGCGTGGGTAGTGGTTCTAATAAACCTGCCGGTGCCCGCCTCTCCCCCTTGGCTTGTTGGCATTGGTCACACCCTCTCACATACTCCCGCACATCTTCCCTGACCTTGGGCCACCAGAATTCCCTGGTAACCAGCCACATGGTTTTGTGTTGCCCAAAATGCCCTGCTGTGGGGCTATCGTGCAGTTGCTTGAGTACCTTTTCCCTCAATTCCCCTTCAGGTATGTATAACGCTCCCTTGTAGTACAACGCCCCGTTTCTCTCCTCAAAACCCCCGGGTTTGTCTCCCTCCCTCCTGAGACCCCTGAGTTTGTCCTGGGCGTATTCATCCTGCACCGTTCCCTCTACCAGTTCCCTTTGCCCCACCAATGCCGCCCCACACACCCAGCGGTCCTCGGGAATGACATGGGTCTCTTCGGGGGCACCCTCTCCCTCCAAATATTCAGGTTTGCGTGAGAGAGCGTCCGCCCTAACGTTCTCTGGGCCTGGTACGTAACAAATCTCAAAGTTAAATTTGGAGAACTCCTGGGCCCATCTCAACTGCCGTTGGTTGAGCACTCGCGCAGTTCTCCAATACTCTAGATTCTTATGGTCCGTGCACACTTGCACCTTCTGTTGTGCACCAATTAGTAGGTGCCTCCATCTCCGGAAGGCCTCATGAATCGCAAGAAGTTCCCGGTCGTACACCGTGTAGTTCCTCTCAGATTTGTTCAGCTTTCGCGAAAAGAAGGCACACGGTCGCCACTCTGACCCCTCCTTCCCCAGCTGCAGAAGAAGCACCGCCCCTATGGCTCTGTCAGAAGCGTCTGTTTCGACCCTCAGCTTTTTTTGTAAATCCACATGTAGAAGTTGTTCATCAGAGGCGAAGGCCCTTTTCAGTTCCTCAAACGCTCGCTCCGCCTCCCCCGTCCAAACAAACTTCTTTTTACTGCTGAGACAGTCCGTGATGGGCGCCGTCAGGTGGGCGAAGTTTCGGATGAACTTACGATAAAAGTTTCCAAACCCTAGGAACCTCTGCACATCCTTCTTGGTCTTGGGTGTTTTCCATTCCAGCACCGCTTGAACCTTGCCGGGGTCCATGGCCAACCCCTTGTCTGACAAGCGGTACCCCAGGAATTCCACCTCCTTGGTATGAAACTGACACTTCTCCAGTTTCACCCACAGCCTGTTGGCTTGCAGCCTGCTCAACACTTCTCTGACGTCTCTCACATGTTGCTCCTCATTCTCCGAATACACCAACACGTCATCTAAGAAGGCCACGCAATTCTTGTAGAGCAAAGGCCCCAGTACGTGGTTCATGAAGGCTTGAAAACACGCGGAGCCTGTTTGTAATCCAAAAGGCATAACGAGGTATTCAAATGCCCCCAAAGGGGTGAACATGGTGGTCTTCCATTCATCCCCTTTCCTTATACGTATCAGGTTGTACGCCCCCCTTAGGTCCAGCTTTGTAAAAATCTTTCCTTTCCGCACCCTGGTCAAAATATCATCAATCCTGGGCATAGGAAAAGCCGCCGGCTCTGTCACTGCATTTAACCGCCTAAAGTCACATACCAGTCTCGGCTTGTCCGTGTTTTTTTATCCACAAAAAACACTGGGCTACCCCCCGCTGCCTTGGACTCTCTGATGAAGCCTCTCTTCAGGTTCTTGTCAATGAACGCTCGCAACT
Source organism: Podarcis vaucheri (assembly GCF_965113315.1). Lineage (NCBI taxonomy): Eukaryota > Metazoa > Chordata > Lepidosauria > Squamata > Lacertidae > Podarcis > Podarcis vaucheri. The sequence goes on along the minus strand of NC_138756.1, from coordinate 6,285,861 downwards.
CCTGCATTTCCCTGTCTGACATGGCATACAACTTGCCTACAGGAAGCTGTGCTCCAGGGAGTAAATTGATCTGGCAATCAAAGGGCCTATGCGGGGGTAGTTGGTCAGCTTCCTTCTCGCTGAATACGTCGCTGAGATCAGCATACTGTGGTGGCACCTTCCCCTTCCCCATTACTTCAGTCCCTGCCAGGGTGGCTTGGGCCCCTGCTGACCCCTTTCCCCCCCTGCAGTGTTCTAAGCAATGTGCTGAACCGAAGGAAACCACTCTTTGATGCCAGCCCACCAGCGGATCATGTAAGGCTAGCCAGCTCATTCCCAAAATAATGGGAGCGCCTCCCAAGGTGGCCACATTAAACGCTATCAGTTCTGTGTGCCTTGCCACCCTCATTATCATTGGGACGGTCTGCAAGCTAACTCCTCCTCCCAACAGTTCCCTGCCATCGATCGTGGTCACCTGCAGGGGGTTGCTTAAAGGGATAGTCTGTATCTGATGTTCAGCAGCAAACTCCTTGCTCATAAAATTGCAGGAGCTGCCTGAGTCCAACAGCGCCTTTATTTTTAGGGGGTGTCCATTTTGCAGCTCTAGCGACACTTCAATCACTAGAGCAGGTCGAGGAGCTTCTGGCACGGGCACTTTCACTGCTCTTTGGCCTGGCTGCAGTGCCCTGACGGTGGCAACCAGGCGTTGGCTTTTACCTGCTCCGTTTCTCCCTGCTCTCCCCCCTCAACTGCTCCCACCATCCCTTGCCATTCCTTCCTCTGGGGGCAGACTCTGGCAAAGTGGCCTGGCTGTTGGCAGAGATAGCATTTCCGGGCTCCCTTTCCCTCCTTCTTCGCCCCCTCACTGGGCTTTGAAACTGCGCGCGCGGGCTGTTCCGATTTCCATCGGCTCTGCCGGCGGGAAAGCTGGCTCAGGAATGTCTGGAATGCGTAACTCCTTCCAACGTTCCCCTCTCCCTTCCCGCCTCTCCAAAGCTCTTGCCTCCTGGCGCGCTCCAATGGTCAGCGCAGATTTGGTCAGCTGATCCATAGACACCGCCCTGGGGCTCCTGGACAGCTCGTCTTTCACAGCCGAAGAAAGACCTTCTTCAAATAGCATCTGAATGGGTGCTGCCGATAAATCCCACCCCAATCTGTGAATCAGCATGGTAAATTCAGTCCAGTACTCACGGACAGATCTGCTTCCCTGCTTGCAAGCCATTAGCTGTCTGCGCACCACCCCTTCCTCAATATCGCTGGAAAACATGATATCCATTGCACGAAAGAATTTCATAGTGTCCTTTAGGATATCGTTGTGCGTTGCCATCAGGGGTCGAACCCAGTCCCGCGCCCCCTTCTCAAGATGCCCAATTACGAAAGCAACTCGCGATTCCTCATCAGGGAACTCATCAAACTGCACATTCAGGGCATATTGCATCTCGGTCCTAAAGGCATGGTAATCCTTGGGGTCCCCCCCAAACTTCTGCACCAATCCTGGTACCTTTCTGGGGAACTGAGTGGTTCTCCCCTTTTTGTCAGCATCCTGAGCCCTTCTCTCCTCGAGCCTCGCCGTCTGCAGCGCAAGTTGGACCTCCAGAGCTTGATACCTTTCTTCCAAGCTTGGACCAGCTCCAACCCCTGCCTCTCCGGTTCCGACTGGGTTGCTCATGATGCTTTCTCCTGCACAGGCAGCGTACAGAGACTGTCAGACTGCTGTCAGGGGATGGTTAGCTGCTTGTGCTTAAAATTGTGCCCCTTCAGAGTTTGTGCGGCCCCACAAACCTCTGTGTGTGACAGAGCTCCTCAGACATGTCTGCTCTAGTCACTAGTAGAGTCTGACAGTGGCTGCCTGCGGAAGCGCTTCCAGCAAAGAAGTTCCTTAACGGAAACGCGTCTCCTGGACTCACGACGTGGCAGCTTCCGGCGAAGCATGGGTCTCCCTGCAGTTGCTTCTGACACCTCCCCGCTATTTTTGCTGGATGTGTCTCTCACCCCTTTCTCTCCCCTGCTGTTTCCTGCCTGGGCTGCTGCGTCTCTCTCAGCATTACTGAGATCCTCCTCCAGAGACCCCTCGCTCCCCCTCCTTGTCCCTGCTTTGGCTGCTGACTCTCTCCCAGTCTCTGGGAGCCCTACCAACTCCCTTTCCTCTGATGTCAGTTCCCTGACAGATGCCTCCTCTGAAAAGGTTTGGCAGGCAGGGAATCCAACTATCTGACATCGTCTCATTGCTTCCCTCCAATGCTGAACTTGTTGCTGGCTCACTCGTAATCTGGTGATCCACTCAACATCAGTGCACAATGTGTCATATTCTGGACAACGCATTAAAATCCATTGCACTCCAGTCAAGGATTGGCTAAGGTCAGTTGCTACTCTTTGGAACAGGGAGCAGAGCTTACACAATACAGAAATTAAACCCCCAGACTACGGAAGAGAACTTAAATGAATTTCTCAATTTATTAATATACAAAGTTTAGGAGAACAAAATGATGTGAACTTCTGAATGATACAGCATACCTGTAGAAAATGGAGCATAGGTATTTGAATATCTAGAAATGACATAACTAGAAAGTATTGTTGAATATCAGAATTGATATGCAAAGCAAACAGACCAAAAAACCTAACTCCTATCTCCCTCTAGACTATCTTGTTGTGAGAGAAATATAAGTTCCCAAAACACAAAATTATTAAAAGATAATAGTTTACAAACTACGGGCAGTACACCAGGACTCATTGTAGTCATGGGCAAAGCAAGGTAGCAAAACATTTCCTCCCATCTTCCGGTTCATGTGAACAGGACTACATAAAAGCTGGGCTAAGAATGAACATAATCCCTTTCAGAGGTGGAAAAGGAGGAACATGGAGGAGTAGCTGTGTTTCCTTTATGCACTTCTGGACATCAGGAACATGGACTATTTTAAGAATCAGGTGTCCCCTTAATTTCTGGTTGTCAGGTGCTCCTTTGTGTTCAGATCAGGCCTCAGCACAATAACGTAACACTTGGGAAGGAAGATGCAGCCCAGAAGCCCAGCGCTGGAGGCCAACATAGAGAAGATCTGCACGGCCACCATGTACTTGCCCTTGGTGCTCAGGTAGGTGGGCACAAAAGAGACCCAAACACTGCAGAAGACCAGCATGCTGAAGGTGATCAGCTTGGCTTCGTTGAAGGAGCCAGGCAGCTTCCTGGCTAGGAAAGCCACCGTGAAGCAGGTGGCAGCCAAGAAGCCCAGGTAGCCGAGGGCAACGTAGAACATGGCCACAGACCCTTCGTTGCATTGCAGGACGATCTCTTCCACCTGGGAGCGCATGTCAGGCTCTGGGAATGGGGGAGAAGAGCCCAGCCAGATGGTGCAGATGAGAACTTGCCCCCCAGAAGAGGAGATGACAATGGAGTTGGCCAGACTCTTGCCCAGCCATCTCCTCACCCTGTTCCCGGGCTTTGTGGCCAGGAAGGCCAGCACCACCGTGATGGTCTTTGCCAAGACAGAAGAAACAGCAACTGAGAAGATGATGCTGAAGGCCGTTTGTCGGAGAAGGCAGGTCTCTTTCCTTGGGCGCCCGATGAAGAGGAAGGAGGACAGAAAGGAAAGCAGGAGGGAGACGAGGAGGATGTAGGAGAGGTCCCGGTTGTTGGCTTTGACTATGGGAGTTTCCTTGTATTTAATGAAGATTCCCAACACAGTGCCTGCTGTTATAGATAAGAAGAGGGCAACGGAAGCTAAAAACATTCCTAAATATTCTCCATAAGTCAGGAAGGTGGTAATCTTGGGGACACATTGATCTCTGTCCTTGTTTGAATGGTGATCTTCTGAGCATTTGGTGCAATGTTCTGCATCTGGGGAAGAGAAAAAGAGTGGCTGCAGCATCAGTTATATCCCTAATGATCTGAACTCGATTACATTTTGAAGAAATCCTAGAGATTTCTTCTTCCAGGATGTAATGAAGGTGATTGTAAAGACGTTGAGGAAGGAGCCACATTCCCCAATGTCTGCAGAAATCTCACAAAAAGTGTGTGAGACTGGATTTCTGCCCTGTGTTTACTCTCTCCAGAAATACCTTCCCCCTTGGAGTCACCCACCTTCCTGGGCGGAGAAGGTCCCTTCCGCACACCGAGCACAAGCATAGCAGCAAATGGGCTTTCCTTCTAGAACCACCTTGGCATATCCAGGTCGACATTTTTCATTACACCTGGAACGAGGCACGGCCTAACCAGAAAGACAAGAAGGTGCAACAAAGAGGAACAGTTAGGAGTATTTGTTTGTATGTAATTCACTCATAGAGTGAGTTCAAATGGATCTCTGGGCTGCAGCCTTTGACCCCTCATCAGGGTCCTTTCAACCCCCCACTGACCATTGGGGTGACCAGAATATCTTGTTCTTCATAATTCGTTCGGGACAACTGAGGTTTGCGCCACAGAACTCTGATTCCTCTTCTCCATTTACCTGCTTCCCTGCTTAATAAATCTTCAAAGAAAATGGCAATGGAGTCTGAAATGTGATTTCCCCAAAGTTCAGGATTCGGATAATCTCTCAATCACTAATTAAGACAAATTTAATATAACTTTTCCAAATAGTGGTTTCCCTCACTCTGTTTTTGAGGCATGCAAGGTTTCCTCTTATTGCTGATGAATGCCCTAGTTATTTCTAGTTCATATGCCATTCCTTAACATTAACCTTATATTACAATAGGAGGGTTTTTTTTAACTTCTCATCCTTCACCAACAGCCGTGCACCTCTCAATTTCTGCACATACAATAGTTTAACATTTGCAACATCTACAAGTGAGCTTACTCCATAAATTTAAAATATCCACAATAAATCAGTAATTATCATTTCTAAAATAAATTACTTTCCATCCTTCTGCATGTATGAAAACCCAATAGTTCACTTTTACTAGGGGCTTTCCCTTTTCTTCTTATCTACGTAGTCCTTTCTGTCGAAGATTCTGGTGTCTTCTCTGAGGACCTCTGTGCTCTATCCTTTCTTTGAGCACCCCAAATTCACCTCCTATCTCAGCTGCTGTGAAAAGAAAGAGTGGTGGTTGCAGCTGTTATTGACGGTCAAGACACCATTGGTCAACCTGATATCCTGATATGGTCATTTTTCAGCGGTTGTTTAAGGAAAAACATAGTAATCATCTCCTAGCCTTCTCCCTTTGTGATTCCCCTTACCTTGTTGAATTTCCTGGGCCACTCAATGGCTTCTGGGTTAATGGTGAACTTTATTCCAGCAGACGTATCTCTCCTTATATTCCCAATTTTCAAAATGTCATAAGAGATATTGGGAAACATCACCCAGTTCACAATATCAAAGTCCGCTGGTAGCTCCCAGTTCTCATCCAAGCACAGTCTGCCTCTGGAAGTATTCAGGCACTGGATTTCTCTTAAGAAAGGGTGAAGCTGGAATGGCAGGGGAAAACACCAGCATTAAGAAAACGGGAAGCCAAGATGGATATCTCAGTCCTACTCACTTCAACCTCTTATGATTTGGGGCTGCGTGTATCTCATGTAGACTGGAATTCCTATTCAGCCATTTTTATTACTACAGACTCTGCAAGTGCTCCAATTTTCCAGGGATGTCCCTGAATTAGAGACAGTTTTTCATTTGATCCTGGAATTTCCCAACTTTGCTTAGAATGTCCCTATTTTCATTGGAGAAATGTTAGCAGATGTGGAGTTATCCAACCCACAAGGCGTCCAATCCTATATCGGGAATTTTTATTATGTTTAATATTTTAGTATGAATTTCTTTATGTTGGGAGCTGCCCAGAGTGCTGAGGCAACCCAAAAAGACGTGTGGGGTATAAAGAGTGCTATTTTTCTATGGCACCCACCTGAGAGGTGCCAAAACTGAGTTTCAGTGAGTTCCGCCTCTAAAAAGCTCTGGATATCAACAGTAAACACTGGTCAACAACAAATTTGTTGTCTGCGTTTTTTCAGTTGATTTAGAACGAATCTGATGCACTGAATCCAAAAATCACATTGGTTTTGTTCAATCAGGTCAAGTTTTTGAGCTATGGCCACATGTCATTTTTTAGCGTTTTTGTTCACATGTACGCTTGTGTGGAGCATTTTATAAGAAGTTGGTGGGGGTAAAATGCCATGTCAAATAATTGTTTTGATTGGAAATGATTATTTTAATGACAAGAAGTACTCAGGTCCAATAGTTCTGGGTGATTATGTCGAAAAGGGATCAGTTTGAAGTCATAAAACCTTGAAATGTTCCATAAATTGGTGCGGCAAAGCATAAAGTTATTTTGGTATTAAACTTGGTGACCAGGATAAAGCTTGGGTGCCACACATGGTGTGCAAGGCATGCACTGAGACTCTTCATGGGTGGACCAATGGCAAGAGGAGTCTGAACTTTGGAATTCCCATGGTCTGGAGGGAGCCGACAAACCATGTCACTGACTGCTACTTCTGCGCTCTTGATGTGACTGGGATCAACAGAAAGAACTGGAGCAGCCTCAAGTATCCTGATCTTCAATCAGCACATCGTCCTGTAGCTCATTGTGATGAAATTCCAGTGCCTATCTTCGGAGAACTTCCTGACATTAGTGACGAAGATGCCTCCAGTGTTGAAGGACATGAAGAAGAAGTGGTTCTTGATGCTCCACATCCATTTTCCCAAAAGGAGTTGAATGATCTAGTTTGCGACCTCAGCTTGTCAAAGGACTCTGCCGAACTGTTGGCATCCAGACTGAAGGAAAAAAACCTCTCTGACAGTGCTTGCATCAGCTTCTTCCGCAACAGGCATCAAGAGTACCAAGGCTCTGGACAAGGATGGTGACTGATTCACTTACTTGTGCCAGGCTTTTCCAGGATTGACCATGGAGAACTTGAAAGCTGGCATCTTTGACAGTCCTCAGATCCGTCAGCTCATCAGAGATCCATAGTTTGGAAACTCAATGAACGAAGTGGAACTGGAAGCGTGGAAGGCATTTGTTCTGGTAGTGAAGAACTTTCTTGGCAACAATAAGGCCAGAAACTACGCAGAACTTGTCAACAACATGCTGACTGCTTTCAGAAACCTGGGCTGCAACATGAGCGTCAAGATGGACTACCTATTTTCACATATGGACCGGTTTCCTGAGAACCTGGGTTCAATGAGTGACGAGCAGGGGGAGAGATTCCATCAGGACATGAAAGAGATGGAGACCAGGTATCAGGGTCGCTGGGACGCAGTCATGATGGCTGACTACTGTTGGACTCTGAAGAGAGACCTCCCTGCCGCTGAGCATTCCAGGAGTTCCAAGAAGTTCAAGCCCTGAAGTTTGAAAAATGGTGAAGCAACATGCAATTTACGTGTACTTACCTTTATCAATGCCCACCATTCAGTTTACAGTAATCCATGTTTCTATCAGGTAATCAATATATGTTGTTGGAAAAACATTTTTTTTCTCTTAAAAACATATTTAGGATGATATGTGTTGACAAAAATCAGCCGATAATGCCACAAAAATGTAATCGATTTTGTCACAAGATCTGATTTTTTTCAAATCAACATAGCACAAAAACCTGACCTGATGGAGATAAATGGATGCCATTTCCTGATTCAGCAGTGCAAAAATACCCTAAAGCTGTTGTAGAAATCTAGACAACATTCAAAAAGTAAAAAATTGTTGCCCAGTGATTATCATTATGGAATGGGACGTTTCTATTTTCATCAGAGAAATGTTGGGCTGTATGCTACAATTACTAATACTAATAATAACTATGATATTCTGCATGTTTATCCACAGTCAAGATCAGCATCTGTGTGGACTGCAGTTTGCAAAACGGGGAAGGAAATACCTGCCACGGCTGTAGCCTTGCGTGTCCCCATTGCTCTCCTTCCTCCACCATCAGCCTCCTCTGGGATCTCGATGAAAGCGAAGCATGCAAGGCCTGAGCCACAGCCTGAACATTGATGTAAGTGCCATAGCTGTCATGAGACAGGGCTCTGTCCCGCTCCTCTTGGGGCAATGGCTGCAGGTTCTCCTCCTCTCTGCATCTTATCCTGCCTTTCACGGACAACAGATGCTTTGAATATGAACACCAAAATGCTTCATCAAAATAATACTCAAGATTGGTCTGCCATGTATATTTGTCACCTTTGCTGCTCCTTATTCCAGTCTGAATTTCAAAGGACAGAGAACCATGGAGGTGCTGGAATATATCTGGAGGGAGGTAAATGCCAGCTCTGATTTCTAGCAAAGCTGTTGTGATCCAGACTTTTCCCCCCATTTCCTTCTCATAGAAATGATGTATTACCACGTATGCTAGGATACTCAGTGCACTGGTTATATAGGAAACAAATACCCCAACTTGTCTCCATAGGAAAAAAGGTTCCCCAGGCCAGAAAAATTGATTCATATCATTTTCTGGTACTCTTTTTGATAAAGCAATGCAGATCCCTTTGCTGAGCATCAGAGGTTTCACAGCGCTCACAAATCTTTCTCCATCGTCATTGTCTGGAGTGAAGAGGCCAATCCACGTCCATCCAAAATACAGGAGCAATTCAACAATCCCTTGGTACTGACTTTCCTCTTTGGGAGTCATCCGGTAGACAAAAGGGAACAGGGTTTTACCTGCGAGAACCTGGGCAGTGAAGCCATAACTGATCTAGCAAGGAAAGCAAAAGATCACCAATTTATTTTACTTTCAGCATAACGGGTATTTAATCATATGAAATGCCTGATATCTAAATCTCTGCTGGCTGAGGCTGATGGGAGTTGTAGTCTGAAACATCTGGAGGTGTCAAGTTAGTGAAGGCTCAATTTTGAAAAAGGGATGTTGGATCCATAGCTCAGGATTTTCCCATTTTGAAAAATATCCCTGCTTGACCTATCCAAAGAGAAAGTAGAATTCTACGCAGTTGAAATTCTCTGTCCCTCCATGCTCTCCCACTACTTACCTGTGGGATTTTGTAGATGCCTGACAAGGCTGAAATCACTCTTGAGATCAAAGTGTTGCTTCTTTCAAGAACAGCCAGCAGGGGATTCTGTTCTCCACAGTGATAATTGGGAATATTGCATCCACTGCCTGCAAGCAGCTCTAGCATGGCGTCCGAAGTCATCCTTGCATAGCAATGGTTCTCATAGAGGTTGTAGCCCAGGGTGATGTTGGGTAAGAGCCTGAGATCCTGGTTGATCTCTACGATGGTGAGCGGGAAAGGCAACACGTGCCAGTGAAACCTAGGTGCCTCCCTGCAATAAATGAATCCTTTAAAAAGAGTGAAACTGATATTCATATTAATGGGATGGAGGAAACATTATATAATCCACACAGATTAGTATTTATTTATCCTTTTACATTAATATCAAACCTTTTCCTGTCTAGCATAGAACAAAAATTTGGAGATCTCTGCTCCATGACCGGAGCTTTGATGCAAACAGCACACAGAGCTGTTCAACAGTGGAAGAGACTCCCTCCGAAGGTGACCATGTGTCATGGATGCTTCAGGTGAGATTCTTCCGGGTTCCTTCCATCTCTACAACCCGAAGATTCTTTTCTACTATGGTTCTATGAGTAAGAAATGAAGGCGCCCCTCAAAATGTGTGATATACTGGGAAGTTGCTGCAAGGGCTGCTTTTGCTGCAGTGGTCTTTGGCTTCTTCCAAGGGGCTGGACTATAGGTAGATAAGAGACAATTTGATAAAACGAGGAGAAGCACCAAATACCTCAGTCCCCTTTTAGTTACACATGAGGCCTGGTGGCTTTCTGGTTTGAGTGTGTGGTAAAATCTATAATTTTGCCCATGTTTGGATCAGTGACTCCACCAATGAGGACACACACTGGTCTGTATTCTTTTATATAATCATTTTATTTGAAGCATAATGTTCAACCCTTAATTTTTTAAAAAAGCAGTGACAGAAAGGAAAAAGTGCTGAGATTGGAGGAGGAAACCTTTAATGTAGCCCATGGTGAGCTGTAGGTCACCTGTGGTATTGTGTCAAGAGAACTGGGCTAAGGTTGTTCACAAATGATCCAAATAGAATAAACATAAAATAATTTTGGCAGCTTGGAAATTGCTTGAGTTTCATGCCTTCCTCTGGGATAGGAAACAGGTACCTATGGATTCCACGTGAAGAAATATCAAACATCTCACTACTTAGAAATGAGGCCAGTTGTGTATGTGAAAAAAGGAATAATTCCTTTTCACATTTTAGAGACCTGACTCCATGAAGAAAGAAGTCTCCTGATTCATATTATTTTATTCATCATTTCAATTAAAGTACATCTTTTCTGCTCTTCAGCCACCAAACGTCACCCAGAGGATCTTAAATTCCATTTGTAAAACTAGCATTCCCTAACGACAGTTTCTGAATTGTCCAAATGGAATAATATTGAATAAAACCCTTGAGCCTTGGGAATTGCCTGAGTTTCATGGCATCCTGCAGCTCGGGAAATTCAGTGCATCCTTTTGACTCCTGACCAGATTCATTGGCATCCTTGCATTCTACTGAAAGCAACACAGAATCAAAGGTAGGAGAGTGTTTCACTAAGGAAGACCCAGGGAACAAGGAAATGGGAGAGGTTTGGGTGGGATCTTTTAGTGGACCCCCCAGCTCCCATCAGCCCAGCCAGCAAGACCAATGGTCAGGGCAGGGTAGACCTGCAACATGAGGACAGCCTTGGCTCCCTAGCCCTGAGAAAGGCGCTCTTTCCTTGATAAATAGGAACCACTAGGACTGGAGGACCATGAAACCTATCCACATAGGATTTTATATACCTCTCAGCCCTGGCGAAGGGTGTCTGAGAAAAGACGTATGGAGTTTCCTTATAAAGGTATTTTGGAGATATGATCCCAGTGATGAGAAAGTCTCCAGGCCAGTAGTAATTGCGAGCATCCGTTTGATCCCTGACCAGATTCAAGGGGCACTTCGCCTTGTGGTTCCCGCAGACTCCAAAGGGCATCATGAGCAGCAGAAGCAGCAACAGAAGGAGCAGGGATCTCATTCTGGCTCTGCTTCCTCCTCCTCTTACCTGCCAAGGAGGCATAGCAGAAGAACCCAAAGACTCTTGCAAGATCAAACTGCCTGGGCTTTCCCAATCTGCGTGGTTTTCATCTATATCTTCAGAGCTAGGAAGCACAAGGCAGGCACACCCCTCTTTTGCCAACTCTGCATCTTGATTCTGTCTGTCTCCAACACAGGAAATATTCTCTGCACCAACTTTTTCTTTCCCAGACACAGTGCAATTAATATGGTCATGCTACTTTCTGAGGCTGATGTAACCTCCAGAAATATCTCCTGAGCATTTAGAAGAGGAGATGACTATAATTTTGATTATTCCAAGTGGAATAAGTTTCATCACAAAAACTTTCCGAAGTCTTGAATCGCTCAGGCAGCAGGTGCAGAGCTGGAGAAAAACATGATGGAGAAAAGTCAAAAGGTGTTTTTGGGAATTGGAAGTTTGGCCTGAACTTTGCTCCCAAGGACCAAAGAAGGAGCTGGATCCGACCATGGACTCTCCTTCCTTGGAGGTTTTGAAGCAGAGTTTGGATGGCTATCTGTTAGAGATGCTTTATAGAGCCAGTGTGGTTCAGTGGTTAAGAGCGGTGGACTTGTAATCTGGTGAACCGAGTTCGCTTCTCCGCTCCTCCACATGCAGCTGCTGGGTGACCTTGGGCTAGTCACACTTCTCTCGTCTCTCAGCCTCACTCACCTCACAGAGTGTTTGTTGTGGGGGAGGAAGGGAAAGGAGATTGTGAGCCCCTTTGAGACTCCTTAGGGTAGTATGATGGGATGATTAGCTGCTTGTGCGTAAAATCGTGGTCCCTCAGAGTTTGTGCAACTCCACAAACCTCTGTGTGTGACAGAGCTCCTCAAACATGTCTGCCCTAGTCACTTGTTGATTCCGACAGTGGTTGTTTGCGGAAGCGCTTTCAGCAAAGAAGCTCCTTAACGGAAACGCGTCTTCTGGACTCACGACGTGGCAGCTTCCGGCGAAGAATGGGCCTCCCTATGGGAGCTTCTGACACCTCCCCACTGTTCTCGCTGGACGTGTCCCTGATCCCTCCCTCTTCCCTGCTAGTTCCTGCTTTAGCTGCTGCGTCTCTCTCCGCATTCATGAGACCTTCCTCCAGGGACCCATCTCTCCCCCTGCTGGTCCCTGCTTTCGCTGCTGACTCCCTCCCAACCTCTGTGAGCCCTTCCACCACCTGTCCCTCCGATGGCAGTTCCCTGACATCCACCTCCCCTCCAGGGCCCCCTTCACCCCCGCCCATTCCCTCTCCTCTGGGCGGTGAGGAGGTAAAACCCCGAAAAGAATCCTCTTCATCTTCAGACGTCTCGAACATTTCCCTCCATCGGTCTTCGTTCCGGCTCACTGAATCCTCCTCCTCCTCGGAATCAGGGAACCCCTCCAACTCTTCTTCTTCGTCGGTGGTGGCAAAGTATTCCCTCCGGAACCTCGCCACTGGCTGAGGTTTACGTGGGAACCTCTGATGAAAAGTTTCTATTAAAACCTCGTCGTCGACATCCTCTGCCATGACCCAGGTGTTTTCCGACTCCGGTTCCCCTTCCCACATTACCAAATACTCTACTTGATCTCCCTTCCACCTGGAATCGAGAATCTCCGCTACATGGTAGCTGTGTTCCCTCTCCTCCATTGCTGGTCCCCTAGTGACCCTCCCTTCTCTGTCCCCTTTATACGGTGACAGCAACGACCTGTGGAAAACTGGGTGCAGCTTCATGTGGTTCGGTAACCGGAGTCTGAAAGCCACTGGGTTGACCTGCTGCGTGACTTCAAATGGGCCCAGTCTTTTGGGTCTTAACTTCTTACAACCCCCTTTGAATGGTAACCCTTGGGTTGACAGCCACACCTGGTCCCCCACCCTAATGGTTTCACCTTCTCTTCTGTTTTTGTCTGCCTGCCTCTTATATCCCTCCTTGGCCCTGTTTAAGTTAAGTTGGAGCTGGCGATGGATCGCTTCCATTTCTTCTACGAACTGTTCTGCAGCTGGAACGCTCCAGCTCTCCCCTTCCCCCCCTGGGAAGGCTCGGGGATGGCACCCGTAATTAGCCAAAAAGGGGCTCATCCCCGTGGACACGTTCTCTGCATTGTTGTAGGCAAATTCTGCCAACGCCAGTTTCTCCACCCAATCATTCTCTCTATCATTCACATAACACCTCAAATATTGCTGGAGGACGCCATTGGCTCTTTCCGCCTGCCCGTTGGTTTCAGGATGCCGGGCAGTTGAGAAATTAACCTCTACATGCAGTAAGCTCATGAGCTTCCTCCAGAACCTGGAAGTAAATTGTTTCCCTCGGTCTGAAACCACCCTCAAGGGGGCGCCATGCAACCTAAACACATTTTCTACAAACAATTTAGTGGTTTCTTCTGCCGTGACCGCATGTGAGCAGGCTATAAAGTGGGCCATTTTGGTTAACAGGTCTACCACAACCATGATGGCTGTTTTCCCTCTGGACCTTGGCAGATTAGTCATAAAATCTATGGCCACTGTTTCCCATGGTCTTTCAGGTGTGGGTAGTGGTTCTAATAACCCTGCCGGTGCCCGCCTCTCCCCCTTGGCTCGCTGGCATTGGTTACACCCTCTCACATACTCCCGCACATCTTCCCTGACCTTGGGCCACCAAAATTCCCTGGTAACCAGCCACATGGTTTTGTGTTGTCCAAAATGCCCTGCGGTGGGGCTATCGTGCAGTTGCTTGAGTACCTTCTCCCTCAATTCCCCTTCAGGTATATATAACGCTCCCTTGTAATACAATGCCCCGTTTCTCTCCTCAAAACCCCCGGGTTTGTCTCCCTCCCTCCTGAGACCTCTGAGTTTGTCTTGGGCGTATTCATCATGCACCGTTCCCTCTACCAGTTCCCTTTGTCCCACCCATGCCGCCCCACACACCCAGCGGTCCTCTGGAATGACATGTGTTTCTTCTGGTGCTCCCTCCCCCTCCAAATATTCAGGTTTACGTGAGAGAGCGTCCGCCCTAACGTTCTCTGGGCCTGGCACGTAACAAATCTCAAAGTTAAATTTGGAGAACTCCTGGGCCCATCTCAACTGCCGTTGGTTGAGCACTCGCGCAGTTCTCCAATACTCTAGGTTCTTATGGTCTGTGCACACTTGCACCTCATGTTGTGCACCAATTAGCAGGTGCCTCCATCTCCGGAAAGCCTCATGAATAGCAAGAAGTTCTCGGTCGTACACCGTGTAGTTCCTCTCGGATTTGTTCAGCTTTCGCGAAAAAAAGGCACACGGTCGCCACTCTGACTCCTCCTTCCCTGGCTGCAGAAGAAGCACCGCCCCTATGGCTCTATCTGATGCGTCTGTTTCGACTCTCATCTTTTTTTGTAAATCCACATGCAGAAGTTGTCCTTCAGAGGCGAAGGCCCTTTTCAGTTCCTCAAACGCTCGCTCCGCCTCCGCAGTCCAAACAAATTTCTTCTTACTGCTGAGACAGTCCGTAATGGGCGCCGTCAGGTGTGCAAAGTTTCGGATGAACTTACGATAAAAGTTTCCAAACCCTAGGAACCTCTGCACATCCTTCTTGGTTTTGGGTGTTTTCCATTCCAGCACTGCCTGCACCTTGCCGGGATCCATGGCCAATCCCTTGTCTGACAGGCGGTACCCCAGGAATTCCACCTCCTTGGTATGAAACTGACACTTCTCCAGTTTCACCCACAGCCTGTTGGCTTGCAGCCTGCTCAACACTTCTCTGACGTCTCTCACATGCTGCTCCTCATTCTCCGAATACACCAACACGTCATCTAGGAAGGCCACGCAATTCTTGTAAAGCAAAGGCCCCAGTACGTGGTTCATAAACGATTGGAAGCACGCCGAGCCTGCTTGTAAGCCAAAAGGCATAACGAGATATTCAAATGCCCCCAAAGGGGTGAACATGGTGGTTTTCCATTCATCCCCTTTCCTTATACGTATCAGGTTGTACGCCCCCCTTAGGTCCAGCTTGGTAAAAATCTTTCCCTTCTGCACCCTGGTCAAAATGTCGTCAATCCTGGGCATAGGGAAAGCCACTGGTTCTGTCACTGCATTTAACCCCCTAAAGTCACACACAAGTCTCGGCTTGTCCGTGTTTTTTTTATCCACAAAAAACACTGGGCTACCCCCCGCTGCTTTGGACTCTCTGATGAAGCCTCTCTTCAGGTTCTTGTCAATGAACTCTTGCAGCTCCTGCATTTCTCTGTCTGACATGGCATACAACTTGCCTACAGGAAGCTGTGCTCCAGGGAGTAAATTGATTTGACAGTCAAAGGGCCTATGCGGGGGTAGTTGGTCAGCTTCCTTCTCGCTGAACACGTCGCTGAGATCTGCATATTGTGGTGGTACCTTCACCTTCTCCATTACTTCTGTCCCTGCTAGGGTGGCTTGGGCCCCTGCTGAACCCTTTCCCCCTTTGCAGTGTTCTAAGCAATGTGCTGAACCAAAGGAAACCACTCTCTCATGCCAGCCCACCAACGGATCATGTAGCGCTAGCCAGCTCATTCCCAAAATAATGGGAGCTCCTCCCAAGGTGGCCACATTAAACGCTATCAGTTCTGTGTGCCTTGCCACCCTCATTATCATTGGGACGGTCTGCAAGCTGACTCCTCCTCCCAACAACTCCCTGCCATCAATCGTGGTCACCTGCAGGGGGTTGCTTAAAGGGATCGTCTGTATCTGGTGTTCAGCAGCAAACTCTTTGCTCATAAAATTGCAGGAGCTGCCTGAGTCCAACAGCGCCTTTATCTTTAGGGGGTGTCCATTTTGCAGCTCTAGCGACACTTCAACCACTAGAGCAGGTTGAGGAGCTGCTGGCATGGGCACTTTCACTGCTCTTTGGCCTGGCTGCTGTGCCCCGACTGTGGCAACCAGGCGTTGGCTTTTACCTGCTCCGGTTCTCCCTGCTCTCCCCCCTCAACAGCTCCCACCATCCCTTGCCATTCCTTCCTCTGGGGGCAGACTCTGGCAAAGTGGCCTGGCTGTTGGCAGAGATAGCATTTCCGGGCTCCTTTTCCCTCCTTCTTAGCCCCCTCACTGGGCTTTGAAACTGCGCGCGCGCGCGCTGTTCCGATTTCCATCGGCTCTGCCGGCGGGAAAGTTGTCTCTGGAATCTCAGGAATGCGGAACTCCTTCCAGCATTCCCCCTTCCCTTCCCGCCTCTCCAAAGCTCTCGCCTCCTGGCGCGCTCCTATGGTCAGCGCAGATTTAGTCAGCTGATCCATGGAATCCGCCCTAGGACCCCGGGACAATTCGTCTTTCACAGCCGAAGCCAGGCCTTCCTCAAATAGCATTTGAATGGGTGCCGCCGATAAGTCCCACCCCAATCTGTGAACCAGCATAGTGAACTCAGTCCAGTACTCACGGACAGATCGGCTTCCCTGCTTGCAAGCCATTAGCTGTCTGCGCACCACTCCCTCCTCAATATCGCTGGGAAACATGAGATCCATTGCACGAAAGAACTTCATGGTGTCCTTTAGGACGTCATTGTGCGTTGCCATCAGGGGTCTAACCCAGTCCCTCGCCCCTTTTTCAAGATGCCCAATCACAAAAGCCACTCGCAATTCCTCGTCGGGGAATTCATCAAACTGCACATTGAGGGCATATTGCATCTCTGTTCTAAAGGCATGATAGTCCTTGGGGTCCCCCCCAAATTTCTGCACCAATCCTGGTACCTTTCTGTTGAACTGGGTGGCTCTCCCCTTCTTGTCTGCATCCTGAGCCCTTCTCTCCTCAAGCCTAGCTGTCTGCAGCGCCAATTGGATTTCCAACGCTCGGTACCTTTCTTCCAAGCTTGGACCCGCTCCAACTCCTGCCTCTCCGGTTCCGGCTGGGTCGCTCATGATGCCTTCTCCTGCACAGGCAGCTTACAAAGACTGTCGGAATGCTATGATGGGATGATTAGCTGCTTGTGCGTAAAATCGTGGTCCCTCAGAGTTTGTGCAACTCCACAAACCTCTGTGTGTGACAGAGCTCCTCAAACATGTCTGCCCTAGTCACTTGTAGATTCCGACAGTGGTTGTTTGCGGAAGCGCTTCCAGCAAAGAAGCTCCTTAACGGAAACGCGTCTTCTGGACTCACGACGTGGCAGCTTCCGGCGAAGAATGGGTCTCCCTATGGGAGCTTCTGACACCTCCCCGCTGTTCTCGCTGGACGTGTCCCTGATCCCTCCCTCTTCCCTGCTAGTTCCTGCTTTAGCTGCTGCGTCTCTCTCCGCATTCATGAGACCTTCCTCCAGGGACCCATCTCTCCCCCTGCTGGTCCCTGCTTTCGCTGCTGACTCCCTCCCAACCTCTGTGAGCCCTTCCACCACCTGTCCCTCCGATGGCAGTTCCCTGACAGGTAGTTATAAAGCGGGATATGAAATCCAAACTCTTCTTCTTCTAGTAGGCCACTTTGGGTGGATTTGATTCCTGCCAATCCCTTCTGGTTCTCCCCCTGAAGGGAAGTAGCATGTTGGTGGTTTTGAAGCCACTTCAAGTGAATTTCCACCCCCTCTTTGAAAGGCTTCTCCAACAGAGGGAAGCTCTCTGGGGTTGGATGAGGGGAGAAATGTTGCTCTGAACTTTCGACTCTCCCTTCCCCTTCGACATGTTCTGCAGAAGGAGAGCTTCTGTTGCACATGGAGACAACTTGCTCCTCGTCTTTGAGCAGAAGCTTCTCTACTCATAAACAAATTTTGTGCGCAGAAGCCAGGCTAGCATTCTAACAGCTTTGTTATTCTTTATGAATTTATTTATTAATATTTATTTACTTTCTTACTTAATTATTTAATCTTTCATAAATTCCATGCACTATTTTTGCCAATCACCCCTAGAGAACTTTACGTTAAGATAAGTCAGGACCATCATAACAAAGTTTACAGCCTTACTTTAGAGCATTCCAAAAGTTAAAATAATAAAACAGAATCAAATTACCTCAACTTCCTAAGAATCTGGGTGAATGCTTTCTTTACTACATTTAAATAATATATATAATTATTAAGTCTCCACAGATATTCCAATCACTTGTCTTCGTATACTGTTTAAAAGAAAAAAACAAAAAACCCCACACATTTTCTTCTTGACTCCCCACCCTCCCTTCTCTATGTTTGTTTTTATTACTTCTTTTTATCAGATGTTTTAAAAAACATGTTTTTATTATCAAAGCCCCAATGTCGTATTTCAGTAATGCGCTGCTTATATTTCAAATCCTGCCTTTGACTTCATGTATGGATGATAGTCCCCTTCATGGATCACTGCCTTGCCGTGGCGAAGGGGCTTGAATAACTCAGAGAAGCTATGAGCTATGCCGTGCAGGGCCACCCAAGATGGACAGGTCATAGTGGAGAGTTTTGACCAAACGTGATCCACCTGGAGCAGGAACCGGCAAGCCACTCCAGTATCCCTGTGAAGAAAACTCCATGGACAAAGGCAACAGGCATATAAAAGTTATGACGCTGGAAGATGAGCCCCTCAGGTCGGAAGGCACCCAACATGCTACTGAGGAAGAGCGGAGGACAAGTACAAGTAGATTCAGAGCTGATGAAGCGGCTGGGCCAAAGCCGAAAGGACGCTCAGT
The DNA here is from genome assembly GCF_965113315.1 of Podarcis vaucheri. Lineage (NCBI taxonomy): Eukaryota > Metazoa > Chordata > Lepidosauria > Squamata > Lacertidae > Podarcis > Podarcis vaucheri. The sequence continues at coordinate 6,267,388 of NC_138756.1, read as the reverse complement.
TGCGGATATGCCTGGAAGCGAAAGGAAAGTCCAATGCTGTAAAGAAAAATATTGCATAGGAACCTGGAATGTAAGAACCATGAACCTTGGTAAGTTGGATGTGGTCAAAAATGAGATGGCAAGAATAAATATTGACATCCTGGGCATCAGTGAACTAAAATGGACAGGAATGGGAGAATTCAGTTCAGATGACCATCATATCTACTACTGTGGGCAAGAAACCCGTAAAAGAAATGGAGTGGCCATCATAGTCAACCAAAGAGTGGCGAAAGCTGTACTGGGATGCAATCTCAAAAATGATAGAATGATCTCGATATGAATAGAAGGTAGACCTTTTAACATCACAGTAATCCAAGTTTATGCAACAACCACTGGTGCTGAAGAAATTGAAATTGACCAATTCTATGAAGACTTACACCACCTTATAGAAATGACACCAAAGAAGGATGTTCTTCTCATTATAGGGGATTGGAATGCTAAAGGAGGGAGTCAAGAGATAAAAGGAACAACTGGCAAGTTTGGCCTTGGAGTTCAAAACGAAGCAGGGCAAAGGCTAATAGAGTTCTGCCAAGAGAACAAGCTGGTCATCACAAACACGCTTTTCCAACAACACAAGAGACGACTCTACACATGAACATCACCAGATGCGCAGCATCGAAATCAGATTGATTATATTCTCTGCAGCCAAAGATGGAGAAGCTCTATACAGTCAGCAAAAACAAGACCTGGAGCTGACTGTGGCTCAGATCATCGGCTTCTTATAGCAAAATTCAAGCTTAAACTGAAGAAAGTAGGAAAAACCACTGGGCCAGTAAGATACAATCTAAGTCAAATCCCTTATGAATACACAGTGGAAGTGAGGAACAGGTTTAAGGATTTAGATTTGGTGGACAGAGTGCCTGAAGAACTATGGATGGAGGCTCGCAACATTATACAGGAGGCAGCAACCAAAACCATCCCAATGAAAAGGAAATGCAAGAAAGCAAAGTGGCTGTCCAACGAAGCCTTACAAATAGCGGGGGAGAGAAGGCAAGCAAAATGCGAGGGAGATAGTGAAAGATACAGGAAACTGAATGCAGATTTCCAAAAAATAGCAAGGAGAGACAAGAAGGCCTTCATAAACGAGCAATGCAAAGAAATAGAGGAAAACAATAGAATGGGGAAAACCAGAGATCTGTTCAAGAAAATTGGAGATATGAAAGGAACATTTCATACAAAGATTACCATAATAAAAGACAAAAGTGGAAAGGACCTAACAGAAGCAGAAGACATCAAAAAGAGGTGGCAAGAATACACAGAGGAATTATACCAGAAAGATATGGATGTCTCGTACACCCCAGGTAGTGTGGTTGCTGACCTTGAGCCAGACATCCTGAAGAGTGAAGTCAAACGGGCCTTAGAAAGCACTGCTAATAACAAGGCCAGTGGAAGTGATGATATTCCAGCTGAACTATTTAAATTTTTAAACGATGATGCTGTTAAGGTGCTACACTCAATATGCCAGCAAGTTTGGAGAACTCCCCAGTGGCCAGAGGATTGGAGAAGATCAGTCTACATCCCAATCCCAAAGAAGGGCAGTGCCAAAGAATGCTCCAACTAGCGCACAATTGCACTCATTTCACACACTAGCAAGGTTATGCTTAAAATTCTACAAGGCAGGCTTAAGCAGTATGTGGACCGAGAACTCCCAGAAGTGCAAGCTGGATTTCGTAGGGGCAGAGGAACCAGAGACCAAATTGCAAACATGCGCTGGATTATGGAGAAAGCTAGAGAGTTCCAGAAAGACATCTACTTCTGCTTCATTGACTATACAAAAGCCTTTGACTGTGTCGACCACAGCAAACTATGGCAAGTTCTTAAAGAAATGGGAGTGCCTGATCACCTCATCTGTCTCCTGAGAAATCTCTATGTGGGACAAGAAGCTACAGTTAGAACTGGATATGGAACAACTGACTGGTTCAAAATTGGGAAAGGAGTATGGCAAGGCTGTATATTGTCTCCCTGCTTATATAATTTATATGCAGAATTCATCATGCGAAAGGCTGGGCTGGATGAATCCCAAGCCAGAATTAAGATCGCTGGAAGAAATATCAACAACCTCAGATATGCAGATGACACAACCTTGATGGCAGAAAGAGAGGAGGAATTAAAGAACCTTTTAATGAGGGTGAAAGAGGAGAGTGCAAAATATGGTCTGAAGCTCAACATCAAAAAAACGAAGATCATGGCCACCGGTCCCATCACCTCCTGGCAAATAGAAGGGGAAGAAATGGAGGCAGTGAGAGATTTTATTTTCTTGGGCTCCATGATCACTGCAGATGGTAACAGCAGTCCCGAAATTAAAAGACGCCTGCTCCTTGGGAGAAAGGCAATGGCAAACCTAGACAGCATCTTAAAAAGTAGAGACATCACCTTGCCAACAAAGGTCCGTATAGTTAAAGCCATGGTTTTCCCAGTAGTGATGTATGGAAGTGAGAGCTGGACCATAAAGAAGGCTGATCGCCGAAGAATTGATGCTTTTGAATTATGGTGCTGAAGGAGACTCTTGAGAGTCCCATGGACTGCAAAAAGATCAAATGCATCCATTCTTAAGGATATTAGCCCTGAGTGCTCACTCGAAGGACAGATCGTGAAGCTGAGGCTCCAATACTTTGGCCACCTCATGAGAAGAGAAGACTCCCTGGAAAAGACCCTGATGTTGGGAAAGATTTAGGGCACAAGGAGAAGGGGACGACAGAGGATGAGATGGTTGGACAGTGTTCTCAAAGCTACAAACATGAGTCTGAGCAAACTGCGGGAGGCAGTGGAAGACAGGAGTGCCTGGCATGCTCTGGTCCATGGAGTCACGAAGAGTCGGACACGACTAAACAACTAAACAACAAATATGGTTGATTGTTTGACAAATAAGATATCAATGGTCTCCATTCTTCCTGAAAAGATTCATCCTCATGTTTAGCAAGTTATTTCACCATTTCAACATATTCCCCCAGTTTCGAAAGCCAATCCTCCCTCTTTCCACTTCTGTGCAAATAAAGTTCTAGCTGCTGTGGTTGCAAACATAAATAACCCACTCAGCTTTCTGTGGGCCTTTAATTATTAAATTTATATAGGAGCCTTCATTGGATTGCTACAGGTTGAATTGCTATAAGAATAAGTGTTTAGTAAGCTTTCCACTAGTCTGGAGAGATGAAAGTCTAAGTAGTTTGCAATCTTGGCTAATGAATCTAACTGCTTCATCAGTGGCTGTTCTCTCAATTATTTTTACTTGCCCATCTGATCTTGGTTTTGCTCTATAAATGGGGACCTAAATGGGAGGAACCTGAGTTGGAGGAGGAGGCCTCTCACTCTTCCTTCCTGACTGAGCATAAGATGCCTCCTCTGAAAAGGTTTGGCAGGCAGGGAATCCAACTATCTGACATCGTCTCATTGCTTCCCTCCAATGCTGAACTTGTTGCTGGCTCACTCGTAATCTGGTGATCCACTCAACATCAGTGCACAATGTGTCATATTCTGGACAACGCATTAAAATCCATTGCACTCCAGTCAAGGATTGGCTAAGGTCAGTTGCTACTCTTTGGAACAGGGAGCAGAGCTTACACAATACAGAAATTAAACCAGCAGACTACGGAAGAGAACTTAAATGAATTTCTCAATTTATTAATATACAAAGTTTAGGAGAACAAAATGATGTGAACTTCTGAATGATACAGCATACCTGTAGAAAATGGAGCATAGGTATTTGAATATCTAGAAATGACATAACTAGAAAGTATTGTTGAATATCAGAATTGATATGCAAAGCAAACAGACCAAAAAACCTAACTCCTATCTCCCTCTAGACTCTTGTTGTGAGAGAAATATAAGTTCCCAAAACACAAAATTATTAAAAGATAATAGTTTACAAACTACGGGCAGTACACCAGGACTCATTGTAGTCATGGGCAAAGCAAGGTAGCAAAACATTTCCTCCCATCTTCCTGTTCATGTCAACTGGACTACACAAAACCTGGGCTAAGAAGGAACACAATCTCTTTCAGAGGTGGAGAAGGAGGAACATGGAGGAGTAGCTGTGTTTCCTTTATGCACTTCTGGACATCAGGAACATGGAATGTTTTAAGAATCAGGTGTCCCCTTAATTTCTGGTTGTCAGGTGCTCCTTTGTGTTCAGATCAGGCCTCAGCACAATAATGTAGCACTTGGGAAGGAAGATGCAGCCCAGAAGCCCAGCGCTGGAGGCCAACATAGAGAAGATCTGCACGGCCACCATGTACTTGCCCTTGGTGCTCAGGTAGGTGGGCACAAAAGAGACCCAAACACTGCAGAAGACCAGCATGCTGAAGGTGATCAGCTTGGCTTCGTTGAAGGAGCCAGGCAGCTTCCTGGCTAGGAAAGCCACCGTGAAGCAGGTGGCAGCCAAGAAGCCCAGGTAGCCGAGGGCAACGTAAAACATGGCCACAGACCCTTCGTTGCATTGCAGGACGATCTCTTCCACCTGGGAGCGCATGTCGGGCTCTGGGAATGGGGGAGAAGAGCCCAGCCAGAGGGTGCAGATGAGAACTTGCCCCCCAGAACAGGAGATGACAATGGAGTTGGCCAGACTCTTGCCCAGCCATCTCCTCACCCTGTTCCCGGGCTTTGTGGCCAGGAAGGCCAGCACCACCGTGATGGTCTTTGCCAAGACAGAAGAAACAGCAACTGAGAAGATGATGCTGAAGGCCGTTTGTCGGAGAAGGCAGGTCTCTTTCCTTGGGCGCCCGATGAAGAGGAAGGAGGACAGAAAGGAAAGCAGGAGGGAGACGAGGAGGATGTAGGAGAGGTCCCGGTTGTTGGCTTTGACTATGGGAGTTTCCTTGTATTTAATGAAGATTCCGAACACAATGCCTGCTGTTATAGATAAGAAGAGGGCAATGGAAGCTAACACCATTCCCAAATATTCTTCATAAGCCAGGAAGATGATAATCTTGGGGACACATTTATCTCTGTCCTTGTTTGAATGGTGATCTTCTGTGCATTTGGTGCAATGTTCTGCATCTGGGGAAGAGAAAAAGATTAGCTGCAGCATCACTTACATCCCTAATGATCTATACTCTATTACGTTTTGAAGAACTCTATTATGTTTTGAAGAAATCCTAGAGATTTCTTCCTTATGATCATTCCTTTCAACTCTCTTCCAGGATGTAATGAAGGTGATTAATCCTAAAGAAATTGAGGAAGGAGCCACATTCCACAATGTCTGCAGAATTCTCACAAAAAGTGTGTGAGACTGGATTTCTGCCCTGTGTTTACTCTCTCCAGAAATGCCTTCCCCCTTGGAGTCACCCACCTTCCTGGGCAGAGAAGGTCCCTTCCGCACACCGAGCGCAAGCATAGCAGCAAACGGGCTTTCCTTCTAGAACCACCTTGGCATATCCAGGTCGACATCTCTCTGTACACCTGGAACGAGGTACGGCCTAACCAGAAAGACAAGAAGGTGCAAGAAAGAGGAACAGTTAGGAGTATTTGTGGGTATGTAATTCACTCATAGGGACGCTGGTGGCACTGTGGGTTAAACCACAGATCCTAGGGCTTGCCGATCAGAAGGTCGGCGGTTTGAATCCCCACGACGGGGTGAGCTCCCGTTGCTCAGTCCCTGCTCCGGCCAACCTAGCAGTTCGAAAGCACGTCAAAGTGCAAGTAGATAAATAGGTACCACTCCGGTGGGAAGGTAAACGGCATTTCTGTGTGCTGCTCTGGTTCGCCAGAAGCGGCTTAGTCATGCTGCCCTCCTGACCCGGAAGCTGTACGCCGGCTCCCTCGGCCAAGAAATCGAGATGAGCACCGCAACCCCAGAGTCGGCCACGACTGGACATAACGGTAAGGGGTCCCGTTACCTTTACCTTAATTCACACATAGAGTGAATTGAAGCGGATCTCTGGACTGCATCCTTTGACCCCTCATCAGGGTCCTTTCAACCCCACACTGACCATTGGGGTGACCAGAATATCTTGTTCTTCATAATTCGTTCAGGACAACTGAGGTTTGCGCCACAGAACTCTGATTCCTCTCCTCCGTTTACCTGCTTCCCTGTTTAATAAATCTTCAAAGAAAATGGCAATGGAGTCTGAAATGTGATTTCCCCAAAGTTCAGGATTCTGATAATCTCTCAACCACTAATAAAGACAAATTTAATATGACTTTTCCAAATATTGGTTTCCCTCACTCTGTTCTTGAGGCATGCAAGGTTTCCTTTTGTTGCTGATCTATTTCCCTAGTTATTTTTAGTTTAAAGGTCATTTCTTAACATTAACCTTACATTACAATATTTTTTAACTTCTCCTCCTTCACCAACAGCTGTGCACTTCTCAATTCCTGCACATACAATAGTTTAGCATTTGCAACATCTACAAGTGAGCTTACTACACAAATTTAAAAATCCGCAATAAATCAGTAATTATGATTTCTAAAATAAATTACTTTCCATCCTTCTGCTTGTATGAAAGCCCAATAGTTCACTTTTACTAGGGGCTTTCCCTTTTCTTCTTATCTACGTAGTCCATTCGGTTAAAGATTCTGTCCAGAATTCTTAAATTCTCAGTCTGGCTCGGAAATAGATGGTGTCTTCTCTGAGTACCTCTGGGTTCTATCCTTTCTTTGAGCACCCCAAATTCTCCTCCTATCTAAACTGCTGTGGAAAGAAGGAGTGTTGGTTGCAGCTGCTATTGAGGGTCAAGACACCATTGGTCAACCTGATATGGTCATTTTTCACCGGTTGTTTAAGGAAAAACATAATAAGCATCTCCTAGCCTTCTCCCTCTGTGATTTGCCCTACCTTATTGAATTTCTTGTTCCACTCAATGGCTTCTGGGTTAATGGTGAACTTTATGCCAGCAGACGTCTCTCTCCGTATATTCCCAATTTTCACAAGGTCACGAGACTTATTGGGAAACATCACCCAGTTCATAATATTGAAGTCCGCTGGTAGCTCCCAATTCTCATCCAAGCACAGCCTGCCTCTGGAAGTATTCAGACACTGGATTTCTCTTAAGAAAGGGTGAAGCTGGAATGACATGGGAAAGCACCAGCACTGAGAAAGCTTGAAGCCAAGATGGATATCTCTCAGTCCTACTCACTTCAACCTCTTCTGATTTGGGGCCTGGGTGTATCTCATGTAGACTGGAATTCCTATTCAGCCATTTTTATTACTACAGACCCTGCAAGTGCTCCAATTTTCCAGGGATGTCCCTGAGTTAGAGACAGTTTGTCATTTGATCCCAGAATTTCCCACTTTTCCTTTGAATGTCCCTATTTTCTTTGTAGAAATGTTGGTGGATGTGGAGTTATTCAAGCCACAAGCCGTCTAATCCTATATTGGGAATTTTTAATATGTTTAATATTTTAGTATGAATTTCTTTATTTTGGGAGCTGCCCAGAGTGCTGAGGCAACTGAAGAAGATCTGTAAACAGTGCTCTTTTTCTATAAATGAAGGTGCCGGAACTCACCATGAACACCTCCCTCTGAGAATGGCAATGGCACCCACCTGAGAGGGGCCAAAACTGAGTTCCAGCGAGTTCCGCCTTTAAAAAACTCTGGTTATCAACAGTAAAATTATCGTTATGGGACGTCTCTATTTTCATCAGAGGAACGTTGTGCTGTATGCTACTATTACTAGTACTAATAGTAACTATGATATTTTGCAGGTCTATCCACAGTCAAGATCAGCATCTGTGTGGACTGCAGGTTGCAAAAAGGGGAAGGAAATATCTGCCACGGCTGTAGCCTTTGGGGTCCCCATTGCTCTGCTTCCTCCACCATCAGCCTCCTCTGGGATCTAGATGAAAGCGAAGCATGCAATGCCTGAGCCACAGCCTGAACATTGATGTAAGTGCCATAGCTGTCAAGAGACAGGGCTCTGTCACGCTCCTCTTGGGGCAACGACTCCAGTTTCTCCTCCTCTCTGCATCTTATCCTGCCTTTCACGGACAACAGATGCTTTGAATATGAACACTGAAATGCTTGATTCAAATAATCAAGAAGATTGGTCTGCAATTTGTCACCTTTGCTGCTCCTTATTCCAGTCTGAATTGCAAAGGACAGAGAACCATGGAGGTGCTGGAACATATCTGGAGGGAGGTGAAAGCCAATTCTGATTTCTAGCAAAGCTGTTGTGATCCAGACGTTTTTCCCTATTTCCTTCTCATAGAAATGATGTATTATCACGAGTCCTAGGATACTCAGTGCACTGGTTATATAGGAAACAAATACCCCAACTTGTCTCCATAGGAAAAAAGGTTCCCCAGGCCTGATAGATTGATTTACATCATTTTCTGGTACAATTTTTGAGAAAGCAATGCAGATCCCTTTGCTGAGCATCAGAGGTTTCACAGCGCTCTCAAATCTTTCTCCACTGTCATTGTCTGGAGTGAAGAGGCCAATCCACGTCCATCCAAAATACAGGAGCAATTCAACAATCCCTTGGTACTGACTTTCCTCTTTGGGAGTCATCCGGTAGACAAAAGGGAACAGGGTTTTACCTTCGAGAACCTGGGCAGTGAAGCCATAACTGATCTAGCAAGGAAAGCAAAAGATCAGCAATTTATTTTACTTTCATCATAACAGGTATTTAATCATATGAAATGACTGATATCTATCTAAATCTCGGCTGGCTGAGGCTGATGGGAGTTTTAGTCGGAAACATCTGGAGGTGTCAAGTTGGTGAAGGCTCAGTTTTGAAAAGGGGATGTTGGATCCATAGCTCAGGATTTTCCCATTTTTAAAAATATCCCCACTTGACCCCTCCAAAGAGAAAGTAGAATTCTACGCAGTTGAAATTCTCTTTCCCTCCATGCTCTCCCACTACTTACCTGTGGGATTTTGTAGATGCCTGACAAGGCTGAAATCACTCTTGAGATGAAAGTGTTGCTTCTTTCAAAAACAGCCAGCAGGTGATTCTGTTCTCCACAGTGATAATTGGGAATATTGCATCCACTGCCTGCAAGCAGCTCTAGCATGGCGTCCGAAGTCATCCTTGCATCGAAATAGTTCTCATAGAGGTTGTAGCCCATGGTGATGTTGGGTAAGAGCCTGAGATCCTGGTTGATCTCTTGGATGGTGAACAGGAAAGAGAACATGTGCCAGTGGAACCTAGTTCCGTCCCTGCAATTAATGAATTATTTAAAAAGAGTAAAACTGATATTCATATGAATTGGAGGGAGGAAGTATTATATGATCCCAAAAGATTAGTATGTATTGATTAATCCTATTGCATTAATATCAAACCATTTACACCCTTGTATAGAATAAAAATTTGGAGATCTCTGCTCCATGACCGGAGCTTTGATGCAAACAGCACACAGAGCTGTTCAACAGTGGAAGAGACTCCCTCCGAAGGTGACCATGTGTCATGGATGCTTCAGGTGAGATTCTTCCGGGTTCCTTCCATCTCTACAACTCTATGATTCTCTTCTACTATGGTTTTATCAGTAAGAAATGAAGGTGCCCCTCAAAATGTGTGATATACTGGGAAGTTGCTGCAAGGGCTGCTTTTGCTGCAGTGGTCTTTGGTTTCTTCCAACGGGCTGGACCAAAGGTAGATAAGAGACAATTTGATTGAATGAGGAGAAGTACCAAATACCTCAGTCCCCTTTTAGTTACAAATGAGGCCTGGTGGCTTTCAGGTTTGAGTGTGTGGTAAAATCTTTAATTTTGCCCATGTTTGGATCAGTGACTCCACCAATGAGGACACACCCTGGTCTGTATTCTTTTATATAATCATTTTATTTGAAGCATATCGTTCTACCCATAAAAATCCACCCATTTTCTAGCGTTTCTTAAAACGCTTCTAATTATTTTTTAAAAGACAGTGACAGAAAGGAAAAAGTGCTGAGATTGGAGGAGGAAACCTTTAATGTAGCCCATGGTGAGCTGTAGGTCTCCTGTGGTATTGTGTCAAGAGAACTGGGCTAAGGTTGTTCACAAATGATCCAAATAGAATAAACATAAAATAATTTTGGCAGCTTGGAAATTGTTTGAGTTTCATGCCTCCCTCTGGGATAGGAAACAGGTACCTATGGATTCCACGTGAAGAAATATCAAACATCTCACTACTTAGAAATGAGGCCAGTTGTGTATGTGAAAAAAGGAATAATTCCTTTTCACATTTTAGAGACCTGACTCCACGAACAAAGAAGTCTCCTGATTCATATTATTTTATTCATCATTTCAATTAAAGTACATCTTTTCTGCTCTTCAGCCACCAAACGTCACTCAGAGGATCTTAAATTCCATTTGTAAAACTGTAGCATTCCCTAACGACACTTTCTGAATTGTCCAAATGGAATAATATTGAATAAAACCCTTGAGCCTTGGGAATTGCCTGAGTTTCATGGCATCCTGCAGGTGGGAAAATTCAGTGCATCCTTTTGACTCCTGACCAGATTCATTGGCATCCTTGCATTCTACTAAAAGCAACACAGAATCAAAGGAAGGAGAGTGTTTCACTAAGGAAGACCCAGGGAACAAGGAATCGGGAGAGGTTTGGGTGGAATCTTTTAGTGGACCCCCCAGCTCCCATCAGCCCAGCCAGCAAAACCAATGGTCAGGGCAGGGTAGACCTGCAACATGAGGACAGCCTTGGCTCCCTAGCCCTGAGAAAGGCGCTCTTTCCTTGATAAATAGGAACCACTAGAAGGACTGGAGGACCATGAAACCTATCCACATATGATTTTATATACCTCTCACTCTTGGCGAAGGGTGTCTGAGAAAAGACGTATGGAGTTTCCTCATAAAAGCGTTTTGGAGATATGATCCCAGTGATGAGAAAATGTCCAGGCCGGTAGTAATTGCGAGCATCCGTTTCATCCCTGACCAGATTCAAGGGGCATTTCGCCTTGTGGTTCCCGCAGACTCCAAAGGGCATCATGAGCAGCAGAAGCAGCAACAGAAGGAGCAGGGATCTCATTCTGGCTCTGCCTCCTCCTCCTGTTCAGAGAAACAGACCAGACAAGAAAGGAGGAGGAGTGGCGTTATATGTCAGGGATGTGTATACCTGTGAAGAGATCCAAGATTTAGAACCTCAAAGCCAAAGTGAGAGCATTTGGGTCAAAATTAAGGGAGAGAAGAATAACAGAGACCTCATTGTGGGAGTTTACTATAGAACCCCAAGCCAAACGGAGGACATAGATGATGCCTTCCTGGAACAGATGGCCAAGCATGCAAAAGGAAGGGAGATAGTAGTAATGGGGGACTTCAATTACCCGGATATTTGTTGGATATCAAACTCAGCCAAGAGCATAAGGTCAAACAGATTCCTCACTGGCCTTGCAGACAACTTCATTGTCCAGAAAGTGGAAGAAGCAACAAGAGGAACAGCCACTTTAGATCTGGTCCTAACCAATGTTGATGACCTGGTTAGTGGGGTAGAAGTGGAAGGATCATTAGGCGCGAGTGATCATGCTCTTCTGAAGTTTACTATACAGCGGAAAGGAGCAGCCAAGCATACTAGGACTCAATTTCTTGACTTTAAGAAAGCCGACTTCATAAAACTTAGGGAAGTGCTGGGTGAGATCCCATGGACAGTAATACTAAAAGGAAAGGGAGTTCATGATGGCTGGGAGTTTGTTAAGAGGGAGATAGTAAAAGCACAACGTCAGGCAATACCAATGAGACGGAAACATGGAAGGTGCCTAAAGAAGCCAGGGTGGCTATCTAAAGAACTTTTAACTGAATTAAGATTAAAAAAGGATGTGTACAAAAAATGGAAAAGGGGGAAAACCACCAAAGAGGAATTCAAACAAATAGCCAGCACGTGTAGACACAAAGTCAGAAAAGCTAAAGCACAGAATGAACTCAGGCTTGCTAGAGAGGTTAAAAGCAACAAAAAAGGCTTTTATGGGTATGTTCGTAGCAAAAGGAAGAACAAAGAAACAGTGGGGTCCCTCAGAGGAGAAGATGGTGAAATGCAAACAGGGGACACAGAAAGGGCTGAACTCCTCAATGCCTTCTTTGCCTCAGTCTTCTCTGATAAAGAAAACAATGCCCGACCTGAAGAATTTGGAGCAAATGATTCAGCAGAGGAAACACAGCCCAGAATAACGAAGGAGATAGTACAAGAATACTTGGCTAGTCTAGATCAGTGTTTCCCAACCACTGTTCCGCGGCACACTAGTGTGCCGCGAGATGTTGCCTGGTGTGCCGCGGGAAAAATTAAAAAATTTGAAAGATTTTTTTTTAAAAAAAGTCAAATTTTTGATTGGGGCGCCGTCACTAGATGACCCCTGGGGTTCCCTCCCTCCCTCCTGCTCTGCGCCTCCCTCCTCCTCCTCCGGGGAGGCCCTTCCTGGCTCTCAGCCAAGGCTTGGCACCTGCCACTCACTCGCTCGCTCGCTTGCCCACCCGTCCCTCCATCCCTGCACCCGGCCTCTCCCCCTCCGTCCCCGGCGCGGGGGCTGCTGGGATCCGTAGTCCCCTCGCCCTTGGGCTCCGCGCCCGCGCGGGGTGTGCAAACTACGTTTCCCAGCATGGCCTGGCGGGCCGGGCATTTTGTTTGAAGTGCTCTTCTCCCGGCCATGGAATGAGCGCGGCGGCGGCGGTGGCCGGGCGGGCAGGGGCTCTTCTGCGCAGACCCCGCGCAGCCTGCCTGCGCCCCCGCGGAGATCGAGTGGCAGGATGGAGCCCGGGGATCCCCGCGGAGGCGGAGCGGCGGAGGCTGCCCCCCAGGTAGGGCTGCGTCGGGGTTTTTTTATTTTTGCAATGCTGCATCCGCGCCGAAGGGGACGCATCGGACCGCGGGGAAACCCCTTGGCGGGCGTGCAAGGCAATGCATGCGTGCAGGCGTTGAATGGAGCGCAGTGCAATGCAATTGCAAAGCGGCGCGCTGCATGCATGCATGCAACTTCCACCGGCGCTCCGGACTTGGCAGGTGAGGGGGGTCCCCAGTGGGCGGCAGAGAGAGCCGGGAGGGCGAAGGGGAGCCGGGGGGGAGCAGCGCTGCTCCCCGAGCCGAGCCCGGGGGAAGCTTCGGCGTCGTTGCGCCGGGTGTTGGAAGCGGAGGCTGGCGGGGGTCCCTCGCCTGCAAAACCTGGTCGCCTCTCATATATTTCGTGCATTGCATTCATCGCCCGCTTTCTCCTCCAAGGAGCTCCCGGGGGCGCGCGTGGTTCTCCCCGTGTTATCCTCGCAACAACAGCCCTGCGAGGTGGGTCAGGCGAGTGGCCCAAGGGAGCACCCAGGGATTGTCCTGGCCAGGTGGGGTGATTTGAACCCTGCTCTCTGCCCGGTCTTCGTCCTCATTTAGCCCCCACATGTGCATGACTGTGCATGACTGAGGTTTTTCCCCCTCGTCTTGGCTATGGTGTGAGTCTGTGCTGTTAATTAATGGGGTTCTGCCTTCGGAGAAGATGAGCCAGCCCTCAAGGAGGTGATTATGTAATTTGCTAGCAATTCATGTCCCTCCCGGCGTGACGCTACGTGCTGACGTCACGGGGCTGTAATGGTGGTGTGCCTCGAGATTTTTTTCATGAAACAAGTGTGCCTTTGCCCAAAAAAGGTTGGGAAACACTGGTCTAGATGACCACTGGCAGTCATCTTTGAGAATTCCTGCAGAACAGGCGAAGTCCCGGCAGACTGGAGGAGGGCAAATGTTGTCCCTATTTTCAAAAAGGGGAAAAGAGAGGACCCAAATAATTACCGCCCAGTCAGTCTGACATCAATACCAGGGAAGATTTGGGAGCAGATCATTAAGCAAACAGTCTGTGAGCACCTAGAAAGGAATGCTGTGATCACCAATAGTCAGCATGGATTTCTGAAAAATAAGTCATGTCAGACTAACCTGATCTCGTTTTTTGACAGAATTACAAGCCTGGTAGATGAAGGGAACGCAGTGGATGTAGCCTACCTTGATTTCAGCAAGGCATTTGACAAGGTGCCCCATGATATTCTTGTAAAGAAGCTGGTAAAATGCGGTCTTGACTATGCTACCACTCAGTGGATTTGTAACTGGCTGACTGACCGAACCCAAAGGGTGCTCATCAATGGTTCCTCTTCATCCTGGAGAAGAGTGACTAGTGGGGTGCCACAGGGTTCTGTCTTGGGCCCGGTCTTATTTAACATCTTTATCAACGACTTGGATGATGGACTCAAGGGCATCCTGATCAAATTTGCAGATGACACCAAACTGGGAGGGGTGGCTAACACCCCAGAGGACAGGATCACACTTCAAAAAGACCTTGACAGATTAGAGAACTGGGCCAAAACAAACAAGATGAATTTTAACAGGGAGAAATGTAAAGTATTGCACTTGGGCAAAAAAAAAATGAGAGGCACAAATACAAGATGGGTGACACCTGGCTTGAGAGCAGTACATGTGAAAAGGATCTAGGAGTCTTGGTTGACCACAAACTTGACATGAGCCAACAGTGTGACGCGGCAGCTAAAAAAGCCAATGCAATTCTGGGATGCATCAATAGAAGTATAGCATCTAGATCAAGGGAAGTAATAGTGCCACTGTATTCTGCTCTGGTCAGACCTCACCTGGAGTACTGTGTCCAGTTGTGGGCACCACAGTTCAAGAAGGACACTGACAAACTGGAACGTGTCCAGAGGAGGGCAACCAAAATGGTCAAAGGCCTGGAAACGATGCCTTATGAGGAACGGCTAAGGGAGCTGGGCATGTTTAGCCTGGAGAAGAGGAGGTTAAGGGGTGATATGATAGCCATGTTCAAATATATAAAAGGATGTCACTTAGATGAGGGAGAAAGGTTGTTTTCTGCTGCTCCAGAGAAGCGGACACGAAGCAATGGATCCAAACTACAAGAAAGAAGATTCCACCTAAACATTAGGAAGAACTTCCTGACAGTAAGAGCTATTCGACAGTGGAATTTGCTGCCAAGGAGTGTGGTGGAGTCTCCTACTTTGGAGGTCTTTAAGCAGAGGCTTGACAACCATATGTCAGGAGTGCTCTGATGGTGTTTCCTGCTTGGCAGGGGGTTGGACTCGATGGCCCTTGTGGTCTCTTCCAACTCTATGATTCTAAGTGTGCAAATGTTTGTTATTTGAGAGAGGCTCTAAAAGAGAGTTTTCCTCCCAAGTGGTAAAATCCTGTATACGTGCTACTTGTGTTCTGAAAGGAGAATTACCCCTCTTCCCTCTATAGTTTAAGTGAGGAGGGTAATTTTGCTGCAACTTTTGAGTTTGTGAGTCTACATCCGTGTTCCAGTCTATTTCGGAATGTGCTGCGAAGTTAACCTAATGTTTCTGCTGCAAAAGCCTAGTTGAGCACAATGCTCTCTCAAGCTAAAATGCAGTGTATGTATTTCATTAAGCATATGCCTATGATAGTATGGTGTTCCTTCTAAGAAAAATATCTGAGTCCAGTTTTAACTTTGATTTGGACAGAAGTTATTGTAAGGCTCCTGACATGAGTCTCTATAAGACTTCCTGGCCTCTTTTCTTAGAAATCCCCCCCCCCTGTTTCATTCTGTCTCTTTCAGGGGGTTTTTCTTCTCCTTCTTACTTCTGTGCCAGGTAAATTTACTCCCGAGTAAGCTTCCTTTAAAGGAAACTGCAAGGGGGGCATAGATTAGGCTTACTATTCCTCTGCAAGTTTAGGAAAAATTGTTCACTTTTGTATTCCTTTTAAATCAAATCTATGGCTGTTTTAACTTTTAAATCAAATCTATGGCTGTTTTAACTATGCTTTATAAGAGATACTCTCCCTATCTTAGGGAAAAAATGTTCACTTCAATCTTCCGTTAAAGATCATTTCCCTAGGAACTTGCACTCTTTAGTCTAAGGAAGTAAACTCTCACTCAAACTAGCTTCAAGATCTGCTAAAAGGGTTCTATATAAAGTTGGGTACTTTTATTTTCCTCTTCCTTAGTACATGATACATGATAGGAGCATGGCTTGTGGTCTCTTCCCCAGTTGCGTCTGTGTACATAAGTAAGTGTGTGTCTCTCTGGTAGTACAAATCTTGCTATGAACCCTGTATTTTAGGGTTGGACTAGATGACCCCAGGGTCCCTTTCAACTCTCCCAATTTGTGGCTGTGTGGAGGGCCATGTGTCTGCAAGCATGTGATGAGTTGAAATTCAGCCCAGCTTTGCTCTTTGTTTTTAAAAGGTGAGAGGTGAAAACCGTGATGTTTTTGAAGCAGAGCTGGCAATATCAAGCATTTGAGTGATTACAGTGTTTATCATTTTGTCTATTATTTACAAAAATCAGACTTAAAAGTCTGTTCAAAGTCAACTACAAACACAATATGTGCAGTGTGCATAGGAATTCATTAATCCCCTCCCCCAATAGTCCAGCCCACCACAAGGTCTAGGGACAGTGGACCGGCCCACGGCTCAAAAAGGTTGCAACTCCATCCCACTCCTACTATGCAAGCAAGCCTTATAATGCCCTGCAAGGGGGATGCCTGTCAGATGACAGTGAGAGTCGGTAGAGAAAGATGGGTTCTCCAGGTAGGAGGCCTAGAGGAGATAAGTGGTAATATTATTATTGTGAGCTGATGCTATTACAATTCCAAAGGGAATGTCAAGCAGGGAGGGAGGAGGAAGAGAGAGAGTGGAATTCAGGTGGAGACGGAAGCTGGAAGGAGGCTTGGAAAGGGAGTTTGAAGGGGGGCAGGTGAGAGTCGGTTGAGAGCGGTGGGTTCTAGAAGGGGGCCCGAGGGGGGGAGCTGAAGCTGAGCTGGACTTAGAAGCAGCAGCACAGCCGCCATCGCTCTGAGCATGTGATTCTATGATCCTCTTACATGCCAAGGAGGCAAAGCAGAAAAACCCAAAGACTCTTGCAAGACCAGACTGCCTGGGCTTTCCCAATCTGGTTGGTTTTCAACTCTACCTTCGGAACTAGGAAGCCCAAGGCAGGCACACCCCTCTTTCGCCAGCTCTGCATCTTGACTCAGTCTGTTTCCAACACAGGAAATATTCTCTGCACCAACTTTTTCTTTCCCAGACACAGCGCAATTAATATGGTCATGCTACTTTCTGAGGCTGATGTAACCTCCAGAAATATCTCCTGAGCATTTAGAAGATGAGATGACTATAATTTTGATTATTCCAAGTGGAATAAGTTTCATCACACTAACTTTCCGAAGTCTGGAATCTCTCAGGCAGCAGGTGCAGAGCTGGAGAAAAACATGATGGAGAAAAGTCAAAAGGTGTTTTTGGGAATTGGAAGTTTGGCCTGAACTTTGCTCCCAAGGACCAAAGAAGGAGCTGGATCCGACCATGGTCTCTCCTTCCTTGGAGGTTTTTAAGCAGAGTTTGGATGGCTATCTGTTAGAGATGCTTTAGAGAGCCAGCGTGGTATAGTGGTTAAGAGCAGTGGACTCATAACTTGGCAAACCAGGTCCGCTTCCCTGCTCGTCCGCTACCCCTACTCTCACTGCTGGTCCCCGGCAAGGAGTCATGGGACTGCCGAAAAGACTTCCGGGTTGGCGCCATTGCCGAATGGCGGATTCCCTCCGAGCTCCGGAGGGAGTCTGCTCGACAGGGGTTGGGTTCTGCCGCGCCGGCGACGCGGGGACCCTCAAAAACCACGGGCGCGGATGCCCGTGGACCTGGTGACTTGGCGGGCACCGTTAGCGCCCTCCCGACCCGCGAAGGAGCCTTTTTAAAGGCTACGGAACGGGGGGCGGGGAGCGGCGCGGTGCTGTGAGTCTACTGCTTCCCCTGCCAAGTGAAGCCGCATGCCATTCGTCGGAGAGCGCTGACTTATTCCTTTGAAAATTTGGACTAAAAACCAAGAACAACAACCCGTGAGTAATTTGGAAACTGGATTAAAAAATTTTCATTTTTTGTGGATTCGGCATGAGCGGGGGAGGTGCAAAGAGGAAGTCCGTCTCCCCCCCCCCATTGTAAACATTTTAAAGCAAGGATTTGACAACTAAGGTCGAGAGAAGAGTCTTTTTTTCCTTTTTGGATAAAAGTTATTAATTCCACGGATTTAAAAGTATAAGTTACTGTGCTGGAGGATAAGAGCTTATTTTCTGATCAAGTGATCAAGTGATCCGTGAGAGGAGCCTGCTGAGGAGATACAGAAGATTTTGACAGCTGTCAAATTAGCTGTCAAAGTCGGAAAAAATAGAAAGCTTTGGTTTAGCCGGTTATATTGTTACAAGTTGTTGAAAATAAAGAAGGACTGAAACAAATTAACTTGACTTTTGGACTGGAAGTGAAAGGAATACTAAATAACCAGAATCCCTCTAGAGGGGGTTCACGGACATTACAAGAATGGAAATAGGTCGGAAAATACTGGCTGACTTGGATGAGGTTGTTTTTCTCATGGGAAAGCTGCGAAAGATGTACGAGCAAGGTCATGTTTTGTCTACAAGTGCTACAAATTTGAAGTCAACAGCAAATATATCTATTGAGCTGGAAAAGGACTTGACGTACAAAACCCAGGCAGCTGGACAAGAAAAGAAACTAGAGACTGAAGAGGAGGAAGAGATATACGCTGAACAGGAGGAGCAGAAAGGAGGGGCCGAAATGTTACAGAAGGCAAATGAGAGCCGGAGGCCTGCCAAGATGGATATAAAAGAAAATAAGGATTGGAAGAGGAAAACTTGGTTTGAACTTAGAAATGAGGAATGGAAAGATCTTCTTTTGTGGGGATCTGAAGATCTAGGGACTACTAATTTGATCAAGGTGGAAGCTGGAGCTTTTGGGACAATTGGATCTAAGAAACAGGACTTGAGCTCCACCTTTAAACAAGGAGGCCTGGCTGGAAGGAATATGGACATTATAGAGAGAGTGCCCCTTCGAGACTGGGTGTTAAATACAAGGGACTTTCAAAGAAGCCGGCAGAAAGGGACTGAGAGAGATTTAAGGGCCTCGGACGTGAGGTTGCCAGGCTAATAATAGATGGACTAATGGACTATGGTTTTGGGATTGAAACCGGGGAAGGGAGGGTGGGGTTTGGAAATCCAAAGGGGGCTTGATCTTCTTTATTCTGTGTTTAATTCTGTGTTGCTATTAGTATAAGAATGGGGAATTCGTGGAAGGGAAATAGGGTCGACCTTAGAAAAAGTTTTTTATAAATGATTGAGGTACATAAGTTAAAAGTTGATATATAAATTGAACTAAATATAATAATGAATTAAGGTTAAAAATTTAATATAAATAAACATAATAACAAATTAAGGTTAAGAAATTAGAGATAAGAACTTGTTGGATAAATATTTGGACTTGGAATACAAGAAGGGGAGGGGAGGGGAAGTCGCGGAAAAAAGTTATTGAAAATGGGACTGTAAAGGATGAATTCTTTTTTTTCTTTTTTTCTGTATTATTTGAAACTCTAATAAATATTACTTTTTAAAAAAAGGAGTCATGGGACCGCCTCGCCTCTTCCCCCATCTGCCCCCCTTCTCCACTGGTGCTACGCTGATTCTCTTCCCCAGAAGATGGGCTGCCTCTCCCAATCCCGGGACGCTCTCTGGAATCCCTCTGGATTTTGCTCTCTCCCTCTGGCACTGATGGCAGTTCCCTGACATCCGGGTAGTGAAGGCTGATCGCCGAAGAATTGATGCTTTTTTTAAAAAAAAAAATATTTATTGAGGTTTTACAGTAAACATAGGTTTTAACCAAAAATTACACATAAAAAGAAGAAAAAACGAAAACTAACAAGAAAGTTACCAAAAAATAGACCTAGAAAGAAGAGGGGGGAAAGGAGAAAAAGAAGAAAATAATGATACAAAATGCAAAAAACAGATAGCTAAAAAATAGAAAAAAGAAAGAAAAAATATTTTAAAAAAGAAAAAATCCATTTTTCAATGTCTTTAGGCTCATTTGCTTATTTCCTTGACCTCCTCGCACCTCCCCTTTTTGTATTCCCGTTTACAAAGTCCTTTCAGCAAATCCTTACCCTCTTTCATTTATCTTTACTCTGTATCTTAACCTATTATAACTGTATATTTTCATTCATATAACTATCTATATTTACATATTCTTATTAACCTTATTACCAAAACCACTTATTTTCAGTCCAGCATCATTTTAACATTCATTAATTTTACAGTATTTCTGCAAATAGTCTTTAAATTTCTTCCAATCTTCTTCCACCGTTTCTTCTCCCTGGTCTCGGATTCTGCCAGTCATTTCTGCCAATTCCATATAGTCCATCACCTTCATCTGCCATTCTTCCAGAATGGGTAAATCTTGTGTCTTCCAATACTTTGCAATAAGTATTCTTGCTGCTGTTGTAGCATACATAAAAAAGTTCTATCCTTCTTTAGCACCAATTGGCCGACAATGCCCAGAAGAAAGGCCTCTGGTTTCTTCAGGAAGGTATATTTAAATACATTTTTTATTTCATTATAGATCATTTCCCAGAAAGCCTTAATCCTTGGGCACGTCCACCAAAGGTGAAATAATGTACCTTCAGTTTCTTTACATTTCCAACATTTATTATCGGGCAAGTGATATATTTTTACACGCTTGACTGGTGTCATGTACCACCTATAAATCATTTTCATAATATTCTCTCTTAGGGCATTACATGCCGTAAATTTTATACCTGTGGTCCACAACTGTTCTCAGTCAGCAAACATGATGTTATGTCCAACGTCCTGTGCCCATTTAATCATAGCAGATTTAACCGTCTCGTCCTGAGTCTTCCATTTTAACATCAAGTTATACATTCTTGAAAGTATCTTTGTTTTAGGATCTAACAGTTCTGAGGATCTAACAGTTCTAGGATATAACAGCTTTTGAATTATGGTGCTGGAGGAGACTCTTGAGAGTCCCATGGACTGCAAGAAGATCAAACCTCTCCATTCTTAAGGAAATTAGCCCTGAGTGCTCACTAGAAGGACAGATCGTGAAGCTGAGGCTCCAAAACTTTGGCCACCTCATGAGAAGAGAAGACTCCCTGGAAAAGACCCTGATGTTGGGAAAGATGGAGGGCACAAGGAGAAGGGGACGACAGAGGATGAGATGGTTGGACAGTGTTCTCGAAGCTACAAACATGAGTCTGACCAAACTGCGGGAGGCAGTGGAAGACAGGAGTGCCTGGCGTGCTCTGGTCCAGGGGGTCACGAAGAGTCAGACACGACTAAACGACTAAACAACAAGGGAATTGATAAAGCAGGATATGAAATCCAAACTCTTCTTCTTCTAGTTGGCCAATTTGGGTGGATTTGATTCCTGCCGCTCCCTTCTGGTTCTCCCCCGGAAGGGAAGTAGCGTGTTGGTGGTTTTAAAGCCACTTCAAGTGAATTTCCACCCGCTCTTTGAAAGGCTTCTCCAACAGAGGAAAGCTCTCTGGGGTTGGATGAGGGGAGCAAGTTTGCTCTGAGCCTTAGGCTCTCCCTTCCCCTTCGACATGTTCTGCGGAAGGTGAGCTTCTGTTGCACATGGAGCCAACTTGCTCCTCATCTTTGAGCAGAAACTTCTCTACTCATAAACATATTGTCTGCGCAGAAGCCAGGCTTCATTTTGTCCTCTGAGTTTACACATTTCATCATATTACACCAGTTTCATCAGAAGGGATCGGCTAGAATCAAGCCTGTTTTTCTCCATCTCTGCACCTGCCACTTGAGCCATTCAGGACTCCAGAAAGTTTTTGTGATGAAACTTATTCCACTTGGAATAATCAAAATTATAGTCATCTCATCTTGTGAAAGCTCAGGAGATATTTCGGGAGATTGCATGAGCCTTGGAAAGCAACATGACAATATTAATTGCGCTGTGTCTGAGAAAGAAAAAGTTGGTGCCGAGAATATTTCCTGTGTTGGAGACAGACTAAGTGAAGATGCAGAGCTGGCGACAGAGGGGTGTGCCTGCCTTGTGCTTCCTAGCTCCAAAGGTAGAGTTGAAAACCACCCAGATTGGGAAAGCCCACCCAGTCTGGTCTTGCAAGAGTCTTTGGGTTTTTCTGCTTTGCCTCCTTGGGAGCCAATCACAAGATTAGGGGAGGAGGCAGGGCCAGAATTAGATCGCTGCTCCTTCTGTTGCAGCTTCTGCTGCTCATGATGCCCTTTGGAGTCTGCGGGAACCACAAGGCGAAATGCCCCTTGAATCTGGTCAGGGATGAAAGGGATGCTCACAATTACTACCGGCCTGGACACTTTCTCATCAGTGGGATCATATCTCCAAAATCCTTTTATAAGGAAACTCCATACGTCTTTTCTCAGACACCCTTGGCCAGGAATGAGGGGTATGTAAAATCATATGTGGATGGGTTTCATGGTCCTCCAGTCCTTGTAACAGTTCCTATTTATCAAGGAAAGAGCCCCTTTCTCAGGGCTGGGGAGCCAAGGCTGTCCTCATGTTGCAGGAGTACCCTGCCCTGACCATTGGTCTTGCTGGCTGGGCTGATGGGAGCTGGGGGTCCACTAAAAGATCCCACCCAAACCTCTCCCATTTCCTTGTTCCCTGGGTCTCCCTTAGTGAAACACTCTCCTACCTATGGATGCACTGAATTTCCCCATCTGCAGGATGCCATGAAACTCAGGCAATTCACTCCTTTGAGCTCTGGAAATTGTCTGAGTTTCATGGCTTCCTGCAGGTGGGGAAATTCAGTGCAAACTTTTGAACCCTGACCAGATTCATTGGCATTCTTGCATTCTTCTATTATATCCTTATACTGATATAATATTATAAATCACCATCAACAAACTGTTGTTAAAGAATGCTATAGTTTTAAAAATGGATTTTTTAAATCCTACAGATTAACGTTTGGTGGCTGAAGAGCAGGAAATATGTGCTTTAACTGAAGTGATAAATAAAATATGAGTCAGGAGACTTCCTTGTTAGTGGAGTCTATGAATTATTCCTTTTCTTCACACACACATACACACAACTGGTCTCATTTCTAACTATTGCAATGGTTGACACAGTAGGTACCTGTTTCCTAACCCAGAGGGTGGCATGAAACTCAAGCAATTTCCAAGCAACTGAGATTACCTATTTTATGTTTATTCTATTTGGATCACAGTTCTCTTTATACAACACAACAGGACACCTACATCTCAGAATGAAAAAATCTCTCTTGAAAATGGGTGGATTTTTATGGGAGAAGAGCAGGAATGATATGCTTCAAATAAAATTATATAAAAGAATACAGACCAGGGGATGTCCTCATTGGTGGAGTCACTGATGAAAAACATGGGCAAAATTATAGATTTTACCACGCACTCAAACCTGAAAGCCACCAGGCCTCATTTGTAACTAAAAGGGGACTGAGGTATTTGGTACTTCTCCTCGTTTTATCAAGTGGTCTCTTATCTACCTATAGTCTAGCCCCTTGGAAGAAGTCAAAGACCAATGCAGGAAAAGCAGCCCTTGCAGCAACTTCCCAGTATAGCACACATTTTGAGGGGCGCCTTCATTTCTTACTCATAGAACCATAGTAGAAAAGAATCATAGATTGCAGAGATGGAAGGAACCTGGAAGAATCTCACCTGAAGCATCCATGACACATGGTCACCTTCGGAGGGAGTCTCTTCCACTGCTGAACAGCTCTGTGTGCTGTTTGCATCAAAGCTCCGGTCATGGAGTAGAGATCTCCAAATTTTAATTCTATACTAGACTGTAAATGGTTTGATATTAATGCAATAGGATTCATCAATACATACTAATCTTTGTGGATCATATAATGCTTCCTCCCCCCCCCCCATTCATATGAATATAAGTTTCACTCTTTTTAAAGGATTCATTTATTGCAGAGACACACCTAGGATCTACTGGTACATGTTGTCTTTCCTGTTCACCATCCAAGAGATCAACCAGGATCTCAGGCTCTTACCCAACATCACCCTGGGCTACAACATCTATGAGAACTATTGCGATGCAAGGACGACTTCGGATGCCATGCTAGAGCTGCTTGCAGGCAGTGGATGCAATATTCCCAATTATCACTGTGGAGTTCAGAATCACCTGCTGGCTGTTCTTGAAAGAAGCAACACTTTCATCTCAGGAGTGATTTCAGCCTTGTCAGGCATCTACAAAATCCCACAGGTAAGTAGTGGGAGAGCATGGAGGGACAGAGAATTTCAACTGCGTAAAATTCTATTTTCTCTTTGGAGGGGTCAAGTGGGAAATTATTAAAAATGGGAAAATCTTGAGCTATGGATTCAACATCCCCTTTTCAAAACTGAGCCTTCACCAACTTGACACCTCCAGATGTTTCCGAATAAAACTCCCATCAGCTTCAGCCAGCAGAGATTTAGATATCAGTCATTTCAGATAATTAAATACCTGTTATTCTGAAAGTAAAATAAATTGGTGATCTTTTGCTTTCCTTGCTAGATCAGTTATGGCTTCACTGCCCAGGTTCTCGAAGGTAAAACCCTGTTCCCTTTTGTCTACCGGATGACTCCGAAAGAGGAAAGTCAGTACCAGGGGATTGTTGAATTGCTCCTGTATTTTGGATGGACGTGGATTGGCCTCTTCACTCCAGACAATGACAGTGGAGAAAGATTTGTGAGCGCTGTGAAACCTCTGATGCTCAGCAAAGGGATCTGCATTGCTTTATCAAAAATTGTACCAGAAAATGATCTAAATCAATTTATCAGGCCCGGGGAACCTTTTTTCCTATGGGGACAAGTTGGGGTATTTTTTTACTATGTAACCAATTCAATGGGCATCATTCTACTCCTGGCAATAAACATGGTATATGAGAAGGAAATAGGGGCAAAAGTCTGGATCACAACAGCTTTGCTAGAAATCAGAACTGGCTATTACCTCCCTCCAGATATGTTCCAGTACCTCCATGGTTCTCTGTCCTTTGCAATTCAGACCAGAATAAGGAGCAGCAAAGGTGACAACTATAAATCGCTCTCCAATCTTGTGTATTATTACAATCAAGCATTTCAGTGTTCATATTCAAAGCATTTGTTGTCCGTGAAAGGCAGGATAAGATGCAGAGAGGAGGAGAAACTGGAGCCATTATCCCAAGGGGGGCGTGAGAGAGCCCTGTCTCTAGACAGCTATGGCACTTACATCAATGTTCAGGCTGTGGCTCAGGCATTGCATGCTTCGCTTTCCTCGAGATCCCAGAGGAGGCTGATGGTGGAGGAACGAGAGCAATGGGGACCCCAAAGGCTACAGCCGTGGCAGGTATTTCCTTCCCCTTTTTGCAAACTGCACTCCACACAGATGCTGATCATGACTGGGGATAGACCTGCAAAATATCATAGTTACTATTAGTAGTAGTAATAGTAGCATACCGCCCAACATTTCTCTGTTGAAAATAGAGACGGCCCATTCCATAATGATAATCTTACTGCTTATCCCCAGGGCTTTTTTTCAGAGGGGACTCGCTGGAACTCAGTTTTGGCACCTCTCAGGTGGGTGCCATTGCCATTCTCAGATGGAGGTGTTCATGGTCAGTTCCGGCACCATCTTTTCCACTGTTTATACATCTTCTTCAGTTGCCTCAGCACTCTGGGCAGCTCCCAAAATAAAGAAATTCATACTAAAATATTGAACATTTAAAAATTCCCTATATAGGATTGGACAGCATGTAGGTTGGATAATTCCGCATCCGCCAACATTTCTCAAATGAACATAGGCACATTCTAAGGAAAAGTGGGAAATTCCAGGATCAAATGAAAAACTGACTCTAATTCAGGGACATCCCTGGAAAACTGGGACACTTGCAGGTTCTGTAGTAATAGAAATGGCTGAATAGGAATTCCAGTCTACATGAGATACACGCAGCCCCAAATCATAAGAGGTTGAAGTGAGTAGGACTGAGAGATATCCATCTTGGCTTCCCGATTTCTTAATGCTGGTGCTTTCCCCTGCCATTCCAGCTTCACCCTTTCTTGAGAGAAATCCGGTGTCTGAATACTTCCAGAGGCAGGCTGTGCTTGGATGAGAACTGGGAGCTGCCAGGAGACTTCGATATTATGAACTGGGTGATGTTTCCCAATAAGTCTCGTGACCTTGTGAAAATTGGGAATATAAGGAGAGAGACGTCTGCTGGCATAAAGTTCACCATTAACCCAGAAGCCATTGAGTGGCCCAAGAAGTTCAACAAGGTAGGAGGAATCCTGAATCTGTTTTTCCTTGAACAACTGCTGCAAAATGACTATATCAGGTTGATCAATGATGTCTTGACCGTCCGATAATAGCTGCAACCGCCACTCCTTCTTTCCACAGCAGCAAAGATAGGAGGGAAATTTGGGATGCTCAGAGAAAAGATAGAGCCCAGAGGTCCTCAGAGAAGACACCATCTATTTCCACGCCAGACAGAGAATTTAAAAATTCTGGACAGAATCTTCGACAGAAAGGACTACGTAGATAAGAAGAAAGGGGAAAACACCTAGGGAAAAGGGAAAGACCCTAGTAAAAGTGAACAATTGGGTTTTCATACATGCAGAAGGATAGAAAGTAATTTATTTTACAAATGATAATTACTAATTTATTGTGGATTTTTTAATTTGTGGAGTAAGCTCACTTGTAGATGTTGCAAACGTTAAACTATTGTATGTGCAGGAATTAAGAAGTGCACAGCTGTTGGTGAAGGATGAGAAGTTAAAAACAAACAAACCCTATTGTAATATAAGGTTAATGTTAAGGAATGGCACATGAACTAGAAATAACTAGGGAAATAGATCAGCGACAAGAGGAAACCTTGCATGCCTCAAGAACAGAGTGAGGGAAACCAATATTTGGAAAAGTCATATTAAATGTGTCTTACTTAGCGGTTGAGAGATTATCAGAATCCTGAAATTTGGGGAAATCACATTTCAGACTCCATTGCCATTTTCTTTGAAGATTCTTTAAGCAGGGAAGCAGGTAAATGGAGAAGAGGAAACAGAGTTCTGTGGCGCAAACCTCAGTTGTCCTGAACGAATTATGAAGAACATGATATTCTGGTCACCCCAATTGTCAGTGGGGGGATGAAAGGACCCTGATGAGGGGTCAAAGACTGCAGCCCAAAGATCCGTTTGAATTCACTCGATGAGTGAGTTACATACCCACAAATACTCCTAACTGTTCCTCTTTCTTGCACCTTCTTGTCTTTCTGGTTAGGCCGTGCCTCGTTCCAGGTGTACAGAAAGATGTCAACCTGGATATGCCAAGGTGGTTCTGGAAGGAAAGCCCATTTGCTGCTATGCTTGTGCTCGGTGTGCGGAAGGGACCTTCTCCGCCCAGGAAGGTGGGTGACTCCAAGAGGGAAGGTATTTCTGGAGAGAGTAAACACAGGGCAGTAATCCAGTCTCAAACACTTTTTGTGAGATTTCTGCAGACATTGGGGAATGTGGATTCTTCCTCGACATCCATAGGATTAATCAACTTTATTACATCCAGGAAGGGCGTTGAAAGGAGTGGCCATAAGGAAGAAATCTCTGGGGTTGAAAGTGGGCAGCTGTGAGAGGAATTCCCACAAACATTCCTTTTTTATTTTTTTATACCAAGTCACATCAAAAAGGAAATAATTTTGATATTTATAAAAAATAATGGACAGGTGATGCAAAGCAGCAAATTTTTAATAGCAAAAGCACAAAAAATATAAACAATACTTCATATGAAAATTATTACAATATAATCAATGGACTGTTTTGATCTCACTACTATGAGCATTGCATGGAAGCAACAGAAAACTGTTTGCAGTATTTAACATTCTTATTTCCTGACGTCCACCACAGCGTTTTTCAAAATGTAAAAGAGCACATATCATTAGGGATGTAAGTGATGCTGCAGCCACTCTTTTTCCTCTTCCCCAGATGCAGAACATTGCACCAAATGCTCAGAAGATCACCATTCAAACAAGGACAGAGATAAATGTGTCCCCAAGATTACCACCTTCCTGGCTTATGAAGAATATTTCGGAATTGTTTTAGCTTCCGTTGCCCTCTTCTTGTCCTTAACAGCAGGCGTTGTGTTGGGAATCTTCATTAAATACAAGGAAACTCCCATAGTCAAAGCCAACAACCGGGACCTCTCCTACATCCTGCTCGTCTCCCTCCTGCTTTCCTTTTTGTCCTCCTTCCTCTTCATCGGGCGCCCAAGGAAAGAGACCTGCCTTCTCCGACAAACGGCCTTCAGCATCATCTTCTCAGTTGCTGTTTCTTCTGTCTTGGCAAAGACCATCACGGTGGTGCTGGCCTTCCTGGCCACAAAGCCCGGGAACAGGGTGAGGAGATGGCTGGGCAAGAGTTTGGCCAACTCCATTGTCATCTCCTCTTCTGGGGGGCAAGTTCTCATCTGCACCATCTGGCTGGGCTCTTCTCCCCCATTCCCAGAGCCCGACATGCGCTCCCAGGTGGAAGAGATCATCCTGCAATGCAACGAAGGGTCTGTGGCCATGTTTTACGTTGCCCTCGGCTACCTGGGCTTCTTGGCTGCCACCTGCTTCATGGTGGCTTTCTTAGCCAGGAAGCTGCCTGGCTCCTTCAACGAAGCCAAGCTGATCACCTTCAGCATGCTGGTCTTCTGCAGTGTTTGGGTGTCTTTTGTGCCCACCTACCTGAGCACCAAGGGCAAGTACATGGTGGCCGTGCAGATCTTCTCTATGTTGGCCTCCAGCGCTGGGCTTCTGGGCTGCATCTTCCTTCCCAAGTGCTACATTATTGTGCTGAGGCCTGATCTGAACACAAAGGAGCACCTGACAACCAGAAATTAAGGGGACATCTGATTCTTAAAATATTCCATGTTCCTGATGTCCAGAAGTGCATAAAGGAAACACACTTGCTCATCCATGTTGCTCATTCTTCATCTTTGAGATTGTGTTCATTCTTAGCCCAGGTTTTGTGTAGTCCTGTTGACATGAACTGTAAGATGGGAGGAAATGTTTTACTATCTTGCTTTGCCAATGACTACAATGAGTCCTGATCTACTGCCCTTTGTGTGTAAAGTTGTATCATTTCATCATTTTTTGCTTTGAGAAGTTATATTTATCTCACAACAAGATAGGCTGGAGGGAGGGAGGAGTTAGGTCTTTGAGTGTGATTCCTTTGTCCTAACTACCTATTAACCATATCAATTCTGATATTCAACAATAGTTTCTAGTTATGTCATTTCTATTTATTGAATTTTCTCCATTTTCTACATGTATGCTGTATCATTCATAAGTACACTTCACATCATTTTGTTCTCCTAAGCTTTGTATATCAATAAACTGAGAAATTCATTTAAGACATCTTCCGTAGTCTGTTGGTTTAATTTCTGTATTGTGTAAGCTCTGCTCTCTGTTCCAAAAAGTAGCAACTGACCTTAGCCAAGCCTTGACTGGAGTCCAATGGATTTTATTACACTGGCCTGGATGTGACACATTGTGCACTGATGTTGAGTGGATCACCAGATTACGAGTGAGCCAGCAACAAGTTTAGCATTGGAGGAAAGCAATGAGACGATGCCAGATAAGTTGTATTCCCTGCCTGCCAAACCTTTTCAGAGGAGGCATCTTATGCTCAGTCAGGAAGGAAAAGCAAGAGGCCTCCTCCTCCAACTCAGGTTCCTCCCATTCAGGTCCTCCTCCTCCAACTCAGGTTCCTCCCATTCAGGTCCTCCTCCTCCAACTCAGGTTCCTCCCATTCAGGTCCTCCTCCTCCAACTCAGGTTCCTCCCATTCAGGTCCTCCTCCTCCAACTCAGGTTCCTCCCATTCAGGTCCTCCTCCTCCAACTCAGGTTCCTCCCATTCAGGTCCTCCTCCTCCAACTCAGGTTCCTCCCATTCAGGTCCTCCTCCTCCAACTCAGGTTCCTCCCATTCAGGTCCTCCTCCTCCAACTCAGGTTCCTCCCATTCAGGTCCTCCTCCTCCAACTCAGGTTCCTCCCATTCAGGTCCTCCTCCTCCAACTCAGGTTCCTCCCATTCAGGTCCTCCTCCTCCAACTCAGGTTCCTCCCATTCAGGTCCCCATTATAGAGCAAAGCCAAGATCAAAAGGGCAAGTAAAAATAATTGACAGATCAGCCACTGACAAAGCATTTGTATTAATTAGTCAAGATTGTATCCTACTTAAACTTTCATCACTTCAAATTGGTGGAAACTCTCATTCTTATTATGATTCAACTTGTAGCATTCCAATGAAGGGTGCTATATAAATTTAAGCTGGGAGGAGCCTCTCCTCTGGCTTGACTTATTTCATTATTCTTACTAATATTAATAAGTAATAAAGTATGAATCGGGGGGGGGGGAATACATTACATTAGTGTCCAGTCATTGCATTTCTATAGGATACTTCATTTCAATCAATCAAATCTTTATTACAGTAGTAGACCAGCATCAGTAGAGTGGGGTACAATCATTTTCAGTCTGTAAAACGTTTTGGAAAGCAAAAAAGTATTTAACACAAAGTATATATAAAAGTCTAAAAGACGCTAAAAGAAGGGTTTAGGAGCATTAGGAAGAGCATAAAAGGTTAGTATACAAAGACTATGGCCACCAATTTACAGAGCACTCTGATATGAGTGTTCATTAAATCTAGTTTAATGATGATGATGAAAAGGTGTTGCAATGGAGGAGTGCAGGGAAAAGAAAACTCCTGGCACTCATTCTTTCTTGCTAAAGAATTAAAAGATTTCTCCGCTTTTCTCCTTCTTTTTCCCTTGGGTGGTGTGTTCAGCAGTCACCCTCAGGGGAAACATGTCCCCCCCCCTTGGAGGAAATGGACTGATCGGAACCTGGCTGTGACATCGGCTCAAAATCCCAACCTCACTTTGCAGTTGAGGCAAACAGCCTTTTGGTGGTTTCTCTGCAACTGAATCAGAAAAAAATGTTATTAGACACCGAAAAAGCAAAGTCTGAAGACTGATGTCTGGGGAAATGGTGAGGGGACCAACAGGAAACTGCTAAGGGAGTTTTGAGTCCTTTTATTCTGTTGCAGTTGCAGAGAAAGGAGGGTGGGGGTCCGCCCCAGGTGTCATCACTGAGGGGGGTGGGAAAAGGACATAAAGCCGAGTTTAAAATAAAAATAAAAATTGGGCTCACCAAATCTTTTAGTTGAGTCAAAAAACGTGGCTGGCACTGGGCGCCACACCACGGGGACTGGCACTTACCGGGGGGGGGGCTGCAGAGTGCCTGATCCACGCATCTCTCCTGGGGGTGACGTGGTGGCTTGGGCCCCTGCAGGCTGGGCGCTGCCTGAAACAGAAGCGTGGGGCTTGCGTCTGCCCCCTGCCTCTCCCTCAGCCACCCTACAGCTGGGGGGGAGGCAGAGGATAGGCTCCAGAAAGCCCACAGGACCCCCGCGTTGAACCGGGCACCCGAGCGGCTGGCTATGCCGCTGTTGTGTTGTTTTAATTATGGGTGCCTTGAGAGTGAATGTGCTGTGCTTGCTGCCCCACTTGTCCTGATGGACCAGCCCCCCATGGCGCCAGGGCTGTAGGGCTTCCCTGGCTAGCGACTCAATGTGGGCAGGAGAGTTTGCCTTCTGGGTTCCTCTCTCATTTTGGGCTGCTCTCTTTCTCCCCTCTCCCCACCACCACCTCTGGGGTCCTGTCTCTGCTAGCAGTCAGCCATTGAGGAGGACATTCTCAATGACAAGGAGGACGAAGGAAAAGGCAAGGAGGAGACCGCAAGACGGCTGGATCTCCTCAGCCCTGACTGGGTAGGTGGCCATGGCCTAAGCGGTGATTGGCAGAAGGGGAGGGGGGCATATCAATCGTAGGATGAGACTGTTGTTTCAGTTATGGGTGCCTTGAGTTTTAATGTTTGCTTGCGTTTTTTAATGGCTCGTTTTTTGCATCTTTTCCTTGCAGGTTCCAAGTATGTCACCATTTTCTAGTGTTTCCTCCCTGTCCTCCCTGGATTCCCTTTGGGACTCCCTCAATGAGGTACGTAGCAGACAGAGCAGGAGGGAAGCCCTGCTGAGCTGGAGAACCCTGAGGCTGGGGAAGAGGAGGAGGAGGAGGAGGAGGAGGAGGAGGAGGAGGAGGAAGCCGGCCGGCCGGTCAGGCCACCTTCTGGACTGGTCATGAGCAAGGGGGCAGGCAGGCAGCAGGCAGGCAGGCAGGGGGCTGGTAAGGGTATGCTTGCTGCCCCACTTGTCCTGATGGACCAGCCCCCCATGGCGCCAGGGCTGTAGGGCTTCCCTGGCTAGCGACTCAATGTGGGTTCCTGTCTCATTCTGGGCTGCTCTCTTTCTCCCCTCTCCCCACCACCACTGCCACCACCTCTGGGGTCCTGTCTCTGCCAGCAGTCAGCCTCTGAAGTGGCTCTCAAGGAGGAAGAGCCACAGGAAGAACTAGCGAGCCCCCCAGAGGAGGACGGGGAGGCCCTTTATTTGGCGTGCCCCCCACCTGGAGAACACCTGGAGGCAAGTGTAATCGAGGTCAGACGAAACATACATTCATTCATGACATATGAAAAGCTTCCCTGAACAGGGCTGTCTTCACATGTCTTCTAAAAGTCAGATAGTTGTTTATTTCTTTGACATCTGGCGGGAGGGCCTTCCACTGGGCGGGTGCCACTACCGAGAAGGCCCTCTGCCTGGTTCCCTGTAACTTCACTTATCGCAGTGGGGAACCGCCAGAAGGCCCTCAGCGCTGGATCTCAGAACGATGGGGGGTGGAGATAATTCTCCTGGGTTGCTTTTGGTTTGGTATTTGTTTTGTAAGATATCTCTTTTGAATGCGTTTCCAGGTGCCTCCTGCCAAATGAAGTTATTAATTGCAAAGTGGGTTTGGCGATAATAAAACCATGTTGGCACTTTGCAAAGCCGGTTCTCTCTGGGGTTTTCCTGCCTCCTATACCTTCCCCCCACCCTCTTGTTCTTGGTTTTGTGTCTCGTTCAGATCTCTCCAAGGCTGACCACATGAGAACTTGGGAGAGGAGTGTTCCCTCCTGACTACAACCCTTTCATATAACGCCTTGCCCCAAAAAAGAAAAGGAGGGAGTATGACAGCCTGCCACCACACAGGCCCTTCTCTTTCACAAACGGCAGCAACACAAGAAGGGGCCTTTTCTGTGGTGGCTCCCCACTTGCAGAATGCTCTTCCCAGGGAGGCTCATCTGGCGCCTTCATTATGTATCAAGTGCCAAGCAAAGACGTTTCTCTAGAACAGAGCTTTCCAAACTGTGTGCTCCTCCCAGGGCTGAAAAAGGGCTAGTTGAACTGAATCCCTGTGTTGCAAAATGAGGCATGTCTCCAAAGTGTGTCACCAACGTGGAAAGTTCTGCTCTAGAACCAGCCTTGGGCTAATTGGACAACACATGGCCTTTTCAACATGCTTGTGGATTGGGAGGTTGGCTTATGAGTTCGTTTTTGTTTTTAATACATATGTTGTGTTTTTATTTTGTATTTTTATGCTGTAAGCCGCCCTGACAGCTTCAGATGAAGGACGGCATACGGATTTAATCAATCAATTGTTTGTTTGTTTGTTTGATTGATTGATTAATGATTGCGGCATTTTCCCAGAATCTGGAGGTGAATTGTTTACTTTTCTCACAGGACTGCGAGGAAGAGAGGCCCCCGAAGACCCCCACTTGCCTGGCTTCCATCATCTCCCGGATTCGCAAGATCTTCAGAAGAGCGCCGCCGCCAGCACCACCAGTGCCACCAGAGCAACCCAGTACAAGAGGCAGCAGTGGGGCGCAGGGGGAAAGGAGGCCACTCTGCACGTGGCTCAGGCGCTGGATGCAGCAGCATCGCAGCTGTGTCCACCCTGAACCAAGATGAGGAGGAGTTGGGAGGCTTGCACCGATCCGCCCAGGGGGATTTTGCCACCCCCCCTGGGATGACACTCGGGGCGATACCCCCCCCACACACACCCCACCTTCCTCCGCCAGTGGTGGAAGTAGCACCTGGAGGCGCCAGAGTCCCTAAGGGACATTTCCTTTTTGTTGTCCTTGCACAGGTCTTAATCCTTGTGGTCCAAACTGGAGAGGAGGAATAAAAGATCTGAGCGCGGAGGCAAGCGGGGCGAGAAACCCAACCCCATGTGGCCCTACGCTGGCGTCCCACACGGCCAGCCCCAGTCCTAGAGCCCGACACCTTTTGAGATTGCGGAGCAGAACAGAGAAGACAGCGGGCAAAGGGTGGACGGCGAAGGAGAAGTGCGAGAGAACGACAGCGTCTACGGTGGCGGAGGAGAAGCAGAAGGCAGGACTGAGAGGGGAACGATCCTGGAAGGTGGCTTGAAAAGAAAGGGCAAAGACTCTCCTCCCTGAAAGAGAGGGGAGTGGTTGTGGGCGGGAGCCCGAGCACCGCCCAGCAGGGGGCGTTGCCCCCTGCCTCCCGCTCACCTGGCTGGCACTCACGCCCCCCCCCCCGTGGCCACCCAACCAGGTGCCGTGGTGGGGGCGTGTTCAGCAGCCTTTTGCTGCAGTGCCAGCCTTTCCCTGGCCTCATTCCTCATCGTCGTCCTGTCACAAGTCACCCACCCTCCACTCCCTTTTAGTTAGGGCCTTGCTATGGACCTTAGGTTGGTCGCCCTGGCTGTCCGGGGGGCCTGGTAGGAGTTTTTCCATTTGGCAATAGGCTTTTTGGTTTTTTCGCCTACCTCGTAGCAATTGTCACAACTTTCTGGTGGTATTGGTGGGTAGGTTAGGCATGGGAATAATGTGGTGTGTCGAAGGGCTAGGTGTGGCCATCGCCTATGCCTTCAATTTCTAGGGGTATTCCGTTAAAGGAATCTGGCGGTCGTGTATTCTGTCCGATGCCT
The DNA here is from genome assembly GCF_965113315.1 of Podarcis vaucheri. NCBI lineage: Eukaryota > Metazoa > Chordata > Lepidosauria > Squamata > Lacertidae > Podarcis > Podarcis vaucheri. The sequence continues at coordinate 6,232,850 of NC_138756.1, read as the reverse complement.
GCTTGGCGGGAGGCCATGGCACGACCCGCGGTGACAGCAGGGGTGAGCCTATAGTTGGATTAGCATCAACAGGTGATGAACGCCTGGTGAATAAACCCACTTGTTTCGATCCAATGCCTAAGCCAATACCTTTTCATTGCTGTAATCAATAAAGTTGTGGCCTTTTCTAGCCCATTAACCTTATATCATGTGTCCTTGTGTCTTCATTTCACTTCGCGGGGGTCGGGCCCTCGAACCACAATATGGCGTAGGAAAACTGCTAGCTCACACTGCCCACGCCCAAAGGAGGAGGAGGAAGGAAAGGAGGAAAGCAAGCGAGCAAGAAGGGACAGCTAAAGAAAGAACTGAGAAAAGAGACAGTGAGACCTTCTGGGGGTCAAAGAAATTACAATAAGAAGGAAACTGGGAGTTTTTAGGTTGCGCTCCACGGCAACCTGGAAGTAACAAAACGCATTATTTCTGGGTTTTGCCATTCGCGCATGCGCAAACGCTCAAAATGATGTCACACACATGCGTGGAAGCAGCGAATCGCGACCAGCACACGTGCAGACGTGGGTTGCGTTCGCTTCAGGATGCAAAGGGGGCCCCGGAACGGATCCTGTTCGCATCCAGAGGTACCACTGTATACTAATGGGAGACTTAAATGGAGTTACATAGTTAGAGATGGGAGTTATTTGCCCAATCAAGTGGGGCATGGATTTTATGAAACAGACCAAACAAACAAACAAACAAACAAATATTGATAAAGAATAATAAAGCTGCTAGAATGCTAGCCTGGCTTGTGCACAGACAATTTGTTTATGAGTAGAGAAGTTTCTGCTCAAAGACGGGGAGCAAGTTGGCTCCATATGCAACAGAAGCTCACCTTCCCCAAAACATGTCAAAGGGCAAAAGGTTTAAGGCTCAGAGCAACCTTTCTCCCCTCCACCAACCCCAGAGAGCTTCCCTCTGTTGGAGAAGCCTTTCAAAGATGGGGTGGAAATTCACTTGAAGTGGCTGTGAAGCCACCAAGGTGCTACTTCCCTTCCAGGGGAGAACAAGAAGAGAGTGGCAGGAATCAAGCAGCCCAGACCCACCCATAGCGGCCAGAGGGTGGGCTTGAGAAAACCCTCCCCATCGCAGGTTCCACCAGTCTCTATTTCTAGAAGCCGCCAGGAAACAAAATCCCACCGCCATGTATCCCGTTCACAGTACTGAGGATGGCATTTCTCTGCACTCTCCATTTTTTTATTTTTTTAAATTTACTTATTGACTATATATAAAGCCCTATGCCTGGAGGCCTCAGGGTGGTTCAGAGAGCAAAATCAAAATATAAAACCACAATATATATAATCAAAATAAAAACAACAACCCAATAACAGCCTCTGCCCTCCCCCAAAAACCCACATTTTAAAAGGGCTTAGGATGCCTGGGATTCAAGGCTGGGACTCCCACATCTGGCTGTTGTCCATCCCTGACTCTCCCACCTCTTCTTAAAAACCTCCAATGAATCATAGAATGGGAGACTTGGAAAGGGACCCCAAGGTCATCTAGTTCAACCCTCTGCAACGCTAAAGCATCCCTAACAGATGGCCATCCCACCTCTGCTTCAAAGCCTCCAAGGAAGGGGAGTCCATGGTCGGATCCAGCTCCTTCTTTGTGGTCTTGAGCAAAGTTCAGACCAAACTTCCAACTCCCAAACACACCCCTTGACTTCTGTGCACCATGTTTTTCTCCAGCTCTGCACCTGCCGCTTGAGCCATTCAAGACTCCAGAAAGTTATTGTGATGAAACTTATTCCACTTGGAATAATCAAAATTATAGTCATCTCATCTGGTGAAAGCTCAGGAGATATTTCTGTAGATTGCATGAGGCTCGGAAATTAACCACAGCATTACAATATTAATTGCGCTGTGACTGCGAAAGAAAAAGTTGGTGCCGAGAATATTTCCTGTGTTGGAGACAGACTGAGTGAAGATGCAGAGCTGGCGAAAGAGGGGTGTGCCTGCCTTGGGCTTCCTAGCTCCGAAGGTAGAGTTGAAAACCACCCAGATTGGGAAAGCCCAGGCAGTCTGGCCTTGCAAGAGTCTTTGGGTTCTTCTGCGTTGTCTTCTTGGCAGGTAAGAGGAGGAGGAGGCAGAGCCAGAATGAGATCCCTGCTCCTTCTGTTGCTGCTTCTGCTGCTCATGATGCCCTTTGGAGTCTGCGGGAACCACAAGGCGAAATGTCCCTTGAATCTGGTCAGGGATCAAATGGATGCTCGCAATTACTACCGGCCTGGACACTTTCTCATCACTGGAATCATATCTCCAAAATGCTTTTATAAGGAAACTCCATATGTCTTTTCTCAGACACCCTTCGCCAGGAATGAAAAGTACGTACTTCACAGTTTCATGGTCCTCCAGTCCTTCTAATGGTTCCTTTTTATCAAGGAAAGAGCCCCTTTCTCAGGGCTGGGGAGCTAAGGGCTGATGTTGCAGGACTACCCTGCCCTGACCATTGGTCTTGCTATTTGGGGGTGATGGGAGCTGGGGAGTCCAGTAAAAGTTTCCACCCAAACCTCTCCTATTTCCATGTTCTCTGGGTCTTCCTTAGTGAAACACTCTCCTTCCTTTGATTCTGTGTTGCTTTTAGTAGAATGCAAGGATGCCAATGAATCTGGTCAGGAGTCAAAAGGATGCACTGAATTTTCCCACCTGCAGGATGCCATGAAACTCTGGCAATTCCCAAGGCTCAAGGGTTTCATTCAATATTATTCCATTTGGACAATTCAGAAACTGTCGTTAGGGAATGCTACAGTTTTACAAATGGAATTTAAGATCCTCTGGGTGACGTTTGGTGGCTGAAGAGCAGAAAAGATGTGCTTTAATTGAAATGATAAATAAAATAATATGAATCAGGAGACTTCCTTGTTTGTGGGGTAAGGTTTCTAAAATGTGAAAAGGAATTATTCCTTTTTTCACATACACAAATGGCCTCATTTCTAAGTAGTGAGATGTTTCCTAACCCAGAGGGTGGCATGAAACTCAAGCAATTTCCAAGCTGCTAAGATTATTTTATATTTATTCTAACAGATCATTTGTGAACAACCGTAGCACTTTATACAATACCACAGGAGACCTACAGCCCACCATGGGGAAATCTGTCTCAGCTACATTAAAGGTTTCCTCCTCCAATCCCAGCATTTTCCCCTTTCTGTCATTTTTAAAAAAGTATTAGAAGCGTTTTAAGAAACTCTTACCCAACATCACCCTGGGCTACAGCATCTATGATACCTATAGTCTAGCCCCTTGGTAAAAGCAGTAAAATCAGCCTTTGCAGCAACTTCCCAGTATATCACAAATTTTAAGGGCTGCATTCATTTCTTACTCATAGAACACAGTATAATAGAATCATAGAGTTGCAGACTTGGGAGGGACCTGGAGGGATCTCACCTGAAGCATCCATGACACACGGTCACCTTCGGAGGGAGACTGTTCCACTGCTCAACAGCTCTGTGTGCATCAAAGCTCTGCATGGAGCAGGGATTTCCAAATTTTTGTTCTATGCTAGACAGGTTTGATATTAGTGTAAAAGGATAAATAAATACTAATCTTTGTGGATCATATAATGTTTCCTCCATCCCATTCATATGAATATCAGTTTCACTCTTTTTAAATAATTCATTTATTGCAGGGATGGAACTAGGTTCCTCTGGCACATGTTGTCCTACTTTCAAACATTGCCTTTCCTGTTCACCATCCAAGAGATCAACCAGGATCTCAGGCTCTTACCCAACATCACCCTGGGCTACAACATCTATGAGAACTATTGCGATGTGAGGATGACTTCGGATGCCATGCTAGAGCTGCTTGCAGGCAGTGGATGCAATATTCCCAATTATCACTGTGGAGAACAGAATCACCTGCTGGCTGTTCTTGAAAGAAGCAACACTGTCATCTCAAGAGTGATTTCAGCCTTGTCAGGCATCTACAAAATCCCACAGGTAAGTAGTGGGAGAGCATGGAGGGAAAGAGAAGTTCAACTGCGTAGAATTCTGCTTTCTCTTTGGATAGGTCAAGCAGGGATATTTTTAAAAATGGGAAAATCCTGAGCTATGGATCCAACATCCCTTTTTCAAAACTGAGCCTTCACCAACTTGACACCTCCAGATGTTTCCGACTAAAACTCCCATCATCCTCTGCCACCAGTGATTTAGATATCAGTCATTTCAGATGATTAAATACCCATTATGCTGAAAGTTAAATAAATTGCTGATCTTTTGCTTTCCTTGCTAGATCAGTTATGGCTTCACTGCCCAGTTTCTCGAAGGTAAAACCCTGTTCCCTTTTGTCTACCGGATGACTCCCAAAGAGGAAAGTCAGTACCAGGGGATTGTTGAATTGCTCCTGCATTTTGGATGGACGTGGATTGGCCTCTTCACTCCAGACAATGACAGTGGAGAAAGATTTGTGAGCGCTGTGAAACCTCTGATGCTCAGCAAAGGGATCTGCATTGCTTTATCAAAAAGAGTACCAGAAAATGATATGGATCAATTTATCAGGCCTGGGGAACCTTTTTTCCTATGGAGACAAGTTGGGGTATTTGTTTGCTATATAACCAATCCACTGGTTATCATATCACTCATGGTAATACACGATATGTATGAGAAGGAAATAGGGGCAAAAGTCTGGATCACAACAGCTTTGCTAGAATTCAGAATTGGCTTTTACCTCACTCCAAAATACTTCCAGCACCTCGATGGTTCTCTGTCCTTTGCAATTCAGACCAGAATAAGGGGCAGCAAATTTAAATCGCAGTTAAACCTTGCAGATTTTTTGGATGAAGCATTTCAGTGTTCATATTCAAAGCATTTGTTGTCCGTGAAAGGCAGGGTAAGATGCGAAGAGGAGGAGAAACTGGAGCCCTTGCCCCAAGAGCAGTATGAGAGAGTCCTGTTCCAAGACAGCTATGGCACTTACATCAATGTTCAAGCTGTGGCTCAGGCCTTGCATGCTTCGCTTTCATCGAGATCCCAGAGGAGGCTGATGGTGGAGGAAGGAGAGCAATGGGGACCCCAAAGGCTACAGCCGTGGCAGGTATTTCCTTCCCCTTTTTGCAACCTGCAGCCGACACAGATGCTGATCTTGACTGGGGATAGGCCTGTAAAATATCATAGTTACAATTAGTACTAGTAATAGTAGCATACAGCCCAACATTTCTCTGATGAAAATAGAGACGTCCCATTCCATAACGATAATTTTACTGTTGATATCCATAGTTTTTAATGGGGGAACTTATTTAAACTCAGTTTTGGCACCTCTCAGGTGCGTGCCATTGCCATTCTCAGAGGGAAGTGTTTATGGTGAGTTCCAGCACATTCTTTTTCTAGAAAAAAAGCACTGTTTATACCCCACACATCTTTTTGGGTTGCCTCAGCACTCTGGGTAGCTCCCAACATAAAGAAATTCATACTAAAATATAAAAAAATTAAGAATTCCCGATATAGGATTGGACGCCTTGTGGGTTGGATAACTCCACATCTGCCAACTTTTCTCCAATGAAAATAGGGACATTCTAAGGAAAAGTGGGAAATTCTGGGATCAAATGAAAAACTGTGTCTAATTCAGGGACATCCCTGGATAATTGGAGCACTTGTAGGGTCTGTAGTAATAGAAATGGCTGAATAGGAATTCCAGTCTACATGAGATACACACAGCCCCAAATCAGAAGAGGTTGAAGTGAGTAGGACTGAGATATTCATCTTGGCTTCCAGGTTTCTCAGTGCTGGTGCTTTCCCCTATCATTCCAGTTTCACGCTTTCTTGAGAGAAATCCGGTGTCTGAATACTTCCAGGGGCAGGTTGTGCTTGGATGAGAACTGGGAGCTGCCAGCGGACTTCAGTATTATGAACTGGGTGATGTCTCCCAATAAGTCTCGTGACCTTGTAAAAATTGGGAATATAAGGAGAGAGACGTCTGCTGGCATAAAGTTCACCGTTAACCCAGAACCCATTGAGTGGCCCAAGAAATTCAATAAGGTAGGGGGAATCACACAGGGAGAAGGCTAGGAGATGCTTCTTATGTTTTTCCTTAAACAACTGCTGAAAAATGACCATATCAGGTTGACCAATGGTGTCTTGACCGTCAATAACAGCTGCAACCACAATTCCTACTTTCCACAGCAGCTGAGATAGGAGGTGAATTTGGGGTGCTCAAAGAAAGGACAGAGCCCAGAGGTCCTCAGAGAAGACACCATCTATTTCCGAGTCAGACTGAGAATTTAAAAATTCTGGACAGAATCTTCGACAGAAAGGACTATGTAGATAAGAAGAAAAGGGAAAGCCCCTAGTAAAAGTGAACTAGTGGGCTTTCATACATGCAGAAGGATGGAAAATAATTTATTTTAGAAATGATAATTACTGATTTATTGTGGATTTTTTAATTTGTGGAGTAAGCTCACTTGTAGATGTTGCAAAAGTTAAACTATTGTATGTGCAGGAATGGAGAAGTACACAGCTGTTGTTGAAGGATGAGAAGTTAAAAAAAAAACCCCTATTGTAAAGTAAGGTTAATGTCAAGTAATGGCACATGAACTAGAAATAACTAGGGAAATAGATCAGCGACAGGAGGAAACCTTGCTTGCCTCAAGCACAAAGTGAGGATAACTAATATTTGGAAAAGTCATATTAAATATGTCTTAATTAGTGATTGAGAGATTATCAGAATCCTGAACTTTGGGGAAATCACATTTCAGACTCCATTGCCATTTTCTTTGAAGATTTATTAAGCAGGGAAGCAGGTAAACGAAGAAGAAGAAACAGAGTTCTGTGGCGCAAACCTCAGTTGTCCTGAACGAATTATGAAGAACAAGATATTCTGGTCACCCCAATGGTCAGTGGGGGGTTGAAAGGACCCTGATGAGGGGTCAAAGGCTGCAGTCCAGAGATCCGTTTGAATTCACTCTATTTGTGAATTAAGGTAAAGGTAACGGGACCCCTGACCATTAGAGTGGCCGACTCTGGGGTTGCAGTGCTCATCTCGCTTTATTGGCCAAGGGAGCCGGCGTACAGCTTCTGGGTCATGTGGGCAGCATGACTAAGCCGCTTCGGGCAAACCAGAGCAGTGTACAGAAACGCCGTTTACCTTCCCGCTGGAGAGATACCTACTTATCTACTTGTGCTTTTGAACTGCTAGGTTGGCAGGAGCAGGGACCGAGCAACGGGAGCTCACCTTGTCATGGGGATTCAAACCTCTGACCTTCTGATCAGCAAGTCCCAGGCTCTGTGGTTTAACCCACAGCGCCACCCGCATCCCTATGAGTGAATTGCATACCCACAAATACTCCTAACTGTTCCTCTTTCTTGCACCTTCTTGTCTTTCTGGGTAGGCCGTGCCTCGTTCCAGGTGTAATGAAAAATGTCGACCTGGATATGCCAAGGTGGTTCTAGAAGGAAAGCCTGTTTGCTGCTATGCTTGTGCTCGGTGTGCGGAAGGGACCTTCTCCGCCCAGAAAGGTGGGTGACGCCAAGGGGGAAGGTATTTCTACAGAGAGTAAACACAGGGCAGAAATCCAGTCTCACACACTTTTTGGGAGAATTCTGCAGACATTGTGGAATGTGGCTCCTTCCTCAATTTCTTTAGGATAAATCGCCTTCATTGCATCCTGGAAGAGAGTTGAAAGGAATGATTATAAGGAAGAAATCTCTAGGATTTCTTCAAAACGTAATAGAGTTCTCCAAAACATAATAGAGCATAGATAATTAGGGATGTAAGTGATGATGCTGCAACTATTCTTTTCCCTCTTCCCCAGATGCAGAACATTGCACCAAATGCTCAGAAGATCAGTATCCAAACAAGGACAGAGATCATTGTGTCCCCAAGATTACCACCTTCCTGGCTTATGAAGAATATTTGGGAATGGTGTTAGCTTCCGTTGCCCTCTTCTTATCTATAACAGCAGGCACTGTGTTGGGAATCTTCATTAAATACAAGGAAACTCCCATAGTCAAAGCCAACAACCGGGACCTCTCCTACATCCTCCTCGTCTCCCTCCTGCTTTCCTTTCTGTCCTCCTTCCTCTTCATCGGGCGCCCAAGGAAAGAGACCTGCCTTCTCCGACAAACGGCCTTCAGCATCATCTTCTCAGTTGCTGTTTCTTCTCTCTTGGCAAAGACCATCACGGTGGTGCTGGCCTTCCTGGCCACAAAGCCCGGGAACAGGGTGAGGAGATGGCTGGGCAAGAGTCTGGCCAACTCCATTGTCATCTCCTGTTCTGGGGGGCAAGTTCTCATCTGCACCATCTGGCTGGGCTCTTCTCCCCCATTCCCAGAGGCCGACATGCTCTCCCAGGTGGAAGAGATCGTCCTGCAATGCAACGAAGGATCTGTGGCCATGTTTTATGTTGCCCTCGGCTACCTGGGCTTCTTGGCTGCCACCTGCTTCACGGTGGCTTTCCTAGCCAGGAAGCTGCCCGGCTCCTTCAACGAAGCCAAGCTGATCACCTTCAGCATGCTGGTCTTCTGCAGTGTTTGGGTGTCTTTTGTGCCCACCTACCTGAGCACCAAGGGCAAGTACATGGTGGCCGTGCAGATCTTCTCTATGTTGGCCTCCAGTGCTGGGCTTCTGGGCTGCATCTTCCTTCCCAAGTGTTACGTTATTGTGCTGAGGCCTGATCTGAACACAAAGGAGCACCTGACAACCAGGAATTAAGGGGACATCTGATTCTTAAAATATTCCATGTTCCCTATGTCCAGAAGTGCATAAAGGAAACACGGCTGCTCATCCATGTTGCTTATTCTCCACCTCTGAAAGAGATTGTGTTCCTTCGTAGCCCTGGTTTTGTGTAGTCCTGTTCACACGAACAGGAAGATGGGAGGAAATGTTTTGCTACCTTGCTTTGCCCATGATTACAATGAGTCCTGGTCTACTGCCCTTAGTCTGTAAACTATTATCTTTTAATAATTTTGTGTTTGGGGAACTTACATTTATCTCACAACAAGATAGTCTAGAGGGAGATAGGAGTTAGGTCTTTGAGTGTGATTCCTTTGTCCTAACTACCTATCAACCATATCAATTCTGATATTCAACAATAGTTTCTAGTTATGTCATTTCTATTTATTGAATTTTCTCCATTTTCTACATGTATGCTGTATCATTCATAAGTACACCTCATCTCATTTTGTTCTCCTAAGCTTTGTATATCAATAAACTGAGAAATTCATTTAAGACATCTTCCGTAGTCTGTTGGTTTAATTTCTGTATTGTGTAAGCTCTGCTCTCTGTTCCAAAAAGTAGCAACTGACCTTAGCCAAGCCGTGACTGGAGTGCAATGGATTTTATTACACTGGCCTGGATCTGACATGTTGTGCACTGATGTTGAGCGGATCACCAGATTACGAGTGAGCCAGCAACAAGTTTAGCATTGGAGGAAAGCCAAGATTCCCTGCCTGCCAAACCTTTTCAGAGGAGGCATCTTATGCTCAGTCAGGAAGGAAGAGGGAGAGGCCTCCTCCTCCAACTCAGGTTCCTCCCATTCAGGTCCTCCTCCTCCAACTCAGGTTCCTCCCATTCAGGTCCTCCTCCTCCAACTCAGGTTCCTCCCATTCAGGTCCTCCTCCTCCAACTCAGGTTCCTCCCATTCAGGTCCTCCTCCTCCAACTCAGGTTCCTCCCATTCAGGTCCTCCTCCTCCAACTCAGGTTCCTCCCATTCAGGTCCTCCTCCTCCAACTCAGGTTCCTCCCATTCAGGTCCTCCTCCTCCAACTCAGGTTCCTCCCATTCAGGTCCTCCTCCTCCAACTCAGGTTCCTCCCATTCAGGCCCCATTTATAGAGCAAAACCAAGATCAGATGGGAAGTGAAAATAATTGACAGAACAGCCACTGATGAAGCATTTATATTAATTAGTCAAGATTGCATCGTACTTAAACTTTCATCACTTCAAATAATTTTTATTAACTGGCCAATCACATCAAATTTAATCACATCACATAAATTCCGAATTACAAAGCCAAATTTTGAATTTTGTTGGGGGGACCCATATTTCAAGATCCGAAGGGGAATTCTGATCTTCTTCTTGCTGCTGTGTTAATGTCCAAATCAGTCCAAATCAGTCCAGACAGAGCTCATAATTCTATCCCATCTTATCTTGCTGTTTCCACATCACATCTTGTTCATATATTTTCTCTTTTTTCTTTATGATCTCTTCTGATAGTCTCCTTAAGCCAATAAACACCAATAGTAATAATAACCCTGTGTGAATTTTCCGTTCTTCCAATCCTCAAATCAAGATGGTTTCCATATATCATCTCCTTCATAGATAACATCGCTCTTTCCATCATAATCTTGCAAAACTGTCGCTCTTAAGTCCCACTGAGGAGTTTAATCCACAATATATAAACAGCTTTGTTTCTCTCTTTCTCCTCCCAGACTCAAGACCTCCGACAGAGCTTCCCAATATGGCGACGGCATTTTTAACTGCGTCATTCCAAAGCTCTTATACATTCCACGCTCTTCTTAAAACATGCTTTGGTTCAAAAGTTTATCTCCACACAGCCTTAAATCCACAGCTTAAGTCCTTAAAACAACATTTCTGACTCATAAGGGGAGGGGATTCTTGTTTAATCACATAAGAAAAGAAAGTTTTTTCCCCTCCCCCATCAGTCATTTGTCGTACCGTGTCTTGGCGTATCTTCTCATGATTATTCTTGTTTTGTTTTATCAGAGATCTCTTCTGTCAGCAGTCTTTACTCCCCCTTCTTCCTTGAGATATGTGCAATTTGCCTCATCCAAATTGTTTCTTTTGAAGTTCTTGCAGCTAGTGGCGCGAATCAGGGACGGCGTCCAGGAGTGCCAAAATCCCACAGGAGGGCTTTGTGCCTAGTGCCCCCATCCCCACAAATTCGGAGGTGGTATAGGGCACAGAGGGCAAGGGCCGCCCCCCCCACCATCCTGGGGGGGTTAGGGAGGCTAATTACCCCCATCATAGCCTCCAAATTACCTCGTGTGGGTTGGAGAGATGTTATTGTCAGCCATCTTCCGATGCGCCCCCTAGTGGCCCCCCAAACTTTCATCACTTCAAATTGGTGGAAACTTTCATTGTTATTATGATTCAACTTGTAGCATTCCAATGAAGGGTGCTATATAAATTTAAGCTGGGAGGAGCCTCTGGCTTAACTCATTTTATTATTCTTACTAATATTAATAAGTAATAAAATATGAATTTGGGGGAGGGGAATACATTACATTAGTGTCCAGTCATTGCATTTCTATAGGATTTTTCATTTCAATCAATCAAATCTTTATTACAGTAGTAGACCAGCATCAGTAGAGTGGGGTACAATCATTTTCAGTCTGTAAAACGTTTCGGAAAACAAAAAAGTATTTAACACAAAGTATATATAAAAGTCTAAAAGACGCTAAAAGAAGGGTTTGGGAGCATTAAACGGATGTGGAAGAGCATAAAAGGTTAGTATATAAAGACTATGGCCACCAATTTACAGAGCACTCTGATATGAGTGTTCATTAAATCTAGCATAATAATAGTAATGAAAAGGTGTTGCAATGGAGGAGTGCAGGGAAAAGAAAACTCCTTGCACTCATTCTTTCTTGCTAAAGAATTAAAAGATTTCTCCGCTTTTCTCCTTCTTTTTCCCTTGGATGGTGTGTTCAGCGGTCACCCTCAGGGGAAACAGGCCCCCCCCCTTAGATGAAATGGACTGATCGGAACCTGGCTGTGAGATCGGCTCAGAATCCCAACCTCACTTTGCAGTTGAGGCAAACAGCCTTTTGGTGGTTTCTCTGCAACTGAATCAGAAAAAAATGTTATTAGACACCGAAAAAGCAAAGTCTGAAGACTGATGTCTGGGGAAATGGTGAGGGGACCAACAGGAAACTGCTAAGGGAGTTTTGAGTCCTTTTATTCTGTTGCAGTTGCAGAGAAAGGAGGGTGGGGGTCCGCCCCAGGTGTCATCACTGAGGGGGGTGGGAAAAGGACATAAAGCCGAGTTTAAAATAAAAATAAAAATTGGGCTCACCAAATCTTTTAGTTGAGTCAAAAAACGTGGCTGGCACTGGGCGCCACACCGCGGGGGCTGGCACTTACCGGGGGGGGGGCTGCAGAGTGCCTGATCCACGCATCTCTCCTGGGGGTGACGTGGTGGCTTGGGCCCCTGCAGGCTGGGCGCTGCCTGAAACAGAAGCGTGGGGCTTGCGTCTGCCCCCTGCCTCTCCCTCAGCCACCCTACAGCTGGGGGGGAGGCAGAGGATAGGCTCCAGAAAGCCCACAGGACCCCCGCGTTGAACCAGGCACCCAAGCAGCTGGCTATGCCGCTGTTCTGTTGTTTGAATTATGGGTGCCTTGAGAGTGAATGTGCTGTGCTTGCTGCCCCACTTGTCCTGATGGACCAGCCCCCCATGGCGCCAGGGCTGTAGGGCTTCCCTGGCTAGCGACTCAATGTGGGCAGGAGAGTTTGCCTTCTGGGTTCCTCTCTCATTTTGGGATGCTCTCTTTCTCCCCTCTCCCCACCACCACCTCTGGGGTCCTGTCTCTGCTAGCAGTCAGCCATTGAGGAGGACATTCTCAATGTCAAGGAGGACGAAGGAAAAGGCAAGGAGGAGACCGCAAGACGGCTGGATCTCCTCAGCCCTGACTGGGTAGGTGGCCGTGGCCTAAGCGGTGATTGGCAGAAGGGGAGGGGGGCATATCAATCGTAGGATGAGACTGTTGTTTCAGTTATGGGTGCCTTGAGTTTTAATGTTTGGTTGCGTTTTTTAATTGCTCGTTTTTTGCATCTTTTCCTTGCAGGTTCCAAGTATGTCACCATTTTCTAGTGTTTCCTCCCTGTCTTCCCTCGATTCCTTTTGGGATTCCATCAATGAGGTACGTAGCAGACAGAGCAGGAGGGAAGCCCTGCTGAGCTGGAGAACCCTGAGGCTGGGGAGGAGGAGGAGGAGGAGGAGGAAGCCGGCTGGCCGGTCAGGCCACCTTCTGGACTGGTCATGAGCAAGGGGGCAGGCAGGCAGGCAGGCAGGCAGGCAGGGGGCTGCTAAGGGTATGCTTGCTGCCCTACTTGTCCTGATGGACCAGCCCCCCATGGCGCCAGGGCTGTAGGGCTTCCCTGGCTAGGGGCTCTATGTGGGTTCCTGTCTCATTCTGGGCTGCTCTCTTTCTCCCCTCTCCCCACCACCAATGCCACCACCTCTGGGGTCCTGTCTCTGCCAGCAGTCAGCCTCTGAAGTGGCTCTCAAGGAGGAAGAGCCACAGGAAGAACTAGCGAGCCCCCCAGAGGAGGACGGGGAAGACCAGGAGGACGGGGAGGCCCTTGATTTGCCGTGCCCCCCACCTGGAGGCAAGCGTAATCGAGGTAAGATGAAACATACATTCATTCATGACATATGAAAAGCATCCTTCAGATGTCTTCTAAAAGTCCGATATCGACTCAATGCGGGCAGGAGAGTTTGGCTTCTGGGTTCCTGCCTGTCTCATTTTGGGCTGCTCTCTTTCTCCCCTCTCCCCCCCCCCCACCACTGCCACCACTTCTGGGCTGGTTCCTCCATCCTGTCCAGGCCAACAGTCATCCTCTGAGGATGAAATATCCCATGATAAAGTGACAGAGGAGGAGGGAAGCCAGAGTGGCCAGAGAGACCCTTGTAGTGTCAGGCCGAGTTGCAGAGGGTTCTGGGATGTCTGTCCCCTCTTCCCAGCGCTGCTGACAGCCCTCTTCCTCCGCAGTTCCCCGAAATGGATATCGGTCCAGACAGCTCCCTGAGCTTAGACCACGAAGCCGAAGAGAGCGACACCTTCTGGGACTCTGTAGACCTCAAGGAGGGATGTGGCAGACAGAGGAGGCAACCTGTAAAGAGCTGTTAACAGAAGCAGAAGATCAGTTAAAGTTGAAAAAGTTTGAGTATATCAGAGATTTACTAACAGATTGGTTACAGTATTATCAATTAAATGATGTTTTCAAACTTGATTAAGAAATATGTCTTAAAACGGAGATAACAAAATTCGAAAGAGATCTGTTGGGAAATACGGTAATGTGAAATTGCTATCTAAAATGTATAAATTGATTTTAGAATGGTATACTAACGATGAAGAAGTTATATCTGTAATGATACACTGGGCAAGAGATTTTGGTTATAGTTTTCACAATGGGAATAGTTATGGAAGAAATTTACAGCTTGCTGTACGTTGAAGGAAAGTTACATGAAAATAATGAATTGTTGGTACCCGGCAGCCAGTAAACTAGCAAAAATGTACAGAACAGGTTGAAACATGTGTTGGAAATGTAAGAAGAAGGAAGGTACATTTTATTACATGTGATGGACATGTGGGGTGGTGAAAGAATTCTGGGAAATGAGATATAATGAAATGAAAAAAAATGTTTGAGATAACTTTTGTTAAAAAAACCAGAAGCTTTATTATTAGGGATGACAGGTGCTGAACTACCAAGAGATAAGAAAAGACTGTTTATGGATGTGGTGACAGCAACATGGATGCTCCTAGCCCAGAGGTGGAAAGAAGACAAAGGACTGACCAGAGAAGAAGGGCAGACCAAATGGACGGAGTAGGCGGAAATGGTAAAGCTTAAGTGGTAAAGCAATCAGGAAGATCATATTTTTACAAGGGACTGGGATGATTTATTTTTTAAAAATATATAATTTTTAATTATTTTTTTAACATATCGTTTTCAATGGTAATTAAACATCCTTTTACATCTTATTCAAATTTTTGACTTCCATCAATCCTGTCTGAACTGGAATGATTTTGTAACCTTTTTGGGAGACCACAGTAAGCAGTTGAAAAAAGCAGCAGTTATATAACCAACACTTGCAAAGCAATGTGAACTTTGGAAATTGTGGATATATACTAGATAGATTAAGGGACGCGGGTGGCGCTGTGGGTTAAAGCCTCAGCGCCTAGGGCTTGCCGATGGAAAGGTCGGCAGTTCGAATCCCCGCGGCGGGGTGCGCTCCCGTCGTTCGGTCCCAGCGCCTGCCAACCTAGCAGTTCGAAAGCACCCCCGGGGGCAAGTAGATAAATAGGTACCGCTTACCAGCGGGAAGGTAAACGGCGTTCCGTGTGCTGCGCTGGCTCGCCAGATGCAGCTTTGTCACGCTGGCCACGTGACCCGGAAGTGTCTCCGGACAGCGCTGGCCCCCGGCCAATAGATGTGAGATGGGCGCACAAACCCCAGAGTCTGTCAAGACTGGCCCGTTCGGGCAGGGGTACCTTTACTAGATAGATTACAATGAAAGATTCAGGAACGCTGTCTATCTATCTATCTATCTATTATCTATCTATCTATCTATCTATCTATCTATCTATCTATAAAAAGGAGTAATAAAAACAAACATCAAGAAAGGAGAGGTGGGGAGGCAAAAAGAAATTATGTATTTTTACAAATTGTATAAGAAGAAAGGTGTTTTGGAATATCTATGGAGACTTTATTAAATTTAATTTTTAAAAAATATATTTTTATTAAGGAACCATCCAGATTCTTAGGAAGTTGAGGTAATTTGAGTTTGTTTTATTATTTTAACTTTTTGTATGTTCTGAAGTAAGTTTGTAAACTTTTTTATGATTCTCCTGCCTTATCTTTACGTAAAGCGCTTTGGGAGTTATTGGCCTAACCGTGTGATACGTGGATTTTATGAAACAAATGAAATGAGTAAGTAAGGAAGGAAGGAAGGAGTAAATACTAATAAATAAATGGATAAAGAATAATAAAACTGCTAGAATGCTAGCCTGGTGCAACGGTCTTGGCGCCTCAATGTGCCTGCTCTTTCTTACATATATTGCCCCCACCTCACTGAACCACCCTTGAAACCAATGCTAACTATCCCAGAGTATTCTGTGGGGGACCTAGGTGTGGGGAATAACCAGTGAGCTGGAGTCTCAAGCCGATGTTTTTAAAATAACAATAAAGATTTGTTTTAAAACCAGGTAGTATAATACAAGTGGAGAAACTTAGGTTACTTCAGTAATAATACGCTAGTTCACTTCAATTCGTTTTCACAGGTTTCAGCTTTATAGTTTGGTTCCTTTCTAAGGCGGTACTTTCCTTCAGTTAAAGGTAAAGGGACCCCTAACAGTGAAGTCCAGTCGCGGACGACTCTGGGGTTGCGGCACTCATCTCGCTTTATTGGCCGAGGGAGCCAGCGTTTGTCCGCAGGTCATGTGGCCAGCATGACTAAGCCGCTTCTGGCGAACCAGAGCAGCACACGCAAACGCCGTTTACCTTCCCACTGGAGCGGTACCTATTTATCTCCTTGCACTTTGATGTTCTTTCAAACTGCTAGGTTGGCAGGAGCAGGGACCAAGCAACGGGAGCTCACCCCGTCGCGGGGATTCGAACCGCCGACCTAGGCAAGCCCTAGGCTCTTTGGTTTAGACCACAGCACCACCCGCGCCCCTCTTTTCCTTCAGTTACCCACCCCTTTAACAAATCCAGCTCCTGAGGGACTTACAGTAGCAGTCTTAAGGGTTCACCACACACCCCCTTCCTTCACTGGGTTTTGGAGGTCTATTCTTTCCTCAGAAGAGTCTCTCCCCTCCAGACGAGTTTGAGACCTAAGTAGACCTCAGCTCCTACTTCTGTCTCAGCCTCAGTCTCCCAGCAAGATCTGGTCCTATTACTCCCGCAGGACACTACACTCAGTCCTTCACTGTACAGTGGAGTGGACCTTTTCTCCAGAACCAACTCTGCCTCCTCAACACTCTTTGTATATCAACCTGACTCCTATCCTATCTCCCTACCTAACTCCCAACCTCCTTTCTCAACCAGCTCAACTCAACCAACCACACCACCCTCAACAGCCCAACTCCCTGTCTCCCTCCAACGCCTCTCTTTTTAAACTCTCCCTCCTGGAACCACAGCCAATCAGAGGCTGCCATTCTTTCACCATTTTCTGGCAGGAGAAAAAAGTAAAAAAGAAATACTTATGGAACCAACTTTTCCGTCACACCTGGCTTCTGCACACGCAATTGTTTACAAGTAGAGAAGTTTCTGCTCAAAGACGAGGAGCAAGTTGGCTCCATGTGCAACAGAAGCTCTCCTTCCGCAGAACATGTCGAAGGGGAAGGGAGAGTCGAAAGTTCAAAGCAACATTTCTCCCCTCAACCAACCCCAGAGAGCTCCCCTCTGTTGGAGAAGCCTTTCAAAGATGGGGTGGAAATTCACTTGTAGTGGCTTTGAAGCCACCAAGGCGCTACTTCCCTTCCAGGGGAGAACCAGAAGGGAGCGGCAGGAATCAAGCAGCCCAGACCCACCCAAAGTGGCCAGAGAAAACCCTCCCCATCGCAGGCTCCACCAGTCTCTGTCTCTAGCAGCCGCCAAGAACCAAAATCCCACCACCAGGTATCCCATTCACAGTACTGAGGATTCTCAGCATTCTCCATTTATTCCTTCATATTTATTTACTTGTTGAATCTATATACCGCCCTATGCCCGGAGGCCTCAGCGTGGTTCAGAGAACAAAATCAAAATATAAAACCACAATATATATAATCAAAATAAAAAACTACTACCCAATAACAGCCTCTGCCCTCCCCAAAAAACCCTACATTTTAAAAGGACTTAGGATGCCTGGGATTCAAGGCTGGGACTTCTTCATCTGGCTGTTGTCCATCCCTGACTCTCCCACCTCTTCTTAAAACCCCCCAATGAATCATAGAATGGGAGACTTGGAAAGGGACCCCAAGGTCCTCTAGTCCAACCCTCTGCGATGCTGGAATCTCAGCTAAAGAATCCCAACAGATGGCCATCCAAACTCTGCTTCAAAACGTCCAAGGAAGGAGAGTCCATGGTCGGATCCAGCTCCTTCTTTGTGGTCTTGAACAAAGTCCAGGCCAAACTTCCAACTTCCAAACACACCCCTTGACTTCTGTGCACCATGTTTTTCTCCAGCTCTGCACCTGCCGCCTGAGCCATTCAAGACTCCATAAAGTTATTGTGATGAAACTTATTCCACTTGGAATAATCAAAATTATAGTCTTCTCATCTGGTGAAAGCTCAGGAGATATTTCTGTAGATTGCATGAGGCTCGGAAATCAACCGCAGCATGACAATATTAATTGCACTGTGTCTGGGGGGGGGGGAGTTGGTGCAGAGAATATTTCCTGTGATGCAGACAGACTGAGTCAAGATGCAGAGCTGGCGAAAGAGGGGTGTGCCTGTCTTGTGCTTCCTAGCTCTGAAGGTAGAGTTGAAAACCACCCAGATTGGGAAAGCCCACCCAGTCTGGTCTTGCAAGAGTCTTTGGGTTCTTCTGCTTTGTGTCTTTAGCAGGTAAGAGGAGGAGGAGGCAGAGCCAGAATGAGATCCCTGCTCCTTCTGTTGCTGCTTCTGCTGCTCATGATGCCCTTTGGAGTCTGCGGGAACCACAGGGCGAAATGCCCCTTGAATCTGGTCAGGGATCAAACGGATGCTCGCAATTACTACCGACCTGGACACTTTCTCATCAGTGGGATCATCTCTCCAAAACGCTTTCGTACAGAAACTGCATACGTCTTTTCTCAGACACCCTTCACCTGGACTAAAGCGTATGTACTTACATGCAGATGGTTTCGTGGTCCTCCAGTCCTTTTAATGGTTCCTATTTATCAAGGAAAGAGCCCCTCCTCAGGGCTGGGGAGCCAAGGGCTGGTGTTGCAGGTCTACCCTGCCCTGACCATTGGGCTTGCTGTTGGAGGAGCTGGGAGCTGGGGAGGGGTGTCTAGTCAAAGATTCTAGTAAAGGGGGGTGCTCATTCGTGTAGTTTCTGATCCAGAATATGGACAAAATTATAATTTTACCACACACTCAAGCCTGCAAGCCACCAGGCCCCATATGTAACTAAAAGGGGACTGAGGTATTTGGTGCTTCTCTTCCGTCAATAAAATTGTCTCTTATCTACCTTTGGTTCTTACTCATAAAACCATAGTAGAATAGAATCATAGAGTTGTAGAGATGGAAGGAACCTGAAGGAATCTCACCTGAAGCATCCATGACACATGGTCACCTTCGGAGAGAGTCTGTTCCACTGCTGAACAGCTCTGTGTGCTATTTGCATCAAAGCTCCGGTCATGGAGCAGAGACCTCCAAGTTTTTGTTCTATGCTAGACAGGAAAAGGTTTGATATTAATGCAAAAGGATAAATAAATACTAATCTTTGTGGATCATATAATGCTTCCTCCCCCCCCATTCATATGAATATAAGTTTCACTCTTTTTAAAGAATTCATTTATTGCAGGGGGGCAAATAGGTTCTTCTGGTACATGTTGTCTTTCCTGTTCACCATCCAAGAGATCAACCAGGATCTCAGGCTCTTACCCAACATCACCCTGGGCTACAACATCTATGAGAACTATTTCGATGCAAGGATGACTTCGGACGCCATGCTAGAGCTGCTTGCAGGCAGTGGATGCAATATTCCCAATTATCACTGTGGAGAACAGAATCACCTGCTGGCAGTTCTTGAAGGAGGCAACAGTTTCATCTCAAGAGTGATTTCAGCCTTGTCAGGCATCTACAAAATCCCACAGGTAAGTAGTGGGAGAGCATGGAGGGAAAGAGAATTTCAACTGCGTAAAATTCTATTTTCTCTTTGGAGGGGTCAAGTGGGGATATTTTTAAAAATGGGAAAATCCTGAGCTATGGATCCAACATCCCCTTTTCAAATCTGAGCCTTCACCAACTTGACACCTCCAGATGTTTCAGACTACAACTCCCATCAGCCTCAGCCAGCAGAGATTTAGATATCAGTCATTTCAGATGATTAAATACCCGTTATGCTGAAAGTAAAATAAATTGGTGATCTTTTGCTTTGCTTGCTAGATCAGTTATGGCTTCACTGCCCAGGTTCTCGAAGGTAAAACCCTGTTCCCTTTTGTCTACCGGATGACTCCCAAAGAGGAAAGTCAGTACCAGGGGATTGTTGAATTGCTCCTGTATTTTGGATGGACGTGGATTGGCCTTTTCACTCCAGACAATGACAGTGGAGAAAGATTTGAGAGCGCTGTGAAACCTCTGATGCTCAGCAAAGGGATCTGCATTGCTTTAACAAAAAGAGTACCAGAAAATGATATGGATCAATTTATCAGGCCTGGGGAACCTTTTTTCCTATGGAGACAAGTTGGGGTATTTTTTTACTATGTAACCAATGTAATGGGCATCCTTCTACCCCTGTCAATAAACGGTTTTTATGAGAAGGAAATAGGGGCAAAAGTCTGGATCACAACAACTTTGCTAGAAATCAGATCTGGCTTTAACATCCCACCAAATTTCTTCCAGTACCTCCATGGTTCTCTGTCCTTTGCAATTCAGACTGGAATAAGGAGCAGCAAAGGTGGCAAATATAAATCGCAGACCAATATTCTGGATTATTTGGATGAAGCATTTCAGTGTTCATATTCAAAGCATCTGTTGTCCGTGAAAGGAAGGATAAGATGCAGAGAGGAGGAGAAACTGCAGCCATTGCCCCAAGAGGAGCGTGACAGAGCCCTGTCTCTAGACAGCTATGTCACTTACATCAATGTTCAAGCTGTGGCTCAGGCCTTGCATGCTTCGCTTTCATCTAGATCCCAGAGGAGGCTGATGTTGGAGGAAGGAGAGCAATGGGGACCCCAAAGGCTACAGCCGTGGCAGGTATTTCCTTCCCCTTTTTGCAAACTGCAGTCCACACAGATGCTGATCTTGACGGGGATAGACCTATAAAATATCAGAGTTAGTATTAGTAATAGTAGCAGACCGCCCAACATATCTCTGATGAAAATAGGGACATCCCATTCCATAATGATAATCTTACTGTTTATAGCCAGGGCTACTTTCAGAGGGGAACTCGCTGGAACTCAGTTCTGGCACCTCTCAGGTGGGTGCCATTGCCGTTCTAAGAAGGAGGTGTTCATGGTGAGTTCCGGCAGCTTTTTTGCTAGAAATATATCACTGTTTATACCCCACACATCTTTTTGGGTTGCCTCAGCACTCTGGGCAGCTCCCAACATAAATAAATTAATACTAAAATATTAAACATTAAAAATATTATATTAAGTCTATATCCTCCAACATTTCTCCAATGAAAATAGGGACATTCTAAGGAAAAGTGGGACATTCCTTGTTTAAAAAATAATTATATATTTTTATTATTTTCTTCCTTAAACAATATTTTCAGCAATACAATAACAAACACAGAAACCTTTTGCTCTGCCAAGCATATGACTTCCCTTCAGCAGGTTTTCCGCTTTCAAGTCCTGTCTCGCAATTTAGTTCTTTAGCTTCCATTGCCCACATTGTAGGATATATTTCAATCCTGCTAGTGTCTTCAAATTTTTACAATTATTATTCAAATACACAATAAATGTACACCAATCCCTTTGAAATTTTTGATCAGCCTGTTCTCAAATCCTGCAGGTTAGTTTGGCCAGTTCTGCGAAGTCCATCATCTTTGCCTGCCACCATCCTCTTATCCACACTGAATATGTCATTAACTTGATGATATTGCAGCCACCCTGTAAGAAAATCCTTCAATTTGATCATATGGTTTAAGTTTAAAAGCTTTCTCGGTTTCCACCAAAGTGCCTTTATATGTGGCCCACCTTCCCTCCGTATTTAATTTTTGTACCGTCAGTACCTCAATAGGTGAGATCCACCATGGTGTTTTCCTTTCTAATAGGTTTTTATTTCTTTCTTTTTTAGATACTAATCACATGGTTCAGGAAACCTCTATGAACTTTCAATTTGTCATACCAAAGATAAGAATGCCACCCAAATCTGTTATCATAACCTTCCACATCTAAAATATCTGTATTCTCCATCGTTATCCATTCCTTTAACCAACAGATACAGGACACCTCATAATAGTGTTTCAAATCTGGCATGGCGAATCCACCTCTTTCTTTTTTAATCTATTAACAATTTATATTTCATCCTTGGCTTTTCCCCTGCCAGATGAATCTCAACACTACTTTTTGCCACTCTTTATATACACCTGTCCTTTGAACACTGGAATTGTTTGAAACAGGAATAACATCTTGGGTAATACATTCATTTTTACCACTGATATTCTACCAGAAAATGACAACTTTAATCTGCTCCATATTTCGAAGTCCCCCTTGATTTCCTTCCATGTGGATTCATAATTATCATTAAACAAATTAATATTTTTTGCTATTAACCAAATTCCAAGATATTTCACTTCCTTTTGCAACCATAATTTCTGATCTACATTGCAATTCTGTGACCATATTCTTCACTAACAGTTTAGTTTTACCTTTATTGAGCTTAAATCCTGCTACTTGCCCAAATTATACTCCTTTACTCCAATCTTTATCCCTCTCACGTATGACAATTCTCTCAAATTCTTAGTTCATACCTCCAGGACCGTTATAAATATCAATGGTGACAACGGGCACCCCCTGTCTAGTGCCTTTAGTTATATCAAACTTTTACTGATAAGTGTTGTTCAGTATCAATTTCACCTTTTGCTCTGTTTTATTTGATCCCAGAATGTCCCGCTTTTCCAAAGTGAAAAAAGAAAAGTGGGAGTAGAACTGAGATATCCATCTTGGCTTCCAGGTTTCTTAATGCTGGCGCTTTCCCCTGTCATTCCAGCTTCACCCTTTCTTAAGAGAAATCCGGTGTCTGAATACTTCCAGAGGCAGGCTGTGCTTGGATGAAAACTGGGAGCTGCCAGCAGACTTCGATATTATGAACTGGGCCATCTATCCCAATAAGTCTCGTGACCTTGTGAAAATTGGGAATATACGGAGAGAGACGTCTGCTGGCATAAAGTTCACCATTAACCCAGAAGCCATTCAGTGGAACAAGAAATTCAATAAGGTAGGGTAAATCACAAAGGGAGAAGGCTAGGAGATGCTTATTATGTTTTTCCTTAAACAACCGCTGAAAAATGACCATATCAGGTTGACCAACAGTGTCTTGACCGTCAATAACAGCTGCAACCACCACTCCTACTTTAACCGAATCTTTAACCAAATGGACTACGTAGATAAGAAGAAAAGGGAAAGCCCCTAGTAAAAGTGAACTATTGGGCTTTCATGCATGCAGAAATATAGAAAGCAATTTATTTTAGAAATGATAATTACTGATTTATTGTGGATTTTTTAATTTGTGGAGTAAGCTCACTTGTAGATGTTGCAAATGTTAAACTATTGTATGTGCAGGAATTGAGAAGTGCACAGTTTTTGATGAAGGATGATAATTTATTTTAAAAATTGCCTATTGTAATATAAGGCTAACGTTAAGAAATGGCACATGAACTAGAAATAACTAAGGAAATAGATCAGCAACAAGAGGAAACCTTGCATGCCTCAAGAACAGAGAGAGGGAAACCAATATTTGGAAAAGTCATATTAAATTTATCTAAATTAGTGGTTGAGAGATTATCAGAATCCTGAACTTTGGGGAAATCACATTTCAGACTCCATTGCCATTTTCTCTGAAGATTTATTAAGAAGGGAATCAGGTAAATGGAGAAGAGGAAACAGAGTTCTGTGATGCAAACCTCAGTTGTCCTGAACGAATTATGAAGAACAAGATATTCTGGTCACCCCAATGGTCAGTGGGGGGTTGAAAGGACCCTGATGAGGGAGTCAAAGGCTGTAGTCCAGAGATCCGGTTGAATTCACTCTATGAGTGAGTTACATATAAACAAATACTCCTAACTGTTCCTCTTTCTTGCACCTTCTTGTCTTTCTGGTTAGGCCGTGCCTCGTTCCAGGTGTAATGAGAAATGTCGACCGGGATATGCCAAGGTGGTTCTAGAAGGAAAGCCCATTTGCTGCTACGCTTGCGCTCAGTGTGCGGAAGGGACCTTCTCCGCCCAGGAAGGTGGGTGACGCCAAGGGGGAAGGCATTTCTGGAGAGAGTAAACACAGGGCAGTAATCCAGTCTCAAACACTTTTTGTGAGATTTCTGCAGACATTGGGGAATGTGGCTCCTTCCTCAACGTCTTTACAATCACCTTCATTACATCCTGGAAGAGAGTTGAAAGGAATGACCATAAGGAAGAAATCTCTAGGATTTCTTCAAAATGTAATCGAGTTCAGATCATTAGGGATGTAAGTGATGTTGCAGCCACTCTTTTTCTCTTCCCCAGATGCAGAACATTGCACCAAATGCTCAGAAGATCACCATTCAAACAAGGACAGAGATCATTGTGTCCCCAAGATTATCATCTTCCTGTCTTATGAAGAATATTTGGGAATGGTGTTAGCTTCCGTTGCCCTCTTCTTATCTATAACAGCAGGCATTGTGTTGAGAATCTTCATTAAATACAAGGAAACTCCCATAGTCAAAGCCAACAACCGGGACCTCTCCTACATGCTGCTCGTCTCCCTCCTGCTTTCCTTTTTGTCCTCCTTCCTCTTCATCGGGCGCCCAAGGAAAGAGACCTGCTTTCTCCGACAAACGGCCTTTAGCATCATCTTCTCAGTTGCTGTTTCTTCTGTCTTGGCAAAGACCATCACGGTGGTGCTGGCCTTCCTGGCCACAAAACCCGGGAACAGGGTGAGGAGATGGCTGGGCAAGAGTCTGGCCAACTCCATTGTCATCTCCTGTTCTGGGGGGCAAGTTCTCATCTGCACCATCTGGCTGGGCTCTTCTCCCCCATTCCCAGAGCCCGACATGCACTCCCAGGTGGAAGAGATCGTCCTGCAATGCAACGAAGGGTCTGTGGCCATGTTTTACGTTGCCCTCGGCTACCTGGGCTTCTTGGCTGCCACCTGCTTCACGGTGGCTTTCCTAGCCAGGAAGCTGCCTGGCTCCTTCAACGAAGCCAAGCTGATCACCTTCAGCATGCTGGTCTTCTGCAGTGTTTGGGTGTCTTTTGTGCCCACCTACCTCAGCACCAAGGGCAAGTACATGGTGGCCGTGCAGATCTTCTCTATGTTGGCCTCCAGTGCTGGGCTTCTTGGCTGCATCTTCCTTCCCAAGTGCTACATGATTGTGCTGAGGCCTGATCTGAACACAAAGGAGCACCTGACAACCAGAAATTAAAGGGACACCTGATTCTTAAAACATTCCATGTTCCTGATGTCCAGAAGTGCATAAAGGAAACACACCTGCTCATCCATGTTGCTCCTTCTCCACCTCTGAAAGAAATTATGTTCATTCTTAGCCCAACTTTTATGTAGTTCTGTTCACATAAACAGGAAGATGGGAGGAAATGTTTTGCTACCTTGCTTTGCCAAGGACTACAATGAGTCCTGGTCTACTTTCCGTAGTTTGTAAACTATTATCTTTTAATAATTTTGTGATTTGGGAACTTATATTTCTCTCACAACAAGATAGTCTAGAGGGAGATAGGAGTTAGGTTTTTTTGTCTGTTTGCTTTGCTATTAACCATATCAATTCTGATATTCAACAATACTTTCTAGTTATGTCATTTCTAGACATTCAAATACCTGTGCTCCCTTTTCTACAGATATGCTGTATCATTCAGAAGTTCACATCATTTTGTTCTCCTAAACTTTGTATATTAATAAATTGAGAAATTCATTTAAGTTCTCTTCTATAGTTTGTTGGTTTAATTTCTGTATTGTGTAAGCTCTGCTCCCTGTTCCAAAGAGTAGCAACTGACCTTAGCCAAGTCTTGACTGGAGTACAATGGATTTTATTGTGTTGTCCAGGATATGACACATTGTGCACTGATGTTGAGTGGATCACCAGATTACGAGTGAGCCAGCAACAAGTTCAGCATTGGAGGGAAGCAATGAGACGATGCCAGATAGTTGTATTCCTTGCCTGCCAAACCTTTTCAGAGGAGGCATCTTATGCTCAGTCAGGAAGGAAGAGTGAGAGGCCTCCTCCTCCAACTCAGGTTCCTCCCATTCAGGTCCTCATTTATAGAGCAAAACCAAGATCAGATGGGCAAGTAAAAATAATTGAGAGAACAGCCACTGATTAAGCAGTTAGATTCATTAGCCAAGATTGCATCCTACTTAGACTTTCATCTCTCCAGACTAGTGGAAAGCTTACTAAGCACTTATTCTTATAGCAATTCAACCTGTAGCAATCCAATGAAGGCTCCTATATAAATTTAATAATTAAAGGTCCAGAGAAAGCTGACTGGGTTATTTATGTTTGCAACCACAGCAGCTAGAACTTTATTTGCACAGAAGTGGAAAGAGGGAGGATTGGATTTTGAAACTGGGGAAATATGTTGAAATGGTGAAATTACCTGCTGAACATGAGGACGAATCTTTTCAGGAAGAATGGAGACCATTGATATCTTATTTGTCAAAGTATCATCCATTTGTTGTTGTTTAGTCGTTTAGTCGTGTCTGACTCTTCGTGACTCCATGGACCAGAGCATTCCAGGCACTCCTGTCTTCCACTGCCTCCCACAGTTTGGTCAGACTCATGTTTGTAGCTTTGAGAACACTGTCCAACCATCTCATCCTCTGTCGTCCCCTTCTCCTTGTGCCCTTAATCTTTCCCAACATCAGGGTCTTTTCCAGGGAGTCTTCTCTTCTCATGAGGTGGCCAAAGTATTGGAGCCTCAGCTTCACAATCTGTCCTTCGAGTGAGCACTCAGGGCTAATTTCCTTAAGAATGGATGCATTTGATCTTCTTGGAGTCCATGGGACTCTCAAGAGTCTCCTCCAGCACCATAATTCAAAAGCATCAATTCTTCGGCGATCAGCCTTCTTTATGGTCCAGCTCTCACTTCCATACATCACTATTGGGAAAACCATGGCTTTAACTATACGGACCTTTGTTGGCAAGGTGATGTCTCTACTTTTTAAGATGCTGTCTAGGTTTGCCATTGCCTTTCTCCCAAGGAGCAGGCGTCTTTTAATTTCGTGACTGCTGTCACCATCTGCAGTGATCATGGAGCCCAAGAAAATAAAATCTCTCACTGCCTCCATTTCTTCCCCTTCTATTTGCCAGGAGGTGATGGGACCGGTGGCCATGATCTTTGGTTTTTTTTGATGTTGAGCTTCAGACCATATTTTGCACTCTCCTCTCTCACCCTCATTAAAAGGTTCTTTAATTCCTCCTCACTTTCTGCCATCAAAGTTGTGTCATCTGCATATCTGAGGTTGTTGATATTTCTTCCAGCGATCTTAATTCCGGCTTGGGATTCATCCAGCCTAGCCTTTCGCATGATGAATTCTGCATATAAATTAAATAAGCAGGGAGACAATATACAGCTTTGCCGTACTCCTTTCCCAATTTTGAACCAGTCAGTTGTTCCATATCCAGTTCTAACTGTAGCTTCTTGTCCCACATAGAGATTTCTCAGGAGACAGATGAGGTGATCAGGCACTCCCATTTCTTTAAGAATTTGCCATAGTTTGCTGTGGTCGACACAGTCAAAGGCTTTTGCATAGTCAATGAAGCAGAAGTAGACGTCTTTCTGGAACTCTCTAGCTTTCTCCATAATCCAGCGCATGTTTGCAATTTGGTCTCTGGTTCCTCTGCCCCTTCGAAATCCAGCTTGCACTTCTGGGAGTTCTCGGTCCACATACTTCTTAAGCCTGCCTTGTAGAATTTTAAGCATAACCTTGCTAGCGTGTGAAATGAGTGCAATTGTGCGGTAGTTGGAGCATTCTTTGGCACTGCCCTTCTTTGGGATTGGGATGTAGACTGATCTTCTCCAATCCTCTGGCCACTGCTGAGTTTTCCAAACTTGCTGGCATATTGAGTGTAGCACCTTAACAGCATCATCGTTTAAAATTTTAAATAGTTCAGCTGGAATATCATCACTTCCACTGGCCTTGTTATTAGCAGTGCTTTCTAAGGCCCATTTGACTTCACTCTTCAGGATGTCTTGCTCAAGGTCAGCAACCACACTATACCTGGGGTGTACGAGACATCCATATCTTTCTGGTATAATTCCTCTGTGTATTCCTGCCACCTCTTTTTGATGTCTTCTGCTTCTGTTAGGTCCTTTCCATTTTTGTCTTTTATTATGGTAATCTTTGAACGAAATTTTCCTTTCATATCTCCAATTTTCTTGAACAGATCTCTGGTTTTCCCCATTCTATTGTTTTCCTCTATTTCTTTGCATTGCTCGTTTAAGAAGGCCTTCTTGTCTCTCCTTGCTATTCTTTGGAAATCTGCATTCAATTTCCTGTATCTTTCATTATCTCCCTCGCATTTTGCTTGCCTTCTCTCCCCCGCTATTTGTAAGGCCTCGTTGGACAGCCACTTTGCTTTCTTGCATTTCCTTTTCATTGGGATGGTTTTAGTTGCTGCCTCCTGTATAATGTTGCGAGCCTCCACCCATAGTTCTTCAGGCACTCTGTCCAGCAAATCTAAATCCTTAAACCTATTCCTCACTTCCACTGTGTATTCATAAGGGATTTGGTTTAGATTGTATCTTACCTGTCCAGGGGTTTTTCCTACTTTCTTCAGTTTAAGCTTGAATTTTGCTATAAGAAGCCGATGCTCCAGGTCTTGTTTTTGCTGACTGTATAGAGCTTCTCCATCTTTGGCTGCAGAGAATATAATCAATCTGATTTCGATGCTGCCCATCTGGGGATGTCCATGTGTAGAGTCGTCTCTTGTGTTGTTGGAAAAGAATGTTTGTGATGACCAGCTTGTTCTCTTGGCAGAACTCTATTAGCCTTTGCCCTGCTTCGTTTTGATCTCCAAGGCCAAACTTGCCACTTGTTCCTTTTATCTCTTGACTCCCTACTTTAACATTCCAATCCCCTATAATGAGAAGAACATCCTTCTTTGGTGTCATTTCTATAAGGTTTTGTAAGTCTTCATAGTATTGGTCAATTTCAGTTTCTTCAGCACCAGTGGTTGGTGCATAAACTTGGATTACTGTGATGTTAAAAGGTCTGCCTTGGATTCATATCAAGATCATTCTATCATTTTTGAGACTGCATCCCAGTACAGCTTTCGCCACTCTTTGGTTGACTATGAGGGCCACTCCATTTCTTTTACAGGTTTCTTGCCCACAGTAGTAGATATGATGGTCATCTGAACTGAATTCGCCCATTCCCGTCCATTTTAGTTCACTGATGCCCAGGATGTCAATATTTATTCTCGCCATCTCATTTTTGACCACATCCAACTTACCAAGGTTCATGGTTCTTACATTCCAGGTTCCTATGCAATATTTTTCTTTACAGCATTGGACTTTCTTTTTGTTTCCAGGCATATCCGCAACTGAGCATCCTTTCGGCTTTGGCCCAGCCACTTCATCAGCTCTGGATCTACTTGTACTTGTCCTCCGCTCTTCCTCAGTAGCATGTTGGACACCTTCCGACCTGAGGGGCTCAACTTCCAGCGTCATAACTAGAAGAAGAAGAGTTTGGATTTCATATCCCGCTTTATAACTACCCTAAGGAGTCTCAAAGGGGCTCACAATCTCCTTTCCTCCCCCACAACAAACACTCTGTGAGGTGAGTGGGGCTGAGAGACTTCAGAGAAGTGTGACTAGCCCAAGGTCACCCAGCAGCTGGATGTGGAGGAGCGGGGAAGCGAAGCTGGTTTGCCAAGTTATGAGTCCACCGCTCTTAACCACTACACCACACTGGCTCTCTAAAGCATCCCTAACAGATAGCCATCCAAACTCTGCTTAAAAACCTCCAAGGAAGGAGAGTCCATGGTCGGATCCAGCTCCTTCTTTGGTCCTTGGGAGCAAAGTTCAGGCCAAACTTCCATTTCCCAGAAACACCTTTTCACTTTTCTCCATCATGTTTTTCTCCATCTCTGCACCTGCTGCCTGAGCGATTCAAGACTTCGGAAAGTTAGTGTGATGAAACTTATTCCACTTGGAATAATCAAAATTATAGTCATCTCCTCTTCTAAATGCTCAGGAGATATTTCGGGAGATTGCATGAGCCTCGGAAAGCAACATGGCAATATTAATTGCACTGTGTCTGGGAAAGGAAAAGTTGGTGCCGAGAATATTTCCTGTGTTGGAGACAGACTGAGTGAAGATGCAGAGCTGGCGACAGAGGGGTGTGCCTGCCTTGTGCTTCCTAGCTCCGAAGGTAGAGTTGAAAACCACGCAGATTGGGGAAAGCCCAGGCAGTCTGGCCTTGCAAGAGTCTTTGGGTTCTTCTGCTTTGTCTCCTTGGCAGGTAAGAGGAGGAGGAGGCAGAGCCAGAATGAGATCCCTGCTCCTTCTGTTGCTGCTTCTGCTGCTCATGATGCCCTTTGGAGTCTATGGGAACCACAAGGCAAAATGCCCCTTGAATCTGGTCAGGGATCAAACGGATGCTCGCAGTTACTACTGGCCTGAACACTTTCTCATCACTGGGATCATATCTCCAAAATCCTTTTATAAGGAAACTCCATACGTCTTTTCTCAGACACCCTTCGCCAAGAGTGAGAGGTATATAAAATCATATGTGGATAGGTTTCATGGTCCTCCAGTCCTTCTAGTGGTTCCTATTTATCAAGGAAAGAGTGCCTTTCTCAGGGCTAGGGAGCCAAGGCTGTCCTCATGTTGCAGGTCTACCCTGCCCTAACCATTGGTCTTGCTGGCTGGGCTGATGGGAGCTGGGGGGTCCACTAAAAGATTCCACCCAAACCTCTCCCGATTCCTTGTTCCCTGGGTCTTCCTTAGTGAAACACTCTCCTTCCTTTGATTCTGTGTTGCTTTTAGTAGAATGCAAGGATGCCAATGAATCTGGTCAGGAGTCAAAAGGATGCACTGAATTTTCCCACCTGCAGGATGCCATGAAACTCAGGCAATTCCCAAGGCTCAAGGGTTTTATTCAATATTATTCCATTTGGACAATTCAGAAACTGTCGTTAGGGAATGCTACAGTTTTACAAATGGAATTTAAGATCCTCTGAGTGACATTTGGTGGCTGAAGAGCAGAAAAGATGTACTTTAATTGAAATGATGAATAAAATAATATGAATCAGGAGACTTCCTTGTTCGTGGAGTCAGGTCTCTAAAATGTGAAAAGGAATTATTCCTTTTTTCACATACACAACTGGCCTCATTTCTAAGTAGTGAGATGTTTGATATTTCTTCACGTGGAATCCATAGGTACCTGTTTCCTATCCCAGAGGGAGGCATGAAACTCAAGCAATTTCCAAGCTGCCAAAATTATTTTATGTTTATTCTATTTGGATCATTTGTGAACAACCTTAGCCCAGTTCTCTTGACACAATACCACAGGAGACCTACAGCTCACCATGGGCTACATTAAAGGTTTCCTCCTCCAATCTCAGCACTTTTTCCTTTCTGTCACTGTCATTTTAAAAATAATTAGAAGCGCTTTAAGAAACTCCTGAAAATGGGTGGATTTTTATGGGTGAAAGCAGGAACGATATGCTTCAAATAAAATGATTATTTAAAATAATACAGACCAGGGTGTGTCCTCATTGGTGGAGTCACTGATCCAAACATGGGCAAAATTATAGATTTTACCACACACTCAAACCTGCAAGCCACCAGGCCTCATTTGTAACTAAAAGGGGACTGAGGTATTTGGTGCTTCTCCTCGTTTTATCAAGTGGTCTCTTATCTACCTATAGTCTAGCCCCTTGGAAGAAGCCAAAGACCACTGCAGCAAAAGCAGCCCTTGCAGCAACTTCCCAGTATATCACACATTTTGAGGGGCGCCTTCATTTCTTACTCATAAAACCATAGTAGAATAGAATCATAGAGTTGTAGAGATGGAAGGAACCTGAAGGAATCTCACCTGAAGCATCCATGACACGTGGTCACCTTCGGAGAGAGTCTGTTCCACTGCTGAACAGCTCTGTGTGCTATTTGCATCAAAGCTCCGGTCATGGAGCAGAGATCTCCAAATTTTTGTTTTATGCTAGACAGGAAAAGGTTTGATATTAATGCAAAAGGATAAATAAATACTAATCTGTGTGGATTATATAATCTTTCCTCCATCCCATTCATATGAATATCAGTTTCACTCTTTTTAAAGAATTCATTTATTGCAGGGAGGCAAATAGGTTCTTCTGGCACGTGTTGCCTTTCCCGCTCACCATCCAAGAGATCAACCAGGATCTCAGGCTCTTACCCAACATCACCCTGGGCTACAACCTCTATGAGAACCATTTCGATGCAAGGTTGACTTCGGACGCCATGCTAGAGCTGCTTGCAGGCAGTGGATGCAATATTCCCAATTATCACTGTGGAGAACAGAATCACCTGCTGGCTGTTCTTGAAAGAAGCAACACTTTCATTTCAAGAGTGATTTCAGCCTTGTCAGGCATCTACAAAATCCCACAGGTAAGTAGTGGGAGAGCATGGAGGGAAAGAGAATTTCAACTGCGTAAAATTCTGCTTTCTCTTTGGATAGGTCAAGCAGGGATATTTTTAAAAATGGGAAAATCCTGAGCTATGGATTCAACATCCCTTTTTCAAAACTGAGCCTTCACCAACTTGACACCTCCAGAAGTTTCCGACTAAAATTCCCATCAGCCTCAGCCAGCAGAGATTTAGATATCAGTCATTTCAGATAATTAAAAATCTTTTGCTGAAAGTAAAATAAATTGCTGATCTTTGCTTTGCTTGCTAGATCAGTTATGGCTTCACTGCCCAGGTTCTCGAAGATAAAACCCTCTTCCCTTTTGTCTACCGGATGATTCCCAAAGAGGAAAGTCAGTACCAGGGGATTGTTGAATTGCTCCTGTATTTTGGATGGACGTGGATTGGCCTCTTCACTCCAGACAATGACAATGGAGAAAGATTTGTGAGCGCTGTGAAACCTCTGATGCTCAGCAAAGGGATCTGCATTGCTTTATCAAAAAGAGTACCAGAAAATGATATGGATCAATTTATCAGGCCTGGGGAATCTTTTTTCCTATGGAGACAAGTTGGGGTATTTGTTTCCTATATAACCAGTGCACTGAGTATCCTAGGACTCGTGGTAATACATCATTTCTATGAGAAGGAATTCGGGGGAAAAGTCTGGATCACAACAGCTTTGCTAGAAATCAGAACTGGCATTTACCTCTCTCCAGATATGTTCCGGTACCTCCATGGTTCTCTGTCCTTTGCAATTCAGACTGGAATAAGGAGCAGCAAAGGTGACAAATGGCAGACCAATCTTGAGGATTATTTGAATCAAGCATTTCAGTGTTCATATTCAAAGCATCTGTTGTCCGTGAAAGGCAGGATAAGATGCAGAGAGGAGGAGAACCTGCAGCCATTGCCCCAAGGGGAGCATGAGAGAGTCCTGTCTCATGACAGCTATGGCACTTACATCAATGTTCAGGCTGTGGCTCAGGCCTTGCATGCTTCGCTTTCATCGAGATCCCAGAGGAGGCTGATGGTGGAGGAAGGAGAGCAATGGGGACACTCAAGGCTACAGCCGTGGCAGGTATTTCCTTCCCCCTTTTGCAAACTGCAGTCCACACAGATGCTGATCTTGACTGGGGATAGACCTGCAAAATATCATAGTTACTATTAGTACTAGTAATAGAAGCAGACCGCCCAACATTTCTCTGATGAAAATAGAGACGGCCCATTCCATAATGATAATCTTACTGTTAACACTCTGGGGCTTTTTTCAGGGGGGAACTCGCTGGAACTCAGTTTTGGCACCTTTCAGGTGCGTGCCATTGCCATTCTCAGAGGGAGGTGTTCATGGTGAGTTCCGGCGCCTTCTTTTCTACAATAATAGCACTGTTTATACATCTTCTTCAGTTGCCTCAGCACTCTAGGCAGCTCCCAAAATAAAGAAATTCATACTAAAATATTAAACCTATTAAAAAATTCCCGATATAGGATTGGACGCCTTGTGGGTTGGATAACTCCACATCTGCCAACATTTCTCCAATGAAAATAGGGACATTCTAAGCAAAGTTGGGAAATTCCAGGATCAAATGAATATATTCTCTCTAATTCAGGGACGTCCCTGGAAAATTGGAGCACTTGCAGGGTCTGTAGTAATAAAAATGGCTGAATAGGAATTCCACTCTACATGAGATACACGCAGCCCCAAACCATAAGAGGCTGAAGTGAGTAGGACTGAGATATCCATCTTGGCTTCCCGGTTTCTTAATGCTGGTGTTTTCCCCTGTAATTTCAGCTTCACCCTTTCTTAAGAGAAATCCAGTGTCTGAATACTTCCAGAGGCAGGCTGTGCTTGGATGAAAACTGGGAGCTGCCAGCAGACTTTGATATTGTGAACTGGGTGATGTTTCCCAATATTTCTCATGACCTTGTGAAAATTGGGAATATAAGGAGAGAGACGTCTGCTGGCATAAAGTTCACCATTAACCCAGAAGCCATTGAGTGGCCCAGGAAATTCAATAAGGTAGGGTAAAATACAAAGGGAGAAGGCTAGGAGATGATTACTACTATGTTTTTCCTTAAACAACCGCTGAAAAATGACCATATCAGGATATCAGGTTGACCAATGGTGTCTTGACCGTCAATCACAGCTGCAACCACCACTCTTTCTTTTCACAGCAGCTGAGATAGGAGGTGAATTTGGGGTGCTCAAAGAAAGGATAGAGCACAGAGTTCCTCAGAGAAGACACCAGAATCTTCGACAGAAAGGACTACGTAGATAAGAAGAAAAGGGAAAGCCCCTAGTAAAAGTGAACTATTGGGCTTTCATACATGCAGAAGGATGGAAAGTAATTTATTTTAGAAATGATAATTACTGATTTATTGTGGATATTTTAAATTTATGGAGTAAGCTCACTTGTAGATGTTGCAAATGTTAAACTAGTGTATGTGCAGAAATTGAGAGGTGCACGGCTGTTGGTGAAGGATGAGAAGTTAAAAAAAAAAACCCTATTCTAATACAAGGTTAATGTTAAGGAATGGCATATGAACTAGAAATAGCTAGGACATTCATCAGCAATAGGAGGAAACCTTGCATGCCTCAAAAACAGAGTGAGGGAAACCAATATTTGGAAAACTCATATTAAATTTGTCTTAATTAGTGATTGAGAGATTATCCGAATCCTGAACTTTGGGGAAATCACATTTCAGACTCCATTGCCATTTTCTTTGAAGATTGATTAAGCAGGGAAGCAGGTAAACGGAGAAGAGGAAACAGAGTTCTGTGATGCAAACCTCAGTTGTCCCGAACGAATTATGAAGAACATGATATTCTGGTCACCCCAATGGTCAGTGGGGGGCTGAAAGGACCCTGATGATGGGGTCAAAGGCTGCAGTCCAGAGATCCATTTGAACTCACTCTATGAGTGAATTACATACACACAAATACTCCTAACTGTTCCTCTTTCTTGCACCTTCTTGTCTTTCTGGTTAGGCCGTGCCTCGTTCCAGGTGTACAGAAAGATGTCGACCTGGATATGCCAAGGTGGTTCTAGAAGGAAAGCCCATTTGCTGCTATGCTTGTGCTCGGTGTGCGGAAGGGACCTTCTCCGCCCAGGAAGGTGGGTGACGCCAAGGGGGAAGGTATTTCTGGAGAGAGTAAACACAGGGCAGTAATCCAGTCTCAAACACTTTTTGTGAGATATCTGCAGACATTGGGTAATGTGGCTCCTTCCTCAACTTCTTTACAATCACCTTC
This sequence comes from Podarcis vaucheri, assembly GCF_965113315.1. Taxonomy (NCBI): domain Eukaryota; kingdom Metazoa; phylum Chordata; class Lepidosauria; order Squamata; family Lacertidae; genus Podarcis; species Podarcis vaucheri. The sequence goes on along the minus strand of NC_138756.1, from coordinate 6,197,455 downwards.
ATTACATCCTGGAAGAGAGTTGAAAGGAATGACCATAAGGAAGAAATCTCTAGGATTTCTTCAAAATGTAATCGAGTTCAGATCATTAGGGATGTAAGTGATGTTGAAGCCACTCTTTTTCTCTTTCCCAGATGCAGAACATTGCACCAAATGCTCAGAAGATCACCATTCAAACAAGGACAGAGATCAATGTGTCCCCAAGATTACCACCTTCCTGGCTTATGGAGAACATTTAGGAATGTTTTTAGCTTCCGTTGCCCTCTTCTTGTCCTTAACAGCAGGCATTGTGTTGAGAATCTTCATTAAATACAAGGAAACTCCCATAGTCAAAGCCAACAACCGGGACCTCTCCTACATCCTCCTCGTCTCCCTCCTGCTTTCCTTTTTGTCCTCCTTCCTCTTCATCGGGCGCCCAAGGAAAGAGACCTGCCTTCTCCGACAAACGGCCTTCAGCATCATCTTCTCAGGTGCTGTTTCTTCTGTCTTGGCAAAGACCATCACGGTGGTGCTGGCCTTCCTGGCCACAAAGCCTGGGAACAGGGTGAGGAAATGGCTGGGCAAGAGTCTGGCCAACTCCATTGTCATCTCCTGTTCTGGGGGGCAAGTTCTCATCTGCACCATCTGGCTGCGCTCTTCTCCCCCATTCCCAGAGTCCGACATGCGCTCCCAGGTGGAAGAGATCATCCTGCAATGCAACGAAGGGTCTGTGGCCATGTTCTACGTTGCCCTCGGCTACCTGGGCTTCTTGGCTGCCACCTGCTTCACGGTGGCTTTCCTAGCCAGGAAGTTGCCCGGCTCCTTCAACGAAGCCAAGCTGATCACCTTCAGCATGCTGGTCTTCTGCAGTGTTTGGGTGTCTTTTGTGCCCACCTACCTGAGCACCAAGGGCAAGTACATGGTGGCCGTGCAGATCTTCTCTATGTTGGCCTCCAGTGCTGGGCTTCTGGGCTGCATCTTCCTTCCCAAGTGCTACATTATTGTGCTGAGGCCTGATCTGAACACAAAGGAGCACCTGACAACCAGAAATTAAGGGGACATCTGATTCTTAAAACATTCCATGTTCCTGATGTCCAGAAGTGCATAAAGGAAACACACTTGCTCATCCATGTTGCTCATGCTTCGTCTGTGAAAGAGATTATGTTCATTCTTAGCCCCGGTTTTATGTAGTCCTGTTCACATGAACCGTAAGATGGGAGGAACGTCCTTGGTTCCTTACTTTGCCAAGGATTACAATGAATCCTGGTGTACTGCCCTTAGTTTGTAAACTATTATCTTTTAATAATTTTAAAAAGATTTAAAAGGTTTTTGAGTCTGTTTGCTTTGTCATGACTACCTATGAACCATATCAATTCTAATATTCCGCAATACTGTTTGGTTATGCCAGTTCTATGTATTCACTTTTCTATGCTCCATTTCTCACATTTATGCGCTATCATTCATAAGCTCACTTCACATCATTTCATTCTCCTAAGCTTTGTAAATCAATAAACTGAGAAATTCATTTAAGACATCTTCCATAGTCTGTTGGTTTAATTTCTGTATTGTGTAAGCTCTGCTCCCTGTTCCAACGAGTAGCAACTGATCTTAGACAAGCCTTGACTGGGATCCAATGAACTTTATTGCACTGGCCAGGGTTAGGGGCGGGCGAGGCAGCTGGGAAGAGATGGGAGAGGGAACTCCGGCGCTCACGAGAGTGGCAGACCGCCTACGCCAATCTGGGCGAGTCATTGTGAAAGGAGGTGGGGCGAGTAGAGCTGGGGAAGGCAATGGGTCGCGAGAGGCAGCGGTGGAAAGCGGGGAGAGGTGGGGCGGGGTTTAGTGGAGAGTGGTCACGCCCACTAGGCAGGGCAGAGCTGGGAGGAGCCTCTGGCTTGACTTATTTCATTATTATTACTAATATTAATTATAATGAAATATTAATTTGGGGGAATGTATATTCTATTCTATTCTAGTCAAAACGATAAACAACTACCTGACATTCAGAAGGCATCTTAAGGCAGCCCTGTTCAGGGAAGTTTTTAATGTATGATATTTTAGTGTTTTTTGGTTTTTATGGAAGCTGCCCAGAGTGGCTGGGGAAACCCATGGGCGGGGTACAAATAATAAATTATTATTATTATTATTATTATTATTATTATTATTATTATTATTCTATTCTGTTGGGACACGGGTGGTGCTGTGGGTTAAACCACAGAGCGTAGGGCTTTCCGATCAGAAGGTTGGCGGTTCGAATCCCCGCAATGACGGGGTGAGCTCCCGTTGCTCGGTCCCTGCTCCTGCCAACCTAGCAGTTCGAAAGCACCTCAAAGTGCAAGTAGATAAATAGGTGGGAAGGTAAACGGTGTTTCTGTGCGCTGCTCTGGTTCGCCAGAAGCGGCTCAGTCATGCTCCCCACATGACTCGGAAGCTGTACGCCGGCTCCCTTGGCCAATAAAGCGAGATGAGCGCTGCAATCCCAGAGTCGGTCACGACTGGACCAAATGGTCAGGGGTCCCTTTACCTTTACGTATTATATTATATTATATTATATTATATTATATTATATTATATTATATTATATTATATTATATATTATTACATTACATATTACTGTATTTTCCCATGTAGAACATGCCCCCGTGTATAAGACTCCCCCTATTTGGGGGGACTCAAAATGAAGAAAAGGGGGGATCCCATTTTACTCGTCTTATACACGGAAAAGTACGATATATTATGTTATGTGTTACGGTATTGTCAGAGCTGCCCGAGGTCCCAGCTCACAAAGGACCAACGCCGGTTCGTTGTTATATACAAAAGTCTTTATTGAAGTTCAGTTTTACTTTCACAGCCGCAGCGCGCAGCTCTACGTCTGAAACTCTAGACCACTGAAGCTCCGTCTGAATCTCCTCCCCCCAGACACCAGTTTAAGACTCTGGCCTTGCTCCACCTCTTCCTTTGCTCTTTCCTCCTCTGGGTCCGCCTGTCCGCTGTGGTCTCGCCCTTCCTAGACTCTTCTGACGCTGAGTCCCCTGAGTCTTCCCCCTGCCTCCGGCGGGCTTTAGGACCTGGTTCCCCATCCGGGTTTTCTGCTGTCTCACACGCCTGTACATTCGAACTTAGCGTGCGTGCCCAGCCGGCAACCTTCCTCCTGACCGTTACACTGCTCCTGTCACTGCTTCCCCCTTCGGGGAGGCTAGCTGGACCTGACCTCCCCTCCGTTCCCCCACTCTCCGATAGAGGCGTGGTCAGCCCTGACTCATCTTCTTTCCCTGCTGGAGGAGACGCTGGCCCTGACACATGGGACTCTTCCCCCCCCCCCACTACGCTCTGGTGGGGAAGCTGGTCCTGATCTCCCGCTGCTGCTTTGGGAGTCCCCGCTGGCCCCTTGTTTCTGGTGTGTCCCCCCTGGGACCCCCCTTGCCCTGACCATCGGCGCCTCCTTCTGGGAATCTTCCGATCCGCTGGAGAAGCTCATGGAATCTCTCGGGTCACTGCCATACTCCCCTACGCTGCCCTCCGATTCTTCCCCTTCGCTCTCCATCTCCTCTCTCCCCTGTGCCTCTGCTCCTGAGCCCCTGACATTACCCATAAAGCTAATAAGTGAAACCTAACAAAAGACAATTTGGGTTTAATTTGTTTAGTTATACATTGGAAAACAAGTAAATTTCAATTTTAGGAAACAGGATCCTTGTTTGTGAGAAGAAGGGGCAGCAAAGCATGCTGGGAAGAAGGACGTGAGGGAAATGAAACCTAATTTATCAAGAAAACTAATGTGAAACCTAAGAGAATACCACTTGGGATTTATTTATTTGGTTATACACTGGAAAAAACGAATAAATTCCAAATTAATACAAAACCCCACAGCAGGGCATGCTGGGAATTGACCGTTGGCCTGAGGGAGCTGGCAGTGCATGCTGGGAACTAGACTGCAACTGCCGCCGCTCAGCAGCCTGGACCATGGCGGAGGCTGGCGGGAGTCGCAGGGCCTTTTGAGGGTGGCCCCTTCCCCTCCGAGGGCAGAGAAAGGCCCGGCCCCATGGCCCTCCTGCCTCTGCCTCCGCCAGGGACACCAGCGCCTGCAGCCCGTCCAGCTGCACTCTGCACGCCCTCAGAGGCCGGAGAGGCTGACAGGGGCAGGGCCCCCAGGTGATCCCGGGAGAGAGGGGGGCCCCTTGGGGGATCTGCACTCTGCACGCCCTCAGAGGCTGGAGAGGCTGGCAGGGCCCCCAGGTGAGCCCGGGAGAGAGGGGGGCCCCTTGGGGGATCTGCACTCTGCACGCCCTCAGAGGCTGGAGAGGCTGGCAGGGCCCCCAGGTGAGCCCAGGAGAGAGAGGGGCCCCTGGGGGGATTTGCACTCTGCACGCCCTCAGAGGCTTCGTAGTCTAAGCTCAGGGGGCTCTCTGAGCCGGCATCTCTCTGGGGGATGAGGGGTTTCTTCCCATGGGTCAACATCCTTCTTAAATTGTGGTGCCCAGAACTGGACACAGTATTCCAGGTGGGGACTGACCAAGGCAGAACAGAGCTCAGTCTTGTAAGCCACTGGGATTAGCAGCAATAAAAGTAACAATAATCACTTCGTTAACAAATATTTATGCTGCTTAACTATGTGTGCATTTCAATCCCTTATTCATTGTTGTGAGTAGTAATTTTAAGTGCATTCTTAATATTACAATCAAGGTGCGATGCTTTTAAAATGCACATTTTCTTTAATTATGAACACAGAAATAAATGTCGCTCCCAATTCATCGGATGATGACCTGTGCCACAAAGAGGGAACCAGGCAGAGGGCCTTCTTGGTGGTGGCGCCCGCCCTGTGGAACGCCCTCCCAGCAGATGTCAAGGAAGTGAACAACTACCTGACTTTTAGAAGACATCTGAAGGTAGCCCTGTTCAGGGAAGTTTGTAATGTTTGATGTATTTATCGTGTTTTTCATATTCTATTGGGAGCCACCCTGAGTGGCTGGGGAAACCAAGCCAGATGGTGGGGTAGAAATAAATTGTTGTTGTTGTTACACTAGATTTAATGAACACTCATATCAGAGTGCCCTGGAAATTGATGGCCAGAGTCTTTTATATACTAACCTTTTATGCTCTTCCACATCCGTTTAATGCTCCGAAACCCCTCTTTTAGCTTCTTTTAGACTTTTATGTATACTTTGTGTTTTAATATTTTTTAGCTTTACGTTTTACAGACTGGAAACGACTCTACCCCACCCTACTGAATGCTGGTCTACTACCGTAATAAAGATTTGATTGATTGAAATGAAAAATCCTGTAGTAATGCTGTGATTGGACACCGAAATAATATAATACAGGGTGATTCATAATGAAATATACAGTTTCCAGATCCTGTAAGGCAGGCGCTGACACGGAAAACAGCTGCGAACCGTGAGGTAGATGTACTCATAAAGTGATGGAGGTGATGGTGCGCGTGTCACGTGACTAGTCAGGCGAAATGGCTGCGTCTGCAGTGGAGAAGGCGTTTTGTGTTCTTGAATTGAGCAAAATGGAGTTTGTTGTGCAACGGCATTTGCAATTGCGATGTGTGTTGTGTGACAAACGGTGCATACATAGAACACCTGTGACTGTTTCTAAAATACTTTAAACATTCCCCTACAATTCTGTCACAGGTAACATGAGATATATTCTCATTAATAGTGTGTTGAAACTGTATACTTCATTATGAATCACCTTGTATAATAACATAACAACATAACATATCATAACATAACATACCTGTCAGGGGCTCAGGAACAGACGCACAGGGGAGAGAGGAAATGGAGAGTGAAGGGGAAGGATCTGAGGGCAGCGTAGGGGAGTATGACAGTGACCCGAGAGATTCCATGAGCTTCTCCAGCGAATCAGAAGATTCCCAGAAGGAGGCGCCGATGGTCAGGGCAAGGGGGGTCCCAGGGGGGACGCACCAGAAACAAGGGGCCAGCGGGGACTCCCAAAGCAGCAGCGGGAGATCAGGACCGGCTTCCCCACCAGAGCGTAGTGGGGGGGAAGAGTCCCATGTGTCGGGGCCAGCGTCTCCTCCAGCAGGGAGAGGAGAGGAGTCAGGGCTGACCACGCCTCTATCGGAGAGTGGGGGAACGGAGGGGAGGTCAGGTCCAGCTAGCCCCCCCGAAGGGGGAAGCAGTGACAGGAGCAGTGTAACGGTCAGGAGGAAGGTTGCCGGCTGGGCGCGCGCGCTAAGTTCGAATGTACAGGCGTGTGGGACAGCAGAAAACCCGGATGGGGAACCAGGTCCTAAAGCCCGCCGGAGGCAGGGGGAAGACTCAGGGGACTCAGCGTCAGAAGAGTCTAGGAAGGGCGAGACCACAGCGGACAGGCGGACCCAGAGGAGGAAAGAGCAAAGGAAGAGGTGGAGCAAGGCTAGAGTCTTAAACTGGTGTCTGGGGGGAGGAGATTCAGACGGAGCTTCGGCGGTCTAGAGTTTCAGACGTAGAGATGCGCGCTGCGGCTGTGAAAGCGAAACTGAACTTCAATAAAGACTTTTGTATATAACAACGGACTGGCGTTGGTCCTTTGTGAGCTGGGACCTAGGGCAGCTCTGACAGCGGGAAACAATTTACTTCCCGGTTCTGGCGGAGGCTCATGAGCTTGCTACAGGTCGAGGTGAGCTTCTCGATGGCGAGGCACCCAGAAACCAACGGTCAAGCCGAAAGAGCGAACAACAACAATCTGATTAGGATAAGGGAGGGGGACGAATGGAAAACGACCATGTTCACCCCCCTGGGGGCTTTTGAGTACTTAGTCATGCCATTTGGATTACAATCGGGGTCCGCCTGCTTTCAAGCCTTCATGCACCATGTGTTGGGGCCCCTGCTGTACAAGAATTGCGTAGCCTTCTTGGATGACGTCTTAATCTATTCGGACAATGAAAGAGACGTCAGGGAGGTGCTACAGAGATTGAAAAAGCATCAGTTGTGGGTCAAGCTGGAAAAATGCCAGTTCCACGCCAGGGAGGTTGAGTTCCTGGGGTACAGGTGGTCAGACAAAGGACTAGCCATGGATCCGGGCAAAGTGAAGGCAGTGCTGGAATGGAAAGCCCCCCAAAACAGAAAGGATGTGCAGAGGTTCCTAGGCTTCAGCAACTTCTACAGGAAGTTCATAAAGAACTTCGCTCACTTGACAGCGCCCATAACGGATTGTCTTAGTAGCAAAAAGAAGTTCGCGTGGACAGAGAATGCACAACAATCCTTTGAAAAACTGAAGAAGGCGTTTGCCTCGGAAGAGCAGCTCCTGCACGTGGATCCGGAGAAGCCCATGAGACTGGAGACAGATGCGTCCGACCGCACGATTGGAGCGGTCCTTTTGCAGCCCGGGGCCAAGCAGAACTGGAGGCCGTGTGCCTTTTTCTACAGGAAGCTGAGCAAGTCGGAGCAAAACTACACGGTGTATGACCGAGAACTGCTTGCGATCTATGCGGTATTTCGGCAATGGAGAAGAGTTTGGATTTGATACCCCGCCTTTCACTCCCCTTCAGGAGTCTCAAAGCGGCTAACATTCTCCTTTCCCTTCCTCCCCCACAACAAACACTCTGTGAGGTGAGTGGGGCTGAGAGACTTCAGAGAAGTGTGACTGGCCCAAGGTCACCCAGCAGCTGCATGTGGAGGAGTGGAGACGCGAACCCGGTTCCCCAGATTATGTGACTACCGCTCTTAACCACTACACCATACTGGCTCCAATGGAGACATCTATTGATAGGGGCGCGGCACAAGATCCAGGTCTGAACTGACCACAAGAACTTGGAATACTGACGGACCCCGCGAGTGCTCAACCAGAGACAGATCAGATGGTCCCAGGAGTTCGCCATGTTTTTCTTCGAGATCCGATACGTGCCGGGAGAGGAAAACGTAAGGGCAGATGCTCTCTCCCGGAAACTGGAGTACATGGAAGGAGAGGGTCTACCAGAGACCAGGCACGTAAAGAAGCTGGTAAAATGTGGTCTTGACTATGCTACCACTCAGTGGATTTGTAACTGGCTGACTGACCGAACCCAAAGGGTGCTCATCAATGGTTCCTCTTCATCCTGGAGAAGAGTGACTAGTGGGGTGCCACAGGGTTCTGTCTTGGGCCCGGTCTTATTCAACATCTTTATCAACGACTTGGATGATGGACTCAAGGGCATCCTGATCAAATTTGCAGATGACACCAAACTGGGAGGGGTGGCTAACACCCCAGAGGACAGGATCACACTTCAAAACGACCTTGACAGATTAGAGAACTGGGCCAAAACAAACAAGATGAATTTTAACAGGGAGAAATGTAAAGTATTGCACTTGGGCAAAAAAAATGAGAGGCACAAATACAAGATGGGGGACACCTGGCTTGAGAGCAGTACATGTGAAAAGGATCTAGGAGTCTTGGTTGACCACAAACTTGACATGAGCCAACAGTGTGACGCGGCAGCTAAAAAAGCCAATGCAATTCTGGGCTGCATCAATAGGAGTATAGCATCTAGATCAAGGGAAGTAATAGTGCCACTGTATTCTGCTCTGGTCAGACCACACCTGGAGTACTGTGTCCAGTTCTGGGCACCACAATTCAAGAAGGACACTGACAAACTGGAACGTGTCCAGAGGAGGGCAACCAAAATGGTCAAAGGCCTGGAAACGATGCCTTATGAGGAACGGCTAAGGGAGCTGGGCATGTTTAGCCTGGAGAAGAGGAGGTTAAGGGGTGATATGATAGCCATGTTCAAATATATAAAAGGATGTCACATAGAGGAGGGAGAAAGGTTGTTTTCTGCTGCTCCGGAGAAGCGGACACGGAGCAATGGATCCAAACTACAAGAAAGAAGATTCCACCTAAACATTAGGAAGAACTTCCTGACAGTAAGAGCTGTTCGACAGTGGAATTTGCTGCCAAGGAGTGTGGTGGAGTCTCCTACTTTGGAGGCCTTTAAGCAGAGGCTTGACAACCATATGTCAGGAGTGCTCTGATGGTGTTTCCTGCTTGGCAGGGGGTTGGACTCGATGGCCCTTGTGGTCTCTTCCAACTCTATGATTCTATGATTCTATGATTCTACGTGTTCCCTGAGGACCGGTGTGTGTGTGGGGGAGTGTTGGTTGGGAAACGAGAACTGGCAGGTCTCACCAGAGACGATGAGTTTGCTCAGACAAAAATCAGGGAACTCAGGGACGGAAAGGAAGTCAATGGAGGGTTTGAGGAAAAGGAAGGGCTACTGTACTATAAGGGGGCGCTGTATGCACCAGGGGAGACTTTGAGGGGGAAGGTACTTCCTTTGAGGGGGAAGGTACCATGACAACCCAACAGCTGGGCACTTTGGACAGCACAAGACCATGCTACAGTTCTGGTGGCCAAAGGTGAGGGAAGACGTACGAGAATATGTACGAGGGTGCGACCGATGCCAGAGGGCAAAGGGGGAAAGGGCTGCCCCCGCGGGGCTACTGGAACCCTTACCTACACCGGAAAGGCCCTGGGAGGTGGTGTCCAGTGATTTTATGACAGATCTGCCCAAGTCAAGGGGAAAGACAGCGGTCATGGTAGTGGTCGATCTACTGACTAAAATGTGCCATTTCATAGCTTGCTCGGATGCAGCAACGGCAGAGGAGATAGCCAGGCTGTTTGTGGATCACATTTTTAGACTACATGGGGCTCCATTGAGGGTAATCTCGGATCGCGGGAAACAATTTACTTCCCGGTTCTGGCGGAGACTCATGAGTTTGCTACAGGTCGAGGTGAGCTTCTCGATGGCGTGGCACCCAGAAACCAACGGTCAAGCCGAAAGAGCGAACGGTATACTCCAGCAGTACCTACGCTGCTATGTCAGCGAGAGACAGACCGATTGGGTAGAGAAATTAGCTTTGGCTGAATTTGCGTACAATAACACTAAACACGTGTCCACGGGAATGAGCCCTTTCATGGCCAATTACAGGTGTCACCCCAGGGCCTTCCCGGGGCGGGGGGAGGAAGGATGGAGTGTACCTGCGGCTGAGCAATTGGTGGAGGAAATGGAGGCCTTACACCAGCAACTCAGGCTGAACTTGGAGCGGGCCAAGGAAGTTTACAAGAGGCAGGTGGACAGGCACCGTCGGGAGGGGGAGGCCATACGGGTGGGAGACCAGTGTGGTTGTCATCCCAAGGGTTGCCCCTAAAGGGAGGGTGCAAGAAGTTGCAGCCTAGGCGGCTGGGGCCTTTTGAGGTAATACAGCAGGTTAACCCAGTGGCATTTAAACTCAAGTTGCCTGACAGCATGAAGATACACCCGGTGTTCCATAGGTCCCTACTTTCACCTTACAGGGAGGGGCGGGAATCCCGGGACGGGAGGGAGGGGTTACCACCCACCCGCGGGTAGAGGAGAGGGAACACTGTAACGAAGCCACGGAAATACTCGATTCAAGGTGGCGAGGTCGCCAGGTAGAGTACTTGGTAGCCTGGGAGGGGGAACCTAGGTCTGAAAACACTTGGGTCCCTGCTGAATCAATCACTGACGGGTATCTGGTGGAAGAATTCCACGGTTTGTTCCCGGATAAGCCCAAACCATTAGCTGGATTCTGGGAGGAAGAATTTCGACCCAGAGACGATGAAGGGGACTTTGTGGGTTTTCCTGCCTCTGAAGAGGAGGGAGGGGAGGTGTCCAAGGGAGAAGGATCAGACTGGGAGGTTCAACCAGTGGGAAGAAGTCCGAGAGGATGGGAGGCTGGTTTTGAATCCTCAGAAGATGATGACAGGGGATTCCCTGCATCGTCGACCGAGGAGAGAGAGGAGGTTGTACCGGAAAATCACGCCAGGGGTGGGGGTGGGGGTTCTGAGGAGGAGGTGGATGTGAGGGAACTGCCATCAGTGCCGGAGGGAGAGAGCAAAATCCAGAGGGATTCCAGAGAGCGTCCCGGGATTGGGAGAGGCAGCCCATCTTCTGGGGAAGAGAATCAGCGTAGCACCAGTGGAGAAGGGGGGCAGATGGGGGAAGCAGCGAGGCGGTCCCATGACTCCTTGCCGGGGACCAGCGGGGAGAGTAGGGGTCCTCCGCTGCCTACGCCCTCCTTGCGCAGAAGGCTTTCGCGCAGAGAGAGTAGGAGGAGACTAGGCGTCAAAGAGCTTCTTTGCTGGAAGAAGTTTAAGAAACGCCCACTGACGGATTCTGCCAGCGATTGAGACAGCCACGGGAGAGTGGCTGTCCGGACAGAAAAGGTTCACTTAGGCGACCCAGCCAGGTGTTTGCACCGGCTTACGCAAGAGTAACCCCTAGAACCATTACACCTAAGGAGTCTCAAAGTGGCTAACAATCTCCTTTTCCTTCCTTCCCCACCACAAACACTCTGTGAGGGGAGTGAGGCTGAGAGACGAGAGAAGTGTGACTAGCCCAAGGTCACCAGCAGCTGCAGGCGGACAAGCAGGGAAGCGAACCCGGTTCCCCAGATTACGAGTCCACCGCTCTTAACCACTACACCACACTGGCTCTCTAAAGCATCTCTAACAGATAGCCATCCAAACTCTGCTTCAAAACCTCCAAGGAAGGAGAGTCCATGGTCGGATCCAGCTCCTTCTTTGGTCCTTGGGAGCAAAGTTCAGGCCAAACTTCCATTTCCCAAAAACACCTTTTGACTTTTCTCCATCATGTTTTTCTCCATCTCTGCACCTGCTGCCTGAGCCATTCAAGACTTCGGAAAGTTAGTGTGATGAAACTTATTCCACTTGGAATAATCAAAATTATAGTCATCTCCTCTTCTAAATGCTCAGGAGATATTTCTGGAGGTTACATCAGCCTCAGAAAGTAGCATGACCATATTAATTGCACTGTGTCTGGTAAAGAAAAAGTTAGTGCCGAGAATATTTCCTGTGTTGGAGACAGACTGAGTCAAGATGCAGAGCTGGCGAAAGAGGGGTGTGCCTGCCTTGTGCTTCCTAGCTCCGAAGATATAGATGAAAACCACCCAGATTGGGAAAGCCCAGGCAGTCTGGCCTTGCAAGAGTCTTTGGGTTCTTCTGCTTCGCCTCCTTGGCAGGTAAGAGGAGAAGGAGGAGGCAGAGCCAGAATGAGATCCCTGCTCCTTCTGTTGCTGCTTCTGCTGCTTATGATGCCCTTTGGAGTCTACGGGAACCACAAGGCGAAATGCCCCTTGAATCTGGTCAGGGATCAAACGGATGCTCTCAATTACTACCGGCCTGGACACTTTCTCATCAGTGGGATCATATCTCCAAAAGCCTTTTATAAGGAAACTCCATACGTCTTTTCTCAGACACCCTTCGCCAAGAGTGAGAGGTATATAAAATCATATGTGGATGGGTTTCATGGTCCTCCAGTCCTTGTAATGGTTCCTACTTATCAAGGAAAGAGCCCCTGTCTCAGGGCTAGGGAGCCAAGGCTGTCCTCATGTTGCAGGTCTACCCTGCCCTGACCATTGGTCTTGCTGGCTGGGCTGATGGGAGCTGAGGGGTCCACTAAAAGATTCCACCCAAACCTCTCCCGATTCCTTGTTCCCTGGGTCTTCCTTAGTGAAACACTCTCCTTCCTTTGATTCTGTGTTGCTTTTAGTAGAATGCAAGGATGCCAATGAATCTGGTCAGGAGTCAAAAGGATGCACTGAATTTTCCCACCTGCAGGATGCCATGAAACTCAGGCAATTCCCAAGGCTCAAGGGTTTTATTCAATATTATTCCATTTGGACAATTCAGAAACTGTCGTTAGGGAATGCTACAGTTTTACAAATGGAATTTAAGATCCTCTGGGTGACGTTTGGTGGCTGAAGAGCAGAAAAGATGTACTTTAATTGAAATGATGAATAAAATAATATGAATCAGGAGACTTCTTTGTTCGTGGAGTCAGGTCTCTAAAATGTGAAAAGGAATTATTCCTTTTTTCACATACACAACTGGCCTCATTTCTAAGTAGTGAGATGTTTGATATTTCTTCACTTGGAATCCATAGGTTCCTGTTTCCTATTTTATATTTATTCTATTTGGATCATTTGTGAACAACCTTAGCCCAGTTCTATTGACACAATACCACAGGAGACCTACAGCTCACCATGGGCTACATTAAAGGTTTCCTCCTCCAATCTCAGCATTTTTTCCTTTCTGTCACTGTCATTTTAAAAATAATTAGAAGCGGTTTTAGAAACTCCTGAAAATGGGTGGATTTTTATGGGTGAAAGCAGGAACGATATGCTTCAAATAAAATGATTATATAAAAGAATACAGACCAGTGTGTGTCCTCATTGGTGGAGTCACTGATCCAAACATGGGCAAAATTATAGATTTTACCACACACTCAAACCTGAAAGCCACCAGGCCTCATTTGTAACTAAAAGGGGACTGAGGTATTTGGTGCTTCTTCTCGTTCAGTCAAATGGTCTCTTATCTACCTATAGTCTAGCCCCTTGGAAGGCGCCAAAGACCATTGCAGCAAAAGCAGCCCTTGCAGCAACTTCCCAGTATATCACACATTTTGAGGGGCGCCTTCATTTCTTACTCATAAAACCATAGTAGAATAGAATCATAGAGATGTAGAGATGGAAGGAACCCAGAGGAATCTCACCTGAAGCATCCATGACACATGGTCACCTTCGGAGGGAGTATCTTCCACTGCTGAACAGCTCTGTGTGCTGTTTGCATCAAAGCTCCTGTCATGGAGCAGAGATTTCCAAATTTTTGTTTTATGCTAGACAGGAAAAGGTTTGATATTAATGCAAAATGATAAATAAATACTAATCTGTGTGGATTATATAATGTTTCCTCCATCCCATTCATATGAATATCAGTTTCACTCTTTTTAAAGAATTCATTTATTGCAGGGAGGCAAATAGGTTCTTCTGGCACGTGTTGCCTTTCCCGCTCACCATCCAAGAGATCAACCAGGATCTCAGGCTCTTACCCAACATCACCCTGGGCTACAACCTCTATGAGAACCATTTCGATGCAAGGTTGACTTCGGACGCCATGCTAGAGCTGCTTGCAGGCAGTGGATGCAATATTCCCAATTATCACTGTGGAGTTCAGAATCACCTGCTGGCTGTTCTTGAAAGAAGCAACACTTTGATCTCAAGAGTGATTTCAGCCTTGTCAGGCATCTACAAAATCCCACAGGTAAGTAGTGGGAGAGCATGGAGGGACAGAGAAGTTCAACTCCGTAAAATACTACTAAGCAGGGATATTTTTTAAAATGGGAAAATCCTGAGCTATGGATTCAACATCCCTTTTTCAAAACTGAGCCTTCACCAACTTGACACCTCCAGATGTTTCCGACTAAAATTCCCATCAGCCTCAGCCAGAAGAGATTTAGATATCAGTCATTTCAGATAATTAAAAATCTTATGCTGAAAGTAAAATAAATTGCTGATCTTTGCTTTGCTTGCTAGATCAGTTATGGCTTCACTGCCCAGGTTCTCGAAGATAAAAACCTCTTCCCTTTTGTCTACCGGATGACTCCCAAAGAGGAAAGTCAGTACCAAGGGATTGTTGAATTGCTCCTGTATTTTGGATGGACGTGGATTGGCCTCTTCACTCCAGACAATGACAATGGAGAAAGATTTGTGAGCGCTGTGAAACCTCTGATGCTCAGCAAAGGGATCTGCATTTCTTTATCAAAAAGAGTACCAGAAAATGATATGGATCAATTTATCAGGCCTGGGGAATCTTTTTTCCTATGGAGACAAGTTGGGGTATTTGTTTCCTATATAACCAGTGCACTGAGTATCATAGGACTCGTGGTAATACATCATTTCTATGAGAAGGAATTCGGGGGAAAAGTCTGGATCACAACAGCTTTGCTAGAAATCAGAACTGGCATTTACCTCTCTCCAGATATGTTCCGGTACCTCCATGGTTCTCTGTCCTTTGAAATTCAGACTGGAATAAGGAGCAGCAAAAGTGACAAATATAAATTTCAGACCAATATTGAGGATTATTTCAATCAAGCATTTCAGTGTTCATATTCAAAGCATCTGTTGTCCGTGAAAGGCAGGGTAAGATGCAGAGAGGAGGAGAACCTGCAGCCATTGCCCCAAGAGGAGCGTGGCAGAGCTCTGTTTCTAGACAGCTATAGCACTTACATCAATGTTCAGGCTGTGGCTCAGGCCTTGCATGCTTCGCTTTCAACTAGATCCCAGAGGAGGCTGATGGTGGAGGAAGGAGAGCAATGGGGACACGCAAGGCTACAGCCATGGCAGGTATTTCCCTCCCCTTTTTGCAAACTGCAGTCCACACAGATGCTGATCTTGACTGGGGATAGACCTGTAAAATATCATAGTTACTATTAGTATTAGTAATAGTAGCAGACCGCCCAACATTTCTCTGATGAAAATAGGGACATCCCATTCCATAATGAAAATTTTACTGTTGACACCCCGGGGCTTTTTTCAGGGGAGAATTCGCTGGAACTCAGTTTTGGCACCTTTCAGGTGGGTGCCATTGCCATTCTAAGAGGGAAGTGCTCATGTTGAGTTCTGGCGCCTTCTTTTCTAGAATAATAGCACTGTTTATACATCTTCTTCAGTTGCCTCAGCACTCTGGGCAGCTCCCAAAATAAAGAAATTCATACTAAAATATTAAACATAATAAAAATTCCCGATATAGGATTGGACGCCTTGTGGGTTGGATAACTCCACATCTGCCAACATTTCTCCAATGAAAATAGGGACATTCTAAGCAAAGTTGGGAAATTCCAGGATCAAATGAAAAACTGTCTCTAATTCAGGGACATCCCTGGAAAATTGGAGCACTTGCAGGGTCTGTAGTAATAAAAATGGCTGAATAGGAATTCCACTCTACATGAGACACACGCAGCCCCAAACCATAAGAGGTTGAAGTGAGTAGGACTGAGATATCCATCTTGGCTTCCCGTTTTCTTAATGCTGGTGTTTTCCCCTGCCATTCCAGCTTCACCCTTTCTTAAGAGAAATCCGGTGTCTGAATACTTCCAGAGGCAGACTGTGCTTGGATGAGAACTGGGAGCTACCAGTGGACTTTGATATTGTGAACTGGGTGATGTTTCCCAATATTTCTCATGACCTTGTGAAAATTGGGAATATAAGGAGAGAGACGTCTGCTGGCATAAAGTTCACCATTAACCCAGAAGCCATTGAGTGGCCCAAGAAATTCAATAAGGTAGGGTAAATCACAAAGGGAGAAGGCTAGGAGATGATTACTACTATGTTTTTCCTTAAACAACCGCTGAAAAATGACCATATCAGGATATCAGGTTGACCAATGGTGTCTTGACCGTCAATCACAGCTGCAACCACCACTCTTTCTTTTCATAGCAGCTGAGATAGGAGGTGAATTTGGGGTGCTCAAAGAAAGGATAGAGCACAGAGGTCCTCAGAGAAGACACCAGAATCTTCGACAGAAAGGACTACGTAGATAAGAAGAAAAGGGAAAGCCCCTAGTAAAAGTGAACTATTGGGTTTTCATACATGCAGAAGGATGGAAAGTAATTTATTTTAGAAATGATAATTACTGATTTATTGTGGATATTTTAAATTTATGGAGTAAGCTCACTTGTAGATGTTGCAAATGTTAAACTATTGTATGTGCAGAAATTGAGAGGTGCACGGCTGTTGGTGAAGGATGAGAAGTTAAAAAAAAAACCCTATTCTAATATAAGGTTAATGTTAAGGAATGGCATATGAACTAGAAATAGCTAGGACATTCATCAGCAATAAGAGGAAACCTTGCATGCCTCAAAAACAGAGTGAGGGAAACCAATATTTGGAAAAGTCATATTAAATTTGTCTTAATTAGTGATTGAGAGATTATCCGAATCCTGAACTTTGGGGAAATCACATTTCAGACTCCATTGCCATTTTCTTTGAAGATTTATTAAGCAGGGAAGCAGGTAAACGGAGAAGCGGAAACAGAGTTCTGTGGCGCAAACCTCAGTTGTCCTGAACGAATTATGAAGAACATGATATTCTGGTCACCCCAATGGTCAGTGAGGAGTTGAAAGGACCCTGATGAGGGGTCAAAGGCTGCAGTCCAGAGATCCGTTTGAACTCACTCTATGAGTGAATTACATACAAACAAATACTCCTAACTGTTCCTCTTTCTTGCACCTTCTTGTCTTTCTGGTTAGGCCGTGCCTCGTTCCAGGTGTAATGAAAAATGTCGACCTGGATATGCCAAGGTGGTTCTAGAAGGAAAGCCTGTTTGCTGCTATGCTTGTGCTCGGTGTGCAGAAGGGACCTTCTCCGCCCAGGAAGGTGGGTGACTCCAAGGGGGAAGGTATTTCTGGAGAGAGTAAACACAGGGCAGTAATCCAGTCCCAAACACTTTTTGTGAGATTTCTGCAGACATTGGGGAATGTGGCTCCTTCCTCAACGTCTTTACAATCACCTTCATTACATCCTGGAAGAGAGTTGAAAGGAATGACCATAAGGAAGAAATCTCTAGGATTTTTTCAAAATGTAATTGAGTTCAGATCATTAGGGATGTAAGTGATGTTGCAGCCACTCTTTTTCTCTTTCTCAGATGCAGAACATTGCACCAAATGCTCAGAAGATCACCATTCAAACAAGGACAGAGATCAATGTGTCCCCAAGATTATCACCTTCCTGACTTATGGAGAACATTTAGGAATGTTTTTAGCTTCCGTTGCCCTCTTCTTGTCCTTAACAGCAGGCACTGTGTTGGGAATCTTCATTAAATACAAGGAAACTCCCATAGTCAAAGCCAACAACCGGGACCTCTCCTACATCCTCCTCGTCTCCCTCCTGCTTTCCTTTTTGTCCTCCTTCCTCTTCATCGGGCGCCCAAGGAAAGAGACCTGCCTTCTCCGACAAACGGCCTTCAGCATCATCTTCTCAGCTGCTGTTTCTTCTGTCTTGGCAAAGACCATCACGGTGGTGCTGGCCTTCCTGGCCACAAAGCCCGGGAACAAGGTGAGGAGATGGCTGGGCAAGAGTCTGGCCAACTCCATTGTCATCTCCTGTTCTGGGGGGCAAGTTCTCATCTGCACCATCTGGCTGGGCTCTTCTCCCCCATTCCCAGAGCCCGACATGCGCTCCCAGGTGGAAGAGATCATTCTGCAATGCAACGAAGGGTCTGTGGCCATGTTTTACGTTGCCCTCGGCTACCTGGGCTTCTTGGCTGCCACCTGCTTCACGGTGGCTTTCTTAGCCAGGAAGCTGCCTGGCTCCTTCAACGAAGCCAAGCTGATCACCTTCAGCATGCTCGTCTTCTGCAGTGTTTGGGTGTCTTTTGTGCCCACCTACCTGAGCACCAAGGGCAAGTACATGGTGGCCGTGCAGATCTTCTCTATGTTGGCCTCCAGTGCTGGGCTTCTGGGCTGCATCTTCCTTCCCAAGTGCTACATTATTGTGCTGAGGCCTGATCTGAACACAAAGGAGCACCTGACAACAAGGAATTAAGGGGACATCTGATTCTTAAAACATTCCATGTTCCTGATGTCCAGAAGTGCATAAAGGAAACACACCTGCTCATCCATGTTCCTCCTTTTCCACCTCTGAAAGAGATTGTGTTCCTTCTTAGCCCAGGTTTTGTGTAGTCCTGTTCACATGAACCATAAGATGGGAGGAAATGTTTTGCTACCTTGCTTTGCCAATGACTACAATGAGCCCTGGTCTACTGCCCTTAGTTTGTAAACTATTATCTTTTAATAATTTTAAAAAGATTTAAAAGGTTTTTGAGTCTGTTTGCTTTGTCATGACTACCTATGAACCATATCAATTCTAATATTCCGCAATACTGTTTGGTTATGCCAGTTCTATGTATTCACTTTTCTATGCTCCATTTCCCACATTTACGCGCTATCATTCATAAGCTCCCTTCCCATCATTTCCTTCTCCTAAGCTTTGTAAATGAATAAACTGAGAAATTCATTTAAAACATCTTCCATAGTCTGTTGGTTTAATTTCTGTATTGTGTGAGCTCTGCTCCCTGTTCCAACGAGTAGCAACTGATCTTAGACAAGCCTTGACTGGGATCCAATGAACTTTATTGCACTGGCCAGGGTTAGGGGCGGGCGAGGCAGCTGGGAAGAGATGGGAGAGGGAACTCCGGCGCTCACGAGAGTGGCAGGCCGCCTACGCCAATCTTGGAGAGTCATTGTGAAAGGAGGTGGGGCGAGTAGAGCTGGGGAAGGCAATCAGTCGCGAAAGGCAGCAGTGGAAAGTGGGGAGAGGTGGGGCGGGGTTTAGTGGAGAGTGGTCACGCCCCCTAGGCAGGGCAGAGCTGGGAGGAGCCTCTGGCTTGACTTATTTCATTATTATTACTAATATTAATTATAATGAAATATTAATTTGGGGGAATGTATATTCTATTCTATTCTAGTCAAAACGATAAACAACTACCTGACATTCAGAAGGCATCTTAAGGCAGCCCTGTTCAGGGAAGTTTTTAATGTATGATATTTTAGTGTTTTTTGGTTTCTATGGAAGCTGCCCAGAGTGGCTGGGGAAACCCATGGGCGGGGTACAAATAATAAATTATTATTATTATTATTATTATTATTATTATTATTATTATTATTATTCTATTCTGTTGGGACACGGGTGGTGCTGTGGGTTAAACCACAGAGTTTAGGGCTTGCCGATCAGAAGGTTGGCGGTTCGAATCCCCGCAATGACGGGGTGAGCTCCCGTTGCTCGGTCCCTGCTCCTGCCAACCTAGCAGTTCGAAAGCACCTCAAAGTGCAAGTAGATAAATAGGTACCGCTCCGGCAGGAAGGTAAACGGTGTTTCCGTACGCTGCTCTGGTTCGCCAGAAGCGGCTCAGTCATGCTCCCCACATGAACCAGAAGCTGTACGCCGGCCCCCTCGGCCAATAAAGCGAGATGAGCGCCGCAACCCCAGAGTCGGTCACGACTGGATCTAATGGTCAGGGGTCCCTTTACCTTTACATATTATATTATATTATATTATATTATATTATATTATATTATATTATATTATATTATATTATAACATTACATTACATTACATTACATTACATTACATTACATATTACTGTATTTTCCCATGTAGAACATGCCCCCGTGTATAAGACTCCCCCTATTTGGGGGGACTCAAAATGAAGAAAAGGGGGGATCCCATTTTCTCGTCTTATACACAGAAAAGTACGATATATTATGTTATGTTATGTGTTACCATATTTTTTGCACCATAACACTCACTTTTTTCCTCCTAGAAAGTAAGGGGAAATGTCTGTGCGTGTTATGGAGCGAATGCCTGCGGGTGGCGGGGGGGATCTGCTGCAGTCATGAGCAGAGGATCCATGGTTCCCCTTCCTTCCCTCCCCCGTGGTTACAAAGCATGGATCCTCAGGATTTTTGCATTGGGCTACTCCAAACTCACTGTCAGATCACATGTCTGTGGCCACAGCATGAACCACAATAATCATATATCCACTATTTCGTTTAGAATATTTTTTTTCTTGTTTTCCTCCTCTAAAAACTACGTGCGTGTTATGGTCCGGTGCGTGTTATAGAGCGAAAAATACGGTATTGTCAGAGCTGCCCGAGGTCCCAGCTCACAAAGGACCAACGCCGGTTCGTTGTTATATACAAAAGCCTTTATTGAAGTTCAGTTTTACTTTCACAGCCGCAGCGCGCATCTCTACATCTGAAACTCTAGACTGCTGAAGCTCCGTCTGAATCTCCTCCCCCCAGACACCAGTTTAAGACTCTAGCCTGGCTCCACCTCTTCCTCTGCTCTTTCCTCCTCTGGGTCCGCCTGTCCGCTGTGGTCTCGCCCTTCCTAGACTCTTCTGACGCTGAGTCCCCTGAGTCTTCCCCCTGCCTCCGGCGGGCTTTGGGACCTGGTTCCCAATCCGGGTTTTCTGCTGTCTCACACGCCTGTACATTCGAACTTGGCGCGCGCGCCCAGCCGGCAACCTTCCTCCTGACCGTTACACTGCTCCTGTCACTGCTTCCCCCTTCGGGGGGGCTAGCTGGAACTGACCTCCCCTCCGTTCCCCCACTCTCCGATAGAGGCGTGGTCAGCCCTGACTCATCTTCTCTCCCTGCTGGAGGAGACGCATGGGACTCTTCCCCCCCCCCCACTACGCTCTGGTGGGGAAGCTGGTCCTGATCTCCCGCTGCTGCTTTGGGAGTCCCCGCTGGCCCCTTGTTTCTGGTGCGTCCCCCCTGGGACCCCCCTTGCCCTGACCATCGGCGCCTCCTTCTGGGAATCTTCTGATTCGCTGGAGAAGCTCATGGAATCTCTCGGGTCACTGCCATACTCCCCTACGCTGCCCTCAGATCCTTCCCCTTCGCTCTCCATTTCCTCTCTCCCCTGTGCGTCTGTTCCTGAGCCCCTGACAGGTATGTTATGTTATGATATGTTATGTTGTTATGTTATTATACAAGGTGATTCATAATGAAGTATACAGTTTCAACACACTATTAATGAGAATATATCTCATGTTACCTGTGACAGAATTGTAGGGGAATGTTTAAAGTATTTTAGAAACAGTCACAGGTGTTCTATGTATGCACCGTTTGTCACACAACACACATCGCAATTGCAAATGCCGTTGCACAACAAACTCCATTTTGCTCAATTCAAGAACACAAAACGCCTTCTCCACTGCAGACGCAGCCATTTCGCCTGACTAGTCACGTGACACGCGCACCATCACCTCCATCACTTTATGAGTACATCTACCTCACGGTTCGCAGCTGTTTTCCGTGTCGGCGCCGGTCTTACAGGATCTGGAAACTGTATATTTCATTATGAATCACCCTGTATTATATTATTTCGGTGTCCAATCACAGCATTACTACAGGATTTTTCATTTCAATCCATCAAATCTTTATTACGGTAGTAGACCAGCATTCAGTAGGGTGGGGTAGAGTCGTTTCCAGTCTGCAAAACGTAAAGCTAAAAAATATTAAAACACAAAGTATACATAAAAGTCTAAAAGAAGCTAAAAGAGGGGTTTCGGAGCATTAAACGGATGTGGAAGAGCATAAAAGGTTAGTATATAAAAGACTCTGGCCATCAATTTCCAGGGCACTCTGATATGAGTGTTCATTAAATCTAGTGTAACAACAACAACAATTTATTTCTACCCCACCATCTGGCTTGGTTTCCCCAGCCACTCAGGGTGGCTCCCAATAGAATATGAAAAACACGATAAATACATCAAACATTACAAACTTCCCTGAACAGGGCTACCTTCAGATGTCTTCTAAAAGTCAGGTAGTTGTTCACTTCCTTGACATCTGCTGGGAGGGCGTTCCACAGGGCGGGCGCCACCACCAAGAAGGCCCTCTGCCTGGCTCCCTCTTTGTGGCACAGGTCATCATCCGATGAATTGAGAGCTTCATTTACCGTATTTCTGTGTTTATATTTAAAGAAAATGTGCATTTTAAAAGCATCGCACCTTGATTGTAATATTAAGAATGCACTTAAAATTACTACTCACAACAATGAATAAGGGATTGAAATGCACACATAGTTAAGCAGCATAAATATTTGTTAACGAAGTGATTATTGTTACTTTTATTGCTGCTAATCCCAGTGGCTTACAAGACTGAGCTCTGTTCTGCCTTGGTCAGTCCCCACCTGGAATACTGTGTCCAGTTCTGGGCACCACAATTTAAGAAGGATGTTGACCCATGGGAAGAAACCCCTCACCCCCCAGAGAGATGCCGGCTCAGAGAGCCCCCTGAGCTTAGACTACGAAGCCTCTGAGGGCGTGCAGAGTGCAAATCCCCCAGGGGCCCCTCTCTCTCCCGGGCTCACCTGGGGGCCCTGCCAGCCTCTCCAGCCTCTGAGGGCGTGCAGAGTGCAGATCCCCCAAGGGGCCCCCCTCTCTCCCGGGCTCACCTGGGGGCCCTGCCAGCCTCTCCAGCCTCTGAGGGCGTGCAGAGTGCAGATCCCCCAAGGGGCCCCCCTCTCTCCCGGGATCACCTGGGGGCCCTGCCCCTGTCAGCCTCTCTGGCCTCTGAGGGCGTGCAGAGTGCAAATCCCCCCAGGGGCCCCTCTCTCTACCGGGCCCACCTGGGGGCCCTGCCCCTGTCAGCCTCTCCGGCCTCTGAGGGTGTGCAGAGTGCAAATCCCCCCAGGGGCCCCTCTCTCTCCTGGGCCCACCTGGGGGCCCTCCCCCTGCCAGCCTCTCCGGCCTCTGAGGGCGTGCAGAGTGCAAATCCCCCCAGGGGCCCCTCTCTCTCCTGGGCCCACCTGGGGGCCCTCCCCCTGCCAGCCTCTCCGGCCTCTGAGGGCGTGCAGAGTGCAAATCCCCCCAGGGGCCCCTCTCTCTCCTGGGCCCACCTGGGGGCCCTCCCCCTGCCAGCCTCTCCGGCCTCTGAGGGCGTGCAGAGTGCAAATCCCCCCAGGGGCCCCTCTCTCTCCTGGGCCCACCTGGGGGCCCTGCCCCTGTCAGCCTCTCCGGCCTCTGAGGGTGTGCAGAGTGCAAATCCCCCCAGGGGCCCCTCTCTCTCCTGGGCCCACCTGGGGGCCCTGCCCCTGCCAGCCTCTCCGGCCTCTGAGGGCGTGCAGAGTGCAAATCCCCCCAGGGGCCCCTCTCTCTCCTGGGCCCACCTGGGGGCCCTGCCCCTGCCAGCCTCTCTGGCCTCTGAGGGCGTGCAGAGTGCAAATCCCCCCAGGGGCCCCTCTCTCTCCTGGGCCCACCTGGGGGCCCTCCCCCTGCCAGCCTCTCCGGCCTCTGAGGGCGTGCAGAGTGCAAATCCCCCCAGGGGCCCCTCTCTCTCCTGGGCCCACCTGGGAGCCCTCCCCCTGCCAGCCTCTCCGGCCTCTGAGGGTGTGCAGAGTGCAAATCCCCCCAGGGGCCCCTCTCTCTCCTGGGCCCACCTGGGGGCCCTCCCCCTGCCAGCCTCTCCGGCCTCTGAGGGCGTGCAGAGTGCAAATCCCCCCAGGGGCCCCTCTCTCTCCTGGGCCCACCTGGGGGCCCTGCCCCTGTCAGCCTCTCCGGCCTCTGAGGGTGTGCAGAGTGCAAATCCCCCCAGGGGCCCCTCTCTCTCCTGGGCCCACCTGGGGGCCCTCCCCCTGCCAGCCTCTCCGGCCTCTGAGGGCGTGCAGAGTGCAAATCCCCCCAGGGGCCCCTCTCTCTCCTGGGCCCACCTGGGGGCCCTGCCCCTGCCAGCCTCTCTGGCCTCTGAGGGCGTGCAGAGTGCAGCTGGACGGGCTGCAGGCGCTGGTGTCCCTGGCGGAGGCAGAGGCAGGAGGGCCATGGGGCCGGGCCTTTCTCTGCCCTCGGAGGGGAAGGGGCCACCTTCAAAAGGCCCTGCGACTCCCGCCAGCCTCCGCCATGGTCCAGGCTGCTGAGCGGCGGCAGTTGCAGTCTAGTTCCCAGCATGCACTGCCAGCTCCCTCAGGCCAACGGTCAATTCCCAGCATGCCCTGCTGTGGGGTTTCGGATTAATTTGAAATTTAACCGTTTCTTCCAGTGTATAACCAAATAAATAAATCCCAAGTGGTATTCTCTTAGGTTTCACATTAGCTTTCTTGATAAATTAGGTTTCATTTCCCTCACGTCCTTCTTCCCAGCATGCTTTGCTGCCCCTTCTTCTCACAAACAAGGATCCTGTTTCCTATAATTGAAATTTACTCATCTTCCAATGTATAACTCAATAAATTAATCCCAAATTGTCTTTTGTTTGGTTTCACTTATCGGCTTTATTGATAAATTATGCTTTATTAGGGTTGATTTCATTTCCCTCACGTCCTTCTTCCCAGCATGCTTTGCTGCCCCTTCTTCTCACAAACTAGGATCCTGTTTCCTACAATTGAAATTTACTTGTTTTCCAATGTATAACTAAACAAATTAAACCCAAATTGTCTTTTGTTAGGTTTCACTTATTAGCTTTATGGCTAAATTATCCTTTATTAGTTTCATTTCATTTCCATCACATCCAGCATGCTTTGCTACCCCATCTTCTCACAAGTATCCTGTTTCCTATCATTTTATTTTTCACTAGACGTATTTGGATTCTTCCATTTAGACTGGATGGAGGGGCAGCATTTGGGAATCGCTGTGAATGATTATAACAACAAGAGATTCAGATTATGTTTATATGTCAAATCCTTCATAGGAGTGGCAGGTCCCAGTGAAACATAGCTTCATATGGTGTTATTCACAACCTTTGTTTTGTATTCTCTTTGTATCAAGTCAGTTCTGTTGGAACATCCTATTCATTGTGCAGTCTCTTGAGAATACATTTTCTGTTAGGAACCCCTTAAACTAGACTTTGACTTTAGACTTGGTGCATTTTTTTTCTTTTTGGTTATTTTATATTTCTTACTGGAATGTTATTTTAACTTTACAATGATGTGTGTATATATATATATATATATATATACACACACACACACACACACACACACACACACACACCAGTAGTTGGTCTGAAGCTCAACATAAAAGAACTAAGATCATGGCCACTGGTCCCATCACCTCCTGGCAAATAGATGGGGAAGAAATGGAGGCAGTGAGAGATTTTACTTTCTTGGGCTCCATGATCGCTGCAGATGGTGACAGCAGTCACGAAATTAAAAGACGCCTGCTTCTTGGAAGAAAAGCAATGACAAACCTAGACAGCATCTTCAAAAGCAGAGACATCACCTTGCCGACAAAGGTCCGTATAGTAAAAGCTATGGTTTTCCCAGTAGTGATGTATGGAAGTGAGAGCTGGACCATAAAGAAGGCTGATCGCCGAAGAATGGATGCTTTTGAATTCTGGTGCTGGAGGAGACTCTTGAGAGTCCCATGGACTGCAAGAAGATCAAACCTCTCCATTCTGAAAGAAATCAGCCCTGAGTGCTCACTGGAAGGACAGATCCTGAAGCTGAGGCTCCAAGACTTTGGCCACCTCAGGAGAAGAGAAGACTCCCTGGAAAAGACCCTGATGTTGGGAAAGATGGAGGGCACAAGGAGAAGGGGACGACAGAGGACGAGATGGTGGGACAGTGTTCTCGAAGCTACCAGCATGAGTTTGACCAAACTGCGGGAGGCAGTGGAAGACAGGAGTGCCTGGCGTGCTCTGGTTTATGGGGTCACGAAGAGTCGGAAAACGACTAAACAACAACAACAAAACCAATAGCAAGAGATTCAGATGACGTTAGGGATTGAGTTTAATCAGTCAGGTACCAATCAGAACAATGTGAATGGTCAGAAATAACGTCCACACACGAAAATATTTCCATGGAGTTTTGCACCATTGCCTGCTCTCCTCCCCATCTGCCTGGCAGCTCACAAATAAGGCTCATCTTTCGAAAGTTCCCATTTCCGTGGCGCAGGGCCAGGTTTCACTGGCTTTCTTTCCGTTGGTGCAATAGAAGATTCTGAGCTGGAGGGGAAGAGAAACAGGAGATAGTTACATTTCCAAATCCTCAAAGAATACAAGAATGTAGGGGGACCCCTGAAAAACAACTGAAAAATAAGACTCAAATTTTTAAATTGATTTCATATTAGTTTTGAATACAGAATGTTAAGTTTACTCAATAAGGCTTCCAGCTTTGGTGGAAAGATTAACAACAACAATAAATTTTATTTATACAACAATAAATTTTATTTATACCCCGCCCAATAATAACAATAAATTTTATTTATACCCCACCCTCCCTGGTCAGAGCCAGGCACAGGGCGGCAAACACCAGTAAAATTACAATAAAAACATAATGGGGGGGGAACAATTTAAAATACAGGTTAAAATGCAATTTAAGCAGAGCAAATATTAGCACTGCTCGATTAAAGGAATACTGAGGCTTTTAAGCCAAGTCCACTCAGAGGGCAGATACTGTATGGTGGATCTGAAGAAAAATATTAAAGGTTAGAGCTCTTTCCATCTGGAGTTTTCCAGTTTGGGAGAGAGCAGGAAAACAAAGGGATGAGGATGACTAGAGATTCACAAAGTTATACATGAAGTGGAAAAAGACACATTTCTCTCTCTGTCATACTTACAGGTTCAGGGTGTTAGTATTAATTTACAAGGCCCTGAATAATTTGGATGCAAGATCCCTCAAGGAGCAAATTCCTTATACCCCTGGTCACAGGTTGTCAGAGGAGTCACTCTGAATGGTTCCCCGTGGCTCAGATCCACCAGGAGCTATATGTTTAGTATTGTGGGTACAGTTTTATGGAACTTCCTTCCAGTTGACAGGCCCTCCTAAATGTCTGGTGCTTGCTACACACCTTTTCTTTATTACCGCAGGCATTTTAGTTGACATTTTATTGTATAGTTTTAACTGGTTGTTTTTTGTTTTGTTTTTGTATTAGAACCATACAGTAGAATCGCAGAATTGTACGGTTGGAAGGATCCCCCAAAGGTCATCCAATCTAACCCCCTGCGATGCAGGAATAGCACGTAAACAATTCCAAACCTCTGCTTAAAAAACTCCAAGGAAGGAGAGTCCCAAAATTAGTAACGCCCATTAATTTAAATGATTCTACTCTGTTACTAGGGATGCGGGTGGCGCTGTCGGTTAAACCACAGAGCCTAGGATTTGCCAATCAGAAGGTTGGCGGTTCGAATCTCCGCAACGGGGTGAGCTCCCGTTGCTCGGTCCCTGCTCCTGCCCACCTAGCAGTTTGAAAGCACATCAAAGTGCAAGTAGATAAATAGGTACCGCTCCGGCGGGAAAGTAAACAGCGTTTCTGTGCGCTGCTCTGGTTCACCAGAAGCGGCTTAGTCATGCTGGCCACATGACCCGGAAGCTGTACGCCGGCTCCCTCATCCAGTAAAGCGAGATGAGCGCCGCAACCCCAGAGTTGGCCACGACTGGGCCTAACGGTCAGGGGTACTTTTACCTTTACTTACTCTGTTACTGAATGTGGGAAATTTAAAACGTGGTCAAAAACCAACAATTCATGTCTTGCCAGACAGGCACATGATAGGAACTGAAGTCTGCAGAGTTTTCCACCAAAATACTTCATTAAATTGGATACATCCCAAGCTGACCAGAGAGTTTTAATCCATTGACAGCTCAAAATGAAACTAAAGGCGCCATTGGGATGAAGCTGTGCCCAGCTGTCTGTCTACAATTTTACCTTGGCTGCGCCAGTCCAGTAGGTGAGTGTTTTCTGTAGGCTCTTGAATCAAATAACAGCCAGGTTTGGCCCCATTTAGTTTCCAAGATTAATAGGCTGAAGTGGGTGTAGACCAAAAGGAACGCAAAACCTACCTGGCATCCTGCTGCCCTGGAGCCAACCTTTTCTGAGCTGATACAAGGACAATGGGAGGGAAAGTCTCCCGGCGTCCGTCACGGGTGCAGTAGTAATTGTTTGCAAATTTATGGCTGGGGCCGACAGGGAGGCGTGGAGGTGGTTGAGTCCTAAAGAACAAGACGTTTAAGAAGGTCAAGCAATGGAAGGGGGAAATCTAAGAGGTTTGGTTCAGTTATCTGACCAGTCATTAGCAAACAACAGGATTGATCTCCCATAAATTGAAAGTATCTAAAGCAGTGTTTCCCAACCTTTTTTGGGCAAAGGCACACTTGTCTCATGAAAAAAATCTCGAGGCACACCACGTTACAGCCCCGTGACGTCAGCGCGCAGCGTCACGCCGGGAGGGACGCACGAAGGAGGGGGGGAGGGCGAGCGGAGGCAGCGGCGAGCCCCGTTCCTCCCCATCCGCCCCTTTCCGTGCAAGGAGCGCGAACAGGTGTGAGAAGGGGGTCAAACCTGCGGGCCGGCGCCGGGGAACCTCCAAGCTTTGGGGGGGGGGATGCAGCAAAGCGAGGCAGGAAGGAGAGCGCGGCTTGGCTGGGTGAGCTTTGGCAGGGGCAGGGAATGAGAGCCGCGAGGCGGGCGCTGCGGACGGAGGCGCTGCCCGCCGAGCTCGCAGGCAGCCAGGCAGGCAGACGGCGAGAGCCCCGCGCTGGGCGGCCTTTTCTTCGCCGCCGCCGCTCCGCATCTCGCCGCCTGACTCGCCCGCCTCCCTCCGGGGGCGGCGCCCCAATCGAAAATTTGACTTTTTTAAAAAAAAAAAATAATCTTTCGAATTTTTTAATTTTTCCCACGGCACACCAGGCAACATCTCGCGGCACACTAGTGTGCCGCGGAACAGTGGTTGAAAAACACTGATCTAAAGGGCTGAGCTCAAATGACATCCCCCCCCCATAATATGGCATGATTTTATTTCTTACACAGATATTGAGGCACATGACCACTCAAGCGCCATCGGCATATGCAAATGTCTGGCTTGTTTTAAGACAATAGAGCCTTTATTCACAGTAATAATGGAACTCACAGGTGGAGGGTGCGAATCCTCCCACCCAGCCTGGAAGCTCATTGGGTTGTTCACTCACTCACTTCACAGGGTTGCTGTGAGGATAGAATGAGGAGGAAAACTACGTACATGACCGTAAGCTCCTTGCAGGAAAGGTGGGATACAATGTACTAAATATTTTTTATCAATAAATTTACTCAGTATTCTAAATTTCCTCTCCATTATTTGATTTATATCCCACCCTTCCAAATGAAGGAGCCCCAGACAGCAGTAATAAAACATGTTAAAGGTACAGGTAAAGGGACCCCTGACCATTAGGTCCAGTCGTGGCCGACTCTGGGGTTGCGGAGCTCATCTCGCTTTATTGGCCAAGGGAGCCGGCGTACAGCTTTCGGGTCATGTGGCCAGCATGACTAAGCCGCTTCTGGCGAACCAGAGCAGCGCACGGAAACGCCATTTACCTTCCCGCCGGAGCGGTACCTATTTATCTACTTGCACGTTTTGTGCTTTTGAACTGTTAGGTTGGCAGGAGCTGGGACCAAGCAACGGGAGCTCACCCCATCGTGGGGATTCGAACCGCCGACCTTCTGATCAGCAAGTCCTAGGCTCTGTGGTTTAACCCACAGTGCCATCCGCGTCCCTCTAATAAAACATGTTAGTTTTTTTTAAAAAAAAACCATTATCTCAGGGTTATTGGGAACAGTGTCTTTCAAATGTCTGGGCAAACAGAAACGTTTTAGCATTTCATAGAATTGTAGAGTTGGAAGGGACCAAAAAAGGTCATCTCGCTGTCCAGTCCTCTGCAATGGAAGAATCTTTTTGCCCGCCGTCGGGCTCGAACCCATGACTTTGAGATGGAAAGTCTGGCGCTCTGCGGACTGAGCTGTCCCAGCTCCGACTTTCTCCTGAAAGTCCATCCTGTGTGCAGTTCAAAACTTGTTTCATTGGGGGAGAGAGGCCTGAGCCTGAGATCTGAACCCAGGGCTTTGGTTCCCTTCCAGGGAAAGGCAGCCAAGGAAGCCCTCCATGACCTCTGGGCAATCTCTGTGCAAGGAAGCTGCAGTTTCGCTTGGAGATGTGGCTGTTCCAAAAGAGAAGGCAAAAGAGGGGCAAGGCTCAGGTTAAGGGGGCAGGAAGCTGGAGGGCAGGAATAATAACAACAACAACAACAACAACAACAACAACAACAACTTGTTGTTGTTGTTGTTGTTGTTGTTGTTGTTAATTTCTCCAGCCACTCTGGGCAGCTTCCAAGCCTGTTTCTGCTTGAAAGCTCAACTGCGAAAAGAAGAATGGTTGGTGTAAACCTGAAACCAAGTTAATAATTGCATTTCAGTGGGTTGGGAAAGGCAGCAAAGGAACCCCTCCTACACTTGACACCCCACCCCCTTACCTCTTGGCAATCTCTGTGTAACGAAGCTGAAGTTTCGCTTGGAGATCTCGCTGTTAACAAAAAAGAGAGAAAGATAAAAGAGGGGCAAGGCTCAAGTCAAGAGTGCCACCTGGAGGGCAGGAATCCTGTGTTTTCTCAAAAGCTAAACTGCAACAAGAACTGGCAATCTGAAACCAAGTTAATACAGTGGTACCTCAGATTTCTAACATAATCCGTTCCGGAAGACCGTTTGACTTCCGAAAAGTGTTCCAAAATGGAAGCAATTCCTTCTGGGTATTTGGTGTTCGAAAACCAAAACGTTCAGTTTCTGAGATGATCAAAAACCGAGGTACCACTGTAATAGCATTTTAATGAGCAGAAATCATATTACTTGCCCAAAAAATGGAAAGATGCATAAATCCCAGCGAAGGAAGAATGGATACAAAAATTAACGGAATATGCAGAAATGGCGAAACTTACCGCAAGTATAAGAAATCAAGATAACAAGTTTTTTAAATAAAAGAATGGAAATGGTTTATTGAATATTTACAGATGAATTATAAATACAGTAGATAAAAACACTGTCAGGATTATTGTAATAACCTGCAGTTTTATAAGAGTATATATTTAAAGAAGATAAATAAATGAGCAAATTAAGTTAACTTGGATATGCAGGAGATATTAAAAACAAATTTAAGGAACGTCAGAAAGAGGGGGAAGGAAGTCAAGTTTTGAAATGTCAAAATGATTGTAAAATTAGTGAAATGTATAAACTTGAAAAGAATGAATGAATAAATAAATAAATGTATTTCAATGGGCCTGCTTTAGGTTTCAGTGCAAGCAAGGCGATGAATGAAAAGTCACAGCCACAACATGCATCTAAAGCATATTTAGAGTATGTGGCTTCGAATTGCAGTTAAAACAAGTAAACTTACTCCCATTTAAAGCACATGATTCCCCCCCCCCTTCCCACTCCTGGGAACTGTAGTTTTGAGGGTGTTGGGAATTCTAGTTTTGTGGGGGATCCTACTGTTTTGCAGAAGAAGCCATATGCTTTAAATGGAACTAAGTTTGATGAATTCATTGGATTGCCATTTAACTGCCTTTTTTTAAAAAAAATGGGGGGGTTCCCCATTTTAATCCAGGAGCAGGACTACAACTCCCATGATCCCTTGCACAGAAAGGGGACAGGGCTAGGCTATTGGATGGGAAACCGTGCGGGGGTGGGGGGGGCTTAAATCCACCAGGCATAATTTCCCACTACCGTTGCCCCAGGGATCCTTTAGAGCAGGCTTCCTCAACCTTGGCCCTCCAGATGTTTTGAGACTACAGTTCCCATCATTCCTGGCCGCTGGTCCTGCTAGCTAGGGATCATGGGAGTTGTAGGCCAAAAACATCTGGAGGCCCAAGGTTGAGGACCACTGCTTTAGAGCAGCAGTTGTCAACTTGTGGGTCCCCAGATGTTATTGGACTACAACTCCCATCACCCCTGAGCTCTGGCCTTAATGGGAGTTGTAGTCCAACAACATCTGGGGACCCACAGGTTGAGAAAGGCTGCTTTTTAGAGCAGGCATAGGCAAACCTTGCCCTCCAGATGTCTCTGGGACTACAACTCCCATGATCCCTAGCTAGCAGGACCAGTGGTCAGGGATGATGGGAATTGTAGTCCCAAACATCTGGAGGGCCGGAGTTTGCCTATGCCTGCGTTAGAGTCCGCCTGCCGGTTCCCAGCCCGGTTCGGTTCTTACCCCGGCCGCAAAGTTGCGGATCTTCTGGATGAGGCGGGTGGCCGACGCCATTTTGGCCTGTGTTGTCAAGGGCACGGGGGCCGCGGTGCACCTCGGGAAAACGACGACTCGGAAAGTCTCTTCGGGGCTTCCGTAGTTCTGTGTAGTGCCGCGTGGCACGCCGGGAGGAAGGGAGTCCCTTGCGGCAGGAGGAAGGTCGCGCAATGCACCCTGGGAGTGGTGAGGGAAACGCTGTGAGGAGAGGCCTGCTTTCTCCCTCTTTCTCCCTTCCTCTTTCTTTCCATTAAGTCTAAA
Source organism: Podarcis vaucheri (assembly GCF_965113315.1). Taxonomy (NCBI): domain Eukaryota; kingdom Metazoa; phylum Chordata; class Lepidosauria; order Squamata; family Lacertidae; genus Podarcis; species Podarcis vaucheri. The sequence goes on along the minus strand of NC_138756.1, from coordinate 6,164,943 downwards.
TGGAAGAATCCAAATCCGTCTAGAGAAAAATAAAGTGATAGGAAACAGGATACTGTACTTTTTTTGTGTGAGAAGGGTGTAGCAAAGCATGCTGGGAAGAAGGACGTGAGGGGCCGAGTGTGTATTTGTGGAAATAAATGAAACCCAAGAGAGGATAATTTATTAATAAAGCTAAGAAGTGAAACCTAACCAAAGGCAACGTGTGATTTATTTATTGATACATTGAGAAACGAGTAAATTTCACATTCAACAGAAACCCCTCAGCGCGGGGCATGCCGGGAAGCGGCTGTTGACCTGACGGAGCTCGCTGTGCATGCTGGGAAGCAGCCCCCCCTTTGGACTACAACTCCCGGCATCCACGAGCGCTGACAGCGCCGGCGGAGGCTGACGGGAGTTGAAGTCTTTACGTCACACACCCCTTCCCGGAGCTGGTAGGCGTGGCCTCTTCCCCCTCCGAGGGTATATAAAGGCCCGGCCCGGGCCACGTGACCCTTTCCGCCTGCCGCCTTCGCCTCCGCCATGGACACGAGCCGCGTGCAGCCCATCAAGCTGGCCCGAGTCACCAAAGTGCTGGGCCGGACAGGCTCGCAGGGCCAGTGCACCCAGGTAAGCCCGGGAGAGGGGTGGGGGTGGACAAGGCCTCCTCCCCCCCATCCTGCTCCTCCACGTCCGGGGGGGGGATTTGCACTCTGCACGCCCTCAGAGGCTAACCACCCCCTTCATCCTCCTCTCGTCTCAGTGTCTGAGTCTGAGCTTCTTCAAGGCAAAGGAGGGGCCTCAGCGACGCCACCAGAGGGTTGGACTAGATGATCCTCGGGGGGGGATTTGCACTCTGCACGCCCTCAGAGGCTAACCACCCCCTTCCTCCTCCTCTCGTCTCAGTGCCTGAGTCTGGGCCTCTTCAAGGCAAAGGAGGGGCCTCGGCGACCCCACAAGAGGGTGGGACTAGATGATCCTGGGGGGGGGATTTGCACTCTGCACGCCCTCAGAGGCTAACCACCCCCTTCATCCTCCTCTCGTCTCAGTGTCTGAGTCTGAGCTTCTTCAAGGCAAAGGAGGGGCCTCAGCGACGCCACCAGAGGCTTGGACTAGATGATCCTCGGGGGTGTTTGCACTCTGCACGCCCTCAGAGGCTAACCACCCCCTTCATCCTCCTCTCGGTTCCTTAGTCTGGGCCTCTTCAAGGCAAAGGAGGGGCCTCGACGACCCCACAAGAGGGTTGGACTAGGTGATCCTGGGGGGGATTTGCACTCTGCACGCCCTCAGAGGCTAATCACCCTCTTCCTCCTCCTCTCGTCTCAGTGCCTGAGTCTGGGCTTCTTCAAGGCGAAGGAGGGGCCTCGGCGACGCCACCAGAGGGTTGGACTAGATGATCCTCGGGGGGGGATTTGCACTCTGCACGCCCTCAGAGGCTAACCACCCCCTTCCTCCTCCTCTCGTCTCAGTGCCTGAGTCTGGGCTTCTTCAAGGCGAAGGAGGGGCCTCGGCGACGCCACCAGAGGGTTGGACTAGATGATCCTCGGGGGGGGATTTGCACTCTGCACCCCCTCAGAGGCTAACCACCCCCTTCCTCCTCCTCTCGTCTCAGTGCCTGAGTCTGGGCTTCTTCAAGGCGAAGGAGGGGCCTCGGCGACGCCACCAGAGGGTTGGACTAGATGATCCTCGGGGGGGGATTTGCACTCTGCACCCCCTCAGAGGCTAACCACCCCCTTCCTCCTCCTCTCGTCTCAGTGCCTGAGTCTGGGCCTCTTCAAGGCAAAGGAGGGGCCTCGGCGACCCCACCAGAGGGTGGGACTAGATGATCCTGGGGGGGGGATTTGCACTCTGCACGCCCTCAGAGGCTAACCACCCCCTTCATCCTCCTCTCGTCTCAGTGTCTGAGTCTGAGCTTCTTCAAGGCAAAGGAGGGGCCTCAGCGACGCCACCAGAGGCTTGGACTAGATGATCCTCGGGGGTGTTTGCACTCTGCACGCCCTCAGAGGCTAACCACCCCCTTCATCCTCCTCTCGGTTCCTTAGTCTGGGCCTCTTCAAGGCAAAGGAGGGGCCTCGACGACCCCACAAGAGGGTTGGACTAGGTGATCCTGGGGGGGATTTGCACTCTGCACGCCCTCAGAGGCTAATCACCCTCTTCCTCCTCCTGTCTCGGTGTCTGAGTCTGGGCTTCTTCAAGGCGAAGGAGGGGCCTCGGCGACGCCACCAGACACACAAACAGACACACTACCTCGCCATCAAATTTCGTGGGTCAGGGCATCAGAAAAGTTTGGTGGTTTGAACTCACTCAGGGGGTTGGACCAGATGATCCTGGGGGGGGGGGATTTGCACTCTGCACGCCCTCAGAGGCTAACCACCCCCTTCCTCCTCCTCTCGTCCCGGTGCCTGAGTCTGGGCTTCTTCGAGGCGAAGGAGGGGCCTCGGCGACCCCACAAGAGGGTTGGACTAGGTGATCCTGTGGGGGATTTGCACTCTGCACTCCCTCAGAGGCTAACCACCCCTTTCTTCCTCCTCCCGTCTCGGTGCCTGAGCCTGGGCCTCTTCAAGATGAAGGAGGCACGCCACCAGAGGGTTGGACTAGATGATCCTGGGGGGGATTTGCACTCTGCACGCCCTCAGAGGCTAACCACCCCCTTCCTCCTCCTCTCTGTTCCTTAGTCTAGGCCTCTTCAAGGCGAAGGAGGGGCCTCGGCGACCCCACCAGAGGGTTGGACTAGATGATCCTGGGGGGGATTTGCACTCTGCACGCCCTCAGAGGCTAGCCACCCCCTTCCTCCTCCTCTCGGCTCGGTGCCTGAGTCTGGGCTTCTTCAAGGCGAAGGAGGGGCCTCAGCGACGCCACCAGAGGCTTGGACTAGATGATCCTCGAGAGGGGGGGGGATTTGCACTCTGCACGCCCTCAGAGGCTAACCACCCCCTTCCTCCTCCTCTTGTCTCAGTGCCTGAGTCTGGGCTTCTTCAAGGCGAAGGAGGGGCCTCGGCGACGCCACCAGAGGGTTGGACTAGATGATCCTGGGGGGGGGGATTTGCACTCTGCACGCCCTCAGAGGCTAACCACCCCCTTCCTCCTCCTCTCGTCTCAGTGCCTGAGTCTGGGCCTCTTCAAGGCAAAGGAGGAGCCTCGGCGACCCCACCAGAGGGTGGGACTAGATGATCCTGGGGGGGGGGATTTGCACTCTGCACGCCCTCAGAGGCTAACCACCCCCTTCATCCTCCTCTCGGTTCCTTAGTCTGGGCCTCTTCAAGGCAAAGGAGGGGCCTCGACGACCCCACAAGAGGGTTGGACTAGGTGATCCTGGGGGGGATTTGCACTCTGCACGCCCTCAGAGGCTAACCACCCTCTTCCTCCTCCTGTCTCGGTGTCTGAGTCTGGGCTTCTTCAAGGCGAAGGAGGGGCCTCGGCGACGCCACCAGACACACAAACAGACACACTACCTCGCCATCAAATTTCGTGGGTCAGGGCATCAGAAAAGTTTGGTGGTTTGAACTCACTCAGGGGGTTGGACCAGATGATCCTGGGGGGGGGGATTTGCACTCTGCACGCCCTCAGAGGCTAACCACCCCCTTCCTCCTCCTCTCGTCCCGGTGCCTGAGTCTGGGCTTCTTCGAGGCGAAGGAGGGGCCTCGGCGACCCCACAAGAGGGTTGGACTAGGTGATCCTGTGGGGGATTTGCACTCTGCACTCCCTCAGAGGCTAACCACCCCTTTCTTCCTCCTCCCGTCTCGGTGCCTGAGCCTGGGCCTCTTCAAGATGAAGGAGGCACGCCACCAGAGGGTTGGACTAGATGATCCTGGGGGGGATTTGCACTCTGCACGCCCTCAGAGGCTAACCACCCCCTTCCTCCTCCTCTCTGTTCCTTAGTCTAGGCCTCTTCAAGGCGAAGGAGGGGCCTCAGCGACCCCACCAGAGGGTTGGACTAGATGATCCTGGGGGGGATTTGCACTCTGCACGCCCTCAGAGGCTAGCCACCCCCTTCCTCCTCCTCTCGGCTCGGTGCCTGAGTCTGGGCTTCTTCAAGGCGAAGGAGGGGCCTCAGCGACGCCACCAGAGGCTTGGACTAGATGATCCTCGAGAGGGGGGGGGATTTGCACTCTGCACGCCCTCAGAGGCTAACCACCCCCTTCCTCCTCCTCTTGTCTCAGTGCCTGAGTCTGGGCTTCTTCAAGGCGAAGGAGGGGCCTCGGCGACGCCACCAGAGGGTTGGACTAGATGATCCTGGGGGGGGGGATTTGCACTCTGCACGCCCTCAGAGGCTAACCACCCCCTTCCTCCTCCTCTCGTCTCAGTGCCTGAGTCTGGGCCTCTTCAAGGCAAAGGAGGAGCCTCGGCGACCCCACCAGAGGGTGGGACTAGATGATCCTGGGGGGGGGGATTTGCACTCTGCACGCCCTCAGAGGCTAACCACCCCCTTCATCCTCCTCTCGGTTCCTTAGTCTGGGCCTCTTCAAGGCAAAGGAGGGGCCTCGACGACCCCACAAGAGGGTTGGACTAGGTGATCCTGGGGGGGATTTGCACTCTGCACGCCCTCAGAGGCTAACCACCCTCTTCCTCCTCCTGTCTCGGTGTCTGAGTCTGGGCTTCTTCAAGGCGAAGGAGGGGCCTCGGCGACGCCACCAGACACACAAACAGACACACTACCTCGCCATCAAATTTCGTGGGTCAGGGCATCAGAAAAGTTTGGTGGTTTGAACTCACTCAGGGGGTTGGACCAGATGATCCTGGGGGGGGGGATTTGCACTCTGCACGCCCTCAGAGGCTAACCACCCCCTTCCTCCTCCTCTCGTCCCGGTGCCTGAGTCTGGGCTTCTTCGAGGCGAAGGAGGGGCCTCGGCGACCCCACAAGAGGGTTGGACTAGGTGATCCTGTGGGGGATTTGCACTCTGCACTCCCTCAGAGGCTAACCACCCCTTTCTTCCTCCTCCCGTCTCGGTGCCTGAGCCTGGGCCTCTTCAAGATGAAGGAGGCACGCCACCAGAGGGTTGGACTAGATGATCCTGGGGGGGATTTGCACTCTGCACGCCCTCAGAGGCTAACCACCCCCTTCCTCCTCCTCTCTGTTCCTTAGTCTAGGCCTCTTCAAGGCGAAGGAGGGGCCTCAGCGACCCCACCAGAGGGTTGGACTAGATGATCCTGGGGGGGATTTGCACTCTGCACGCCCTCAGAGGCTAGCCACCCCCTTCCTCCTCCTCTCTGTTCCTTAGTCTAGGCCTCTTCAAGGCGAAGGAGGGGACTCGGCCACCCCACCAGAGGGTTGGACTAGATGATCCTGGGGGGGATTTGCACTCTGCACGCCCTCAGAGGCTAGCCACCCCCTTCCTCCTCCTCTTGGCTCAGTGCCTGAGTCTGGGCTTCTTCAAGGCGAAGGAGGGGCCTCAGCGACGCCACCAGAGGCTTGGACTAGATGATCCTCGGGGGGGGGGATTTGCACTCTGCACGCCCTCAGAGGCTAACCACCCCCTTCCTCCTCTCTGTTCCTTAGTCTAGGCCTCTTCAAGGCGAAGGAGGGGACTCGGCCACCCCACCAGAGGGTTGGACTAGATGATCCTGGGGGGGATTTGCACTCTGCACGCCCTCAGAGGCTAGCCACCCCCTTCCTCCTCCTCTCGGCTCGGTGCCTGAGTCTGGGCTTCTTCAAGGCGAAGGAGGGGCCTCAGCGACGCCACCAGAGGCTTGGACTAGATGATCCACGTGAGGGGGTGGGATTTGCACTCTGCACGCCCTCAGAGGCTAACCACCCCCTTCCTCCTCCTCTTGTCTCAGTGCCTGAGTCTGGGCTTCTTCAAGGCGAAGGAGGGGCCTCGGCGACGCCACCAGAGGGTTGGACTAGATGATCCTGGGGGGGGGATTTGCACTCTGCACGCCCTCAGAGGCTAACCACCCCCTTCCTCCTCCTCTCGTCTCAGTGCCTGAGTCTGGGCTTCTTCAAGGCAAAGGAGGGGGCTCGGCGACGCCACCAGAGGGTTGGACTAGATGATCCTTTGGGGGGGGCGTCCCTGACCGCTCTACAACTCTTGGGGTAGAAGTATTTCGTAAAAGGGTTCCAGGAACGAAACCCTTGGAAGAGCCTTACTCCTTTTGCAAAGTTTAAATGCAGTTGCGCGGTGGGTGCAAACCTCAAAGCGCTCCCCTGTAAAGTGCAATCGAGAAAAAAGTTTGCAGCCCTATTTAAAATACTTCTAATAATAAATTATTATTTCTATCCCACCCATCTGGCTGGCTTTCCCCAGAAACTCTGGACGGCTCCCAATAGAGTATTAAAAACATGATAAGACATCAAACATTAAAAGCTTCCCTAAACCCATTAAGGCCACCTTGATTTTCCTAGAAGCATCTGGGTAGGTTTGTAAACCTCCCTGTGAGTGATTATTATTATTTATTAAATGTGTGTATACTGCCATTCATCTGTAGATCTCAGGACAGTTCACAACATTAAAATAAAAAAATTCATTTAAAAATGAACAAAAGCAAACCATAACGCCCCCCTTCAAATGTGAGTCGTCGTTACGAAAATAGGTTGCCCTCACTTGCAGAATGGTTAGTGTAGTGCCCGCAAATACTAAACAGCTCCTAACACCTTGATCCTTGGATGAAGTGCAGTGCATAAATTAAAATAAATAATGACGATTAAGCAGTATAAAAATGCAATAAACTTTGCAACACTAGGATCTTTTGCAGGTGACATTCACGGCAGGGCTGGGTAGCTCTCTAAAGAGGACGATGTAGTCCTGCAATAGAAAGGAAAATGTATTCTCTGCGTGCTCGGGAACCCTGCCGTAAATATTTGAAGCCTTGCTTTCAAAACAGGTTCAGTTTTGGGTTGCCTGTTGTTGCAACCCAGCTCCTCTGCCTTGGTTCCATTTCATCCTGCTAATGCCTCACTGTCTCCTTCGTAGGTCCGTGTGGAATTCATGGATGACACCAGCCGTTCGATTATCCGCAACGTGAAAGGCCCAGTCCGGGAAGGGGATGTCCTCACGCTGTTGGAGTCTGAACGCGAGGCCCGGCGGTTGCGCTGAGCTGTAGCCAAGTGAGTCTTCTTCTAATTACTCATCCCCTCTCGAGCAGAGCGCAGTTCAGCCTTGCTCAACCCTGACATCTTTCAGATTATTGTTTAATCTATGTTTGAAAAAAGCAGTGCACGAAATACAATAAAAGCAGCTGGAGGCAAAACTGGTGGGAGCGAAAGCAGCAGATACATGTAAAATCCACAAGGAGGACAGGAGAACGTTCTGTTGTGCAAAGATAAATATCTAATAATAATTTATTATTTCTACCCCACCCATTTGGCTGGGCTTCCCCAGGCACTCTGAGTGGCTTTCAACAGAACATTAAAAACAGAATAAAACTTCAAACATTTAAAAATTCCCTAAAATGGGCTGCCTTCAGATGTCTTCTAAAAGTCAGGTAGTTGTTTATTCCCTTGACATCTGATGGGAGGGCGTTCCACAGGGCGGGCACCACCACCAAGAAGGCCCTCTGCCTGGTTCCCTGTAGCCTCACTTCTTGCAGTGAGGGAACCGCCAGAAGGCCCTCAGAGCTGGACCTCAGTGTTTGTGTTGATGCCTCTTTGACTACAACCCGGTGGTTGCATCCATCTGAGTTTCACTGGGATTAGAGCCACTGAAATTAAGGAGTCTCTGAAATACCCCTCCCCACCTTCTCACTATATAGAAGGATCTGGCAACTTCTGTTTCAGTGTATCTGAAGAAGTGTGCATGCACACGAAAGCTCATACCAAGAACTAACTTAGTTGGTCTTTAAGGTGCTACTGGAAGGAATTTTTTTATTGTGCTGCTTTTGTAATTCATTATTTTTATTACATTGTTTTGTTTGACTTTATATTTTATTGTCGATAAATTATTTTATTTTGCAACGCACACAACACTAAAAGGGGGGGGGGCTTAAACAGAAAGTACAAAAACAAATGCAAAACAAATAATGAACTTCTAACCACCTTTCAGAAAAAGGGAAAAAATGACTGACTTTACTTTAAATCTGCTCGGAACTCCAATTCCTGTTCACCCCAGCCACCAGTTGGGGGAGTCCAACCCCACTTGCAGGTCCAGGTTGTGCAGTGCTGATCATTCCCCTAAACTTTCTGGCGCTCTGAAATTCAGCTGCCTGTCGATAGGGTTGAGGCATGCAACTAAATCCCGGTTTGTTTTGTTTTCTAGGTTGGGTCAAAACTCCCATGCGATGTGTTTGTACAAGCCTGGTTGAAGAGTGATGAGCTACCCTCGGTCCCCTTCCAATAAACTTCCTTTGCCCTCCACCACTTAAACTTGTGTGCAGTGTTTTTAAATTACCATAGCAAAATATTTCATAACGGTCGAAATAGTTGTATGGTGTTATGGGTACATACGCAGCCCTTTCTCCCTGCCTGCCCCATTTAAGCCCAATCCCTATTCATTAGGGACCCCTGACCATTAGGTCCAGTCATGACCGACTCTGGGGTTGCGGTGCTCATCTCGCTTTATTGGCCGAGGGAGCCGGCGTACAGCGTCCGGGTCATGTGGCCAGCAGGACTAAGCCGCTTCTGGCGAACCAGAGCAGTGCACGGAAACGCCGTTTACCTTCCCACCGGAGTGGTGCCTATTTATCTACTTGCATTTTGAGGTGCTTTTGAACTGCTAGGTTGGCAGGAGCAGGGACTGAGCAACGGGAGCTCACCCCATCGCGGGGATTCGAACCGCCAACCTTTTGATCGGCAAGTCCTAGGCTCTGTGGTTTAAACCACAGCACCACCCGCATCCCTTATCCTTATTCATTACTGCAGTTATATCTGAGGGGCAGGTGGGGCTTGTCCACTGGGAAGGTAGCCCATCTAGGAGAAGGAAAACGCTTCTTCTAAATTGGCTGCCTTGGGGGATATTTTTTCGGGAGAAGAAAAGGCAGTGTACCCTATACTGGAGACGAGCGAGTCCCACAGGTGGTTGGGTGGCTCCTTCTGGCAACTCCTGCATCGAAGCCAGCGCCAAACGTCTTGCTCTGCTTTCCTCTGGACTGTATCAGCAGGGCCATGAGGGGGGTCTTGTTGTCTCGGGACCTCCAGACACGCTGCCCGGAGGGAGGTCACATTGGTGCTGCTCATACAGTGGTTTCACCCCCCGGAGGCACACTCCATTATCTCAAGGTGGCGTAGGAGCCTGCAAGCTTTCTTCAGCCCTCCCTGTTTTCTTTGCACACACCATCCCCACTCTTAGGTCACCTCCACGCCATACATTTAAAGCACGCGGCTTCACACAAAGAACTCTTGAGAACTAGCGCCTCCTCTTTGCAGAGCTACAATTCCCAGCACCCTTCCAACACCACAGTTCCCAAAGTTTCTTGTGGGATGGATCAAATCTATGCTTCCAGGTGCCATAAGAAAGCTGCAGAGATAGCGCAGGACAGTGCGCACCCCGGAAATGATCTCTCTCAGCTTCTGCCTTCTGGAAGAAGGTACAGGGTTATAAAGACTAGGACTAGCCGCCTGAGAAAGAGTTCCTATCCAAATGCGATTTGGGTTTTAAACGCAGTGTAAGGAGTCTCTATGGGAGTATATTGTATTTAAAAATGGGGTATCAGAGTTTTTAGGGGCTAACCAGGTTGGGATTAGCAGGCTGGTTGGTTTCTGAATGTCTTATGTTGATTTTTTTCAATTTCATTGTTCTGTATGGGACAATGACTAAGATTATCGTATCGTATTAATGGGACACTGATTATAGTGTGGGTGTGCCTGTATCCTCTGATTTATTCATGTATCTTTGCTGGTTACTGCAACAGCTTGAATCCTCTTCCTTGGCGCCTGATGGTCAAAGGTCCCAGTTTCAGGACTGGGGCAGACCTGTGCCTGAAGCCCTGCCCAGCTATTCCCAATTGTTGTCTACACATGGAGGCATGGCTGCAGCTCTCCAGGCCCCTCTATCTTTTCAAGGTCATGCTCCATTCCTAACCACTTTTGCCTGTCTAGAATGTGCCATTGGAAACCTCTGCCCACCAAGGGACTTGTGGCCTCTGGAAGGTTGCCCATGAGGAAATGCAGTCCTCGGGATCAACAAGTTTCTCTGCCTCATGCAGATGACATGGATATAGATTGGACAGTGGCCGGACTCTGTGCAGACACTACACATCTGAAGCCCGTGTCTCCCCTCCCCACCCAATAGCAATAATATTGGGAACTGCAGTTCCTATAAAGGTAAAGGTAAAGGTACCCCTGCCCGAACGGGCCAGTCTTGACAGACTCTAGGGTTGTGCGCCCATCTCACTCAAGAGGCCGGGGGCCAGCGCTGTTTGGAGACACTTCCGGGTCACGTGACCAGCGTGACAAAGCTGCATCTGGCGAGCCAGCACCAGCGCAGCACACGGAACGCCGTTCACCTTCCCGCTGGTAAGCGGTACCTATTTATCTACTTGCACCCGGGGGTGCTTTCGAACTGCTAGGTTGGCAGGCGCTGGGACCGAGCAGCGGGAGCGCACCCCGCCGCGGGGATTCGAACCGCCGACCTTTCGATCAGCAAGCCCTAGGCGCTGAGGCTTTTACCCACAGCGCCACCCGCGTCCCTTTTAAGATGCAGTTCCTATACAGCATCTTAAAAAGCAGAGACGTCACCTTGCCAACAAAGGTCTGTATAGTTAAAGCTCTGGTTTTCCCAGTAGTGATGTATGGAAGTGAGAGCTGGACCATAAAGAAGGCTGATCGCTGAAGAATGGATGCTTTTGAATTCTGGTGCTGGAGGAGACTCTGGAGAGTCCCATGGACTGCAAGAAGACCAAACCTCTCCATTCTGAAGGAAATCAGCCCTGAGTGCTCACAGGAAGGACAGATCGTGAAGCTGAGGCTCCAATACTTTGGCCACCTCAGGAGAAGAGAAGACTCCTTGGAAAAGACCCTGATGTTGGGAAAGATGGAGGGCACAAGGAGAAGGGGACGACAGAGGATGAGATGGTGGGACAGTGTTCTCAAAGCTACTAACATGAGTTTGACCAAACTGGGGGAGGCAGTGGAAGACAGAAGTGCCTGACGTGCTCAGGTCCATGGGGTCACGAAGAGGCGGACACGACTAAACAACAACAAGAAGTTCCTATAATTCCCAGCCCTACAGTTCACAGGAGTCTTTGGTAGAAGTCATCTGCATTATATAGATGGGGTGTGTAAACAGATTCTCTGTACAACAGTTTTTGTGTGTTTGCTTAGACTGATGTCAAGGCATCGGGGCCTGGGAAGATTTTCCCAAGCTGCTCTGTTATTCAGATGCTGTAAAGTTCTGTTACTGATCCATTTTACTTTCCCAACGGGGAATGGGGTGGGGAGGGGGTGCATCTCAGCTGCTTAGCTAGGAACTTCGTGGAGAGAGGCTGGTGCATTTTTCGTATAAGGTCAGGCTGCACATTTGAAACCGGCATTGCGGCATGTAAGGTGGGCAATGGTGTTTCTGGGTTGAACGGCTGTAGCTCAGATGTAAGAGCATCTGTTTTGCATGCAGAAGGCTTCAGGGTCCATCCCTGGCATCTCAGAGAGTTGGAAGGGGCTCCTGAGGGTCATCCAGTCCAACCCCCTGCAATGAAGGAATCTCAACTATGAGAGGCACAAATACAAGATGGGTGACACCTGGCTTGAGAGCAGTACATGTGAAAAGGATCTAGGAGTCTTGGTTGACCACAAACTTGACATGAGCCAACAGTGTGACGCGGCAGCTAAAAAAGCCAATGCAATTCTGGGCTGCATCAATAGGAGTATAGCATCTAGATGAGGGAAGTAATAGTGCCACTGTATTCTGCTCTGGTCAGACCTCACCTGGAGTACTGTGTCCAGTTCTGGGCACCACAGTTCAAGAAGGACACTGACAAACTGGAACGTGTCCAGAGGAGGGCAACCAAAATGGTCAAAGGCCTGGAAACGATGCCTTATGAGGAACGGCTAAGGGAGCTGGGCATGTTTAGCCTGGAGAAGAGGAGGTTAAGGGGTGATATGATAGCCATGTTCAAATATATAAAAGGATGTCACCTAGAGGAGGGAGAAAGGTTGTTTTCTGCTGCTCCAGAGAAGCGGACACGGAGCAATGGATCCAAACTACAAGAAAGAAGATTCCACCTAAACATTAGGAAGAACTTCCTGACAGTAAGAGCTGTTTGACAGTGGAATTTGCTGCCAAGGAGTGTGGTGGAGTCTCCTGCTTTGGAGGTCTTTAAGCAGAGGCTTGACAACCATATGTCAGGAGTGCTCTGACGGTGTTTCCTGCTTGGCAGGGGGTTGGACTCGATGGCCCTTGTGGTCTCTTCCAACTCTATGATTCTATGATTCAACTAGATCATACATTACACATGACTCTCCAACCGAAACACACCCAGTTCCCTCAACCATTCCTCATAAGGCTTGGTTTCTAGACCCTTGGTCATGTTGACTGAGAGACAACTGGGGAGGCTGGTTGGTGCAATTCCCAGGGTGAAAAGCTTTAATAAAGACTTTATTAACAGTAAAAGGGCTTAACTATTCCTGCACCATGCCGTCAAAATTCTACAACTTTCCCCTCCTTTTTTTTTTTTTAAACCCTGCTTGCTGGAATTGCAAAGGACAAGTGTTGTGGGATAGTGGCTCTTTATTCTGGTGAATAACATTGGAAGACATTATTTTAAAAAGGAGCTTTGCATATGAAACGATGCGCTGGATCTTTGGAGTGGCTCTTTAAAAAGAAAAACCAGCAGTCTGGAGCATAAAAAGATTAGAGCCGCCACTTCTGATTCAGAGAACCTCCGTCCTTCACAGAGGAAACAGTCTGTTGCTAAAAGCAGGTAGGTACGCTGGATACGAAAAATGCCTTCGGGCATAGGATGTTTCGACCGCTCTAAAAATCCGTTGCTTTTGAGAAACAGGCACGATGGCAAGAAGGGTTCTTAAGCTAGCTTGGCCTTCGAAAACGGGGCGCTCTTCCAATATTTCGCTCTACAACTCCCATCATCCATAATCATGGCTGGGCTGATGGGAGTCCGAACAACAGCAAGAGGACACCAGGTTGGGGAACTGAAATTGAGTCATCTATATATTTTGGAAAGTAGGTTGTCTGTCGGTCCTCTTTAGGGTTCCACGCCTCTTGAGAAACTGTCACCAGCCTTGGCATGACAGATCCTGAGGTTTGAGCAGCAGCCATCGAATGTTTGAATGCCGGGTGCCATTTTGATTCTAGGTGGCGGACCCAAATCTGACTTCAGCGCCACTTCAACTGTTTCTCCTTTACTTTTGCATAGCTTTGGCTGCCTCATGAGCTGCGGACAGCAGCCTTTGTCGGCGTTTGGACACCAGGCACCATTTTAAACCAAGGTGGTGGACAAAAACGTGGCTTTGGCGTAACAGGTTCAAACTCACAAATTACACTAAAAAACACAATATTCTGGGGGGTTTTCACATTCCCGGGCAATGCCAGGTCCCATATATATCGATTATTTTGCAGGAAGCGGCATATAAACCCCCTTCCTCACAGAAAACGGGCAACAAGAAGAAGTATGGACCGAACTCCCCCCCACACACACACACACACAGTCCAAAGTAATGCTGAAACACGTTGACCTTCTTCTTTGGCGATCCCTCGTAGCTGAGTAAGATTGTCTTCCATAAACACAGTTTTAACAATGAGTCCGTAAGTGACTGTGGAGACCAATTCTGGATCCACACGTCATTCCACAGTGGGGACATAGGTTTCCAGGCAGGAGTTGATCACGGTGTGGATTTGCTAAGTGCGCCTCCCTCTTAGCACATTTCGCCCTTGCGTCCCGAGTTCGAGTGTCTTCAAAGCCCATGACACCTTTGGCAAAGGCTGTTCTCCAACTGGAGCGCTCGCAGGCCAGTGTTTTCCAGTTGCCGGTGTTTATACTACATTTTTTAAGACTGCCTTGAGAGACTCTTTAAACCTCTTTTGTTGACCACCAGCATTACGCTTTCCATTTTTAAGTTCGGGAGGGACCCAGGGGAGGACTGGCAGATTCCTCCTGGCAGTCATAGCATTTTACAGCTGTGGATTCTTAACTCCTGCGGCCCCTTCCATGTGGAAAACCAAGGCTGGACAGCCCCAAAGCAAGACTGTTTTTAAAAAAAAGTGATGGGAAGGGCAGTGTTTCTTTGGTTTTTTTGGGTCAGTGAATTACGCCAAAGGTAGCATGTCACTGCTGGGAATGTTCCTGTCCCTGTCCTGTAGAAATATAATCAAATCAAATCAATCTGTATGCAGAAAAAAACAAAAGGGGGGGGGCGCACAGCAGTTACTGAAACAGTAATTAAAGGTAAAGGACCCCTGACCGTTAGGTCCAGTCATGGCCAACTCTGGGGTTGCGGTGCTCATCTCGCTTTACTGGATGAGGGAGCCGGCGTTCAGCTTCCGGGTCCTGTGGCCAACATGACTAAGCCGCTTCTGGCGAACCAGAACAGCGCACGGAAACGCCGTTTCCCTTCCCGCTGGAGCGGTACCTATTTATCTACTTGCACTTTGACGTGCTTCCAAACTGCTAGGTGGGCAGGAGCAGGGACCGAGCAACAGGAGCTCACCCCATCGCGGGGATTCGAACCGCCGGCCTTCTGATCGGCAAGCCCTAGGCTCTGTGGTTTAACCCACAGCGCCACCTGTGTCCCTTGAAACAATAATTATTACTTACTAATTTACTTACTTACATGCCGCCCATCTGACTGGGTTGCAGTCAAAATCACAAGCTTTTGTAAAACAGAAAATTTAATGAAATTATGAAGTCGGCGGGGAGAACAGGGCTGACTCACCAGGTGAGCAGGCTGCTGACTGGGCGAGACGGGTAGATATCAACGCCGCTATGTCACGATGACCAGCTTCTAGAGCGATGGAAACAGCGTCGTTGCCTTCCTACAGACGGGAGGGGAGGCAAAACACACATAAAACAAGGCTGGAAGATGCCCTGTTTAGCTACACAGAAACAGAACCACCTACAGGGCGAAATGTGGCAGGTCTATTCTCCCCACAACTGCCACTTGAGATGGCCGCCTCAGGGATAGGAAGCAGGAGAACCTCATTGCTTCAGGTTTAGGGGTTGCCCGGCTCCACCAGGAATCCCCAGCCCCTGAACTGGGCCAGCTGGTCATGATGGGAACAACTCTTTAAGAAACGGGTGCCTGAGTTTTCCTCTTCCCTCCTTGTCCCTTTCCCCTTGCGTGCTGTGTGTGTGGGTTTTTTTCTCTGAGGCATCATTTTTTATTTGTTGCACATAAGCCTCTTTGGGCAGGCATAAAGGCTCCAAGCGCTTTTGCTAGGGATTTTAGGACAAGCCCCGCCAAGAAAAACGAAGAATTTATTTATGTATGCAACAACAGCGGCAAGAGTCTTGTTAGCACAAGGACGGAAGAATGAGGAAACCCCAGCGAAAGAACAATGGCAAGAAAAACCGATGAGTTATGCGGAGTTGGCAAAGTTGACATATAAATTACGTGAGAAGGACAATCGTGACTTCAAGGAAGAATGGGAACTTTTTACAAACTATCTTAAAAAAACAACAAAATGATTTGGACTCCATCGCAGGTTTTGAATAAATATCCACAAATTTATTAGTAGAATATATGACAGATAAGGCACTGATATGTACAATTTTTAACATGCAGAGAATAATATGTGCAAACAAATCAGAGAGGGGAGCTGAGGGAAGTCCTTAAGGGGTGGGGGGGATGTAATTGGTTATTTTGTTTGATAATTTGTTTTGTTAAAATGGTTTAATAAAAAAATATATTCATAAAAATAAAGAGCCAAAGTGAATACCAATGATATGATTGTATATTATTAAATGGAAAACTAATAAAAAATATTTTTAAAAGAATATATTGAAAGGGACCATGAGGACTAGGAGCTTGAAGTGGGGGGAACCCACAGCTCCCTGTGCAGAGCAACCCAGCTGCTTACTGAAATATACTCGGAGTCGAGAGTGGATTTCATGCTCTTTATTCAGCTCATAGTGGTGAGGAGGAATGGAAGTTCCCCCAGAATGTCTGCTTTATATATGTTATTTACACCAGTGTTTCCCAACCGGTGTTCTGCGGCACACTAGTGTGCCGCGCGACGTTGCCTGGTGTGCCGTGGGAGGGAGGAGGGCGAGTCGGGCGGCGAGAGGCGGGGCGGCGGCAGCGAGGAGAGGCCGCCCAGCGCAGGGCTCTCGCCGTCTGCCTGCCTGGCTGCCTGCGTGGCGCTGACGTCACGGGGCTGTAACGTGCCCCACATAGGCACACGCGGGGCGGCGAGCGAGCTCCCTCCCACATCCCATCGCCGGCTCTGCACCAGGCAGTAGAGCTCGGCGAAGTCGCCGCGCTGGAAGGCCAGCAGCGCGCGCGCCTTGGCCAGGCTCTCGCCCGCCTGCGCCTCCAGGCACGGCGCCTCGGCGTCAGGCAGCAGCGAGCCCAGGAAGCGGCCCAGCCGGCCGGGGTCGCCCGCCTGCAGCAGCGCCTCGCACACGCACGAGACCTGCTCCGCCGAGAAGCGCGGCGAGCGTGGAGGATCGGGCGCGGCGGAGGCCAGCCCCGCGCTTGGAGAGGACGCAGCAGCCGTCGCCAAACCCGATCCTCCTCCTCCTGCTCCGCCGCCGTCCTCTGGCTCTCGTCCGGGAGGAGCCTGGGGCGACGGGGCGGGCGCCGAAGTTGGCAGAAGTTGGCGCGCCTCCTCGGCAGCGCCTTCGTCCTCCTCCTCCTGCCACTGCTCTCCTCCGGCGGCGGGGGCGCGCCGCCCTCCCCGGCCGATGGGCTCGGCGGGGCCCGCGGGGAAGGAGGCCATGTTCGCGGCGCGCGGGATCGCGGCCCCCCTCGCCTGCCTCCGGCCCGATCCCCTCCCCCTGCGCGCTGCCCTAGCCGTGCGGGTCTCCTCCCCCTGCGCCGCCGTCCCCTTTCCACATCCTAGGAGCCGCGGTCCGCCTTCCGCCCCCGGGCCGCGGCGCGGCTCCCAGCCCGGGCTGGCCTCCGCCTCCTGGGACGCGCGCCCACCCCCGCGGCCCCCCAAACTTCGGAGCAACTCTCCAGACGCTTCTCCCCCGCCTCGGTCTCCCTCCTTTCCACTTCTCTTCCCCCCTTCCTTCCCTCTTTCTTTCTCTTTCTCTCCCACCCGCCTTTCCTTCTATTAACTTTCCTTTCCCCTTCCCATGTAGAACAGTCCCTGCAAATAAAAACCTAGCATATTTGGAAGAGGGATGCTAGCCTAACCATCACCTTCTATGCTGTTACTATTTTTTTTTTTTTTTTTTACATAAGTAAAAAGTGACCTTTCCCCATCTGGCATGGTGGTGTGCCTCGAGATTTTTTTCATGAAACAAGTGTGCCTTTGCCCAAAAAAGGTTGGGAAACACTGATTTACACAATGGGCCCCACGTGATTGGCTAATTCCAGGATTCTCCTGTAGGTCAATCAGGTTGCGGATTCCCTTCCACCGGGAGCTGGATTGGGTGGCTCCTGTGGACCAATCAGACTGCTGCATTCTGAATCCTATTGTTCTAGGACCAATCAGACTGCTGCATTCTGGGTCCTATTGTTCTAGGACCAATCAGACTTCTGCATTCTGGATCCTATTGTTCTAGGACCAATCAGACTGCTGCATTCTGGGTCCTATTGTTCTAGGACCAATCAGGCTGCTGCATTCTGAATCCTATTGTTCTAGGACCAATCAGACTCCTGCATTCTGGATCCTATTGTTCTAGGACCAATCAGACTGCTGCATTCTGGGCCCTATTGTTCTAGGACCAATCAGGCTGCTGCATTCTGGATCCTATTGTTCTAGGACCAATCAGGCTGCTGCATTCTGAATCCTATTGTCTAGGACCAATCAGACTGCTGCATTCTGGATCCTTTTGTTCTAGGACCAATCAGGCTGCTGCATTCTGGGTCCTATTGTTCTAGGACCAATCAGACTCCTGCATTCTGGATCCTATTGTTCTAGGACCAATCAGACTGCTGCATTCTGGGTCCTGTTGTTCTAGGACCAATCAGTCTACTGCATTCTGGACCCTATTGTTCTAGGACCAATCAGGCTGCTGCATTCTGAATCCTATTGTTCTAGGACCAATCAGACTGCAGGATTCTGGATCCTATTGTTCTAGGACCAATCAGACTGCTGCATTCTGGGTCCTGTTGTTCTAGGACCAATCAGACTGCTGCTCCTAGCCGGAATTAAGATTGCTGGAAGAAATATCAACAACCTCAGATATGCAGATGACACAACATTGATGGCAGAAAGTGAAGAGGAATTAAAGAACCTTTTAATGAGGGTGAAAGAGGAGAGCGCAAAATATGGTCTGAAGCTAAAAAAACGAAGATCATGGCCACCGGTCCCATAACCTCCTGGCAAATAGAAGTGGAAGAAATGGAGGAAGTGAGACATTTTACTTTCTTGGGCTCCATGATCACTGCAGATGGTGACAGCAGTCACGAAATTAAAAGACGCTGCTCCTTGGGAGAAAAGTGATGACAAACCTAGACAGCATCTTAAAAAGCAGAGACATCACCTTGCCAACAAAGGTCCATATAGTAAAAGCTCTGGTTTTCCCCAGTAGTGATGTATGGAAGATCTTGAAGCTGAGGCTCCAAGACTTTGGCCACCTCATGAGAAGAGAAGACTCCCTGGAAAAGACCCTGATGTTGGGAAAGATGGAGGAGAAGGGGATGACAGAGGACGAGATGGTTGGACAGTGTTCTCGAAGCTACCAGGATGAGTCTGACCAAACTGCAGGAGGCAGTGGAAGACAGGAGTGCCTGGCGTGCTCTGGTCCAGGGGGTCACGAAGAGGCGGACACGACTCAACAACAAAAGTTCTAGGAGCAATCAGACTGCTGCCTTTTGGATCCTATTCAACTCAGTACATAACACTTACATTATCCACGATGGAAGCGTCGCAGTCCGGCTGAGTCAGCAGCAGCCTGACGGTGCCTGCCCGCCCGTGTTCGCAGGCGCACATCAGTGCTGTGGAGCCCTCTTCATCTTGAAGGTTGATGTCCGCCCCACAGGACAGCAGGGCCTCCACCATCTCCTGCCTCCCGTGGCTGACAGCAAGCATCAGGGCTGTCTGGCCAGCCTGGAGCGACACAGGCAAAAAAATGTTGAAAAGCACTTTCTTATCGTTCTGAAATCTTCCGTTTCGTTAGCGCAAACGCAGGATTTTCCCAATGAGCAGCACAGGGTGTCCAGTGAGATTCCTCCTATCTTGTTTAATTTTATTCTCAACCCCAAAAGCACTTTCTTATTCTAGTAATAATTATTCACAGTATAAATAGTGCACGGCATAAATAAGACGCACCTATTTTTTAGAGGAGAAAAACGAGGAAAAAAATATTCTGAACGAAACAGTGGATGTATGATTTTTGTGGTTCATGCTGTGGCCGCAGACATGATATGTGGTGTGACGGTGAGTTTGGGGTAGCCCAATGCAAAAATCCTGAGGATTCACGTGGATCCGTGCTTTACGTTTTTGCACCACTGCGGCCCCACGAAACAGTGGATGCGTGGTTTTCTTGGTGCAGGCTGTAGCCATGGACATGCTATGTGATCTGATGGTGAATTTGGGGTGACCCTATGCAAAAATCCTGAGGATCCATGGGCTTTTACCTCCCCGCTCCCAGGCAGCCTCCTTTATCGCTAGCCTCCCTTATCTCCCTCCTGATCGCTTGCCGATCAGCTGCTCAGCGGTTTTGTTTCAACACCCACTTCCCTCTTTCTAAAAAAATAAAAGGCATGATCTGCTTTTCGCCCCTAGGCAATTTGGCTCCAGGGACCACACATTTGCTCCATAGATGCACAGACATTTCCCCTTATTTTTTAGGAAGGAAAAGGGTGCGTCTTATGGAGCGAAAAATACGGTAATTGCCACTGACATTTTGGCCTTTTTCCTTTCATCTTTTTCTTTTCTTTTTCCAATTTCCAAATTTGTTTGGACAAAGTAATGATCACAAATAGATAAGAATAAAAATGCGCACCCCACCCCCGAGACCGTTCCACTGTAACTATCCAGCCTCCCAAAATTTCAACACTTCTGGCGATGGTTTCACCCCTTTCTAACATTAAAAATTTTACAAACGCCTTCCATATCTCCTCCAAATCATTTCTCCTGCGTATTACCCATCTTAGCCTTAATGGAACATGTTGATTTATCACTAATAGCTATATCGTACGCCTCTTTATACCATTCTTCCATTTTATATTCTGCTTGCCCCTTCCTAGCTACCATATGATGATAATAATACGATGCAATAATGATGATGATCATGCGCAGTATTCCAGTGCGCCTCTGAGCATGCGCCAACCGCCTAGGCTTCTCAGTTCCTTGCTGCCCAATAGCAGAGGGGCTGGTTGCTGCTCCCCACCCCCCTCCCTGAAAACCCCATACATACCTGACTAGCTTTCGCATTGACATTCCCCATGCCGAAAAGTCTCCGGACAACAGTCATTTCCTCTTCCTGCTCTACAGTTGCTAGTGCAGTTAACATCAGAGCTGTGTAGCCAGCTTTGTTCTGGTAGTTAACATTACAGATCCCTGGGGAGACGAGGAGAAAAAATGCAAGAAACTGGTGCAAGTACTCTACTCATGGCTGTCTTAAGTCCGGCTCGGGGACGGTCCGGGAATCAGAGATGCATTTTAAATAAAAGCACACTTTCTGTTCATGTAAAAACACCAGGCAGGCCCCACAAATAACCCAGAGATGCGTTTTAAATAAAAAGACACATTTTACTCATGTAAAAACATGCTGATTCGCGGGCCAGATTTAGAAGGGGATCAGGCCGCATTCGGCCCCTGGGTCTTAGGTTGCCTAACCCTAGGTAAAGGTAAAGGGACCCCTGACCATTAGGTCCAGTCGTGACCGACTCTAGAGTTGCGGTGCTCATCTCGCTTTATTGGCCAAGGGAGCCAGTGTACAGCTTCCGGGTCATGTGGCCAGCAGGACTAAGCCGCTTCTGGCGAACCAGAGCAGCGCACGGAAACACCATTTACCTTCCCGCCGGAGCGGTACCTATTTATCTACTTGCACTGGTGTGCTTTTGAACTGCTAGGTTGGCAGGAGCAGGGACTGAGCAACGGGAGCTCACCCCGTCACGGGGATTCGAACCGCCGACCTTCAGATCAGCAAGTCCTAGGCTCTGTGGTTTAACCCACAGCGCCACCCATGGCCCTGGTTTAGACTAAATGTGATCCACCTGGAGAAGGAACTGGCAATCCACTCCAGTATTTTGCCAAGAAAACTCCATGGACATAAAAAAGGAGAAGCTTTGAGAAGAAAGTGAGAGTTTCCAAGGCATGCTCTGGTTCATGGGGTCACGGAGAGTCGAGCATGACTAAGGCAACTAAACAACAACGCTAGTAAACTTTCACACCCATTACTTGGGTTGGAGAATGGTGTTGCAGAATTTGGAGATGTGCAAATTCCAGAGTTATGCCTGTATTCCAGTTTGTGCATTGATTTGAGAAGTGTGAAGGCAAAGGCCTTTGGGAACATGATATATAATGCAATTAAAAAAAATTTCAAAATGACTCCCCCCCCCCAAGAGGTCAGAATGCTTCCTGCTGGGGACACTAAACGGTGAAATCGACGGCATTTATGTATGTGACTACAGCAGCAGGGATTCTCTATGCTCAGAAATGGGAGGAGGAGAGAACTCACCCTAAATGGAAGAACGGTTGGTGAAAATCTTGGAATATGCAGAGATTCTAGTGTATATAAAAAGTTATTTCCTATAAATGTGAAGACCCCAGCGGGGTTTGAAGTGTAAGAAAGCGGCAGAATAAATTAAGAAACACATTAAGGTAAAAAGGTAACGGGACCCCTGACCATTAGGTCCAGTTGCAGCTTACTCTGGGGTTGCGGCGCTCATCTCGCTTTATTGGCTGAGGGAGCCAGTGTACAGCTTCCGGGTCATGTGGCCAGCAGGACTAAGCCGCTTCTGGCAAACCAGAGCAGTGCATGGAAACGCCGTTTACCTTCCCGCCGGAGCGGTACCTATTTATCTACTTGCACTTGACGTGCTTTTGAACCGCTAGGTGGGCAGGAGCAGGGACCGAGCAACGGGAGCTCACCCCGTCACGGAGATTCGAACCGCCGACCTTCTGATTGGCGAGTCCTAGGCTCTGTGGCTTAACCCACAGCGTCCCAAGAAACACATTAGAGAGGATGAAATTAGATAAGATGGAGCGATTGCGTGTGATTTGAATTGTGAACATCGATGCTGGGTGAGTGGGAAGTCACACTAGTTTTGTTGAATAACAAATGCAACTTTTATAGAGAAACTCTCTCTCTCTTGATATACAGTGGTGCCGTGCAAGACGAATGCCTCGCAAGACGGAAAACTCGCTAGACGAAAGAGTTTTCCGTTTTGGAGGTGCTTCGCAAAACGAATTTCCTATGGGCTTGCTTCGCAAGACGACAATGTCTTGCGAGTTCCTGCTGGTTTTTTTCCCTTCCCCCCCTTTTTCTAAGCCGCTAAGCTGCTTATCAGCTGATCCGATCAGCAGATAAGCCGCTAAAAGCCGCTAATAGCGCTAATCCGCTAATCCTTCAATGGGCTTGCTTCGCAAGACGAAAAAACTGCTAGACGGAGAGAATCACAGAACGGATTCTTTTCGTCTTGCGAGGCACCACTGTATATAATTACAAAAATGAGGTATGAATTAGACTAATTCTCCTTTAAACGCAAACGGAACAGGATTTCTCCTCCATTCCTGGCCGCAGGAGGGCTATGTTGGTGACCCCTGACCTTGGGGCCACTCACCTGTGTCCAGCAAAAGCTGGACGATGTCGAAGTTGGAATGCGAGACGCTGTAGTGAAGAGCGGTGTTGCCATTGCCGTCGGAGAGGTTGACGACGTGCGTCAGCAGCGCAGGGGAGATTTCGGCAAACGCCATCAGGTGTTGGGCCACCTCTCCGGCCAGAGAGGCCTTTTGGCTGGACAGGCGGAACCATTCCTGGAGGAGGAGGCCGGTGCTGGAAAGCTGGAAGCCAAAACAGAGGAGCGGTTTCGATCCCTTTCCCCCCAAAAAATCCTCGCTGCAACACTGCGAGGTAGACTAGGCCCAGCAAGACTTGCATTTGAGCACGGATCTGGACCCCCATCTTGGCTGGACACTTGTGTGGGGTTCTGGGAGTGCGCACTGCTATAAGTGGCCCCGATCCTTGAAAAATACAAGCGGAAAAGGCCCTCCCTTCCAATAACAGTATTATTATTATTATTATTATTATTATTATTATTATTATTATTACCCTGACCATCTGGATGGGTTTCCCCAGCCACATAACACTTTGGAGCAGGTTTTAGGGGTGCATTTTTTGGGTAAGCGGGGTGCTTTGATGCAGAAGAAAGAGTGATCCGGTCCTCATTCCACAATCAGCTGACAGGCGCTATTGGATATAACCCAGAATTTAATTGTTGCTGTATAAAACTAAGTATGGGACGCAGGTGACGCTGTGGGTTAAACCACAGAGCTTGGGGCTTGCCGATCAGAAGGTCAGCGGTTCGAATAACCGCAATGACGGGGTGAGCTCCCGTTGCTCGGTCCCAGCTCCTGCCAACCTAGCGGTTCGAAAACACGTCAAAGTGCAAGTAGATAAATAGGTACCACTCCAGCGGGAAGGTAAACGGCGTTTCCATGCACTGCTCTGGTTTGCCAGAAGTAGCTTAGTCATGCTGGCCACATGACCCGGAAGCTGTACACCGGCTCCCTCAGCCAATAAAGCGAGATGAGCGCCCCAACCCCAGAGTTGGCCGCGACTGGATCTAATTCAGGGGTCCCTTTACCTTTAAAACTAATTAAAACGACAATAAACAAATCATTCCACCGTTCCTGTAAGGGGCGAGAGGTGACATCCCTAGCTTGTCCGCTCTCCATTTTATCCTCGCAACGACCCTGTGAGGTAGCTGGAAAGATGCAGCAAATGGCACCCAAGGGGTTACCCAGTGAGCTTAATGGCGGAGTGAGGATCCGAACTCGGCTCCTAGCCCCCGCACACTGACCACCACACCACACTAGCTTTTGGAAACCTTACGAAGCTCCGTACACCACTGTGATGGCCTGGGAATCCGATTCAGAGGCTGAACCGGAGGAATCCCAGCCTGCCCAGGAGTCCCCACCTCCAGAACCAGCTGAGCCGGGGCTGGGGCATGAGCCTGAAGGGTCCTCACCTGTGCTGGGTCCTCAGGTGCAGGCATCAGCTGAATCCGCTCTGGTTCCGGAGGCGACTGAGGACCCATTGCCTGCAGGTGCGCCTCTCCCAGCCCTGTCAGGGGAAAGTGAGTCTCCCCCTGGGTCCAGTAACCCTCCAGCCTCTCCTGAGCTGCAGAGGCTCAGGGCAGAGAGGCGGAGGGAACTGGTCTCTCCCAGGAGGAGTGCTCACCTTAAGGTCAGGAGAGGCGGCTCACCTGGGGGCCGCAACCGCCCTTGGCCTCAGAGAAGATAAAGGCCAGTCAGCCCGGTCCCAGGTTGCGGGAGCAACGTCGTTGAAGAGCTGTTTCGGCTAGCACCCAGTCCTATTCCTCCAGAGTTCCTGTCCTTGCCCGGCTCCTCGCTGTGGACCCCGCTTTGCCCGTGGAGCACTGTCTACCGACCCTCGACTCAGGTCCTGGACCTCGCCCCACAGTAACCTCCCGCCGGGACCAGCACAACCACCTTCAGAGGGTGATTGTGTTATTTAATGCAAATAATAATAATAATAATATGTTAATGTCGATGCTCCCTCCGAGTGGCCAGTCTGCCCCAACTCACCACCTCTTTGCTCTTCTGGGCAGCGCCATCTCTGGCCAGGTGGCTCCTCACCAGGAGACAAGCGTCCCTCAGCCGGGGACTCAGCTCAAACCTGTCAAAGGAAACAGCTTTTGAGCTTCCATTGAGTTGGAAGGGACCCCCAGGGGTCATCCAGCCCAACCCCCTGCAATGAAGGAATCTCAGCTGAAGCATCCGTGACAGATGGTCATCCATCATCTGCTTTGAAAACCTCCAAGGAAGGAGAGTCCACCACCTTCTGATGGAGTCTTCTCGCAACGGTCATGTTTTATAATTCCCTACGCGATCGAAGTAGCTCTCCTATAGGAATTTTCGAAGCATAGGGCTGTCAGGAGCTCAGCCTACACTCGAGTAGGACCCTGGTAGAGACACATGCCCGACTGGCATGTTCTCTCCCTCCTGGTCGATTGTTTGGGAACTTCATAAGCCTTTTTCAGCCCGAACATCACAGCGACCGATGCCAACAGACATTGGCACCCTTAGGGATCCGCAGAGTTTGCCCATCATGCGTAACAGCAACTCAGCATTCTGGCTAATTACTTTATTTACGGGACGTGGGTGGCGCTGCGGGTTAAACCACAGAGCCTAGGACTTGCCGATCAGAAAGTCGGCGACTCGAATCCCCGCGACGGGGTGAGCTCCCGTTGCTCGGTCCCAGCTCCTGCCAACCTAGCAGTTTGAAAGCAAGTCAAAGTGCAAGTAGATAAATAGGTACCGCTCCGGTGGGAAGGTAAACGGCGTTTCCATGCGCTGCTCTGGTTCGCCAGAAGCGGCTTAGTCATGCTGGCCACATGACCCGGAAGCTGTACGCCGACTCCCTCGGCCAATAAAGTGAGATGAGCACTGCAACCCCAGTGTCAGCCACGACTGGACCTAACGGTCAGGGGTCCCTTTACCTTTACTTTATTTACATATAAACACACACTGGGCACTGTCACATGGCTCCCTCTCTCTCTAGCATCAGACAGAAAAAGGACAAAGGACAATACAGTGGTACCTCGGGTTACATACGCTTCAGGTTACATACACTTCAGGTTACACACTCCGCTAACCTAGAAATAGTGCTTCAGGTTAAGAATTTTGCTTCAGGATAAGAACAGAAATCGGGCTCCGGCGGCGCAGCGGCAGCAGAAGGCCCCATTAGCTGCTTCTGGTTAAGAACAGTTTCAGGTTAAGAATGGACCTCCAGAACAAACTGAGACTCTTGAGAGTCCCATGGACTGAAAGATGATCAAACCTATCCATTCTTAAGGAAATCAGCCCTGAGTGCTCACTGGAAGGACAGATCCTGAAGCTGAAACTCCAATACCTTGGCCACCTGATGAGAAGAGAAGACTCCCTGGAAAAGACTCTGATGTTGAGAAAGATGGAGGGCACAAGGAGAAGGGAACGACAGAGGACGAGATGGTGGGACAGTGTTCTCGAAGCTACCAGCATGAGTTTGACCAAACTGCGGGAAGCAGTGGAAGACAGGAGTGTCTGGCGTGCTCTGGTCCAGGGGGTCACGAAGAGGCGGACACGACTAAACGACTAAACAACAACAAACCACTGTAGTCCCACTTCACGGAACACAGTAACACAAACATCCTGTCTCCGTCACTTCCCACTCTGTGGAGTCAAAACATATACCGCCATGTGAAAGACAACAATCCCATGACTGCAATCATGGATCAGGAATTCTAACAAGGGCATCCCTGGATTAAGGGAGAAGAAATCGTGGACAAGAGCATTCGTTGAAGGATCAGTGCCAGATTTTGGCTGGTGCGGGTGGTTTCCCCCACACGGGGTGCAAAAATTGAAGACCCATCATTGAGAAGATACACACGACCCCCGTCTGCCCCTGATAGCGTGAATGAGAGAGGATTAAAAGAGGCGTGAGGGAAAGAAAAAAAGAGAATATTCTTGTATGCTACAACAGCAGCAAGAATATTAATAGCTAGAAATTGGAAAAGTGAAATAGTACCAACAAAAAAAATAAATTATTTGAATGTCTCAAATTGGCAAAAAAGACGGATGCGATTCGGAGACTGCCTAACCAAAAATTCCAAAAGGAACGGGAAATTTACAGAGGTTATCTAAAAAAAAAAAAAAACCGTGTCCCCAAGTCAAAACCTGGATTTGCTTTGATTCATTTTCACAAACCACAACATGGATTGCAAGTATTGTATGTGGAAAACAGTAGAAATGAAGAAAGGATAAAAGGAGCAGTTTAACAAATAGACAAAATACACCCACGTTGAAGAGGACGGAATTCTGTTAGAGAAGAAAAGCAATTGGAATTAGATGGTGATGATGAATTAAAGAATATGGTGACAGAAGTCTGTACGTAAGAATTTATGGATTTATGGTTGTATATATGCTTTTTGTATATATATTCCCTTTTGGTTGTTGTGGTTGCCATTTTATTATTTTGGTTATTTTATTGTGTGTGTTTCTTCATCAAGTAAGAAAACCAATAAAAAGCAGAAAACAGAAAACAAAAAAAGAGGTGTGAGGGGTTTGCAATTTACATTAAGCTGAGGGGTGGACGGACCTTAAATCAGAAGAGAAAACTCATGCCTCCACCTGCCCCTTTCTCAGTTGTGTGTAGGGAGTTATGATGCTGGTTATATATTTATTTTGGCCTCGATTTTTCCCTGACAGGAACTCCAAGGCGGCTTACGGTTAAAAACCAGAACAGCTAAAAACGTAGAAAAACATTGACAGAATTAAAACTCGCTTGCTCACTCAGTCTATTAAAAACATACAGATCAATTACATTAAAAACAGAATGGCACCAGCCCTTTCCTTAAAAGCAGCCAGCTCCCAAAAGCCGGTTGGAGAAGAAGGTGCTTCACCTGGTGGCAAAAGAGCAGCAAGGTGGAAGCTGGTCTGGCTTTTCAAGGCAGGAAGTTCCAAAGTTGTCTGGGAGGAGCCACCACCGAGAAGGCCCTCTCTCGTGTCCCCACCAAGAGGGCCTGTTGGGGTGGAGGGGGCGAGAGCAGAGCCTCCCCAGGAGATCTCGGAGCCCAGGGCAGGTTCGCCTGAAGGAATAAGGTATTTCCGATCACCTTGTAGGGATTTGTGGGGCCTAACCAGCACTTTTAACTGAGGCCCCGAAACAGATCGGTAGCAAGTGGAGCTGTTGTGTCCTGGATTCTAAGACTTACTTCTCCTTCACTTCTGGGGAAGCTTCTCCCAAGCTGTTTGCATCTTTGGTTTCCTCCAAATCATGGCTCTGCCTTGCCTCCTCCTGGGCTGCCCCCGAAACGGGAGTCTCTGAATCGCTGCCGCTGCTGTCCACGCGGGAAGGCAAGTCGTCGTCGTCGGTGGTGCTGGGAGTGTCACTGCCGAAGCCAAGCGGGGAGCCCTTCCTGAGGGACCTCTCCTCTTCCTCTTCCTCCTCTTCCTCCTCCTCACTCGAGGTGCTCTCGTACCTGCCAGGACAGATTGTGGGGGATCAAAACGGGGGTCTTGAGGGATGCAACTTGTAGGCAAGGACACTCTGGTGTTTGGCAGCTGGCTTTCCTGCCTCGGAGGGCAGGAAATCTGCTCAAAAGGTATCTACATTCTGTATCAGTACGTTTCCGAGCACAATTCAAAGTGTTGGTGCTGACCTTTAAAGCCCTAAACGGCCTCGGTCCAGTATACCTGAAGGAGCGTCTCCACCCCCATCGTTCTGCCCGGAAGCTGAGGTCCAGCTCTGAGGGCCTTCTTGGTGGTGGCGCCCACCCTGTGAAACGCCCTCCCACCAGAAGTCAAAGAGATAAACAACCTGACATTCAGAAGACATCTTAAGGGAAGTTTTTAATGTATGACATATTAGTGTATTTTGGGTCTTTGTGGAAGCCGCCCAGAGTGGCTGGGGAAACGAATTATTATTATTATTATTATTATTATTAAGGAATAAACATAAGTGCAGGCCTGCAGGTTCAAGGGTCCGTACCATACCGACAACGTTTCTATCCCCCAGCCCACTCGCTTGAGCGAAGTGTTCCGGGGAAGACCGCAAAGCAGGAGTCAAAGGTTGCAACCATCCCTTGCGATTGCAGCTGCTTATCAGAGGTAGACTGCTCTTGAACACTGGAATCCCCATTCCGCTCTCTTGCTTTTTAATGTGTGACATTTTAATGTATTTTTTATCTTTGTTGGAAGCCGCCCAGAGTGGCTGGGGAGACCCAGCCAGATGGGTGGGGTACAAATAAATTATTATTATTATTATTATTATTATTATTATTATTATTATTATTACACTTGAAAGATTAACACCCACACACCCCACAGACTTTATCTAACTTGTTGTCAAAGGAGGGTGCCAGGGTCAGGTAAGTGATAACCCACAAGACGTCAGTGAAGTTAACTCTTTAGTCAAAGAACCAAAACACCTCGGGCCCAGTGATCCCAGCAACTCTTCCCAGGTCTTGCCCCCAATGGGGCAGTTGCAAGGATTAAAGGGCATCGCACCGCTAAGTCTCCTCCTGCTCCACGTCCTTCCCAAGCACCCTGAGACTTCTCCGCCTTGTCTGTCTCTGCTCTGCCCTCTTCATACCTCTGTGGGTTCTGGGAGACCAGGGAGAGGGCCTGCCTCCTCTCTGTCTCCTGGTTCCCCTTCCTCTCCTGCCTCTGATTCTGGACTGCTCTCTGCCACAGACTCTTCCTGCTCACTAAACCCTGTTGCCTCTTCAGCTTCAAACATCTCCTCCTCCCAGTCTCCTTTCTCTGACCACTCATTGTCATCTCACCACCCAGTTAAATGGGCAGGGTATAAATAATAAAAGTATTATTATTATTATTATTATTATTATTATTATTATTATTATTATTATTATTATTATTATTTAACAGGCTGGGGATTCACTCAGTCTCTTTGTGAACCACTTTGAGGCTTTTTTTAAAACAACCACCACCATCAAGCAGTGTTAAAACGCGGGTGGCGCTGTGGTTTTAAACCACAGAGCCTTGGGCTTGCCGATCAGAAGGTCGGCGGTTCGAATCCCCATGACGGGGTGAGCTCCCATTGCTCGGTCCCTGCTCCTGCCAACCTAGCAGTTCAAAAGCACGTCAAAATGCAAGTAGATAAATAGGTACCGCTCCGGCGGGAAGTAAACGGCGTTTCCGTGCGCTGCTCTGGTTCACCAGAAGCAGCTTAGTCATGCTGGCCACATGACCCGGAAGCTGTCTACGGACAAACGCCGGCTCCCTCGGCCAATAAAGCGAGATGAGCGCCACAACCCCACAGTCATCCACGACTGGGCTTAACAGTCAGGGATCCCTTTACCTTTATCTAACTAAATAACATCTGTAGGGCTATAGATTCCCAACCTCTGCTATAATCCCACAGCTATCTCTCCAGGCTCCAAATACAGTGGTACCTCGGGTTACATACCCAGAAATAGTGCTTCAGGTTAAGAACTTTGCTTCAGGATGAAAACAGGAATCGTGCTCCGGTGGTGCGGCAGCAGCAGGAGGCCCCATTAGCTAAAGTGGTGCTTCAGGTTAAGAACAGTTTCAGGTTAAGAACGGACCTCCGGAACGAATTAAGTACTTAACCCGAGGTACCACTGTAGTTGAAACTTCAGCATCGAAGACACCTGGGTCTCGTCTGCCATCCCAACCCCAAACCCCCGAAAGAGAAGAAGCAATAAAGACTCGTACTCGCCATTCAGAAAGCCCACGAACTGGAGGCTTTTCCTCCCACGCCCTGCCTCCGTCTTGGCAGGGCTGCCTCGCTTCTTCATGATGGATTTGAGGGCTCCTGGGGGGGAAGAAGCAGAAGAAGGAACGTTCTTTAGGCACTGGCAAAAGCTCATTTATTTTGAGCAGCTGGCAGTGGAGAAGGGGCTGTATCTCTCCAGACCCAATGGTGGTTTTTAAGCTGCAGGGTGAAATCTAGCCATGAGACCAGTGGGAGAACCTTAAGGGTTCTTCGCATAGCTGTCAACTTTCCCCTTTTTTAAAGGGGAATTCCCTTATTCCGAATAGGATTCCTCACAAGAAAAGGGGAAAGTTGACAGCTATGTCCTAGGGGCAGCCGCAGTTATTGTATGGCTCAATTCTTCCTGGTAAAAGATCTGCCCACGAGGCTATACTTAACGCTCCCTCATCATCATCATCATCATTTTAAATTTGTATACCGTCCTTCTATCTTACAATACTCAGGGCGGTTTACAAGCTGAAGAAACAAAAAATGTACGTCTTAGAACAATCTAATGCACTACAAAAATGCGACAATAAAACAAAACTTTAAAATAAGCAACCTACATCAAAAAAGTAACATTCAACAATTATTAGAATAGTATAAAATAATAATAATATATAAAAGTTAAACAGAAATCCACTCAACAGTTACAAGAAAAAATATCCTGAATTTCAGAAGCCAGAACAGCAAGAGGGATCGCTGTGCAGCGAAAGCAGCCATCCCTCTTGCTGTTCTGGCTTCTGGGATAGCTGTGCAGCCTGCATTTGCTCCATAAGACGCACACACATTTCCCCTTTTTAGGAGGGAAAAAGTGAGTCTTATAGAGCAAAAAATACGATAATTTCTAAACAACAAACACACCCCTCTTCCCTCTAGCTGTTCTTCCCAGGCAGGGACGAAATGCACTAGAATTAACTGAACCGCCCTGAAGCACATTGAAGGGCATGAGTGGTGCGGAATGGATCCTTTACTGGAAAATACAGGGAAGCCTCCCCCGCCCCGCCCAAATCTCCAGATCTCCAGCTGCGGTCTCCCAGTGTGCAGGGAAGCACGCTTTGCACATCCTCAGAGGTCCGAAATAAATAAATAAAGCCCAGCCCAAGCTCCAGGTATGCCTGGATGCAAAAGCAGTGGAAATGGGAACATTCAGATTTCGGGCCGGTTGCAAATAGACTCGGGCTTTGAGCCATGTTTAACCGATGGAGGCTCACCGGCGCCTGTGGGGTTTTTTCCAGAATCCCGTTGCACAGACACATCCTCCTGGTCCCTCGTCACGGACTGAGGGAGCAAATCCAGATCCACACCCAAACTCTCTGTTTGCAGGGATGCTTCAGTAACTCCGCATTCCAGCAGCTTTCCGGGTTTTACATCTTCCGGTAGAGATGCGTCTGTAGCCGTACAGCGGTCTGGCTCTCCTGGAGCGGATCTGCCGTCCTCCCTCCCTTTGCTTTCCGCCTCCGGAACAATCTGGGCAGCTTTCCCCCCACATTGCTCAGGGGCAAGATCTGGAGATTGCGGGCTGCAGTCAACCCCGACACTGGTCACTTGCGGACAGCAGTGGACGGCCTTGTCTGCCATTTCAATGTGGTTGCCCACAGCTTGACACCGCATGGCTGGAGCAGCTTCCATGCTCGCCTCCACTGTCAGCGGCCGGGCCATCGTCTCCTTGCTGGTCAAACTCTTTGGCAACCTCGAGCAAACTTCCACCCTCAGCTCCTCGAGCTCATCGCTGGCCTCCTGCAAGTGTCCCTCCAACATGGAGATGACCTCTCGTTGATGCTGGACCGTCTGCTGAAGCAACTGGATTTCCTTCTCGGCCTCCGACGAAACCCCGAGTAAGGACTCCATGACCCACACCTCTGCGTCCTTGGTGTCAGCTTCTCGGCCGGCGGCCACCTCTCGGCTCGGCTTCTGGCACCGGTAGTAGAAGACCACCTCGTTCATGTCCACCTCTTCTCCAACGCCAACAGACCGGCATGTGGGCTCTCCGGTTTTGGAAGCGAGAGCTGCTCCTCTGCTCGTCTTTCTGGCTCTTTCTGAGCCAGACAGTTTCTCCGTCAGTCTCTTCAACTCGGTGATTTTACTTGTCCTCGTTTTTGAAGGCTCGCCGTCGTTTTCGACCTCGGCACCGGCCCGAGAGCCTTGCTTGCCCTCGTCGGGAGCCCCTGCATTAGGAGACTTGGGGGGGAAGTTGAAGACACACGTCTCGCCTCCGTCCATCTCCAGCTTTTCCCACAGCCCGGCCAGCAGCTGCTCCTTCTCCTCCTTCAACCTGCAAACCTCCTTTTCTAGAATGGGGATGGTCTTCACCTGTTCCTCCATCTCCTTCAGCTGTTTGAGGGCTGTGGCCATCTGCTCACGGACGTGTTGGAGGTGGGCAGGACCGACGGCTGCGGCTGGCGTGCTCCTTCCTGAATTGGAGGGGCTTAACTTGACGGAGCCTGCAAGGCCTTCCCCCATCAGAGAGTGATCTTGAGGAGACACGATCCTGGGGGAGCTACCAGGCACCCCAATGGCTGCAGAGGGTCCCCCTGCCCGCAGACCCAGCTGCTGTTCTTCCAACCGCTTGCTCGTCTCCTGCAAGGTTTCTTCCACTCGTGTGTTCCTCACCAGCGATTTGGGAGGAGGAAGGAGATGGATGATGGGAGATGGAGACGTGGGGAGCGAGGCCTGTTTGCTCACGGGCTCCTTGATGTCGGAGGAACTACCCCACAGCCTGTGGCGTGGGGAGAAGGCTGCTTTCCGATCCGCGCTGGTGGTCGACGAAAGAGACTCCGTTGAAGTCCAGCCGCTGGTTTGGCCTCGGGAAGAGTTAGGGACCTGCTTGGCCCCCTTAGACTTGCGCTGCGGCAGAAGCTTCCGGAAGCTTTGGCCTTTCTCGATATCGTCGACGTACTTGAGGAAGTCAAGATCCAGTAGGAAGCCGTAGGGGGTCTCCAGCGAGTAGGACGCCTTGTCTCCACCCTCCTCCTCCTCCTCCTGGTCGCGGTACAAGAAAGGTCCCCCAAGATCTGAAAGCAAGATGGACACAAACATGTATCAAAAGACGAGCCGTCAAGGCAGTATGAACTCTTCAGCCCAGCCTAGGACAAGAGTTTTCCAGGTCCGTGTGCCCATTTGGAATTTCCTAAACATATTGTGGTTGCCAGAACAAGATGGCCGCCACAGGGGGAGGGGCTTGGCCAGTCGCAAATCGATTTGTTGCTTGTTCACTTTGAGTGTATGTTGCTCAGTGCTTGACTAAGCCGCTTCTGGCGAAGCAGAGCAGCGCATGGAAACACCATTTACCTTCCCGCCGGAGCGGTACCTATTTATCTACTTGCACTGGCCTGCTTTCAAACTGCTAGGTTGGCAGGAGCTGGGACAGAGCAACGGGAGTTCACCCCGTAGTGGGGATTTGAACTGCCAACCTTCCAATCAGCAAGCCCTAGGCTCAGTGGTTTAGACCGCAGCACCACCTACATCCCTATAACCCCTGACTTAGGGGGACACCTAGGAGTCCCTCAATGAAGAATTGGGCTGTAAATGCCAAGCCCAATTCTTTTCCATAACAATTTGCCACAGAGGGGAAACTGTAGGTTCCTGTAGTTTGATGTACAGGCTTCCTTCCTCTGGCCAGGGGTGGAGTCTTACACACACACAAACACAAAGCGATAAAAGTCTTCCACCCCATTGTGTCCCAGAGAGGCTTCTTCCTCTTGGCTGCAGAGACAGATATATGGAATCCTGGAATCACAGAATCGTCCTTTACAAAGTGAGAATGTGGTGCTGGCAATGCCAAGGTTGCAGGTTTGATTAATGCAACTGCATATTCCTGCATTTCAGTGGGTTGGGCTAGATCAGGGGTCGGCAACCTGCAGCCCATGGGCCACAAGCGGCCCACGGGGGTCGTTTTAACCAGACATAGGGAAACCCCGGCCCTCCAGATGTTTGGGACTACAATTCCCATCACCCCTAGCTAACAGGACCAGTGGTCAGGGATGATGGGAATTGTGGTCCCAAACATCTGGAGGGCCGGAGTTTGCCTATGCCTGGTTTAAACCGAGTCACTCACTCAGCGAGTCCCCGCTCGCTGCACTAAACTGGTGCAGCGCAGAGTGGGGATTCGCTTCCGCAACGCCAGAAATCGTGTCTGCATGGAGCAATCTCCGTGGGAGTGAACCAGCCCAGGTGAGGTAAACCTTGCTGACCCCTGGGCTGGATGATCCTCAGGGTCCCTTCGAACTCCGTGATTTTATGAGATCGTGTGATGGCCTGGGATTCGGATTCGGAGGCTGAACCCGAGGGATTCCAGCCTGCACAGGATTCCCCGCCTCCAGAACCAGCTGAGCCGGGGCTGGGGTCCTCACCTGTGCTGGATCCTCAGGTGCAGGCATCGGCTGAGTCTACTATGGCTCCTGAGGTGATGGAGGACCCATTGCCTGCAGGTGCTCCACTCTCAGCTCCATCAGGGGAAGCTGAGGTGGCCTCTGGGTCCGGTAACCCTCCAGCCTCTCCTGAGCTGCAGAGACTCAGGGCAGAGAGGCGGAGGGAACTAAGTTCCCGCAGGAGGAGGGCTCACCTCCAGGCCAGGAGAGGCGAGTCACCTGAGGATCAGGGCCGCTAAAAGCCAGCCAGCCTCAGTCCCAAGTTGCGGGAGCAACTTCGTTGGTTGTCAGTTCCTGCCTGAACCCTGTCCTGCTATCCTGCCGGAGCACCTGACCTCGCCTGACTACCTGCCCTGCACCCAGCTTCAACTTTTACGGACTGCCTCCATACTGCACCTTCGACCTCAGACTGGACTCAGACCTCGCCTCTCGGTTAGCCCACGGGACCAGCACAGATTGAGATTCTCAACATTCTTTACGTGCAAAAGACCCCAGGGTCCATCATCAGGAGACCCAGGCGGGGTTAGGGAAAGGTCTGTTCCAAACCCCCACAGAGATGCCCTCACTCTAGAATCTAGATGATATACTGAGCTAGATGGATTAATGGTATGATTTGGCAGAAGGCAGCTAGCACCCTATGGGATATCTCCCACTAAATTCTACTCAAGAGTAGACCCATTGTAGTTAAAGGCCACGACAAACTTAGAACCATTTGTTTCAGAGGATCTGCTCTGGGAATGCCTAGCATGGCATGCAACCCAAGCAGAGTGAAATAAAGTGCAAATTTCTCATTACCTGGGAGATTTTGATTCAGGTGTGCGGACTGGGCCATTTTCTTCTGCTGGATCCTCCCGAAGTTTCTGAGAAGGCAATGGGAACCTAGAAAAGGTGGGGAGGAGTAACACTTGGGAGTTAAGACTCATATATTATTTTTCTGTGATATCTGCGCAGCAGCCGCGTAAAGATGCACCACTAAACGCAGTGGGAGTTACTGGAGTATGCAAGCGTTGGGTTTCCCTGCATGGGCGGCAATGTCGTGCACCCTTACCTGCAAGTAAGCCCCATTGAATTGGTGGGGTTTACTTCCTAGGCTTGCCCCACCACAATATGTCTTAAAACAGGTAATGAGCCCTTGGCAGCCTCTGTTGACTTCTGAGATCCCAAACCACATCTCTGTAACAAGGAAGACTAGCTACTTACTTGACAACTGAAATTGTCAAGAAACTGAATCCAGAGCCCAATAAAACATTCTCATGTGTGTGTCCCCGACCCATCCAACACACACACATTGTGCAGAATCACAGAAGATGCACCACCTAGTTTATAAACCCATCTCCACCACCTAGAGGTCTCCCTTCCCACTTCCAGCTGCTTTCCCCAGCAGCAGTTCTGAACCCCTTGCTCTGCTCTCAACAAATATGGCAAAGTCACAGAGTCAGGACTTCCCCCATTGCGGCTGTCCCCGAGCGACAACAAGCCTCTGAGAACGTGCAGACTATGCGCACCCCGGGAGAGAAGCGACAAGAAAGCCACCTGGGATTTAGAAGCACGCGTCTTCCAGGCCTCCAGGCTGATAAATTGAAAAACCCCTCCTTGTTAGGACTTGCCTGCCTGGGATCAGCACACATTCTTCCCCCCCTCTTCTGGCAGCATCTCTGCACTGGCTCGCATCCTAGACGCCTGCCTTTCAGAGCACAGCTTCATTGCTGCCCCAGGACTGTGCGGGTTTTCTCGACAGCAAACCCCCCATCCCCCAGTAACACCCGCAAGTCCAGCTCTGCAGCTTTTGCCTTGGCTGAATTGCTGGCTCACCCCAAACGGCTGCAGATGTTCAGTTTGTTGTTGCTTTTTTCCGCAAGCGTCCGAGACGCAAATCAGAGTCCAGCTATTTTAACGTGGCCAAAGGGTGGAGTGTTTTTAGTTTAGTGCAGAGAACTGTAGCAGGAACCCCCCCCCCCATCATTCATTTTGTACAAACTTCACACACACTCACACTCTACATACGCTGCGCTTCTGTTATAAATTCATAGAAAATCAACCATGCATCGGATTTGCACTGTTCCACTTTTATTTTACTCCATGAAGGAAGGACTACAAAATGGGGAAGGTTTGATACAGGGCAGCCATAATCCCTTGAGCATCCCAGCACATCCACACGAGCCCTGCCCAGTTGCTATGCCAACCCTGATGGTCCTAGACAGAAGACCATCAATGTCACAAAGAACTTGCATATGGGAGTGGATTCAGCACAGACTGGAACAAAGGACAATAATCAGCTCTTCCCTCTGGGGGTAGGAAATTGCAGACTCTGTCACTCTGTCACCTGGAAAGTACTCATGGGGAGGGGGAAAGAGGGAACCAGCCAGGTGACAGGACACTCAGGTTACCACCACAACCCCTCCTTTCTGTGATGTATGCATGATGTTTCTGGGGGTGGGTTTGATCTACAGGATGGGAATTTCAAAAGTCTTTATAAGACCGTGCACACCATTTTTTCTGGGTCCTTCCTCTCTCCTGCAAGTGAGGGGAGCACCCTGTTGCAACAGTTCAATAAAGGCCAAGCCTACAGGCTGCTGTTTTGCTCCAAGTTATCCTGCTTGGTGTCTTTGTTTTTGTCCAAGGGAGCCCTCGGATTTTTCCGTTAACAGAACACAGACGGGAATTCATATGTGTGTGTGTGTCATTAAAGTACGCCTTGCATGCTTGCATGAATCAGGACAGCGGACGTGTTTGGAACGACAGCACTAACCGGGCATGGCATTCTCCAAAGCGGTCTCTGGGACCATTTCCTGCCACTTTGGAGCGCTTTCAGACGCTGGCTGCTGCTTCTCGGCTGGGCAGCATCAATCAATCACACGTTCTAAAATTAGCTTCCCTTGCGGAGATGAAGGGCCCTTCGAAAACAGCGCTGCCTGCCTCTTCCCTCGAAATGCCAGGAATGAGGCCTTTTCAAAATCCCCAGACCAGGGGGAACAGCAAAATGAAAATAATAAGAGGGACAGGACAGAGAACCATCTCTCAGCTGGAGAACCTTCCTTGGGACAAATACCGTATTTTTTGCTCTATAAGACTCACTTTTTCCCTCCTAAAAAGTAAAGGGAAATGTGTGTGCGCGTCTTATGGAGCGAATGCAGGCTGCGCAGCTATCCCAGAAGCCAGAACAGCAAGAGGGATTGCTGCTTTCACTGCGCAGAGATCCCTCTTGCTGTTCTGGCTTGTGAGATTCAGAATATTTTTTTACTTGTTTTCCTCCTCCAAAAACTAGGTGCGTCTTGTGGTCTGGTGTGTCTTATAGAGCGGAAAAATACGGTACCTTTCTGCCTAAGCTGAAATTTTCCAAGCGTCCCGATTTCCCAGGGACAGCCCCGGAATTACAAGAGCCATCACAGATTCCGATTTGATCCCTGAATGTCCCTGAATTTACCTTTCCCTCCATGTCTCGGAGAACAATTAAAAGTTTGCGCTTGCGTGTGTAGGGGTGAAAACGGAGCCCTGTTTATCCTGAAAATAAAATCCCTGACCAAATGAAGGGAACGGTGAAGCTGTCATATGAAGCCCTTCCTATAATTTTGAAGGGAAAAGTCACCCATCCACCTTAAATTATTCCATTGCAGTGTTTATTCCTTTATTGTAAATGGAGACTTACAGTGTCTACTCAGGAGTAAGTCCCACTGTATTCAATGGAGCTGACTCCCAGGTACCTAGGCAAGACTGGGCAGCCTCACACCGCAATCCTACACATTTTTACTCAGAACTAGTCCTACTGAGTTCAATAGGATTTGGGACGCGGGTGGCGCTGTGGGTTAAACCACACAGCCTAGGATTTGCTGATCAGAAGGTCGGCAGTTCGACTAAGCCTCTTCTGGCGAACCAGAGCAGCACACGGAAACACCGTTTACCTTCCCGGCGGAGGGGTACCTATTTATCTACTTGCACTTTGACGTGCTTTCGAACTGCTAGGTTGGCAGGAGCAGGGACTGAGCAACGGGAGCTCACCCCGTCATGGGGATTCAAACCTCCGACCTTCCGATCGGCAAGCCCTAGGCTCTGTGGTTTAACCCACAGCGCCACCCGCGTCCCTAAAGATGGCTTTAAAAGAGGATTAGACAGATTCATGGGGGCTGTTGAGGGCTACCAGCCACAACTATGATCTGCCACCAGTGGCGTAGCGTGGGTTGTCAGCACCCGGGGCAAGGCAAGTAATTTGCGCCCCCTAACCCATGGATTTGCGCCCCCTAACCCTAACCCCCAGATGTTGCACCCGGTGCGGCCGGCCCCCCCTGCACCCCTCACGCTACGCCACTGTCTGCCACCATGATGGAACAAGACCGTTTTCTAGTGCTCCAGAGGGCAGAACCTAAACTGGTGGATCCAAGTTACAAGACAGGAGTTTCCAACTCAACATTAGGAAGAGCTTTCTGATGGTAAGAGCTGT
Organism: Podarcis vaucheri; assembly: GCF_965113315.1. NCBI lineage: Eukaryota > Metazoa > Chordata > Lepidosauria > Squamata > Lacertidae > Podarcis > Podarcis vaucheri. Next base: position 6,125,754 of record NC_138756.1, on the reverse strand, counting down.
TCAACAGTGGAATGGTCTTCCTCAGAAGGTGGTGGACTCTCCTTCCTTGGAAATTTTTAAGCAGAGGTTGGGTGGTCATCTGTCAGGGATGCTTTCGCTGAGATTCCAGCATTGCAGGGGGTTGGATTAGACCAGGGGTCAGCAACCTTTTTCAGCAGGGGGCCGGTCCACCATCCCTCAGACCTCCTGGGGGGGCCAGATTATATTTTGGGGGGGAAATATGAACAAATTCCTATGCCCCACAATAACCCAGAGATGCATTTTAAATAAAAGGACACATTCTACTCATGTAAAAAACACGCTGATTCCCGGACCGTCCGCAGGCCGGATTGAGAAGGCGATTGGGCTGCATCCGGCCCCTGGGCCTTAGGTTAGATGGAACCCCTTCCAACAATTCTATGATTCTAAACTCCTGCCCCACAACATCACCAGCATGCCCCGAATTGGGCAAAACGGCTCACTTGGCATTGTACTGGTTTCGGAATTCTTCCCATTGTAACAACAACATTGAGTCAGGTCGCCAGTGCAGAATTCAAAATCGTTTTAGAAACACGGAGACCCTGGGAAGCATTCAAAGTGGCCGAGCTCTCTGGGAACGACCGGAAGTCGCAGGGAGCAGATTCTGGGACTGGATCTGGGCCAGGAAGTGATCTCATTGTCTGTCGGCGCTGCAAGCATTGAGCCCAGATGGAGTAGGACCTCTCCGCCAGCAAAGAACGGTGTGGGTGGGAAAATAACTGTCCCCAGTGCTGTGAGCCAAAAGGAATGGGTGGGGAGAAGCCAGCCGAAAGCCAGCCCCACCTTATCAGCTCAAAAGCAGGTTACTTTCTAGATAACTCCAGGGCCAATGAAAACACAAGCCGAGTCCAGATCCCACGTCGCCCAGAGAGCCCCACACAAAGCAATAGATTTCACTGAACATCACTGGATACAGATCACAGGCGTGGAAGTGGCTCAGGGTATCATCCAAGGTGTGGCAGTGTGTATGTTGTGGAGAGGGGCGGAATGAAGATTGCTAAATTGGGTGGCCAGCTACAGGAGATCATGGGGCACCATTTAGGGCTTTGAAGGTCAGCACCAACACTTTGAATTGTGCTTGGAAACGTCCTGGGAGCCAATGTAGGTCTTTCAAGACCGGTGTTATATGGTCTCTTAAGCAGACAGATATATTGACCCATCGCCCTTTTGCAACCCAGTTCATGTTTCCAGCACAAGTAGGCCATTTCCTATGGAAGCCTGTATCTCCAGGGACCAGCTCACGCCTTGCACCAATTCTGAAACTGTTTTGCTTGTCCGAACCAGAGTGGCATAGTGGTTAGAGTGACCGACTACACATAATTCCGAGCACAATTCAAAGTGTTGGTGCTGACCTTTAAAGCCCTAAATGGCCCAGTAGACCTGAAGGAGCGTCTCCACCCCCATCATTCTGCCCGGACACTGAGGTCCAGCGCCAAGGGCCTTCTAGCGGTTCCCTCGCTGCGAGAAGCCAAGTTACAGGGAACCAGGCAGAGGGCCTTCTCGGTGGTGGCGCCCTCTCTGTGGAACGCCTTCCCTTCAGATGTCAAGGAGATAAAGAACTATCTGACTATTAGAAGACATCTGAAGGCAACCCTGTTTAGGGATGTTTTTAATGTTTGATGTTTTATCATGTTTTTAATATTCTGTTGGGAGCCGCCCAGAGTTGCTGAGGAAACACAGCGGGGTATAAATAAGTTGTTGTTGTTGTTGTTACTGGGACAGACCAGGTGTGACCTTAGGGGCCAGTCACTGCCCCTCTGCCTAAAGCTACGTCACAGGGTTTTTGTGGGAATTAAAGAGGTGGAAAAATCATGTACAGTGGTACCTCGGGTTACATATGCTTCAGGTTACAGACTCCGCTAACCCAGAAATAGTGCTTCAGGTTAAGAACTTTGCTTCAAGATGAGAACAGAAATTGTGCTCTGGCGGCGCGGCAGCAGCAGGAGGCCCCATTAGCTAAAGTGGTGCTTCAGGTTAAGAACAGTTTCAGGTTAAGTACGGACCTCCGGAACGAATTAAGTACTTAACCCGAGGTACCACTGTATTGGGCTGCTTGGAGAAAACTGATGGGGTCTAAGATGTCAGGAATAAAAACAAACGGGGGGAAATAAGGAGCGCGGCTCCCGTGAAACCCCCCCGCCAGGCAGGATGGGCTTCCCAGAAGAGGGAGGAGGAGTGGGGCACATGGAAAATAAACCCCATGAAAGGAAGTGAGACAGGGGTGGGAAGAATCCCAGCTTCCGTAAGAGAAGGGAAATTACAGAGGCCTCCATCCGTTGTGGGAAGAAAACCATTGTCTTGCTCGGCACGACTGCCAAGATCAGCGGCCGGGCGACATCACAGGCTTCCTGGAGTGCAAACAGACAGCAGACTAACCGCCGGCTGGGCCAAGGCTCGTAATTGGTAGCAGCACACCCTTACTGAAAAGCACGGGTGCGAGCAGAAAGCTGCCACATATATTTGCTCCCCCCCCCCATTTTGCAGGTCCCTGTCTTCCCACCTTTAAGGGTGCAGTGCAGGTGTGTCTGGGAGGGGAGCCTTAGACCCTCCAGGTCATGGGTAGGCAAACTAAGGCCCGGGGGCCGGATTCGGCCCAACCGCCTTCTAAATCTGGCCCACGGACGGTCCGGGAATCAGCGTGTTTTTACAGGAGCAGGATGTGTCCTTTTATTTACAGTGCATCTCTGGGTTATTTGTGGAGCCTGCCTGGTGTTCTTACATGAGTAGAATGTGTGCTTTGATTTAAAAAGCATCTCTGGGATATTTGTGGGGCATAGGAATTTGTTCATTTCCCCCCCGCAAAAAATATAGCCGGCCCCCCACAAGGTTTGAGGGACAGTGGACCGGCCCCCTGCTGAAAACGTTTGCTGACCCCTGGTCTAGGTCCTTGCCAGTGGCGTAGCGTGGGTTGTCAGCACCCGGGGCAAGGCAAGTAATTTGCGTCCCCTAACCCATGGATTTGCGCCCCCTAACCCTAACCCCCAGATGTTGCGCCCGGTGCAGCCGCCCCCCCCTGCACCCCCCACGCTACGCCACTGGTCCTTGCTGAACTACATCTCACAACAGCTCCAGCCAGCATGGCCAATGGCCAGGGAGAATTGAAACTCTGAGTTTTAGCGTGGCAGCAGCTACACCTCGGAATTCCCTGCCAGTTGAAATGGGCCATGGATTCCTCATTTGAGATTCCTGCGTTGCACAGGTTAGACTTAGATGACTCTCAGAGATCCAGCTCTGCAATTCTACAGTTCTCTGACATCAGAGTACACATGCCGTTGTTGCACACTTTCCGGGGTCTGCTGAAAACATCTTTGTTTGTTTAGGCAAATCTGCCCTGACGCACAGAAGTTCCATGCCTTACAAACTTCTAGCTTATGGTTGGTTTTAATTAGTTTTGAAGTTTTTTTAAGACACCAGTTTTTAACTGTCTTTTATTGATAGGTTTAATGGGGTGTTGTTTTTGGTAAACGGCTTTAAATAAAATAAAGGTAAAGGTAAAGGGACCCCTGACCATTAGGTCCAGTCGTGACTGACTCTGGGGTTGCAGCGCTCATCTCGCTTTATTGGCCGAGGGAGCCGGCGTGCAGCTTCCGGGTCATGTGGCCAGCAGGACTAAGCCGCTTCTGGCGAACCAGAGCAGCGCACGGAAACGCCGTTTACCTTCCCACCGGAGCAGTACCTATTTATCTACTTGCACTTTGACGTGCTTTCGAACTGCTAGGTGGGCAGGAGCAGGGACCGAGCAATGGGAGCTCACCCCGTGGCGGGGATTCGAAGCGCCAGCCTTCTGATCGGCAAGTCCTAGGCTCTGTGGTTTAACCCACAGCTTTATTTATACTAAAATTGTTAAGTGTTATCTTGCAACAAATTGGGAGCTTTTGCAAAGCAAAATTGCAAATTCAAATGTATCCCTATTGTGTTTTATGACTTCCTTGATATTGTATGTGGGCTGGAACTGGTCTGTGACCGAAATAATAAAATTCACCAATTATGCTCATTAGAAGCTGCAAAGGAAACTCACTCCAGAGATGTCCTTCACCTCATCTTTTCATAGAATCATAGACTTGTAGAATTGAAAGGGACCCTAAGGGTTTTCTAGTGACTAGTCCAACCGCCTGCAGTGCAGGAATCTTTTATCCAAGGTAGGGTTCAGACGTGGGTGGCGCTGTGGGTTAAACCACAGAGCCTAGGGCTTGCCGATCAGAAGGTCAGCAGTTCGAATCCCCGCAATGCCGGGGTGAGCTCCCGTTGCTCGGTCCCAGCTCCTGCCAACCTAGCGGTTCGAAAACACGTCAAAGTGCAAGTAGATAAATAGGTACCACTCCAGCGGGAAGGTAAACGGTGTTTCCGTGCGCTGCTCTGGTTCGCCAGAAGCGGCTTAGTCATGCTGGCCACATGACCCGGAAGCTGTACACCGGCTCCCTCGGCCAATAAAGCGAGATGAGCGCTGCAACCCCAGAGTCATCCGCGACTGGACCTAATGGTCAGGGGTCCCTTTACCTTTACCTTTACTAGGGCTCAGACCCACAACTCCCCATCTCCCTGCGGTCTCCTCTTCTCCAGGCTAAACACACCCAGCTCCTTCAACCATTTCTCATAAGGCATGGTTTCCAGACCTTTCGATCATCTTGGTCGCCCTCCTTCGCACAACTTCCAACTTGTCAATATCCTTCTTAAATTGTGGCACCCAGAACTGGACACAGGACTGGTCTGACCACACCTTGATCTGTGCACTTGTTTTAGGTAACCTAGAATAGCCTTAGCCTTTTTTGCTGCTGCGTCACACAGCTATTCAGGAATGATAAAATGTTAAAATCTCCCTGCTGAGAGGAGGAGCTGTTTGAAAATGGAACAGACTCCACTGGAAGGTTGTTCGCTCTCTGCTGGATGATTCTAAACAGAGGTTGAGAAGCTGTCTGTCGGGGATAAAGGAGATAAAGTCGCTACCAGAGAATAATGGCAGATGAAGTTGATGGACTATGCTGAAATGGCTAAAATGACTGGAGGAATCAGAAATAAGGAAGGAAGACCAAAATTTTAATAAGGAATGGGGAAAATTTATAACTTACCTTAAAGACCTTTGTAAACAGTTAAAATCGTTAGTAGGGTTGGAATAGCACTTGTCGTTTAAGAGTGAATTCTGGACACAGTGGAGATGTAAAAGATTTGCACCATCATAAAAGATGCAGGAGGAAATGATTAACAATAGGACCTGGATGGAAGTCCAGAAGATTCATTGGAAATTTGTTTTTTTTTTTTTAATGTTGGGTATATCTCTGTAAAAATTCAATTTGAAAACCCAAATAAATAAATTTCTTTTTTAAAAAAAGAGACAATGTGAGAAATTGACACCCCTCCCATCTCCCACCCAGAGATGACAATCTCAGCTTTTATCTTTGGACAACTGTCCTGCCTCCCTGCAACACTTTCCCCTGAGCGGTAAAACTCTTGATTTATCAGCCTTGGGGTCCAAGGCAGACAGGAAACCGGCTTCCTCTTCTAGTGAGCAGTCAGGAACCAGTGTGGAAAGCTGCCAAGGCAATTAAACCATCTGGTGCCAGAGAGAAAGAAGGAAAAATGGAATAATTTAAAGCTCTCTCACACACTCCCGTGTGACCCACAGCTTGACTCTTTTACCTGAGTTCACGGCTGGCTGAATATTAATAGAATCATGGAACTGTGGAGTTGGAAGGGACCCCCAATGGTCATCTAGTCTGACCCCCTGAAATGTTGGGCTAACCATCAGGTGCTCTTCCAAGACTCCCGCCACTCAATGCAGCTATCCTGGTTTGGTCCTGTTCCCAGAATAACTTGAGTCCAGAAGAATAACTTGAGAACTCAGAAGTGAAAAGGTGGTTTGAGTGGTGATTCTAAAACTCCACTTGCAAAAATACCAGGGTGATTGGTGGTAGTACCAGAATCCCACCTCAGAGTCCTACTAATTTAAGAAGACAGTCCAGTCATAGACGCTCAAAACCAAGTCTCAGGATGTGAGATTCCTGTGTTGCGAGGAATCCAACACTACAGATGAGCTTACTCCCAAAGTAAGTGTGGAGAGAATTTCGTCACCACAGTATGCCACAACAGCAGCAAGAATACTTATTGCAAAGTATTGGAAGACACAAGATTTACCCACTCTGGAAGAGTGGCAGATGAAGGTGATGGACTACATGGAACTGGCGGAAATGACTGGCAGAATCCGAGACCAGGGAGAAGAGTCGGTGGAAGAAGACTGGAAGAAATTTAAAGACTATTTACAGAAATACTGCAAAATTAATGAATGTTAGAATGATGTCAGAATGAAGTTAAGTGGTTTTAGCAGCAATGTTATAAAGGTGTATGTAAAAATGGATTGTTAACAGGTGAGAATCCAAAGTTATAATATATTAAGTTAAAGGATTAAGACAAAAACAAAGAGGGAAAGGAATTGCTGAATTAACCAATTGAACTGGAATACAAAAAAGGGAGGTGTGAGGAGGTCAGGGAAGCAAGGAAATGAAATGTAAGGCATGGAAAGATTGATTTGTTTTAAGTGTCCCGCCCCCCCTGTATTTTGTATTTTTTCTTTTCTTTATTTTTTTTCTTTTCTTCTTATCTATGTAATCTTTCTTTCTTTTTTGAAACCTTAATAAATATCATCTATAAAAAAGAGAGAATTTCGTCTACACAGCACAGTTCTATACGGGATTACCCAGAATCAAAACCCTCGGCGTTCAATGCGCTTACGGAGACTCACTGCCAGATCCTACGCAGCGCCGTCTCCAAAAAGTTCCAAGTTCCACCGAGCTCATCCTTGCTCAGAGGAGACCCGCTGGAGTTGACAGGCCGGGAAGCAAGCCCTGTCTGTCGTCCAGCCCGCTGTGCGCACGGCAAACTCAGTGGCTTGACTCCCAAGTCAACCCACAGAGCGCAACAGCTTTAAGGCTGGGAAATCGCGCTTTGTCCAGCGGGAGCAAGATCCATTGGAGACAGTGGGATGGGCTTCCGAGTAGACCAGCACTGGCTGACCCGGGGCCAGGATCCCAGGACCAGGTGTGCCCAGAAGACCCATCCGCGCCGGAGTTGCGCCCGTGCGCCTTTCCCCCTTCCGCATTCCGCCTTACCTGCCGCCTCCGGCTCAGCGCATCGCAGCGTCGCGCAGCTGCTCCGGGAGCCACCCGGGACGAAAGACGCGCAGGAGGCAGCGGCTGGGCTGCGAGAACATCTGGCCAATTAACAATGGAGGGCGGAGACTGCCTGGCCCAAAGGGGACTTTTTGGAGAAAGGTGGAGGCTTTCAGCCTGAGACGCTGGCTCTCTTCCCCACACTTTCAGAATAAAAATTGGCTCTCACCGCACCAGTGGCATAGCGTGGGGGGTGCAGGGGGGGCCGGCCGCACCGGGCTCAACATCTGGGGGTTAGGGGGCGCAAATCCACGGGTTAGGGGGCGCAAATTACTTGCTTTGCCCCGGGTGCTGACAACCCACGCTACGCCACTGCACCGCACCGAGCTTTTTTTTTATGGATACATTGGAAAACAAACAGAAATAACTCCTTGCACTGCTTGATTTAAAACATGGAACACTCCTTCTTTATGTGATCATGGGATACCCAGAAAGCTTAAAACAATGCAGGAATCATTCCCAAAATATATTTTTTCTTGCATATGTACCTTAAGTATGTATGCAAACTCAATGAGAGGTGTCTGCTTGCCAGTGGCGTAGCGTGGGTTGTCAGCACCCGGGGCAAGTCAAGTAATTTGCGCCCCCTAACCCGTGGATTTGCGCCCCCTAACCCTAACCCCCAGATGTTGCGCCCGGTGCGGCCGGGCCCCCCTGCACCCCCCACGCTACGCCACTGCTGCTTGCTTTTGCGGGGTAATCTCATTTGGAGACTGAATCAGTGGCGTAGCATGGGTTGTCAGCACCCGGGGCAAGGCAAGTAATTTGCGCCCCTAACCCCCAGATGTTGCGCCCGGTGTGGCCGGCCCCCCCTGCACCCCCCACGCTACGCCACTGGACTGAATCTGATTTGAGATAAGCAAACTCTCATCTCCTCCCCAAGACAAAGGAGCCTTTATCTTTTCCGATCTGGATAGTATGCTATGCTACACCATACTGAAAGGTTTAAATCAGTGATGGCCAAACTTGGCCCTCCAGCTGTTTTGGGACTACAACTCCCACGATCCCGGAATAACAGATTTGGATATTCCACAAAAGAGGAAGGGTATCTTTTTATATGCAACGGCGGCAGCAAGAGTTTTGATCGCAACAAAATAGAAGAGTAATGAAATCCCCTCTGTACAAGATTGGATCCAAAAGCTGACAGAATATGCCGAATTAGATGGTTTATCAGAAAAAATAAAGAATAAATCAAAACAGGAATTTGTTTCAAAATGGGAGGTTTTCAAAGAATATCTGAAAAATAAATATAGTCGTTTAAATTGTGTTGCAGCATTTGAGGAACTTCAGTAATAGTTGCAAGGTAGATATAGATTTATTGAGAATAAGTTTAATTATGATAAAAGTGTGTATTGGCAATAAGTAATATGAGTTTGAAATATGGAATAGATGGGAGGTTGGGTCTTTAGTGTTAAGACCAATAGATGTTTTATTGTTTGCTAAGAAAATTATGTTTCTATGGTTATTTTTGTAATTTGTGTGTAATTTGGTATTTGTGTTGTTTTTATTCTAGTATAAATAAAAAAGTTTATTAAAAAAAAACCTCCCACGATCCCTAGCTAACAGGACCAGTGGTCAGGGATGATGGGAATTCAGGGCGGGATATAGATCAAGAGAGGCCCTAGGCCAGGGATCAGCAAGGCTTACCAGGCATGGGCTGGATCACTCCCACAGAGATCCTCGGTGGGCCAGACCCTGCCCTCGCATTAAGTCTTGAGTTTGCAATTTTGGAAGAGGGGAGACTGCCTGCTAGCAGGGGAGCTCACCCCGTCGTGGGGATTCGAACCTCCAACCTTCTGATCTGCGAGCCCTAGGCTCTGTGGTTTAACCCACAGCGCCACCTGTGTCCCTGGGTAAATCATACACCCAAGCAAACAATGTTTTTCAGGTATGCATTGCTGAGATGATATTTCCGCTTCCTGAATGGGTACAGTTGCTTTTTTATGGATGTTCTCAGCAGGTACCTGTTAGTATTATTATTGTTATGGCTCTGTGTGTGGCTGTGCTACCCTAAAACCAATGCTTTAAAGATCTGGATGTGGATCTGACCTCTCCACATCTGGTTCTCCAAGGTTTTAGAAAGGGGTCTTCGCTAGGCCCACCTAGAGGTTCCTGATGGTGAAGCTGGGACTGACGCTATGGACTTTCCCCATCTCTTCTACGTTGCTTTGCGTCTTCATCCAGGCTCTGAAAGCTTTTGCGCTTTATGTGCAACGCTGGGAAAGGCACTGCCTTTGGGGCACAGAAAACATGATTATCTCACCAGCCCTGCCACAACGCCCCTTTGACATTTCAGACAGAGAGGGAAATAGCCAAGTTGGTTCGCCGCAAAGAACAGCCCTTGTCTTTCAGAACCGGGAAGTTCTGCCAGGGGAACATAGGAACGGCAGGAGGAAGCATCCGTTTTTAGAACCATCTGAGAGCAGTACACCACACATTATCAAAGGGCCTTTCATGCACATATGTATTGAAAGGGCTGCGATTTTGGGAAAACAATCCTCCTATTCAATCCAATCTCCCCACCCCCTGCTCCCCATTTTATGATCAACAGCCTTCAACTTTCCATTCCGTTCCCCTTTTTTCTTCCCAATTTTTTTATTGATTTTCCACATTTATCACAAAAAAGACATAACACAACACACAAGAAAGAAAAACACTACAATACACAAAGCTAAATACAAAGAAAATTTGTATCTTTAAATGCCTAATTCTCATTACACTGACAACTGACTTCCCCCAATCCCCTCTGAATTTCATTATATCACCTGTGTAACAGTTCTCCAAATTCATATTTCTAATAATATTAACTCCTTTCATTTACTAACCTCTTCTCCTTTATTAATACTCTAATCCTTAATATTTACCACCACATATTCTTATTCTACTCCTAAGCCTATTTATTACCTCCAATAAATTTCTCTTTATCTTATATCACAATATTTAGCTAAATGTTCTTTCAATTTCTTCCAATCCTCTTGTATCTCTTCTTTCTGGTCGCGGATTCTTCCAGTCAGGTCGGCCAGCTCCAAAAACTCCAACGTCTTCATCTGCCATTCTTCTGCATTCCGTTCCCCTTTTGACCATCTACTGACCAAGGGAGCCAGTGTTGTAAATAAAAATATGCCCTTTTCCCTTATGGGGTATCCAAGAGCCCATATAGAGTCCTTACATAGGTTCCCTGTTGGTAGGAGAAAATAACAGAGGCCAACCAGAGAATATTGAGAAGCAAAGCAGCTAGTAAGCTTGATCTTTATTAATCTGTTGCAACAGGGTGCTCTCCTCACAAGCAAGAGAGGAAGAGGACCCCCCAAAATTGCTGTGCAAGGGCTTATAAAGACTTTTGAAATTCCCATCCTCTAGATCAAGACCACCCCCAGAAACATTATGCATACATCAGAGGTGTAACCTAAGACCACCCCTCAGATACATCCCACCTACATCACAGAAATTTTAATATAGTTTTTCTCCTGTTGTTGTTTATCTCCTGTCTAGCAGGTTACTTGATTGGATTGCCTGGGGAGCCTGGCCATTCTTTTGTAGTGGTAAAATACTTATTTCCTGGGCCAGGTCACAGGCTCACACCTTATTCAAACAGACATATCCTTGAGACAGGATTTATGAGGAAAGTGACAATGGGGAGGCTTTTCCAGTTTAACCTTGCAGAGAAAGGATTTGGTCAGTTTAGGAATCAAAATGGTTCCAGGTTGGTCTTCCTGTGTTGATCTATGTATGTGCAGTTATGAACATTACCATATATCTAAGACCATAAAATTCCTATCACACCAGCTTCAGACCCCTCAATATTTCTAGGCAGGGGATGAGTCTCCCCAATATTGAGGGACGCCCCCCCATACCCCACCCCTCTGGTGAACACCAGCCCATTATGGGGATGAGGTGGGGAGGAAGGCATGGCAATTTTCACCCTCCACTTTCCACACCGTGATCTGTGTTATGGCTAAAATCTGGGTGCGGGGTTACTCTGCCACCCAGCTCATCGGACTAAGTCCGTGGGTCCCTGCGGAAGAAAATGAGCTCAGCCGGACGCAGGAGCAAACTGCAGAAGATCCAAGTTTATTGCGCAACGGGTTCAAGGCGAGATTGAACCCAGAGAAAGGGGTGACATGAACTTTTGAAATTTCCCTCCATATCCCAGAATACAGTGCATGAAACGTCACGAATACATTATGGGAAGGTTGGGTTTCACAAGTTACATCATGAATATACTTTACACGTCATGAATACATTATGAAAAGGTGGGATTACATTAATTAGCATTTTCGGATGAGGGAGGGGGGATATGCGGAGCGGGAAATATACATAGATACACATTTATTGAGTACCGGTGGTGGCAAGACAATGGGTCAGAGATATGCATCGTCTGCCACCTAATATTGCCTGGAGGGAAGGTTTGGCGAATTAAGAAGTTCCTGCGTACGTGACCTGCCGCTTCGGGGATTATGGAAGTAGGGATAGCATCATGGAGTCCACGGGGAACTGAGTTGAATGACACTGAGAGCGAAGAAATCGGAGTTACGGTTGATTTTATATCAATTTCTAAAGATTTCAATGATTTCAAACCCCTTCTGTACTATAGGGCAAAAGCAGAAACAGAATGGATACATTGTAACAGGAGGTCCCTGGTTTCGGATCCACTGTTCTCGCCGTGGGGGGCCGTCAGCAGCTTGTCAGGGGTGAAATGAGGCGTGCAGGAGCTCCCTGAGCTAGCTTCTGCAGGACGAATGCATGGCTGTGATTGGCTAAAGCGGGGCCATAGGAATAAGCGGGCCTCGGATGTTCCTAGAAGGAAGGGGGAAAGGAGCCCCCCCCCTTCCGTTCCGTATCATCTGGGAAGGTGCTCTGGCGATCCTCAAAGACATTCACACGTCCCTGCAAGCCTGGCTGGATTTGGGGGTGGGAAGTCATGTGTGTGATGTCATGCACATGCAACAGCTCCTCCCCCCTCATGCTGGACACGCCTGCTACTGACTACCCGCCAGTATAGATCTTTTAACATGTTATTATGAGTCTGTGGGTGCTTTGTTGTTTAGTTGTTTAGTCGTGTCCGCCTCTTTGTGACCCCCTGGACCAGAGCACGCCAGGCACTCCTGTCTTCCACAGCCTCCCGCAGTTTGGTCAAACTCATGCTGGTAGCTTCGAGAACACTGTCCCACCATCTCATCCTCTGTCGTCCCCTTCTCCTTGTGCCCTCCATCTTTCCCAACATCAGGGTCTTTCCCAGGGAGTCTTCTCTTCTCATGAGGTGGCCAAAGTCTTGGAGCCTCAGCTTTGGATCTGTCCTTCCAGGAAAGGAAAACGTTGACAGCTATGGTTAAAGCCTCAAGGAGAAGGAAAACGGGTGACCAGAACTATTTCAAAGGGTGTTGTTTTTTAAGGAAACCTGGCAGAAGTCCTGAGTTTCAACCACAAACTGAATCTGAACTGGCCATTTAAGTGTTTTAAGCTGCAAAGAGGAGGAAAACTGACCTCTTTAACTGTTCTAATGTGAAAAAAGAAGGAAACCTGGTGGAAGTAAGGGCTTTCTGCTGCAAAACAAAATAAAATTGGCCACTTGACTGATTTAAACTACAAAGAAGAGAACAACTGGCGACTCAAAAGTATTTTAAAGGAGGTGGGGTGGGAGAAGAAAACCTGGTGGGAGTCCAGACTTTCAGCCACAAAATAAATAATAATAATTTATTATTTATACCCCGCCTATTGGGCGGGGTTTCCCCAGCCACTCTGGGCGGCTTCCAAAAAAATATTAAAATACCGTAATGCATCAAACATTAAAAGCTTCCCTAAACAGGGCTGCCTTCAGATGTCTTCTAAAAGTTTGGTAGTTGTTCTTCTCTTTGACATCTGCTGGGAGGGCGTTCCACAGGGCGGGCGCTACCACTGAGAAGGCCCTCTGCCTGGTTCCCTGAAACTTAGCTTCTCAGAACTGGCCTCGTAAACCAAAGGTTTTCAATCTTTTGAGTCCATGGCTCCCTTGACCAACTACTTTGGCACCCCTGTGGGGCTCAGGAGCCCAATTATGTCAGCCACTGACTGCAGAGCCAGTAGCCTCTCACCCCTTTTTGAACACCTCACTTGTGGAGTGCTCCCTCAACCTCCTCTCCCCCCTCTCTTTGGGGGGTCTTCAAGGCAGCCCCTGGTCTCTGAGCCTAATACACAGGGTCCGGCTATTTCCTGGTTTTAACACTCCAAGCATTGATTAAAGTCTCACACCTATTAGACCCAGGAATTTAGGGTGTCTAGCACCCACAGGTCCGTATAGTTAAAGCTATGGTTTTCCCAGTAGTGATGTGTGGAAGTGAGAGCTGGACCATAAAGAAGGCTGATCGCCAAAGAATGGATGCTTTTGAATTATGGTGCTGGAGGAGACTCTTGAGAGTCCCATGGACTGTGAGAAGATCAAACCTCTCCATTGTGAAGGAAATCAGCCCTGAGTGCTCACTGGAAGTAAAGGAAGATGGGAAAAGGACAGATCCTGAAGCTGAGACTCCAAGACTTTGGCCACCTCAGGAGAAGAGAAGACTCCCTGGAAAAGACCCTGATGTTGGGAAAGATGGAGGGCACAAGGAGAAGGGGGCGACAGAGGACAAGATGGTGGGACAGTGTTCTCGAAGCTACCAGCATGAGTTTGACCAAACTGTGGGAGGCAGTGGAAGACAGGAGGGCCTGGCGTGCTCTGGTCCAGGGGGTCACGAAGAGTCGACGACAACTAAACAACAACAACATTTATACATTTTATATACTGTATGAATTAATCTACAATAAATTAAATGCAATGATCTACAATAAATTAAATGCAACATTTATAAAACAGAGAGGGACCTAAATATATTTTAATATATATTTTAATATATATTTTATAAGTGACACCAGTTACTTCGATGCCACCAAGATGCACAATGCCCTACACACGTGCGCCCTCTAAAGGAATACTCCATTGCCCCACGTGCCTTCAGCTCCGCGCATGCGCTCTGAGGAGTTCCATCAATCACCGTGGTAAGAGCGAAGCCGCGCTCTCATTTCCCAGCGTGCCTTGCTGTGCCCTCCCCTGTCGGTCGTTGCGCGGGGGCTGGGTACTTCAAGCCCCAGCATGCCATGCGCTAGAGAACTCCCGCTGAGGAAGTTCGCATAGGGAACTCCACTTCCCGGCGTACCTTGCGCGCCACCCTCTCTCCCTCTCCGTTATTCGTGACAGAAAGAGCCGGGGAAAGAGACCTCTGACTTCTGAGGGAAAATCACCATGGAAACGCACAGAGAAAACAACACAGATCGGGCAATCACTGAGGGACGGTCCCAGTGGCCATTTCCCGGCGTGCCTTGCGCGCGCGGTCGGTTGGGATAAGCCCACCGTTTCCCAGCATGCCTTGCGGTTTGGGCGAAAGAGCTTAGTTCACCCACAGGGAGCCTTGACTCCGTTTCCCAGCGTGCTTTGCGGTTCCGGCCTTAGGACTGTGAGGCGGCGGCGGCCGCCTTCATTTCCCAGCGTGCCTTGCGGCTCTAGCCTATTAAAAGCCGAGTCGACTGTCAGGGAAGGAGGCAGGCCCTCGCTTCTTTGAACTCATTTCCCAGCGGTCCTGGCCTGAATTAGCTCCATGAGGGCGCCTCAACTCCTATTTCCCGGCGCTCCTTGCGGCGGCGGACCCAAATTCCCAGCGTACCTTGCGGTTCCGGCCTTAGGACAGCTGAGTAAACTGAGGAGGCGGCCTCCATTTCCCAGCGTGCCTTGCGGTTCCGGCTTAGGACAGCCGAGTTAACTGTGAGGAAGCGGCGGGCCTTCATTCCCCAGCGTGCCTTGCGGCCCCAGCCTATTAAAAGCCGAGTCGACTATCAGGCGCCTTATTTCCCGGCGCTCCTTGCGGCTGCGTCGGACTCCATTTCCCAGCGTGCCTCGCGCGCGCGCTGTTTCTGAGGCGATGTGCTGAGGCGAAGAAGCGCCTCCTCCTCCTTCTTCTCCTCCTTCCTTGTCGCCTCACGGTCGCTCTCGCCGCCGCTCGCCGTCATGCTGGAGGAGGCCGGCGAGGAGGTGCTGGGCTCGGTGCTGCTGAAGGCCTCGTGCCTGCCGCTCAGCTTCCTGCTGGTGGTGCCGGCCGTCCTGCTGCTGCTGCTGGGCCCGCCTCCGGCCTCGGCCGCCCACGAGTTCACCGTCTACCGCATGCAGCAGTACGAGCTCGGGGGGCAGCCCTACGGTCAGTGAGCCAAGGGGGTTCGGGCGGGGCTCGGGGGGCGGCGGCGGCAGGGAAGGAGACGACGACGCTTTCCCCCCCCCCTCCGCCTCTCAGGAGGCGCTTAAATAACACCCCCCCCCCAATATCCCCGCTACACAGAGTTTCCAAGGAACTGTAGTTTTCTCCTCACACTCACAGAACTACAGTTCCCAGGATCCTTTGCGGGGGGGAATCCACGTGCTGACAGCCCCCTTGACGTCAGTGGTTCCTCATTAGCTAAGATTCCCCCCCACCCCCTGTTTTTCATCAAGCCAAGCCATGCCCCCCCCCTACTTTTGAACATTTTGATTATTCTTAATAAAAAAATTCCTTCCAGTAGCACCTTAAAGACCAACTAAGTTAGTTCTTGGTATGAGCTTTCGTGTGCATGCACACTTCTTCAGATACACTGAAACAGAAGTTGCCAGATCCTTCTATATAGTGAGAAGGTGGGGAGGGGTATTACTCAGAAGGGTGGTGGGAATGGGAGATTGGCAGATAGCTGAGATGAGCCTGTTGACGACTCTTAACGACTGCAATAGGTCTTACAGGAAAAGGCAAGGGGTGAGAAGGTGAAAAATGGCTTAGTCATGTATAATGAGATAAGAATCCAATGCCTCTGTTCAGACCAGGTCTCTCCATGGTTTTGAGTTTGGTAATGAGTTGCAATTCAGCAGCTTCTCTTTCCAGTCTATTTCTGAAAATCCTCTGTAGTAAAACAGCTACTTTGAGATCTTGTATAGAATGTCCTGGGAGATTGAAGTGTTCTCCTACTGGTTTCTCTGTTTTGTGATTCTTGATGTCAGATTTATGTCCGTTTATTCTTTGGCGTAAGGTTTGGCCTGTTTGTCCAATATAGAGAAAATATTGTCCAATATAGTCTTCTCCTCACACAGAACTACAGTTCCCAGGATCCTTTGGGGGCGGAATCCACGTGCTGACAGCCCCCTTAACGTCAGTGGTTCCTCATTAGCTAAGATTCCCCTCCACCCCCTGTTTTTCATAAAGCCAAGCCATGCCCCCCCCACTTTTGAATATTTTGATTATTCTTATTCTTATTTATCTGGCTGAGTTTCCCCAGCCACTCTGGTTGGCTCCCAATCAAGTGTTAAAAACAGTACAGCGTTAAATATTAAAAACTTCCCTGAACAGGGCTGCCTTCAGATGTCTTTTAAAGATAGGATAGCTGCTTATTTCCTTCACATCTGAAGGGAGGGTGTTCCACAGGGCGGGCGCCACCACCGAGAAGGCCCTCTGCCTGGTTCCCTGTAACCTCGCTTCTCGCAATGAGGGAACCGCCAGATGTCTCTGTGGTAGTTTTTGCTATGTGCCACGGGCCCCCTTGGGTGGGTTTTGCAGACCCCCCCCCCCAAAGTGGGAACCACTGCCCCAACATATTATTATAATTATTATTTAGTGGGAACCACTGCCCAAAATATTATTTATTATTAGTGGGAACTACTGTCCAACATATTATTATTATTTATCCCCCACCTTTTCTGCTGACAGGGACTCGAAAGGTAGAAACAACAGCTACTCAAAACCATGGGGCGGGGGAGAGCAATAATTAAAATACAATTTTCCCGTTGCGAGCTGCCCTGGGATCTTCGAAGAAAGGGTGGGATACAAATTTAATAAAGGATTATAATAAATTTAAACATTTTAAAACTTTACGCATACATAGTGTTAGATGAAGTATGTTAATGTAAAAATAGGAGATTGTGGTATTTAGTGTTTGCATTGTTTCTGTGGAGGTGCATGAAATGTATATACTGCTTGATGGTAAAAAAAAATATCTCTCAGCGGTTTGCAAAAAGATAAAACAATAAAATCAAGAGGAGGATAACAGTTCAAAACATAAAAAAGTTAAAATGCTAAAGCAGATTAAAATTACCTTAACTGTCTAAGCATGTGGGTAGGCTTGTCTAAGCAGGAATGTTTTTTAGCAGGCGCTCCAGTGTGTACAGTGAAGGCACCTTCTTGTTCTCAATCGGCCGGGAGTTCCAAAGTGTAGGTGCTGCCGCAGTAAACGATCTCATTCTTACAAGTGTGGAATGGGCGTTATGTGGCAGCTGTAGTGGATCCAGCTCCATTGATGGAATCAGTCATGTCATGTGGGTACGCAGGGTAAGACAATCTTGTAGGTAAACTGGTCCTTAGCTGCTTTATATGTTAACCGTAACACCTTGAACTTGGCCTGGTAGCAAATTGGCAATGAGTGCCAATCTCTGAGCGCAAGTGTTACATGCTGGCAAGGCCTCGCTGCTGTCAGCAACCGTGCTGCAGCATTCTGCACCGATTGCTGCTTCTATGGCTCACAGCCTGTGGTTTGTCGGGTAAGAGCTATCCGACAAAGCACTGTTCAGGTGATACGCTAAGCTGAAACTAAACCATGGCTTAGCGGTAGAATGACCAGGGAGGGGCAGTGCAGGTGGTCTGACTTAGTATAAGACAACTTCCTACATTTGCATATTGTATTTAAATAATGTAGGTGGATCAGTTTAAACAGTATGTGTGTAGCAATATACAGTGATGAAACCGTGCAGTGTGTTCTGATTTCCTGATAAGGGAGTTCTCCTGCTTAAAGGTTTCTAGCCAGCCGTACAGTGGTGCCTCGCAAGATGAAAAGAATCCGTTCTGTGATTCTCTTCGTCTAGCGGTTTTTTTGTCTTGCGAAGCAAGCCCATTGACGGATTAGAGGATTAGCGCTTTTAGCGGCTTATCAGCTTATCGGATCAGCTGATAAGCGTCTTAACGGCTTAGAAAAGGGGGGGGAGGGGGGAAAAACCCGCAGGAACTCGCAAGACCTCTTCGTCTTGCGAAGCAAGCCCATAGGAGATTCGTTTTGCGAAGCACCTCCAAAACAGAAAACTCTTTCGTCTAGCGAGTTTTCCGTCTTGCGAGGCATTCGTCTTGCGGGGCACCACTGTACTCTCCTGCAGCAGAACTCTGCCACCAGCCCTCTTTTTCCTCTTCCAACTGACAAGCCAACATTTATTTTTGTTTTGTAAGATTGGTGCACCGCTTGACTGCAAACCCCCCCAACCAACCCTCAAAGCAGTTTACAAAAAGGGTAAAAGAATAAAATTAAGAAGAAATTGCAATCATACTTTCAAAACATGCAAACAGTTATAACACCAAAACAGATTAAAATTACCTCCACTTAGAATTGCAGAGTTGGACTAGTCCAACCAACTGTAATGCAGGCATCTTTGCCCAACATGGGGCTTGAACACACAACCCTGAGATTAAGAGTTTCATACTTTACCAGTTGATCTATCCCTGGGTGCCTCCCTTAGTTTTCCTTCTTCTTATGACCTTTTGTGTTTCGGCAAAACTTGTTCTCCACAGCATGCAAACACCTCCCTCTTGTTTTTCTGTGGTTACATTTTGGTTGCAGTCCTCTCAAGTCACCACCCAAATTCTCTGTGCTGTGTAGCGAGTTGAAAGATGTAATTAATATTTATAAGACTGAAATTTATTAGGAACAGGAATTGGCCTTATACAAGAGCTGTCCAGCGTTGCAGGCCAGAGTCATTCTCAGCCCTGCCTGGATATGCAAGGTGGTGTAAGAATATAGCATTTATTTTTGAAAGCTTTGTAATAAAGAATATAATACTAATCCTGTAAAGTCTCCCATATGTAAATATAGAGATTTATGTATGCATGCATGCATGTAGTGCTGAATTGTACCACTCTGCATTAGGGAAGTTTAAGAAAAACCTGCAGTTGAAACTTGCAGTTTAAAAAAAGCTGCACCCCAATTCTGTGCAAGTCTATTCAGAAGTAAAGCCTGCTCTGTTGAACGTAACTGGCACAGAGATAAGCAAGAACAGGATTTCAGCCTTAGATGATTAGTCACCTGAGTTCTAAATGATTAATTGACTAAGGCTGCAATCCAAAACCACTCTTGCGAAAGAGTAAGGCCTCATTGAACTAAGTGGGTTTGCTTCTGTGCAATCAAGCCTAGGGTTGTGTTGAAAATTTGGGTGTGAAGAAATCCTTCTGAAGGAAGGGCAAGTATTTTTCCTTGCTCTTGGGTGACACATGCATATGTTGTAGCAGGTGCTGTCCTGTGTGTGAGAGGCAGACAAGACGACATGCCTTTTCTAAGCATGCCTGCTTTTTTATTTTTTTTGGTAAGCATGAAAACAAGAAATACCTTTAAATATAGGAAAGCAGCAGTCTGCTCAGCTAATTGGGCGGTGCAGGGAACACACAAGTGTGGCCTTTAGATGTTGTTGAGCTGCAACTCACATCATCCCAGATTCTTTGTTCATGCTGGTTTGGGCTGATTGGAATTGTAGTGCTAAGATTTATGGAATCGTCTCTGCCGAACTTCCACTTCATAGGGCTGTGTACAGGTAGGTGAGCACACTATGTGCGTGAGAGCTAGAATAATAATAATAGTAATATATATTGCTTGGTGTGGGAGCAGAGTAAGATCAGCTGTCCTGTTAACTTGCCCCGCCCACTCCAAATTTCCATCCTGTGGCTTTATAGACATCTTTGGGCACAGTAGGGCAGCAGTTAAGAAGTTCAGCTCCTGCCAAACTGGCCAGGAGAAACTAGAGCCTCCCTTTGAACTCCTCACTATTAAAGACACACTTGCCCTGCAAGAGGCAGCAATTGGTATTTTTGCGCCCACTTTTACAGGCAAAGCAGCTGCTCTAGTCAAAACGTATTTCCACACAGCAGGTGTAGCCTCCAGGCTCATGTGTTATTTCCCCTCTCCAGTCGCTCATTTCTCACAGTGCGTGACCGGCTCCTTACTGGGGCTACTGTAAATCAAGACAGGTTCCTACCCATATTTAGCTAAGACCACCAGTCTTTGAAGCAAGTGCCCGGTTTCATGCAGCTGCTCTGTGAGGATCTGCAAGGGAGGGAGAGCCTTTGGAGAGGGACGATGACAGGCAGGGTTTTAACATGCATGGGTGTAGAAAGCTACTTCATATTGAGTCGTGCTACCAGTCTATTTATCTCAGTGGTCTCTGGCCTATAGCTTAGAACAGGGCTCTGGACAGAGGTGTGTCCCTTTTAATGGGAGGTGTCAGGATTCAACCTAGGACATTATGCATGAAAAAGCACGTGTTTTATCACTGGCTGACACCCCCTTCCTGTTTCTAGGGGAGGATTGTCAAGGAGACAGCTGGAGATTTTGGGGGTTGTTTTTTTTTTACAATTACGGTATATTGTCAAACTGCTGTGCAAATAAGTTACATTAGGATTAAAAGGGTTCACTGATGGCACTAGAGAACTATCTGTACATTTCCCTAACCACTCAAAACAGATACACTGAGTGGCAACGAGCAGACACCAAAAATGAGCTATAATCTGGGGAAAATTTTGGAGGGAAGATTTCAACGACAGCTGCAGAGCCCTCAGTGGTACCTAGATATTTTGCCTTGTTTCTCATTCTTGAAAACATGTCTCACAAAGTTAGCATCCTACACATATTTTTCTACTGCACAGCCTGGATTAAGTAACTGGTGAGCTGTAAGGGAATCGTCCACTACTCTTCCAATCTAAAGACAATATTCCTGCTCCCTACAGGTGAAAGGTGGACACCTATTTGCTTTTCCCCCCACCCCCAAACAAAAACAGTTCTGCTGAATCAGGCCAGAGACCCCTCTAGTCAAGCATTCTCTTCTCCCGTTTGTCAGTCAAGCACTTAAGGGCTTGTGAAACCTAGCAACTAGCTTTCAAAGGAATATGCCGCCTCTTAATTCTGAAAGTAATATACAGTGGTGCCTCGCAAGACGAAATTAATCCATTCCGCGAGTCTCTTCCTCTTGCGGTTTTTTCGTCTTGCGAAGCACGGCTATTAGCGGCTATTAACGGCTTAGCGGCTATTAACGGCTTAGCGGCTTTAAGAAAAAGGAAACAAACTCGCAAGAACTCGCAAGACGTTTCGTCTTGCGAAGCAAGCCCATAGGGAAATTCGTCTTGCGGAACGACTCAAAAAACGGAAAACTCTTTCGTCTAGCGAGTTTTTCGTCTTGCGAGGCATTCGTCTTGCGGGGCACTACTGTATAGCCATCAAGTAACTATTGATAGATTTATCCTGCATGAATTTTATGATCTCCTTTTTAAAGCCATCTAAGTTGGTAGCCATTGTGGTTTGTGAATTCCATAGTTGATTCTTCTTCTTCTTTGGCAATCCCTCATAGCCGAGTAAGATTGTCTTTCATGAGCACGGTCTTAACAGTGAATCCGTAAGTGACTGTGGAGGCCAATTCTGGATCCACACGTCCTTCCACAGTGGGGACATAGGTTTCTGGGTGGGAGTTGGTCATGGTGAGGGTTTGCCAAACGTGCCTTCCTCTTAGCACGTTTCTCCCTTTTGTCCTGATTTCGAGCGTCTTCAAAGCCCATGACACCTTTGGTAAAGGCTGCTCTCCAATTGGAGCGCTTGCAGGCCAGTGTTTTCCAGTTGTCGGTGTTTATACTACATTTTTTTAAGATTTGCATTGAGAGAGTCTTTAAACCTCTTTTGTTGACCACCAACATTATGCTTTCCATTTGTAAGTTCGGAATAGAGTAGTTGCTTTGGAAGACGTTAATCAGGCATCTGAACAACATAACCAGTCCAACAAAGTTGATGTTGAAGAATCAATGCTTCCACACTGGTGATCTTTGCTTCTTCTAGTACACTGGCGTTAGTTCGCCTGTCTTCCCAAGTGATCTGTAAAATTGAATGGAATTTTACCATTGATGAAATGTTGAAAGGAGTTGGAGATGTCGTTTCTTAGTGGTCTATATTTCACAAGCGTACAGTAAGTTTGGTAGCCACAGTTTATGCCCTGTGTGACAAAGGTTTGCCTTTTGTCTGTCCTGAACCTTCCATGCTTCAGCTTCATTGCATGCCCCCAAGTTATCGTATTCAGAATCTACTTCCTCCACACAATGCATAACTTCTTATCATGTTCTCTGCCCACTTAACTGCCTTTTTTTCTAAGCTAATGAGTCCCAGATGTTGTAACCTTTCCTCATGGGAGAGTTGCTCCAGTCCCTTGATCGTTTTGGTTACCCTTTTCTGGATCTCTTCCAGCTCTGTAGTAACCTTTCCAAGGTGAGGCAACCAAAACTGTACAGCAGTATTGCAAGTGTGGTCTCACTGTAGATTCGTATAATGGCATTATCGTAGTAGTCGTTTTATTTCCAGTCCCTTTCCTAATGATCCCTAACATGGAATTCACCTTTTTCACAGCTGCCGCACACTGGGTCGACATTTTCATCGAGCTATCCACCATGGCCCCAAGATGTCTTTCCTGGTCAGTCACCACCAGGTCAGACCCTGTTAGCGTATATGTGAAGTTAGGAATTTTTGCCCCAATGTGCGTCATTTTACACTTGCTTACACTGAATTGCATTTGCCATTTTACTGCCTTTCTGCATGGTTTGGAGAGAACTTTTTGAAACTGCTGCTGCTACTATAACTTTTTGTTTTTACCACCCTGTGTGATTTGGTGTAATAGACCCAAAAGCGAAACATTAAAATAAGCAACTATGCCAATTGCAATAAAGAAAGGCAGTGCAGTTATTAAAGTAGTTTAAAATAAAATCGTACAGATAAAATTGCTTTGACATCAAAATGCACCCCAGTCACAGCGGGTGGAGAAGCTGTGCATTAAATTGTAGCTCTACACTAGAGTTGTGGCTCACATGCTGTCGCAGCTCACTTCCTTTCCAAATCGTGTCACACGGTGAGTTTGGGAGTTGACAGTTCATGGTGTGAGCCCCCACAACAAAGGCATGTGGCATTCCCACTGCGTGGTTTCTACTAAGCTTTTTCAACTCTGCTCTCTTGGCAAGATCTACACCTGCCAACGTTGGCAAAGCATCTCCAGAACTGATCACTGAACGTTCCTGATGGTACCAGCCCTTCATAGTCAATACTACACAACCTGAGAATTGACCTTAAAGGGTTGGGGAGGTGTTGTTATTGAGTTATTTAAAGACCTTTTTTAAAAATCCCATTCTCCAGCCAGTGAAGACTCCCAGAGCAGCTTAGTAATCACTCCACACCCCTAAAAAGGCACAGTCTCTGCCCACAAACTTAAAATTCCAAAAAAGACATGAGAGAAAAGGAACAGATTAGGAGGGAGGAGGAAACAGGCAATTAAGCATTCACATTCTCTTTTTAGGACATGGGGAGGCCTCATATCTGTGGATCTAAAGTACCTTCATGGCTACGTACTAGGCCCCTTTCTCTGCTTTTGACAGGCACTCGGAATGCCATGCTAAATACAGAGGCTCGCACAGTGGAGGCGGATGTCTTGAGCCGCCGCTGCGTGATGATGCGGCTGATGGACTTCTCCTACGAACAGTACCAGAAGGCGCTTCGCCAGTCGGCCGGTGCCGTGGTGATCATCCTGCCACAGAACATGTACTCGGTGCCTCAGGATGTCATCCGGGTAAGCATCCCTTTGAGGGCCCCTGCCTTACGATCGTAATTGTGCTTCAGCGTGCTGAAACTGCCTCCCCTGCTTAATTCCAGAAATCCTTATGCCACCTGTAATCAAGCCGATATTATGGCTTCTACCTGGACCCCGAGATCATCCTCTGAGGACCTTCTTTGTGTGCCTCCTCCAAGTGAGGTCCGGAGGGTGAGCGGAGTCCTCCTCTGCAAGTCACTGAGTCTTTTATCTGCTCCTCCCCAGCAATTCATGGAGATTGAGCCAGAAATGCTGGCGATGGAAACCATTGTGCCGGTCTACTTTGCTGAGGAAGATGATGATCTCCTCTCGATCTACGAGCAAACGCAGGCGGCTTCTGCGTCGCAAGGCTCAGCTTCAGCTGCTGAAGGTAGGCCTCTTTCAAAAAAATAACTGGGATTAGCTTCAGGGGTCGCCTCCCTTTAAGACCATCTTCCAAGGGCCTTTTCAGAGGTGGCACCTTGTATTTGGAACAGCAACTCCAGATAGATCCAACAGGCTTTACTACTGGTATAAGAGAGGGATCATTAAAAAAAAGCTTGGCAGGTGTTGGGAAAGATCCAGCTCTAGAATACTATACCCCCTTATCTGGGATTAAACACCATGGGACTCGGTGGGTTTTGTTTTTTAGTAGACAGGAATAGGACTACATTATGAAGAAGCCTGAGGCAATGGGTTGTTTCCAACTAAGTTTTACTCAGAACAGACTCATTGAAATTCATAATAATTATTAATAATAATTTTATTATTTATACCCTGCCCATCTGGCTGCGTTTCCCAGACACTCTGGGCGGCTCCCAACAGAATATAAAAAACACAATCAAACATTATAAACTTCCCCAAACAGGGCTGCCTTCAGTTGTTTATTTCCTTGACATCCGGTGGGAGGGCGTTCCACAGGGCGGGTGCGACTACTGAGAAGACCCTCTGCCTGGTTCCCTGTAACCTCACAGTGAGGGAACTGCCAGAAGGCCCTTGGAGCTGGACCTCAGTGTCCAGGCTGGACGATGGGGTGGAGACGCTCCTTCAGGTCTACAGGGCAGAGTCCGCTTAGGGCTTTAAAGGTCAGCACTAACACTTTGAATTGTGATCAGAAATGTATACATGAACCCAATTCCTGTTATATTTTGAAAAATTATGTTAAATATAAAGAGTTCAAACCTTGACCGTGGATAGGAAAGACTGTCCAGAATATATAAACCATGCCTGCTCAAATCCATGTGTGTCTTCTATACTCCCCGCAATTTGCAAGGTTTCTGATACTGTTGTGAATGAAGGCAAAGTGTAGCTGTGTACTCTTATCTTTACGCACCTGTTTTCTTCCTAGTACTTTTACACACAGCAACTGCCAACGGCTTCCAGATGGTGACCAGTGGGGCTCAGAGCAAAGCAGTCAGTGACTGGCTCATCACCAGTGTGGAGGTGAGTTCGGGAGCACTTCCTGGCATACTGACTTTTCAAGGTTGGATTACCATAATGCACTGTGCGGGGCTTCTTTTGCGCTTGACCCAGAAACTGTAGTTAGGGCAGAGTGCTGCAGCGCGGTTGCTGACAGGAGTGAGAGACCCTATCAGCTTGTAACACTTCTGCTCAGAGGGCTGAACCGCCCTGTGGTCTTTCGTTGAAGGTCAGTGTACAAATTTAATAAACCCGCAAGAAAGCCAACCAAAACCCAAGTCTGCTCTGGTTGCCGTATTCCTGCCAGGCCAACTTCAAGGTGTTACTGTCAGTTTGCATTTCTTGGTGCAGAAGGTAATTGATCTAAGGTGTAGAGATCTTGCCTATTCTAATTGATTCAAGAGGGATCTGGAAGCTTCCCTGTGTGATACAAACTGAAGTTTCTAGCTAACAAGCAGGCTTCTGTTCTGCCTAGAAACAAGCAAAAGGTTCCTGGTGTTCGGTTTATACCTTCAGAGAAGCTGAACAGCTGGTTTAAACTGGTCCTGTTATCTCTTTCACCCAAGGTCATGCTGGCTATAATAATAGGCCAGAAGGAGCCCGAGTTTCACATTCTGTCATTCTTTCCTTCTGGTGTGGTGTTCTGTATATAGTATGCTTAAGTGCTTAGTTTTAGTCTTATTATGCGTTATTGTAAATTTAGGTTAAGTCTGCTGCAACTGGATTTCTTATGGACGGGGCCAATCCTGAATGAATTGGATTTGTGACCATTATGCTCATTTGCCTTCAGTAGTAGTAAAGCTCTGCTGGATGGAATGTTAATTGCCTCTGGTCTATTTTGTTTGGGAATCCTACAACGTGCTAAGTTTATTTTGCTCTGCTAACTATACGTTGGAATCTGCTCTGGATCAATATGAGCAGAATTTTTAACATTTACTTTTGGTACATAGTAACTGCCTGGGCCCAGTTTACCTGCACGTTTGCCTTAACCATTTATGTGCCCACTCAACTGCGTCAACCTGCAGGGCTGGCACTGTTACAGGTGCCACAGTAAGTGCTCTTTCTGCCCTTGTAAGAAATCATTCATTTAGTATGGTGGCACCTGCACTTTGGAACTCCTTGCTCATTGACCTCAGGTGGCCAACTTTGCTGTACACTTTTATGTGTCTGCTTAAAACATTTATTTTTCTTTTTAGACAAGTCTGTCCAGATACACGAATGTTGACGTGCTTTAATCTTTTTGCTGTTGATTTTAATTATTTTTGATTTTGTTTTTACTTTTAAAAATTGATAATCTTTAATATTTATTGTAAGCTGCTTAGAGGTTGGTTTTTTTAAAAAATAAAACACCACGGTGAAAATGGTGCGTGCTTTTTGTTAAATAAAATGGGCACAAATGTAACTTTGCAAACACAGGAAGAGCTGGGGCATGTTTGCTAGGGCCAAGGAGGCACTTGTTTTGGGCTACCAAGCCAAGAGTACAGGTTCCCAGAGTCTAGTCTTAACTACTTTTCACAAGCCTGACTCTTAACCCTGCTTTTTAAAAAATCATTTTACTAAAATTATTGTTCAATCAGTGTGCATCATGCTTCTGGCGATTAGAAGCAGACAGTCCTCTTTCTGGAGGAAAAGTCTCTTTCTGGAGGAGTTTACAGTCTAAATTTGACATAGGGGTGATAAGGAAATGCAGTGGAAGTGGATGCAGTAAATAAGGCAGAGAAAGAATATCCAATCCTTGCATGTTATTACCGGTGTGTTTGTTTCCGCCAAGCATTCTTAGAGAATTAATAAGATTCATTGTTTGCCATTTGTCTTACGTATTTTATTGTACACTGCCATGATATTATTATGAGGCTCCCCCCAAAAAAACTCTTCCGAATTATTAATAAAATCAATACATCTGCATGGACCTGGTTACAGGCTGGCAGGTTACGACAGGGCACAAAGTGGTATAGGCAGCGGTGCCAAAGGCTTTGCAGAAAAGGTGTGAGGAGAGATTTGAAAGGAGGAGGGAGGCAGTTCGGAGTTTAAGAGATGATACGTGAGTCTTTTGGTGGAGCTGGAGACCTTTGGACAGTCGAGGCTTGTGGAGCTCCAGGAGTAAAAGTCATGAGCAATAGGCATAGGTGAGAAGGGCTGGGAAGGAACAAAAAACCCAAAACCAAGGAGCCTACGCTGGATAAGGGAACGCAGACGAGAAGTCTGTGTAGGGATTTTGAAAATGTTCAGAAATGATTTACAGCAGATATTCTGAAGGTGTTTAGAAAGTGATTTGCAATAGCAATAATACTCTAAGAGCTGTTCGACAATGGAACAGACTCCCTTGGAAGGTGACGGACTTCATTGGAGGTTTTTAAGCAGAGGTTGGATGGCCACCTGTCAAGGATGCTTTAGCTGAGATTCCTAAAATTGCAGGGAGTTGGACTAGATGACCCTCAGGATACCTTCCAACTCTGCAGTTCCCTAGATTTCATGAGGAGGCAGAGGTGATGTGTGGTGTCTTGCATTGACACAGTGGCAGAAATGGCCTTGATGTAATGATTCCTCCCCTGCTCCCCTTGCTAGGGTCGGCTGACTGGTCTGGGAGGAGAGGACTTGCCTACTATTGTAGTAGTCGCTCACTACGACTCTTTTGGAGTGGCACCGGTAAGTTTCTGTCGGCTGTTTCCCCATGCTTTCTTTGGCCTTTCTGTTTAATGCAGCATGGCTCACTTATGCAAGCCACCTACGTTGTTATACATTAACAGTTCCTTTAAATTTGGGCAGACCTTATGCATGAACTGATTATAGGATGATCTGATCCACTGGGCCTTCTGCTTTGTGATCCATGCGACGGTCACCTCCAGGCTTGACTACTGTAATTCGCACTACGCAGGGCTGCCCTT
Organism: Podarcis vaucheri; assembly: GCF_965113315.1. Lineage (NCBI taxonomy): Eukaryota > Metazoa > Chordata > Lepidosauria > Squamata > Lacertidae > Podarcis > Podarcis vaucheri. Next base: position 6,097,639 of record NC_138756.1, on the reverse strand, counting down.
GAAGCTGTCCCAGAAACTCCAGCGGGTGCAGAATGCCTCAGCGAGGCTCCTCATAGGGTCTCTGCCATGGGAGCATATTCACCCAGTGCTTTTCCAGCTGCACTGGCTCCCTGTGGAGTACAGGGTCAGATTTAAGGTGCTGGTTTTGACCTTTAAAGCCCTTCACGGCCTAGGACCCTCGTACCTACGGGACCGCCTCTCCCGGTCTGCCCCACGGAGAGCCTCAAGGTCCATAAATAGCAACACCCTAGTGGTCCCGGGCCCTAAGGAAGTTAGATTAGCTTCAACCAGAGTCCAGGGCCTTTTCACCTCTGGCTCCGGCCTGGTGGAACGCTCTGCCTCATGAGACCAGGGCCCTGCAGGATCTGATTTCTTTCCGCATGGCCTGTAAGACAGAGTTGTTCCGCCTGGCCTTTGGCTTGGAGCCAATTTGATTCCCTCCCCCTCTTTCTTTTTTCTTTTCCTTTCTCCTCCTGCGATGAGGCTACATTTTACTATTTTAATGTTTCAATATTTTAATGTTATATTTTAGTTGTATTCATTCAACTTATTTTTATTATTGCTTGTTAGCCACCCTGAGCCCGGCCTTGGCTGGGGAGGACGGGGTATAAATAAAAATCATTATTATTATTGTTTGTTTGTTTGTTGAATTTTATGGATTACTTCTGTTGAAATTTACAATTTGCTACTATGAATTGTATACCTTATTTATCTAAGAACACAGCCGGTTACGTCTCATGTGTTTATTGAGGAGGGAGCTCACAAGCAGGACTGGAAGGCAAGCTGCCCTCCCACCTTGACTGTCCTCAGCACCCGGCTGGCCTTCCCTTTTGTGGATCACAGCTGTTCTATTTTTTTTTTTTAAAGCTGCAGATGTTTGTGGCTGTTGCGCCATTCAGTGGCAAAAAAATCCCAGCTTCCTGCTGGCTGCAATGTGTGGCAATGACTTGGCTTGCTCTGCAAGGATCTGGCTTGCTTCCCATTCCCCCTTTGCTAGTGTGTCCCCAAACCCAAAGTTGCCCTTAATATTGGATATTCTCTCCCCCCCCCCCAGTGGCTCTCCCATGGCGCCGACTCCAACGGCAGTGGAGTCGCCATGCTCCTGGAACTGGCCAGGCTGTTCTCTCGCCTCTACACGTACAAACGGACACACGCCGGGTAAGTCGAATTTCTCTTCTGGGAGGCCTTTTGCCCAAAGCGGGGGTGCAATGGCCAGAATGTAAGCTTGACCCTTCTCTTTGCCCCCCCAGGTATAATCTGCTGTTCTTTGCGTCTGGAGGTGGCAAGTTTAACTATCAAGGGACCAAGCGGTGGCTGGAAGACAATCTGGATCACACAGGTGCTGTAGGCTTATTGTTATATTCCCCATAAACCTGGAGGTTCTACGGCCAGGTGCAAGACCTGGCTTATGAGTTGGCCAGGAGGGGAGAGGAGGCATCAGGAGGATGACTGGGAAGCCATGGGCCTAATTTTCTCACTTTTAGAAATGTGAGCCTGTAGCTCTCAATAAATAGCTTGCGACTACCCCTGGTCTTAGCTGACAATCGGTGGTTTTTCATGTTGCATAAAGAGCATGCAAAGATGTCTCTTCCACCTCCTTCCCCGCCCCATAACTCTTTGTAGGATGATGGCCATTTCACATCCCTTATTTCAGATTCCAGTTTGCTGCAGGACAACGTGGCCTTCGTACTCTGTCTGGACACTCTGGGAAGAGGGAACAGTCTCCACCTACACGTCTCGAAGCCTCCAAAAGAGGGGACCCTTCAGCATGCTTTTCTGAAGGAGCTGGAGCTGGTAAACAAAGGGGGTCAGGCTGGCGTGTGTTGGGCAAGATGGGAGGGCAGCAGCAGTTGAACACTCAGTGTGCCTTCCTGGCAGAACATCCCACTGTGCTCCGGCTAATGTGGATGCCTCTTCCCCCTTTTCTGGAGGAAATAAAGCAGCTGTCTTTACTACAGAATTACTGTTTCTGGGGGACACAGGTGTGGAGGACTCCCCAGTCCTGTAGGGGTAACTGCCCACCTAAAGGACCAGGTGCACAGCCTGGGAGTCATGGATTCACAGGTCAGTTCTGTGTCCAGGGCTGCTGTCTACCAGCTGCATTGGGTACACTGGCTGAGACCCTACCTGCCTGTGCCCTGTCTCGCCAGAGTGGTCCATTTACAGATAGGTAGCCGTGTTGGTCTGCCATAGTCAAAATAAAAAATTCCTTCCAGTAGTACCTTAAAGACCAACTAAGTTAGTTCTTGGTATGAGCTTTCGTGTGCATGCACACGAAAGCTCATACCAAGAACTAACTTAGTTGGTCTTTAAGGTGCTACTGAAAGGATTTTTTTATTCAGAGTGGTCCATGTTCTGGTTATCTCCCACTTGGACTACTGCTACAGGGGGCTACCTTTGAAGGTGACTTGGAAACTACAGGGTTTCAGGCAGGGGACAGTTGCCATCCCTACCCGAAGATGCGGAGGACTGAACCTGAAAGCTGAATGTGAAGCGGGTGCTCTGCCGCTGAGGCACAGTCCTTTCCTTTAAAAATTGAAGCAAGATTCTAGTCCTTATGACTGTTTTAAAACAGTCCATTGGTCCATCTAGCTCAGCATCACCCATACTGACTGGCAGTGTCTCTCCAGGGTGTCAGGCAGGGAGTCTCTCCCGGTCCTAGCTGGAGATGAAAAGCAGACCCTCTCTCACTGAGCCCTGTTTAGGGAAGTTTTCAATGACTGATGTTTTAATGTATTTTTAATCTTTGTTGGAAGCCGCCCAGAGTGGCTGGGGAAACCCAGCCAGATGGGTGGGGTATAAATAAATTATTATTATTATTACTACTACTATTCCCCTTTTGGGAATAGATTGGGGTTGCGCAGCATGGCAAAGTCGCAGACCCTGTTTTAAGAAAAGCAGGGTTGCGAGGGAGTTGCTAACTGTGCCCCGGAGGCAAGTTGCTTGGCGCCTCCTCACCCCTCTCTTTCTGGTGACTTGTCTCCCAGGTGGTTGCCAGCCAGTTCCCAGAGGTGAGGTTCTCCATGGTGCACAAGAAAATCAACCTCGCGGAAGACATGCTGGCCTGGGAGCATGAGCGCTTTGCCATCCGACGCCTCCCAGCCTTCACCGTCTCCCACCTCGAGAGCCACCGAGACGGCCTGCGCAAGAGCATCATGGACGTGAGGTCAGCCGCTGGGTGAGGAGGCTGCAATAAGGGCTGGCAGGGGGTGTCAATAGCTTTCAGCTGCTGGTCTACTTGCACATGTGAGCTTAGGATCATTATCAGAAAACGAACCTTGAACTCATTAGGAAACATGAAGCTGCCTCTCACTGAGTCAAACCATTTGGGCCCATTAACTCACCATTGCCCACACTGGCTGGCAGTAGCTCTCCAGGGGTTCAGACTGGAGCCCTTTCCCAGCAAGGATGTGGGTGGCACTGTGATCTAAACCGCTGAGCCTCTTGGGCTTGCCAATCAGAAGGCCGGCCGTTCTAATCCCCGTAACGGAGTGAGCTCCCGTTGCTCAGTCCCAGCTCCTGCCAACCTAGCAGTTCAAAATCACACCAGTGCAAGTAAATAAATAGGTACCGCTGCGGTGGGAAGGTAAACAGCGTTTCCATGCGCTCTGGTTTCTGTCACAGTGTCCCGTTGTGGCTGAAGCGGTCTAGTCCTGCTTGCCACATGACCCGGAAAGCTGTCTGTGGACCAACATCAGCTCCCTCTGCCTGAAAGTGAGATGAGCGCCGCAACCCCATAGTCGCCTTTGACTGGGCTTAACTGTCCAGGGGTCCTTTACCTTTTAACCTTTTCCTACAGCCCTAACTGGAGATTCAGAGTCTGAACCCGGATCCTTCTGCTGTCACAGCAGGTGCTCTGTCATCAAGCTTACAGCCATTCCATAGGGCATAAACTTGGAGGGCTGCCACTTGGCTCAGGAGCTGAACATGTGAGATTGCATTTAGCAGTGGAGACTTAATATTACCTGTTGGCAGACAAAAGTTATGCAGGGGGAAGTGTAGCCATTTCCCCTTTCTTAAACCACGTAAGCTGTTTCTTAAACCACGTCTTCTAAACACGAATCCCACGAGTTCTGGCTGGGAGGCAAAGAGCCTGCATGTCTGAATGCTCTTATGATCTGGCAGGACGGGCTTAGGCTCGTCTGTCGTTTCTCTTTCTGTCTCTGTCTCCCTCCCAGCCTCACTGCAACGTAGCAGTGGGTGGGTGTGGAGGCATTTTGTACGAAAAGCTTTGTATGTTTCTCTGGAAGCAGAATTCCTTGCGCAAGTCCAGTAGCTTGCCCTCCGTTGTGTGTGAAAAGTGTGCCAGTGGTGGCTTCCAGTTTGGCCCTCAGTCTTGGTATGAAGTAGGGGTGGGGAAGCCATGCTGGTCCTCTGGATGTTGTTGGGACTCAACCAGCTGTCAGCACCAGCACCCAACAGGGATGATGGGATGTTGTAGCCCAGCAACACCTGCAGGGTGATAAGATCCTTCCCCCCTGTTAACACCAGTTTGGGGTGGCAAACGAATTCTTACTGGTATCCTAGCTTTCCTACTGTGCATAGCTAACACATAAGGTAAAGGTAAAGGGACCCCTGACCATTAGGTCCAGTCGTGACTGACTCTGGGGTTGCGGCGCTCATCTCGCTTTACTGGCCGAGGGAGCCGGCGTACAGCTTCCGGGTCATGTGGCCAGCAGGACTAAGCCGCTTCTGGTGAACCAGAGCAGCGCACGGAAACGCCGTTTACCTTCCTGCTGGATCGATACCTATTTATCTACTTGCACTTTGACGTGCTTTCGAACTGCTAGGTTGGCAGGAGCAGGGACCGAGCAACAGGAGCTCACCCCGTCACGGGGATTCGAACCGCCGACCTTCTGATCGGCAAGCCCTAGGCTCTGTGGTTTAACCCACAGCACCACCCGCGTCCCTCAATCAATATATAGCACTCTTAATGTGGAGGAGCGTTTTTTTAAAATGCAGCATGCGCACCCTTCCCAGCCACCTGGTTATCTGAAATGGTTCCTTGCCGAAAGGGGAAAGGGTTGGAAAGGGAGGAGGAAAACAAGCACAGCCAGCCATCAGTTCTTGAAAGTTACCACTGCAGTTGGGAGTATCTCCCCCAGAATTCTGCCCCAAGGCTTCATCATCTCCAGATTGGCTTGCTGGCAAGGTGGGGGGTGGGATAGCCAGCTGTATGAACTGCGTCGTATGGGCCTTGCTCCCTTTTTTGAAGGAAGACATTGGTTTGCATGCTCCCTTCCACGTTTATGAGGACCATGGGCTTGTTGTCCCTTTTTAAAGACCTCGGGCCCAAGTGGGACTGCTGGCGGAAGACTGCACGACACGGGGCCCAAATGAGAAACTTGGTAGTCAGTCGTTCAAATGCCTGCTCTCCCTCCCTCCCAAGAAAATATGTTCTTGACACCGCTGTTGCCTTTCCCCTTTGCAGGGCACGGGTCGACCCCAAAATTCTAACCCGCAACACCCGCATTGTTGTGGAGGCTTTGACGCGGGTTATCTACAACCTAACAGAAAAGGTGAGGGTTTTTCTCTACATCTGCTCCCCCCCCAGGCAGTTTTCGCTAGCCACAGCAGAGGAAGAGGCTCAGCGTGGCCCCATCACATTTCCTTATTTGACTCTCCCCCTCCCAGAACTGTTAGCAGCCATTCCACCGATTGCAGCCAAGGGGCTGATAGGGCAGCATGAACGGTCAGCTGTAGGCTGCCACTTGACCTGGCTGGAAATAAGGGGCAACGGGGCCATTCTGAAAGACCAGCTCCATTTGGCTCCTTTCCTCCCCTAAACCATCCCTGGTCTTGGTGGTGATTATCAGATACACTAACATCGCACTCAGGTGCTGAGTTACGAGGAGCATGTTGCCAAAACAAGGCTCTTCAGAAACAAGGAGGGAATATTAGCATGCTCCATGGGGAGCAAAAGAAATTTTATGCTTGTGGGGAGGGGGAGCCCTAATGAGGGACCAGAAAAACCCAAGACAGCAGAACATGGATTAAGTGTGCTCAGCAGCCACTGAACTGCCCATTGAGGGCTGCAGGGTTGTTCAGAAAGGCTATTCTGGAAGAAGCCATGCCTGCCTGGCTTGAAACCCAGGGTCAGGAGTGCCTCACATTATCTTGCACTTATAGCATGAGCAGTGATGTGTGCTGTCCCAGAAAATTTTGAACTGGGTGATTTGCACTGGAATTTTTTGTTCTGTTTTCCCAGGGAGTGGTCTAATTTAGCACGCTTGTTTGACTTGTATTTAGCGATCAAGGCCAAAAACCTTGAAGCTGCCAAGTTTGCCTAACATTTTTGCGGTTGGTAGGGACGCGGGTGGCACTGTGGGTTAAACCACAGAGCCTAGGACTTGCCGATCAGAAGGTCGGCGGTTCGAATCCCCGCAATGACGGGGTGAGCTCCCGTTGCTCGGTCCCTGCTCCTGCCAACCTAGCAGTTCGAAAGCACAAAAAGTGCAAGTAGATAAATAGGTACCACTCTGGCGGGAAGGTAAACGGCATTTCCGTGCACTGCTCTGGTTCGCCAGAAGCAGCTTAGTCATGCTGGCCACGTGACCCGGAAGCTGTACGCCGGCTCCCTCGGCCAGTAAAGCGAGATGAGTGCCGCAACCCCAGAGTCGGTCACGACTGGACCTAATGGTCAGGGGTCCCTTTACCTTTACCTTTATTTGCGGTTGGTATTCATTCATTGCTGCTAACAAAATTAGGAAACGGGAAGCATCTCGCTCCCACATCACATAACTTTAAGAATTGGTGCCTGAGCGTGCTTGTTTTTCTCTTCCCTCCCCATCCTTGTCCCCTTTCGGGTTGTGTCTCTTGCATTGAAAGCCCGTGAGCAGGGGCTGCCTTCAAAAAAACAAAAAGATAGCAGGATGCCTAAAATTCCCAATGTGCTTTATAGATGAAAACTTTCCACTGTATCTGTTCCTCTAGGGAGTACCTGTTGACCTCCAGATCTTCACAGAACAGATGGTAAGCATGCCTTGCTAGTGGGGTCTCTTCCCCACAGGGCAAGGGGAAGCCTGAGGGTGGTGGGGGGGGTTAATCTGCAGAGCAGACCGACTACCTGTCTCCCTTCCCCACCGCCTTGCCTCTGCAGCAGATCCAGCAGGAACAGATGGAGTCCGTGATGGACTGGCTCACCAGTCAGCCAAGGGCCGCTCAGCTGGTCGACAAAGACAGCACTTTCATCAACACTCTGGAATATTACATGAGCCGCTACCTGAAAGATGTCAAGCAGCATCACGTGAAGGCAGACAAGCGGTAAGAGCAGGGCTGCCCTTTACTCTTTTTCCTGTTCTGCTCTGGTGCTCTTTTGTGCTGTTAACTGCCCTCAATATCCACACACACACCCTTTTTTGACGTGGTTAGAGACATGCTATCAATAGGAGTATAGCATCTAGATCAAGGGAAGTAATAGTGCCACTGTATTCTGCTCTGGTCAGACCTCACCTGGAGTACTGTGTCCAGTTCTGGGCACCACAGTTCAAGAAGGACACTGACAAACTGGAACGTGTCCAGAGGAGGGCAACCAAAATGGTCAAAGGCCTGGAAACGATGCCTTATGAGGAACGGCTAAGGGAGCTGGGCATATTTAGCCTGGAGAAGAGGAGGTTAAGGGGTGATATGATAGCCGTGTTCAAATATATAAAAGGATGTCACATAGAGGAGGGAGAAAGGTTGTTTTCTGCTGCTCCAGAGAAGCGGACACGGAGCAATGGATCCAAACTACAAGAAAGAAGATTCCACCTAAACATTAGGAAGAACTTCCTGACAGTAAGAGCTGTTTGACAGTGGAATTTGCTGCCAAGGAGTGTGGTGGAGTCTCCTACTTTGGAGGTCTTTAAGCAGAGGCTTGACAACCATATGTCAGGAGTGCTCTGATGGTGTTTCCTGCTTGGCAGGGGGTTGGACTCGATGGCCCTTGTGGTCTCTTCCAACTCTATGATTCTATGATTCTAGGGTGGCATAGAGAGGTAAAAAAGCATCTCCAGGAAAGACTCTGGGTGGTCCTGGTTCAGGGCCCAGCTGGTGTCTTATTTATTGATGGCATTTATACTCTGCTCTTTAGCCAGAAAAGCTTTGAGAGTGGCTTACAAAAATCAGCATTCAGACACTCCCTTAGAAAAGCATGGCATGGACATGTAACAGGGTAAAAGAGTATTGGGAAATGACTTATAATGAATTGAAATAAATGTTTGAAATGACCAAGGGCATCTAGGACAAGCCCCTGCAATGCAGGAATCTCAGCTAGTGAATTCCTGGTAGATGGCCGTCCAACCTGTGCTAAAAATCCTCCCATGAAGGAGAGGCCACCGCCATCTTCTGAGCTTTTCTGTTCCACTGTCCAACAGCTCTTAACCCTCGGAAAGTTATTCCTAATACTGAGCTGGAATCGCCTTTCATTGTGTTTGAATCTACTAGTTCAGGTTCTCCCCTCTGGAGTAGCAGGAAACAAAGCTTGCTCTCTCACAAGGTGTGTGACTGAACCCACATCTGTTCATCTAGCACTCAAACAGGTATTCCTACACAAACTACCAAGAGGTGTAGGAGCGTTTGGGTAAAAGAGTACAGTGGTACCTTGGGTTACAGACGCTTCAGGTTACATACGCTTCAGGTTACAGACTCTGCTAACCCAGAAATATTACCTTTGCTTCAGGATGTGAACAGAAATTGTGCTATGGCGGCAGCGGGAGGTCCCATTAGCTAAAGTGGTACTTCAGGTTAAGAACAGTTTCAGGTTAAGAATGAACCTCTAGAACGAATTAAGTTCTTAACCCAAGGTACCACTGTATTGGGAAATGATCCATGATGAAGTGAAAAAAAAATGTTTTAAAATACTTTCCCACCAAAACCAGAGTCCTTTCTGTTGAGGATAACTCAGACTGAAATTCCCAGGTGTCAAAAACGGTTACCATGTTTTTCTGTGTGTCAGACGTTGCTTTTTGCTTTAAAAAAATAGGCAAAAATTGAGTGTTGTCTTATACACGGATAGTGAATGCCGAGGGGGGGACGTGCGCTTATTGGCAGCAGCAAGCAGGAGATTGGCAGCGGCAATTGGGTGGGTGATTGGTGGCTGCAGCAAGGCCTGCTGCAATTGAGCAGGTGATTGGTGGCTGCAGCAAGTGGGCGGGTGGGCTGTTGGTGGCAGCGAGTGGGCAGACAATTGGTGGCTGCGGCCAGGTGTGCAATCGGCAGTGGCTGTGGCAGGCGGGTGAGCGATTGGCGGAAGTGACCTCCCCCGTCCCCCCAAAAAAGCTAAACAACTTAATTTCTTAATTTTGGGTTAAAAAAAAATAGGGGTCGTCTTAGACACAGAAAAATATGGTATTTATGTATGCTTCTACTGCGGCCCATGTTTTGTTAGCCCCAAAATGGAAAACGAGCAAGGTCCCAACCAAAGAAGATTGGCAACTTAAGTGGACAGACTATGCACAACTTGCAGACTTAATATATAGAATAAGAGAACAAGAAGAACATACATTTAAAGAAGATTGGAAAACATTTATTGAATATATGGAAAATAATTGTACAGCTGCAAATGCTGGCAGCATTAAGATAAATTCAATAGTATAAATAAGTTTTGATGGATGTAATAATGGAAAACCGATCAGTATAGTTTTTGTAAAATATGCAGGAATTTATGATATGCAGAATGAACCATGGAAAGAGAAGGGAAGTCATTGATATCTTAAGCATGTAAAATGTTTATCTGAAATTGTAAAACAGAAAATTTAATAAAAATCATATTTAAAAGGCATGGCACACAAGGCGAAATGAATAGAAGGGAGGAGGAAAGAGCAGTCTGAAGCCCAAGTTATTAAAGTTCCCCTTCTTCTACCACGGTTAAGAGCAGCAGCTCCCCACCGATGTCCGTGGCAGTTCTGGGTCTCCTGCCCCTGATAATGAGCTCCTCCCCCACCCCCACCCCTGGAACCATTCGTCCTCCACAGACGAGACCCAGGTGACCAGTCTGGGACGCCACAGCAGATTCTGTCGCACCGTCTGAGTCTTGAGGGCCGTTGGAATCCTCGCAGGAGGAGGGTGGGAGCTTGGTGGGGCTGGTTGCCTGTTCCTCCCCGGGAGCGCTTTTCCTCTCAGGTCAGATCCAGCAGAGCTGGCAATGAGGGGCAAGGCAGCTCCAGCCCCACAGCTCTTCCCTCAGGCAGCTTAGTTAGATTATTAGTATTTAGGATGAGCTAGATCAGACTCTGTACATAAGGCACCCCCGTGTATTTCTACAGCTTACTGTGTTGTGTTGTGACTTTCAAAGGCACAACTGTTTTAAAAACATTGACAAGTTAATTTGGCACCCCTCTTTTTCTAAACCCCATGCAGGGACCCCGAGTTCGTTTTCTACGACCAGTTGAAGCAAGTAATGAATGCTTATAGGTAAGTGCAGGCAACCTTGTTTTGTATTTCTTTGCCCTGAGATCAGAGGCCCCCTCAAAGGCCTGCGTTCTAGGGCTTGGCCTGTGTGGGGTGGGGAGGAAGAACTCTTAATATCAACCCCACAGAAAGAATTGGGAAATGTTCTGTGCAAATTCCTTTTGGGCTCTTGCCCAGGAATGTGGTCAGCCTTTTCTCCCACCTTGCGGTGCTGGCATTGCCCTGCTTTGAATACACAGGCTCTGAGGATCTGCCAGCCAAGGAGGAAACTTCAAGAGATTCCTCCTTCCTGCCCAGCCATTATTCTCCTCTCTCTCTTACACACTCTAACTCTGTGTTTCCAACCTATCAAGGCAGCCTTCTCAAACTTGGGACTCGCCAGATGTTATGGCCGGCGATGGCATCATCCCCAGCCAGCAGGTTGCAGAAGGGGTTAAATAGGGGTTAAATCCAGCAGATGGGGCTGGGTGCCCCCTCCCATGCACCATCTGTTTCCCACCCAACAGAGAAGGGTCAGAAGCAAGCCTTCTCAGGCTGGTGGTGTACCTGACCCTGAGCACATTTCGTAGGAGAACATGTGGGGAGGGGCAGACGCTGCAAATTGGACACTCTTCTTTCCAGAGGGAGAAGAGGGGAGGGCGCCCTGGGAGAGGAGCTGGAACGGGCCTTTCTGAGTAGCACCCACCTGAACATGAGCAGCTCTGGCGAAGTAGAAAACATTCCCCTCTTCAAAGGGTGACTTTGTATTCCTTGGTGAGAGAAACCAGTAGAAGAACACTTCAATTTCCCAGGACATTCTATACAAGATCTCAAAGGAGCTGTTTTACTACAAAGGAATTTCAGAAATAGACTGGAAAGAGAAGCTGCTGAATTGCAACTCATTACCAAACTCAAAACCATGGAGAGACCTGGTCTGAACAAAGACATTGGATTCTTATCCCATTATACATGACTAAGCCATTTCTCACCTTCTCACCCCTTGCCTTTTCCTGTAAGACCTATTGCAGTCGTTAAGAGTCGTCAACAGGCTCATCTCAGCTATCTGCCAGTCTCCCATTCCCACCACCCTTCTGAGTAATACCCCTCCCCACCTTCTCACTATATAGAAGGGTCTGGCAACTTCTGTTTCAGTGTATCTGAGGAAGTGTGCATGCACACGAAAGCTCATACCAAGAACTAACCTAGTTGGTCTTTAAGGTGCTACTGGAAGGAATTTTTTTATTTTGTATTCCTGTTACTCATTCACTTTGTAATCCACCGATTTCTGTGGAAGTGGCGCAGGAGTGCGTGAAGTGTGTGCTTTAAGGGACTCCGTAATGTGTGCACATCTAAACTTGGCTTGTTTTCCAGGGTCAAACCTGCCATCTTTGATCTCCTCCTGGCTCTCTGCATTGCCGCCTATCTCGGGGTAGCCTATGTTGCTGTCCAGGTGAGTGTGCAACAGACCGTGGTGGCCTCTCTCAAGCAAATTTCAGGAGGAAATCAAGGCAGCTGCTTTCTCTTTTCCCCAGGGCTTGTCTGAGTTGGGGCAAAGTCTATTCAGAAGCTTCTTTTGCCCCATTTTTGAGTTTTGCCTCCACCTCTTAATAGGTGCTGGCTTCCATGCCTTTTCATGATGGAGGCTACCTGTTAGCAGTACATTAAGCCAGATTAATGTGGACAGAGTCCTTTTTAACCTTTCGAATCCTCAAGTTTGCAAGGAAACTTGTAAACCTGCAGACAGAAAGGAAAACTATTCAGGGGCTACATTTTTTGTCCATCCCGTTAATTTCATTTCATTTCATGCACAGAAATCGGAACAAATTTTGAGTTGTGTGTGTGGTGTAAATAGGATTGAGACTTAACCGAGGAGAATTTTAAACTCTGAACAGATTATTCTCCCCTGACTCTTCTATATCAAATGGCTTTTTAAAAACTCCCCTCCGTTTTTGATTTGCCGGGTATTGTTTTGCTTTGGGGTGGGGTGCCCAGGTGCTGGCTATTGTTAGAGAAAGACAAAACAAGTGTAGATTCCCACTGGCCTTATGGAACCACTTTCACAGTGCTCCAGATCCTGGCTTAAAAATCAGGTTTTTGAGACAATGGGTGTGATCCACCCGAAGACGCCTCCCTAACTTGATATGGGTGGGTGGGCTGGCCAAGGGTGGGGAATTGAGCTATAGCAAAGAAAGCCTTGCGCCCCCCATAGGACGTTTCATTGTGGCGCAACAGACATGCCCCTCTTTTAAGGTACCGCTGTTGCAGATGTGGCTGCAGCCTTCCAGATTCGAAAACACTTCCCCCACCCCCTCTGCCCGTTTCAGCGTTCATCTTGAAGATACAGAGCCACCCACTTACTGTCTGTTTTTCTCTCTCTATCTCTCTCTCTCTGCTTGTGTGCCCCCCTTCCCTGCCCCCCCCAGCACTTCAGTCTGCTTTACAGGTTGGTGCAGAGACTGTCCCTGAAATCCAAGCAACAATGAAAGGGTTCCAGAGGCGCCACCGTTGGAAATGAGCCCGTCCGGACGAGCGCTGCGTTGGATGCTACTGCTGCTCGTTCCCTCGTTCCGTTTCGCGACACTGGAGCAGGAGGCAGAAGCCGAGACGGAAAACGCCCTTCCCACTCCCTTGCGTTTTGCGGGCCTGCGTTGCTCTCCCCTCCCGCTCCCCCACCCCCTTGCTTGGGACAGAGCCCCAGGCGTTCACACACACACACACACACACACACACACACACACACCATTGCTTCCAAACTGAACAATGGGTGTCGTCTTCTTTTTTGTCTTCTCTTTTCTTCCTCCCGCCTTCCCTTGGAAATCTTCCTCTGAGCAAAAAGACATTTCCATAAGTGCAAAGCTGCTGTACGAGAAGCAGGCAACACATGTGCCATAGGTTTTAAGCTTTGGGGGTGGAAGCCTTGGGCTGGTGGGGTGGGCGGGGGCCTGCCTGTCAGATGGAGAACTTGAAGGGGCTGCTTTGGGGGGATCAGTTTGTGTTTTGTTTTGTTTTTTAAAAAAAGATGTGCACATGTAAATTAAAAGAGAACTACTGCGAAGTTTCCTCCTGAGCTTTCTTGATATCACAGCTTTCTGACATCTAGGGCGTTGTTTGTTAAGTGGGGTTTGCCACATGGATGTGGCGGCTGGTGGGTGGGGAGTAAGGGTGGTTAATACCTCGTTTTGGTGGTATTGGAGGGTGATGAGAACGCGGATGATGAGAAGGGCAAGCTCTTTGGTAGAGCGGCCAGAGCTATAATGTTCAATATTTACTCAGCTCTGCCTATTCTTCCTTCTCTGGGCACCTCCAGGAAGATTTACTCAGTGAGTTTTCACGAGTTTGTGGCCGATCCCTACCGCAAGGCTTGGCCTATCCAGCTCTCATCAGCTGCAGCTAGCAGGGCTTCTGGGGAAGGCTGTCCTAGTCCACTGGCTGTGCTAGCCCACCTGGTCCAGACTCGAGACCCACCTCTGACTCACAATCTGCAACATAGGTAAAGGTAAAGGGACCCCTGACCATTAGGTTCAGTTGTGACTGACTCTGGGGTTGCGGCGCTCATCTCGCTTTACTGGCCGAGGGAGCCGGCGTGCAGCTTCCGGGTCAGGTGGCCAGCATGACTAAGCTGCTTCTGGCGAACCAGAGCAGCGCACGGAAACGCTGTTTACCATCCCGCCAGAGTGGTACCTATTTATCTACTTGCACTTTGACGTGCTTTCGAACTGCTAGGTTGGCAGGAGCAGGGTCTGAGCAACGGGAGCTCACCCCGTTGCGGGGATTCGAACCGACGACCTTCTGATCGGCAAGTCCTAGGCTCTGTGGTTTAACCCACAGCGCCACCCATGGCCCTGCAACATAGAATCTGCAACGTAGAATTGGAAGGGATCCTGAGGGTCATCCATTCCGACCCCCTGTGAGGCAGGAATATGCAGCTGTCCCAAACGGGGATCAAACCTGCAGCCGTGGAATTATCAGCAGCACACTCTAACCAAATCCAGGCTGAAACCCACTTTTCCACATGCTCACTTTTGACTTCTACTTAATAGCTGCTGCTGCTTCTTTGGCAGTCACTCATAGCCAAATGGTGTTTATTGACCTGACCAAGGCCTTTGACACTGTAAATCGTACTGCCCTGTCGACTGTCCTCCTGAAAATCGGACAAATTTGTGAACATCCTTCGGCTCCTCCGCAGTAATACGACGGCAACAATTGTGGGTAACAAGGGCTTTCAAAGTGAATCATTCACGATGGGATCAGGCGTTAACATATCCCTGTTTATCGCCCCGACTTAACAGCACCAATAAGGCACATTACTAAACTTAGGGTGGCAGTGCACAGTGTTGCCTTAGCTTTAGGTAAAGGGTAAAGGGACCCCTGACCATTAGGTCCAGCTGTGACCGACTCTGGGGTTGCAGCGCTCATCTCGCTTTATTGGCCGAGGGAGCCGGCGTTCAGCTTCCGGGTCATGTGGCCAGCATGACTATGCCGCTTCTGGTGAACCAGAGCAGCGCACAGAAACGCCATTTACCTTCCTGCTGGAGCGGTACCTATTTATCTACTTGCACTTTGACGTGCTTTCGAACTGCTAGGTCGGCAGGAGCAGGGACCGAGCAACAGGAGCTCACCCTGTCGCGGGGATTCAAACTGCTGACCTTCAATCGGCAAGTCCTAAGCTCTGTGGTTTAACCCACAGCACCACTCATGTCCCTTGCCTTAGCTTTACTAATGGAAAAACAGCGAGGAACTTCCCCTGACTCAACCCTGTTTTGAGTTTGGAGTGACGATGGTGTCCCTGCTCCTCCTCACACTCATTTCCTGCAGCCAGACTTTTGCCGTTGCCGCCAGGGGCCCCAGAGGCTGCCAAGATGGCAGCCACTGGGCCACCCAGGTACAGAGTTCTCCATTTTAATCCCCAGCATGTTTCCATTCTGTGAGAAGTCTAGAAACCCATAGAGGCAGACAAGAAAGTGAACACGCATTTTCCCTCACCTTAATTGATTTCCATGGGAGCCCCGGTGTAAAAACAACAAAACATATAGCATGGAATACAAAATAAGCTATAGTGGGAAAACTCAGTTCCGTCGGGGGCTTTGTTCAAAGAGGCAAGTTCCTGTCATTTCTGTGAAAACTCCATTGAAAAAGATAGCTTATTTCTAAGTTGGGAGACAGTTCAGAAGGCTTGGCGTTCTTTTTGCATCAAATCCATAAAATTGTATTTCCCCCACTCCACAAGTGCACATAGAAATTTGCCTTCCATGTCTCCTGTGTTCATGCAACAGTCATAAATGGCTGGCCACATTTAATACTTGTGAAAGCTTGCACCAACATTCCTGTAATAAAGAGAACGAGTCTGTAGAAGGTTGCCAGCCTATTGCAAATCCCCTTCCCATTAGCAAATTGGATGTAGAACAGCACTGTATACAAACTTCTGCTCTTTAAATAATGGGTTTATTTTGCATCAAATTTTGTTAATGGACAGGAAAGTATTTTGTCAAAGGCCTGGAAACGATGCCTTATGAGGAACGGCTAAGGGAGCTGGGCATGTTTAGCCTGGAGAAGAGGAGGTTAAGGGGTGATATGATAGCCATGTTCAAATATATAAAAGGATGTCACATAGAGGAGGGAGAAAGGTTGTTTTCTGCTGCTCCAGAGAAGCGGACACGGAGCACTGGATCCAAACTACAAGAAAGAAGATTCCACCTAAACATTAGGAAGAACTTCCTGACAGTAAGAGCTGTTTGACAGTGGAATTTGCTGCCCAGGAGTGTGGTGGAGTCTCCTACTTTGGAGGTCTTTAAGCAGAGGCTTGACAACCATATGTCAGGAGTGCTCTGATGGTGTTTCCTGCTTGGCAGGGGGTTGGACTCGATGGCCCTTGTGGTCTCTTCCAACTCTAGGATTCTATGATTCTATGATTCTATTTTAAATGGTGGACTGGGTGTGTTTTTTGTTTTGTTTTTTTGAGTCACTAAAACAAGTAAGACAGCGGAGCTTTCCTGGTGGCCAGAATTGCCCTTGTGTTGATGTTCAGTGGTGTGTAGTGGAAGGGGAATAATTCATAAATTGTACATAGAATCATAGAATCATAGAGTTGGAAGTACATGCCGCTCGACTGTAAAAAGAATAAGATTTTTTAAAAAAGAGTTGCAAGGGACACCAAAGGGTCATTTAGTCCAACCCCCTGCAATGCCAGAGTCCTGCTCACAGCCATCAATCAATCCACCAACCTCCTGGTTAACAGCTGGATGCACTAACCCATTGCTTCATTTTGGGTTGACTATGGCCTGAGCTCAGTGGCAGTAGGACACATGCTTGGCATGCAGAAGGTCCCAGGTTCTGTCCTCAGTGTCTCTAGGGAGGGCTAAGGACTGCCCCATACCTGAAACCCTGGAGACCTGCTGCCTGTCAGTGGAGAGGTAACATTGAGCCAAAGGCCTGCCTCAGGGTAAATTTATCAAAATGATGAGGACTAGACGCTTGCGTTCTTTTAAAGAGGAGGGCCATGCCTGCTTGGCATACGGAAAGTGCCAGTTTCAGTCACCTATAAAGGTAAAGGGACCCCTGACAATTAGGTCCAGTCGTGGCCGACTCTGGGGTTGCGGTGCTTATCTTGCTTTACTGGCCGAGGGAGCCGGCGTACAGCTTCCGGGTCATGTGGCCAGCATGACTAAGCCTCTTCTGGCGAACCAGAGCAGCGCACGGAAACACCATTTACCTTCCCACCGGAGCGGTACCTACTTATCTACTTGCACTTTGACGTGCTTTCGAACTGCTAGGTTGGCAGGAGCAGGGACCGAGCAACGGGAGCTCACCCCGTCGTGGGGATTCGAACCGCCCACCTTCTGATTGGCAAGCCCAAGAGGCTCAGTGGTTTAGACCACAGCGCCACCTGCGTCCCACTCAGTCTCCTATAGTCAATGGCAACTGAGGAGGGGTTGTCGCTCCCCGAAGACCAGATGCAAGGGTGGGCAGGATTCCTATCCCCCTTTAACAGATGTGCAGAGAGGACTGGAGGCAGTTCCAGCCAAACTGCATCTTGCCATGAAGGTTTTCTTCTTGTTGGTGTTTAGTCGTGTCCGCCTCTTCGTGACCCCCTGGACCAGAGCACGCCAGGCACTCCTGTCTTCCACTGCCTCCCGCAGTTTGGTCAGACTCATGCTGGTAGCTTCGAGAACACTGTCCAACTATCTCGTCCTCTGTCGTCCCCTTCTCCTTGTGCCCTCCATCTTTTCCAACATCAGGGTCTTTTCCAGGGAGTCTTCTCTTCTCATGAGGTGGCCAAAGTCTTGGAGCCTCAGCTTCAGGATCTGTCCTTCCAGTGAGCACTCAGGGCTGATTTCCTTCAGAATGGAGAGGTTTGATCTTCTTGCAGTCCATGGGACTCTCAAGAGTCTCCTCCAGCACCAGAATTCAAAAGCATCCATTCTTTGGCGATCAACCTTCTTTATGGTCCAGCTCTCACTTCCATACATCACTACTGGGAAAACCAGAGCTTTAACTATATGGACCTTTGCTGGCAAGGTGATGTCTCTGCTTTTCTTCTTACAAAGCTCTTAATGGCTGAGGGACGTTGGGAGCTGCTTTCAGCCCGGGGTGGGGTGGGGGGACACACATGCCAAGAGTGGCGGGGGTGGGTGGGCAGAGAGAGGCAGAAGTGGGCGAGGCAACAGGTGCCCGTTTTGCATCTGGGTAGGAGGCTAGTTTCTGCACCTCCCCAGGGAAACAAGATGAGTTTTCGGAGTTTGGAGTCCAGGCAGGCAAAAGTTCTCCAGGATAGCGCAGGGTGCAGAACTGTGAGGGGGCAGATCTTGGGCACACGCCATTGTCAGTGGCCAAGCTGCTGTGACGTCACGGAGGGATCGGGGATCCCTGACCCTGCAGATCAGGGACAGAGCAGGATCCGGAAGCGTCTCCAGGCTGCATAGTAAAGGTAAAGGGACCCCTGACCATTAGGTCCAGTTGTGACCCACTCTGGGGTTGTGCGATCATCTCGCTCTATAGGCCGAGGGAACCGACATTTGTCCACAGACAGCTTCCAGGTCATGTGGCCAGCATGACTAAGCCGCTTCTGGCGAACCAGAGCAGCGCACGGAAACGCTGTTTACCTTCCCGCTGGAGCGGTATCTATTTATCTACTTGCACTTTGATGTGCTTTTGAACTGCTAGGTTGGCAGGAGCAGGGACCGAGCAACAGGAGCTCACCCCGTCGTGGGGATTTGAACCGCCAACCTTCTGATCGGCAAGTCCTAAGCTCTGTGGTTTAACCCACAGCGCCACCCGTGTCCCCCAGGCTGCATACTGGAGAGTAAACCCACCCACAGTAGGCAACTGACCAGTTCCTCGGACACGGGGGCCACTCGCCTTCAGTGCCTCCCTCTTGCCAGGATGCGGACAAGCATAGGAGCCAACTTCTAGGGCCGAGGTCCCTTTGCCCCCCCAATAAAATATTTAAGGGGGCTTCCCCCCCATTAATGAGCATTGCAATTCAAATGGTGTGTGTGCACTGCATCTTGTGATCCATTATGGGGGGGGACTTACCTCCGCCCCCAATATTTTATTAAAGTAGGCAGGTACCCCTGGATTCCAGCTTCGGTACGATGGCGTTTCCCTTCTCCAGGGGAAAGTTTCTGGTAGATCTTCGACAAGGCTGGTGATATAAATAAAAATAAAAATAAAAATATAAGCTTCTACCCAGAACAAACTTAGCTGGTCTCTAAGGTGCTACTGGATAATTTTTTATATATTTTTAATTTCGACTGCGTCAGACCAACACGGCTACCTACCTGAAACTCTAGATTCTAGAAGGCTGGCGATGGGAAACCTGGGAGGAGAGGTATAAAATTGTGTGGCCTCCAGGTGGCGCCAGGGCACAGGGTTTGACTCGCCCACCAACTGTGCTAACATCCAAGGCCTCGCTATGATTCTAGTCCACAATCTTTCTTTCTTTCTTTCTTTCTTTCTTTCTTTCTTTCTTTCTTTCTTTCCTTCTTTCCTTCTTTCCTTCTTTCTTTCTTTCTTTCTTTCTTTCTTTCTTCGCAACCTGGCAAAATGTAGAAATAGGAGCAGGTTCACAACTTTGAGAAAAGGAACAAAAGGTTATCTTACACAGCTGACGGAAGGAAATTCTTAGTTTCACCCTTGGTGAACAATTAACCAATATTTTTTTTTCTCTCTCTCTCCTACCCAGGGATTTCCCTGTCTACTGAACAGTGGTTCAACTTGAAGGCAGTCATTCTTACAAATCGACGCAGCTACCCAGAAATTCTAAGAGACAAGCTACTTTGAAAAATCACTTTGAGATTTGCTGTGGTAGTGTGGGTGTGAGAGAGGGATGACACAAAACGTGGTTGTGGTTAGCGAATAAATATAACCGCTCCTGAGATTGTGTGCGTCTGTGTGCATGTGCTTGCGGTTCTTTGGAAACAAATCCCAGAAAATAATCACCCTGGGAGGATTTAACAAATGCAAAGAGGCGTTTTGCTAAAAATAAATGTGACTAGTAACCAATAAATGGCTGTTATTGACTTCACAATCCCCACTTCAGAGAACTGGTGGCCCATCGAGATTTTGCTAGACTCCAGCTCCCGTCAGCCCCTGTCAGCCTGGCTGGTGGTCAGGGATGATGGGAACGGTAGTCTAACAACATTTGGACGGCAACACATCGCCTTGACTCTTTATGTGCGTCTAAAAGTATTTATAACAGAACCTCCGAGGGTAAAGGCAGTCTATTTTGGCAGCTGATGGGGGAGCAAAAAAGCGTGGCGGGGTGTGTGTGTGGGTGGGTCTGTCTACTTTAAGGAACAGGTTCCTGGCTGAATTGCATCCTTTGTTTAATTCAACAAAGCGGTTCTTCAAATTCACCAAACACCTTGTTGCATCCTTTTTTGCCCTCCCCGGTTCGTTGGGTTAATATTTGCCTTTGCATCCCTGCCTAGTTTGGGACATAAGCCCCCCCGTCCCCCCCCCGCGCCACACTTCCAAGCTCCCAATCCCGCTCCCAGTAGCACCCCGCTTTCACGCTCCCCGAAACCCCCCGTGCACTTCCCCGGAACGGCCAGGCGGTGTCGCTGCCCAGCAGCTGCTTTTTGTGGTCCTGATGCTGCGCTCGCCAGCATCCTTTTCCCTCCTCCAGTGGCATCTTGCGCGCCGCCGCCTCCTTCCTTCTCGCAGCATCCTCCACTGCGCAGCCCGCGCTGGGGGCTCGGGGGATGGCCAGACTGCCGGCGAGCGAGCCCAGGCGGAAGGCGCAATCCCAGCAACCGCCCCGCGCCTCCCCCATGAGCAGCGGCGGCAGCGGCAGCGGCGGCAGCATCTCTGAGCCCGAGGGCATGAAGGACCTAGATGCTATCAAGCTCTTTGTGGGGCAGATCCCCCGGAACCTGGAGGAGAAGGACCTCAAGCCCCTCTTCGAGCAGTTCGGGCAGATCTACGAGCTGACGGTGCTGAAGGACCGCTACACTGGCATGCACAAAGGTGCGCCCTTGTGTTTTTAATCCATCCTTTTCTCTCTCTCCTTCTGCTTCCTTCTGTTCTCCGCTCGCCTTTCCTCTTCGCTCCTCTCCCTCGCGCATCCTACCCCCCCAATCCATCCTCCTCAACCTTTTCTTCCCTTTCTACCACTGTCCATCCCCCCCCCAATTACATTCTCCATCCTGTCATTTTAATCCATCCGATCACTTTCTCCCAGCTTGCATGCAATATTTTCCTCCCTCCCTTAAAATAATAATCTTCATTCTATCTGGGCGGGCGGGTGAAGCGGGGGCGGGAAGCGTCTTGCTCACCGTCTCACCCTTAGCTCTCCACATCAAGCCTGTTTCTCTCTCCCCCACCCCCCTATTTTTTTTTGCTGCTGCTCTATAAACCCCTGATATAGTTGTGTTTTATTCCATCTGCTCTTTAATGCCGCCACCCCCCCTGCAGGCTCTCTCTTTCTCATTCTGCTCCATTAACCCCCTCCATCCCTTTCACCATCGCTGCCCCCCCCCAATTTCCCTCCCCTTAACCCACCACCAGATCAGCCGTCAAGAGCATCTCACTCTGTTCCCAGGCCCACCGCTAGCCGGAGCTTCAAGGCTCGTGCTGCCATCCTCTCACCTTGCCTTGCCTGGACACCTGTGTGTCCCACCTCCTTGCAGGTTAAACTGGGGTGGGGGTGGGGAGGTGCTCATTCAGGGGCCTTGGAACCTATATGGCTTGCCTCCCCCCATCTCCTCTTCATTGCCTCCTGGTCTCTCCAGACCCCATTCCCAGACACCTCCCCATTTCTCTTCCCACACCCTCCATCCAAACCTCACCCACCACCAGAACCACCACCCCGTCCTAAAAAAAAGCCCATTTTCATATCATTTATGGTTTGTTTCTACCCTGCAGGGACCTTCCCCCAGCTCCATCCCCCTCTTTCCTCTCCTCCCTTTTCATTTTCTGGAAAAAAAAGGCTTTTGACAGGAACACTGGGGTGTGGGGCACGACTGTATATATATGCATGCTATGCTAACCAAAATGGCTCTTGACCGCTATCTCTGAGGCTAGACCCTAAAAGCTGCCTGCAATTGTTCCTCGGCGTTTAAACTTCCAGACAAAAGGTCTTGGATGCCTTTAACATTTCATGGGACATTGGCAGATGCAAACCCATAGTGTGTGTGAGAGAGGGGAGGGCTGTGTGTGTGTGTTTGTGTGTTATAGTGTGTGTGATATGTGCTTGAAAACAACCCCCCTCCCAAAAAAAAGGCATTGGGATGGGGCTACGTGTGGACAGCACAGTCAGTGGCGAATCCTGGCCTGTTGCTGTCTTGCGATGTACGGAAACGGAAATGTTTTGTTGCAGATAGTTGAAGGCCTATGGGCCTAAGCTGGCCCTTATCTCAGGTGGACCTTCCAAGCACGGTTGGAATCATCCCTGACCCTTGACTATCCCATGGGGAGGCTGGGGGGAATCGGAGACCAGCGGCAACCTCTGCAAAGCGGCAGGTTCCCCGCCCCAAACTTTCCAGGGGTGAGACTGAATCGCCTTGTTGGTTTGTGTGATACTTTCAAGAGGCATGTGGCCTTGTGCCTGCACCTTCCTGTGGCTGATTTTTGCGTGACGCGCTCTGCGGCGGGCTTAAGTCGGACTGGAAGGGCTTCCGGAAACCACAGGAAAGGAGTGAGGTCTTGTGGTCAAATCTTGTGGGTTTTGCACTGGCCATTGTGAGAACAGGATACTAGTCTTGAGAGCCTCAAGGTCCATAAATAGCGACACCCTAGTGGTCCCGGGCCCTAAGGAAGTTAGATTAGCCTCAACCAGAGCCAGGGCCTTTTCAGCACTGGCTCCGGACTAGTGGAACGCTTTGTCTCATGAGACCAGGGCCCTGCAGGATCTGATTTCTCTCCACAGGGCTGTAAGACAGAGTTGTTCCACCTGGCCTTTGGCTTGGAGCCAATTTAATTCCCCCCTTTTTTTCTTTTCCTTTCTCCTCCTGCTACATTTTAATATTTTAATGTTTCAATATTTTAATGTATTTTAATTTTGTTTTTAAGTTGTTTTTATTATTGCTTGTTAGCCGCCCTGAGCCCGGCCTTGGCTGGGGAGGGCGGGGTATAAATAAACATTATTATTATTATTATTATTATTATTATTATTATTATTATTATTCTAGGTGGGGCCATTGGCCTGAATCAGCAGGGCCTTCTTCTGTTCTTATGTGGGCCCCATCCATCTTAGCACTATCTACAAAGACTGGCAGGATGCGGGTGGCGCTGTGGGTTAAACCACAGAGCCTAGGATTTGCCGATTGGAAGGTTGGCGGTTCGAATCCCCGCAACGGGGTGAGCTCCCGTTGCTCGGTCCCAGCTCCTGCCAACCTAGCAGTTCTAAAGCACGTCAAAGTGCAAGTAGATAAATAGGTACCACTCCAGCAGGAAGGTAAACGGCGTTTCCGTGCGCTGCTCTGGTTCGCCAGAAGCGGCTTAGTCCTGCTGGCCACATGACCCGGAAGCTGTACGCCAGCTCCCTCGGCCAGTAAAGCGAGATGAGCGCCGCAACCCCAGAGTCAGTCACGACTGGACCTAACGGTCAGGGCCCTAACTGGCAGCAGCTCTCCAGGGTGTCTTATTTCAGCCCTACCTGGAGACACTTGGGATCGAAACTGGGACCTTTTACATGCAAAAAAGCTGGCGGTTCTTCCCCTAATAATAATGTAAGCTTCCAGTCCTTTTGATGCACCAGAAACCCTCAAAACAGTGGGAGCTGCTTTGTACTGAGTCATCCCATTGGTCCATCTAGCTTGGCCAGCAGCATCTCTGTGGAGTTTCAAAGGGAGCCCTGCCTAGTGATGTTGAGAGCTGGACCCACAAAGCAAACAGGTGCCTTGCCACTGAACTGAACCCCCTTCTCCTTCCCTCCTGGGAGGAAACACGGAATTATTTAGCGGGCATTGTATGTGGAGGGACGATTGGAACATGCCGTTTGGTGGAAGTAGAACGTCTCCTGTTGTTCTCTGTTGCACACGAGAATGTCTAATGGGCTCAAGAGTCCGGAGGGTAGATTTTGGTTGTGTGCTTGGAAGGAATGACTCAATGGCGGTTTTGGCTGGCCACGCGGAGGAACGACTTTGGCAGGAGGAGTTTGATGATGGAGCCGGTGACCCAATGGGGTGGGTGGTCTCTCGCTCATGAAGAGGTCTTCAGGTGGGGGGCTAGACAGCCACTGGTTGGGGGTTCTCAACATTATTACGGTGGTCCCTTGGTTCTCAAACTTAATCCGTTCCGGAAGTCTGTTCCAAAACCAAAGCGTTCCAAAACCGAGGCACACTTTCCCATAGAAAGTAATGCAAAACAGATTAATCCGTTCCATGAATTTTACTACTGAACGAGACCACTGATCCATAAAATGAAAGCAATAATCAATGTACTGTACTGTAAAATAAATAAGACAGTATTGTAGATGATATGTATAAAAAAAATTCTTACCTGCACTGATGTTAGTCATTGTTTGGATGGGGGGCTTTCATCCGTTTCCGCAGTCACACAATCAACCAACCAACCAACCAATTAGTCAGTAGCTGAACTGGGTTCCACACAGTCACAAAAACAATTTAACTGAAAAAGCCTCAAAAACAAAAACGCAAAATAAATAGCAAAAACAAAAGCACCAAACTTAATCCATTCTGGAAGTCTGTTTGACTTCCAAAATGTTCGAAAACCAAGGTGCAGCTTCTGATTGGTGCAGGAGCCTCGAAAACAATAGCCGACGGCCGTATTGGATGTTCAGCTTCCGAAAAACACTCGAAAACTGGAACACTTACTTCCGGGTTTTCAGTGTTTGAGAACCAAGGCACCACTGTATGATGATGATGATGATGATGTCTCAAGCTGCGTAGGGAACGCAATTGTTTGATTGTGCGACCTCACTGGGAGCCCTGAGAGGATCCTACTGAAGAAGAAACATAGAGTCTTTTTCATCCAGGGACAAACCTTCTATGAAACTAAGGAAGCTTAAGCTTGAGGGCCGCACACTGCTTTTAAAAAATTGCTTTTAAAAAAAGCATCATGCACATATATGACATTTCCCTAAATTACACCCCCATAGAAGCATGGAAGGGACCACGAGGGTCATCTAGTCCAACTTTCAGCAATGCAGGAATATTTTGCTCAAACCCTTGAGTTCTCCTTCTCTACCAACTGAGCAAACCTCGAAAACTACAAGGCAGAGGGAATTTTTATTGTCTCCAGTGGTTTTGGCATGTGAGATAATCCAGTACAACAATTTTAATCAAAATCTGAGATGTGGTAGCTAATTATTAGAATCATAGAATCATAGAGTTGGAAGAGACCACAAGGGCCATCGAGTCCAACCCCCTGCCAAGCAGGAAACACCATCCGAGCACTCCTGACATATGGTTGTCAAGCCTCTGCTTAAAGACCTCCAAAGGAGGAGACTCCACCACACTCCTTGGCAGCAAATTCCACTGTCGAACAGCTCTTACTGTCAGGAAGTTCTTCCTAATGTTTAGGTGGAATCTTCTTTCTTGTAGTTTGGATCCATTGCTCTGTGTCCGCTTCTCTGGAGCAGCAGAAAACAACCTTTCTCCCTCCTCTATGTGACATCCTTTTATATATTTGAACATGGCTATCATATCACCCCTTAACCTCCTCTTCTCCAGGCTAAACATGCCCAGCTCCCTTAGCCGTTCCTCATAAGGCATCGTTTCCAGGCCTGGGACCATTTTGGTTACCCTCCTCTGGACACGTTCCAGTTTGTCAGTGTCCTTCTTGAACTGTGGTGCCCAGAACTGGACACAGTACTCCAGGTGAGGTCTGACCAGAGCAGAATACAGTGGCCCTATTACTTCCCTTGATCTAGATGCTACACTCCTATTGATGCAGCCCAGAATTGCATTGGCTTTTTTAGCTGCCGCGTCACACTGTTGGCTCATGTCAAGTTTGTGGTCAACCAAGACTCCTAGATCCTTTTCACATGTACTGCTCTCAAGCCAGGTGTCACCCATCTTGTATTTGTGCCTCTCATTTTTTTTGCCCAAGTGCAATACTTTACATTTCTCCCTGTTAAAATACATCTTGTTTGTTTTTGCCCAGTTCTCTAATCTGTCAAGGTTGTTTTGAAGTGTGATCCTGTCCTCTGGGGTGTTAGCCACCCCTCCCAGTTTGTTATTTTTTAAATAAAAAAGTGGCAATGTGTTGTGGAGCAAACCCACCAAAGAGGATAGCAGTTGTCACCTAGACTTTGTTGTTGGCTGCATGGAGGTTCCCATGACCATTCAAGCTTCAGGGTACCCCAAAAATGTAGGTCTGCCACTATCTCCATCTCCTATGTCAGGGATGGGGAACCTTTGACCCGCCCCCAATGTTGATGGTCTATAACTCTCCATCTTACTGGACGTTGGCCAAGTTGGCTGCTGCGACTTGGGCTCCCAAAACATCCAGAGCTCTGCAGGAACCCCATCTCTCTGCTTTCTCAGGATCCGATGAATTTGTGGAAGACAAGGTCATTGATGGCTCTGCTGTGGCTCCACAGTTGGAGGCAGCGATGCTTTGGATGACCAGTTGCTGGACACAGCAAGAGGGGAGAGTTAATGTTGTGCTCAGGTCCTCCTTGCGGGGACAGCTGGTTGGCCACTGTGAGAATGAGATGGGCTACTAGTCTGATCCAAAAGGCTTTTTTTATGGGCTTAGGCTCTCCAGTTTATAGAGTCGATTGCATTCTGTGTAAACAGGTAATTGTATTAAAATGCACACTTCTTCTTCTTTGGCGATCCCTCATAGCCGAATAAGATGAACATGAACACGATCTTAACAGTAAATCCATAAGTGACTGTGGAGGCCAATTCCTGATCCACATGTCCTTCCACAGTGGGGACATAGGTTTCAGGACAGGAGTTGATCCCGGCGAGGGTTTGCCAAACCTGCCTTCCTCTTAGCACACTTCTCCCTTTTGTCTTGAGTTCTAATGTCTTCAAAGCCCATGACACCTTTGGTAAAGGCTGTTCTCCAACTGGAGCGCTTGCAGGCCAATGTTTGCCAGTTGTCGATGTTTATACTACAGTGGTACCTCGGGTTACATATGCTTCAGGTTACACACTCCGCTAACCCAGAAATAGTGCTTCAGGTTAAGAACTTTGCTTCAGGATAAGAACTGAAATTGGGCTCCGGCGGCGCGGCAGCAGCAGGAGGCCCCATTAGCTAAAGTGGTGCTTCAGGTTAAGAACAGTTTCAGGTTAAGAACGGACCTCCGGAACGAATTAAGTACTTAACCTGAGGTACCACTGTACATTTTTTAAGATTTGCCTTGAGAGAGTCTTTGAACCTCTTTTGTTGACCACCAGCATTACACTTTCCATGTTTAAGTTTGGAATAGAGTAGTTGCTTTGGCAGACGATAATCAGGCATCCGAACAACATGGCCAGTCCAACAAAGTTGATGTTGAAGAATCATTGCTTCAACACTTGTGATCTTTGCTTCTTCTAGTACATTGGCATTAGTTCACCTGTCTTCCAAAGCGATGTGTAAAAAAACACACACATTCCCTACAATGTCTTCACCAGCCTTAGCCACCTGCTTTTCTAAACAAGCATTGCTTGAAAAGACTAGCAAGCAGAGCCAAATAATCCAGGTTTTAAAATTGCAAATGAGGGCTGAAAAGGCGATTGACCCTTGTTCGGAGGCAGTCTTGATAACATCTTCCAGGTGTTTGCTGCTCTCCGGTTTCCAAGAGCCACAAGCAGCTGGCCAGGGATGATGGGAACGGCATGTGGCAACATCTGGAGAGTCTCTTGCAAAGCAACCCTGTGGAGTATATGTCTTGGTGGTTTCTGAGAAATGGCATGTGTCTCTGTGTGTGAGAGAGAGATAAAGAGGAGTTATCCATGCGCACACAGCAGCTTCAGAGAATCTCGCCTTATAGGCATTTAATCCACATAATCCATCCAGAACTATATGCATTAAAAAAAACACAACATTCGTAGGGTGTTTTTGCAAAGCGACTTAAGCAAAGAGCGTGAGCCTCTCCCCAAAAGAGCTTTCAGTCTGTGCTGTGCCAGAGGGATGGCTACAGGGTCGGGGGCAGAGACGATGGTCATAGGATCACAGAAGTGTAGAGCTGGGTGGGAACCCATGGTCATCTAGCCCAACCCACTGCAACAAGGATATATTTTTTATTTCCTGCCTCCACCCTAAGGTCGCAAAATCAAAAACAGCCTAAAACAATTTACTGTATTTTTTGCTCTATAAGACTCACTTTTTCCCTCCTAAAAGGTAAGGGGAAATGTGTGTGCGTCTTATGGAGCGAATGCAGGCTGCGCAGCTATCCCAGAAGCCAGAACAGCAAGAGGGATCGCTGCTTTCACTGCGCAGTGATCCCTCTTGCTGTTCTGGCTTCTGAGATTCAGAATCCCCCCCCCCTTGTTTTCCTCCTCCAGAAACTAGGTGCGTCTTGTGGTCTGGTGCGTCTTATAGAGCGAAAAATACGGTACAATCCGAGCTTAGCATCCAGAGGGGTCTGTAGGGAAGGAGGCGGTCTCCTTGGGAATTTGGGGGCTGAGTCATTCAGGGCTTTAAATACTACTGTGAGAACTTTGAATTGGGCCCAAAAATGAACTGGCATTTCCCCTCCCCCCCAATTTTTTTTTATAAAACAAACAAACAAACAAACAAACATCCTAATTGTAATTAAACCAATCTTG
The DNA here is from genome assembly GCF_965113315.1 of Podarcis vaucheri. NCBI lineage: Eukaryota > Metazoa > Chordata > Lepidosauria > Squamata > Lacertidae > Podarcis > Podarcis vaucheri. Next base: position 6,069,101 of record NC_138756.1, on the reverse strand, counting down.
GTAACATTGTTAAGTGACTTCCTCAAATCCCCCTGGTTGAATTTCATTATATATCATTCTATATTCCCCCCCCCAAATAATATTTATTATTTTCAGTAGATAAACATAGTAAAGAAAGAAAAGATTAACAATAATAAAGACAAACAAAAAAGAAAAGAAAAAGAGAAAAAAAAGAAAAAAGATACATACAACATATTACCACTTAATTAATTAAAATTAAGTACCATCCATCTTCATAAACATAGTATTTGACTCTGGTTTCTCTTCAGATCGTATAAATCTTTCGCCTCATTATATATCATTTTAACAGTTTTCCAAAATCTATCTTCTCAAAGAAAAATTATCTCGATCACTTAACATCTTTCATTCCTTCTATTCTGGCTTTAAACATCTTAATTCCTATCCTTAACATATTTAAATCCCTGGCCAATCTCGTATGAACTGAATCTCGTATGAAATGAACTGGCATTTCTCTTGGCACACTTCTGGGTCGGAGGAGCACTGGAAATAGCTTGTGCGCATGTGCACGGGCCTCCTCCGACCCGGATGTGCACCAGAAATAACACTTGCGCATGCGCAAATAACGCTTGTGCATGCGCACAAGCTATTTCCGGTGCTCCTCCGACCTGGAAGTGGGCAGCTGTGCAGCGCAGCACCAGTAAGAGCGGGCGGCGGGGGTTGCTGAGGGCCGGATAAACGAGTCCCTCGGGCCTTATCCGGCCCACAGGTATCCACTTGGGGACCCCTGCCCTAAGGACGTCCTGCTTAGACTACTGCAATGCTCTGTGTGGGGCTGCCCTTGAAGGCTGTCTCCAGTGCACAGTTGGAATCAGCCATGTTTCTTAATAAGTTTTTGGAAACCACAGGAGGGGAGAGTGGCTCTTCTGGTCGGAGACTGCTTAGGGGTTTCCCCTAATGGGCTCTGATGGAATCTCCCAGTCCAGAGGCAGTCTATCACATTCACCTGGTGCTATACCAGCTGCACTGGCTCCCAGTGGAGTATAGGGTCAGGTTTAAGGTGCTGGTTTTAACCTTTAAAGCCCCATACGGCCTAGGACCCTCGTACCTACCAGCCTCTCTTGGTATGTCCCACAGAGGAACTTATGGTCTTCAAACAAAAACATCTTGGAGGTCCCGGGCCACAGGGAGGTTAGACTGGCCTCGACCAGAGTCAGGGCCTTTTCAGCTGTGGCCCCGATCTGGTGGAACGCTCTGTCACAAGAGACTAGGGCCCTGCGGGACTTGACATCTTTCCGCAGGGCCTGCAAGACAGAGCTGTTCCACCAGGCCTTTGGCCAGGGCACAGTCTGACTCCCTCCTTCTGTAATCCTCATAGCACTCTAGCCCAATGGTTGCCATTAATTTGATTCTAGAATGAATTTTAATTAATTAACTGTGCGATTTTATGTACACTGCTATTTTTACCTGTTGTTAGCTGCTCTGAGCCTGGTTTTGGCTAGGGAGGGCAGGATGCAAATAAAATTATTATTATTATTATAATTATCTGGATTCCTAGGTTCTTAGGGGTATTTGGCCGCTGTGAGAACGGGATACTGGGTCTTTGCCGAACGTGGTTGGTGAGAAGGGCAGCCTGGTGGGAGACCATGCCTTGTGTTACCGTATTTTTTGCTCCATAAGATGCACCTGACCGTAAGAAGCACCTAGTTTTTAGAGGAAGAAAACAAGAAAAAGAATATTCTGAACAAAACAGTGGATGTATGATTTTTGTGGTTCATGCTGTGACCACAGACATGTGATTTGATGGTGAGTTTGGGGTAGCCCAGTGCAAAAATCCTGAGGATCCATGTGGATCCATGCTTTGTAACCACGTATTTGCGCCATTGCACCCCCAGGAAACAGTGGGTGTGTGGTTTTTTTGGTTCAGGCTGTAGCCATGGACATGCTATGTGATCTGATGGTGAAACACCCTTCCCTCTTGTTTGCCTTAGTGTCTTTTCCTTAGCTGGAGCAGTTTTTTGCTCCTCCTTTTCTTCTAATTTCTCTCCTCATTGCTTTAGTCTCCTCTCCTTGCAAGTTTGCTGTCTTTACCTCCCCCCTCCCAGGCAGCCTCCTTTATGTCCAGCATCCCTTATCTCGCTTCCGATCGCTTGCCGATCAGCGGTTTTGTTTCAACACCCTCTTCTCTCTTTCATTTTAAAAACAAAAGCATGATCTGCTTTCGGCCCCTGGGCAATTCAGCGCCAGGGACCACGCATTCGCTCCGTAAGACACACAGACATTTCCCCTTACTTTTTAGGAAGAAAAAAGTGCGCCTTATGGAGTGAAAAATACGGTATCTGCCAGTTCAAGGCATTCGTACCAGAGTATTAAGTTCTAAATGGCTTGGGACCCAAATATTTTCCCTATATCCACCGTCTCAGGCCCTATGATAGGCACGGATGATGATGGGGTCCAGCTGGCTGCTGCCCAGTTGGCATTGACCCATGACAAGGCTTTTTTTGGTGGGTTTTTCTCATTTGGGGATTTCCCTCCCTCGTGAGGTGTGGCGCCCTCCCTCACTATTGGCTTTCAGGAGGAATTTAAGAACATTCCTGTTTAGGGAAGTTTTTAATGTGTGACATTTTAATATATTTTTGATCTTTGTTGGAAGCCATCCAGAGTGGCTGAGGAAGCCCAGCCAGATGGGCGGGGTACAAATAATAATAATAATAATATATTATTATTATTATTATTATTATTATTATTATTATTATTATTATTATTATCCAGGAGAGAGAAAAGGTGCAGTCCTGGCCTAATGCTGCCACCATCCCTAACTAGGGATGGAAGAATCTATTAATTTTGACTCTTTCCATTTCTTCTCCTCATTTTGCAGCAGTTTGAGATTTAAAAGATTTTATTTTTTAAAAAAGAATCCTCATGAAAATTCATCAGCATTCTAGAGCGGATTTCTCCTAATGAACGCATTTCTTAATATGCCGCTTTGACCAGTGCATCCATTTCTGGCAAGTGATTTCTCCTTAACACATTTTTGATTTTTTTAAATTAATTTTTCAACAAACGTCGCTTTTCCAACATAGGAGCTATCAAACACTAAAACTTGAATTTCCTCAGCATCAGCATGCAGAGTAACTGATTTGAGTGTTAAGCCAACATTACGTACAAAATCATAAATGCAAATAATATACAGTATACTACTCCCTGCGAGGTAGGTTAAGGCTGAGAGGCAGTTGTTCAGGGAGATTTGTGGCTGAGTCGGGATTCGAACCCAGACCTTCATCCTATGCTCTTAACTGTTCACCTGCACTGGCTCATCCCTCTTCCTGACCCAGCCGGGGCTGAGGAGAGCCGGGGTCCTGGCAGCACAAGCTACGGACCTCCCGATCTGTCCTGTGGAGCCGCTTGCCAAGGGACCAGTGTCTCTGCCGTGGGCTGCCTGCCCGGGCCTGGAGTTGGTTCTGCTGAGGGCAGGGCGCCACGCTACGTGGTGGGTTGAACGTGGCTCAGTTCCGCAGGCACTGGGGGGAGTTGGGGCAAGGAGAAGCGTGAGTAATTTCCCCTCTAGTGAAATCCTCTGCGCGGTTCGTGGCTTTCTCCTCGTTGCTGCTTCACTTTCTCTCCCTCCCTCTCTCGACTCTGGAGCATTTAAAAATGTTGGCACCACTTCCAGGGAGGACTAAGTGCAGTACACTGTTGTTGTTTAGTCGTTTAGTCGTGTCCGACTCTTCGTGACCCCCTGGACCAGAGCACGCCAGGCACACCTGTCTTCCACTGCCTCCCGCAGTTTGGTCCAACTCATGTTGTCAGCTTCGATGGCAAGAGTCTTATTAGCACAAGGATGGAAGAATGAGGAAATCCCAACGAAAGAACAGTGGCAAGAAAAACTGATGAACTATGCGGAAGTGGGAGGAGCAGGTCTGCAATAAATCACAGTAAGCGAAGTTAACACATTATTACAAGAAACAGGCTGCTTGGTAGTGCCAGGCCTAGTATAATAATATGTTAATATGAATAATAAAATGTTGTCATTTAGTCGTGTCCGACTCTTTGTGACCCCATGGACCAGAGCATGCCAGGCACTCCTGTCTTCCATTGCCCCCCACAGTTTGGTCAAACTCATGTTGGTATCGCTGGTATCTTTGTTGTTGTTTAGTCGTGTCCGACTCTTCGTGACCCCCTGGACCAGGCACTCCTGTCTTCCACTGCCTCCCGCAGTTTGGTCAGACTCATGTTTGCAGCTTCGAGAACACTGTCCCACCATCTCGTCCTCTGTCGTCCCCTTCTCCTTGTGCCCTCCATCTTTCCCAACATCAGGGTCTTTTCCAGGGAGTCTTCTCTTCTCATGAGGTGGCCAAAGTCTTGGAGTCTCAGCTTCAGGATCTGCCCTTCCAGTGAGCACTCAGGGCTGATTTCCTTAGTACAGTGGTACCTCGGGTTAAGAACTTAATTCGTTCCGGAGGTCCGTTCTTAACCTGAAACTGTTCTTAACCTTAACTCAGTGGCGTAGCGTGGGGGGTGCAGGGGGGGCCGGCCGCACTGGGCACAACATCTGGGGGTTAGGGGGCGCAAATCCACAGGTTAGGGGGCGCAAATCCACAGGTTAGGGGGTGCAAATTACTTGCCTTGCCCCGGGTGCTGACAACCCACGCTACGCCACTGCCTTAACTTTAGCTAATGGGGCCTCCCACTGCCACTGCGCCACCGCCATGCGATTTCTGTTCTCATCCTGAAGCAAAGTTCTAAACCCGAGGTACTCTTTCTGGGTTAGCGGAGTCTGTAACCTGAAGCGTATGTAACCCGAGGTACCACTGTACAGGCTTCCTCAGCCTCGGCCCTCCAGATGTTTTTGGCCTACAACTCCCATGATCCCTGGCAAGCAGGAACAGTGGTCAGGGATGATGGGAACTGTAGTCTCAAAACATCTGGAGGGCCGAGTTCGAGGAAGCCTGTTGTAGTAGATGACCCTTGATTTAAGCCGAAATGAGGTACGTAGAATACACTGGATCCCTGCCCCTCTCCTTTTCTTTTTCCTTTGGGGTTGCTTGGAGCCTCTCTGCCTGCTTTGCCTGTTCCAGCTGGTGAGTGGGACGCAGGCGCCCAGATGGTGCCAAGCACAGGGAACCGGGAGGAGGAAAAAACCTGTTTCACTCCTCGTGTCTGCAAACTGTCCTTGTTCAGGAAATGGTGAGGATTCAGGGAGGGAGGAATGAGAAGTGTGGATGGAACGGGTGAGGCGAAGATCCTTTCCCCACCGTTTTATTTTATCCCTGAGTTGGAGAAATCGGAAATGGACAGGGTGGCAATGGCAGCTTTCTCCCCCCAAAAAAACTGTGTTGCAAACCTCTTTGCACGAGGTTTGTGCAGAATACGGTTTTCAGCGGCCACTAGGCATGCTGGCTGCAGCCTCTTAGGTATACAGTGGTACCTCAGGTTACATACGCTTCAGGTTACAGACTCCGCTAACCCAGAAATAGTGCTTCAGGTTAAGAACTTTGCTTCAGGATGAGAACAGAAATTGTGCTTCAGCGGCGCGGAGGCAGCAGGAGGCCCCATAGGCTAAAGTGGTGCTTCAGGTTAAGAACAGTTTCAGGTTAAGTACGGACCTCCAGAACGAATTAAGTACGTAACCTGAGGTACCACTGTAAAAGGTAAAGGTAAAGGGACCCCTGACTGTTAGGTCCAGCAGTGACCGACTCTGGGGTTGCGACACTCATCTTGCTTGTGGCCCATGGGACTTAGATTGCTGACCCCTGTCTTAAACAATAGCAAACACAGTAAATAAAAAGCCCATTTGTGATATATTGGTGGCTCACTGCTCATTTCTTCTATTTTCCAAAATATATTTTATCTTGAACAATTGCAAACGCAGTAATAAAGACAGCATAAAGGTAAAGGGACCCCTGACCGTTATGTCCAGTTGTGGCCGACTCTGGGGTTGCGACGCTCATCTCGCTTTATTGGCTGAGGGAGCCGGCGTACAGCTTCCGGGTCATGTGGCCAGCAGGACTAAGCCGCTTCTGGCGAACCAGAGCAGCGCACGGAAATGCCGTTTACCTTCCCGCCGGAGCAGTACCTATTTATCTACTTGCACTTTGACGTGCTTTTGAACTGCTAGGTTGGCAGGAGCAGGGACCAAGCAACCGGAGCTCACCCCGTCATTGCGGGGATTCGAACCGCCGACCTTCCGATCGGGAAGCCCAAGAGGCTCTGTGGTTTAGACCACAGCACCACCCGCTTACTCTTAGGTATAGTTGGTACAATCGACACTGTAATGTGCATTGGTGAAAAGGTTTTAACAAGGGCTTTTTTCTCAAGGCCGTGTTAAAAGGAAAACCCTGGGAAAATCCACTGAACAGCAAGAGCAACTGTCCCTGAACTTTAACTGGTTGTTGTTGTTCTCTAGCTAGCTAACAAGTGAGCGAGTGATGTTAAATCAGGGGATTAATGTTCTCAATTGCGTATTGCCATTTTGGAAGGGAGCTGTCCTTAGTAAATGAAGCTCTCCGAGTAAATGGCCTAAGGCTGGGGGCAGGTTGTGGGGAGAGAGACAGACCTCTGCTTATGTCTGTTTGAATTTTTAAAAATATATTCGAAGATACTGAGCCTGTGCTGGACGGCTTAAGATACTGTATGAATATTTTTGGATACATCGTTTGATGTTTCCGGTTTGTTTCGGAGAAAGCTCTGCAAGTAAAATATTGAATAATAATATTATTTATTTATTTATTAACTTTATTCCAAAACCGAAAAAGAATGACCATCATCAAATTCAAAATCCGTATTCGTTTTGTAACATAGGCCTATTACATAGCTGACTTGATTAAAATATACCTAATTGCTATAGTCTTCCCTTTGCTATACAGTGGTACCTCAGGTTACATACGCTTCAGGTTACATACGCTTCAGGTTACAGACTCCGCTAACCCAGAAATAGTGCTTCAGGTTAAGAACTTTGCTTCAGGATGAGAACAGAAATCGGGCTGCGGTGGCACAGCAGCAGCAGGAGGCCCCATTGGCTAAAGTGGTGCTTCAGGTTAAGAACAGTTTCAGTTTAGGTACGGACTTCCGGAACGAATTAAGTACTTAACCTGAGGTACCACTGTATATAAATGCAACACAATTAGAAATATTATATCAGAATTTTTTATAAATTCCCCTATACCCCCCCACTCTCCTTTACCTATGTGTGATCTCAATAATATTATTATTTTACTTCTTCCATCTTGCTGTGTTGTTTTAGTTTAATAATTATTCAGTTGATTCTTTTATTATTTCCTTGCTTACCCCTGCACGTTTTACACGTTATCTATTAATAATGTTGAATAATGTTTATTTATGGGCCTGGGCAATATTCCCCCCCCCCAAGGGAGTCCTTTCTTATGCTTCCAGTCATTTCCAATGGTGAAATGCTGATGTCTGCTGTCATTCTCTGCCAAAAGGAGCATAATTCTGAACACCAGTGGGGAGAGTTGATGTCATGCTCAGTTTGCGGGTTTGGGGCATGTGATTGGCCACTGTGAGGGCAGAATGGGTTCCCTTTGGCCTAATCTAGGTTCTTCGGATGCTCTTAGGCTCGTGGACAGATCAGTGGCTACTGATCGCAATGACCATCTTCTTCCTCCCTCCCTACACACAGTATACCTCTGTATCATCATTTGAGCCTATTCTGGTGCGCAGCCTGGGAGTCATTTTGGACTCACAGCTGTCCATGGAGGCACAGGTCAATTCTGTATCCAGGGCAGCTGTCTACCAGCTCCATCTGGTGCGCAGGCTGAGACCCTACCTTCCCGCAGACTGTCTCGCCAGAGTGGTGCATGCTCTAGTTATCTCCCGCTTGGACTACTGCAATGCGCTCTATGTGGGGCTACCTTTGAAGGTGACCCGGAAACTACAACTACCGTAATCCAGAATGCAGCAGCTAGACTGGTGCCTGGGAGCAGCCACCGGGACCATGTAACATTGTCCCGAAATACCTACATTGGCTCCCAGTACGTTTCCAAGCAGAAAGTGTTGGTGCTGACCTTTCAAGTCCTAAACAGCCTGAAGGATACCTGAAGGAGCGTCTCCACCCCCATCGTTCTGCCTGGACACTGAGATCCAGCGCTGAGGGCCTTCTGGCGGTTCCCTCATTGCGAGAAGCAAAGCTACAGGGAACCAGGCAGAGGGCCTTTTCTGTGGTGGCGCCCGCCCTGTGGAACGCCCTCCCATCAGATGTCAAAGAGATAAACAACGACCTGACATTCAGAAGACATCTGAAGGCAGCCCTGTTCAGGGAAGTTTTTAACGTGTGATATTTTACTGTATTTTTTGTTTTTATGGAAGCCGCCCAGAGTGGCTGGGGAGGCCCAGCCAGATGGGCGGGGTATAAATAATAAATTATTATTATTATAATTATTATCATATCCCCCATTAGGTAAAATGGCGATCTGGGGTACTCAATTTGTAGGGAATAAAGGAAACTATGGAATTTGCACCACGTGCTCTCGATCTCTGTTTGCACTGTATATGGTGGGATATAAGCTGAAACAAGAATGATACTCTTGGATTCCAGATGCAAAGTGATCCCCAGCGCCAGCTGCTCGAAAACTGAGCACTCAGAAAGCTGTGACGCCAATTGAGTGGAAACCAGAGTTACTAGGCCCCCCCCCCTCGGTCGCCCCCTTCCGAGCGGTTTAGAGGCCTTGATTTCATAGGCGTGGTAACCATCAAGAACTATGCTGTCAGTTGCCCAAGTTTCCTGCAGCTGGATTCCTGCAGTTGGGACTCTGGACCGTAATAAAGATTATCGTTGTTGTTGTTGTTGTTGTTGTTGTTGTATCACCCGTTCCACCCTTGGAACTACCTGCAACTGGATTGGACTTGGGCCTCACCATCTTGCACTTCTGACTAGTCTTGGCAACATAACCCTTCTGACTATCAGGAAGTCTCACACCTGGCTTTGTTGGGACTCGAACCCTAGCCTCGTTCCTCTCTGAGGAATCGGTGTCGGCACCCATGGCCTCTGGACGTGGTCCAGCTCCCTTCTCCAAGGAAACAGTGTCAACCCTTACAGCCTTTGGGTGTGGTTTCCCGTCCTTTGAGGACAAACCCTGTACCCCTTTCAAGACTCTGGGTTCCAAGACCTGTGTCGAGCCACTAGATAAAGGTAAAGGGACCTCTGACCATTAGGTCCAGTTGTGGCCGACTCTGGGGTTGCGGCGCTCATCTCGCTTTATTGGCCGAGGGAGCCGGCGTACAGCTTCCGGGTCATGTGGCCAGCATGACTAAGCCGCTTCTGGCGAAGCAGAGCAGCGCACGGAAACACCGTTTACCTTCCCGCCAGAGCTGTACCTATTTATCTACTTGCACTTTGACATGCTTTCGAACTGCTAGGTTGGCAGGAGCAGGGACCGAGCAACGGGAAAACACCCCGTCGCGGGGATTTGAACCTTCTGATCGTCAAGTCCTAGGCTCTGTGGTTTAACCCACAGCACCACCTGCATTCCTAGAGACTCCTTATACTGCGTTTAAAACCAAAATCGCATTTGGGTAGAAACTGTTTCTCAGGCGGCTAGTCCTAGTCTTTATAACCCTGTACCTTCTTCCAGAAGGCTGAAGCTGAAAGAGATCATTTCCGGGGTGCGCACGATCCTGCATTTTTCAACTTCAATGGATTTTGTATGGGGACTAATTTGTAAATCCGGGGACTGTCCCTGGGAAAGGGGGACATCTGGTAACCTTAAGCGAGCACCTCAGCGGAACAAAACAAGGTGTGTTCACCTAGGATTCCTTTGGCCTGTCTTGGCTCCACTCCACATTCAGGATCTGGCCCTCTCTTCCTCGTCCTTTTCTGTCTCTTGGGGGAAGGAGTGGCTGGATTCAGAAATACATTCTGTAGATTCCACACATATTATTTCTCCTTCCCTCTCTGCTGAAGGCTAAAAATAATCACAAGAGCGAGATGATGTGTACGGATTTCGCTCCCCACCCTGCCTGCTCCTCTCCCTGTGTGGTTGCAGATGCAAACTTGCGATTAAAAACACACCGGATCAGCCAGCTTGTTTGACGCGCCATGGCTCTGGGGCCCTATTAATTAGAATTAAAAATTTAAACCACTGTGCCGTGGGCGTCTCCGTGGTACAAAGGTTAAATGGAGGGGCCGTGTGCAATGAGTGCAGGCGAGCGCAAGCGCTGCTGCTGTTGTTGGCGAGTTCCAGGACTCGCTCGTGATGTTAGCTGTGGGCCGATAAGCACAGAGCCTCCTGGTGCAGCAGCAGTCTACCCTGGTTGCCAGTTGGAGGAGGCAAATGGCAAGGAAGGCCTTTCAAAAAGTGCTAGGGGAGACGGAATTCACATTTTACTGCTGCTTTTTCCTGTTTATTCTGGTTGATGCCCTTGCCTTTTGCAGAAGAGATTGGCATCAGTGTTCCAGTGTTATGAGAGAGGAAGAAAACCATTTGTCTGCTTTCTCCATGCCCAGTTCACCTCTTACAGTACTTGCCTTTTCTCTAACTAAGAAGCATAGCTGTCAACTGTCCCTTATTTGGCGGGAAAGTCCCTTATCCCAGCGCTGTGTCCCACTGCTGTCCCTTATTGATGATGTCCCTTAAATTTCCCGGGTTTCAAAGGAAGCAGCTCCTCTCCCTCCCTCCCTGCCGGCCAGGGAGGAGGGAGGCTCCAACTGTGTTCCTTGGCTGCGTTGCTCACCCAATAAGGAGTCTAAGAACGACTGGGGGTGGAGCTTGCATGCCTTGTGCCGATCAAATCGGCCGCGTTGCCTGGGGACTCGCCTTTGCTCAGCGCTTCCCAGCGCAGAGGTGACGGTGGTTTTCCTTGCTGCATCCCCTTTGCCGGGTTGCTGCGCTGTGGGAACCACCGCTTGAGGCTTCGTTTGGCTGCTGGCTGGGCTTTCTGCCTTTGGCTCAGAGGGGCTCAGAAGCTGAACATACCTGTGCTTGGAAAATCCCTTATTTTGGCTGCTGGTCCCTTATTTTCGAGGCTTCTGGTCCCTTATTTTCAAATCTGTAAGTTGACAGCTATGCTAAGAAGTCTCAAACACAGCAACCTTTCTTCACAAGTCAACTGCTCCACCCCCTTCATAATTTTGGTTGTCCATTTCTGACTCCACATTATCCTTTCCCAGCGGAGGCGACCAGAACTGTACACAGCAGTCCAAACAGATCTGTGTGATGATATTGGCAATTTTATTTTAAACCTCTTTCCTTTTTTTAAAAAAAATTAACTTTATTTGACAGACAGCATTAAATGACACATCATCCAACATCACACCATAATATACTACAGAATACAACGACACACAACTATACACAACTATACAGTATATACATCACCAATCATTACGTTTATCTATTACTACTTTACAGAATAGGAAAAAAAGAAAGAAGAAAAGAAAGAAAATTAACAGAAAATAAAGTTGACTTCCGATTAAACCCATTGTACTATCACTTATATTGATTGTTTTACACACAGCATCATACTGTTATTTTGTTTTCCTAATTCTTATCCAAAGTACATGACTATTTATCACATTCGTCTTACAAGAATCAGTCAAAGGTCTGCCAGGAGATTTTTGTCGTCACAGTAATTTTTCAAGTAATCTTTAAATATTTCCCATTCTTTAGGTACCTTCTGCGTTGGATATGCTCTGATTCTCCCTGTCATCGTGGCCAACTGTAAATATTCTTTCGTTTGGACCTACCATTCAATTATTGTAGGAGTCCTTTTGTTTTTCCAGTTCCTTGCTACCATATTTTAAACCCCTTTCCTAATGATCGCTAGCATGGAACTTGCCTTTTTTTAATTTTTACAGCTGCTGCACACTGGCCTTGCCTTGCCACAGCTCACCTTGTGTTCTTAAACCCCTTAATCTCCCCACTTGATCCTGTACTTCTCCCACAGGAAATGCGACAAGGTGACAGGATTGCTGTGTGTGCTCTTGGTAAAAAATGTGCATGAAATTGGTGTGTGTGTGTGTATTTGAGTGGGGCAGAGAAGGGAGTGAGACCCTTTAATGTAACAGCGCATGAAGCACATTTGGTGCATTCATGCGTATAAGCGTGCATTCTGCACATACATGTTCACGCGTTTGATACCAGTGCACGCCCTCTCCGTTTCAGGTTGCGCCTTCCTTACGTACTGCGCCCGAGATTCGGCCATCAAAGCTCAGACAGCGCTACATGAACAGAAGACACTCCCTGGGGTAAGTCTTGGCTCTTTGGAGTCGCTGTGGGTGGGCTCCAGAGGCTCCTCAACGGAGGTGTATTTCGCTCAGAGAAGCGCAGTTTCGCACCTTGCCTTGAAGTGAGAAATCAAATGTCAGTCTGTGCCTTCCAATAAGTGTGTGAATGCTTAAAGGGGCCAGGAGGGAATATAGGAATGGATTTAGGCACTGGGAGAGGATATATTATTCTGTTATCATCCTTGCTTGCACATGTGAGCGAGATCAGCAGAATACCATCCTTTGCAGCTTAAACGTGGAAGCTAAGACAAAGTTAATTTAACCTTCTAGAAGCAATAATTCAAGATTTTGCCTGGTATTTCCCCCTTTCTCCCCATTAAAAAGAACAACCTCCCTCTCTCTCTCTCTCTCTCTCTCACACACACACACACACACACACATGCACTGTTCTGCGAAGAAGTAAAAGTAGTGTTTACTTACATAACCAAGGCCTTGAAGTAGCAGCAGTCCTAGGTGCTAAATCAAGGCAGGTTTATATCTAAGTTAAAAGTAAAGGTAAAGGGACCCCTGACCATTAGGTCCAGTTGTGACCGACTCTGGGGTTGCGGCGCTCATCTTGCTTTACTGGCCAAGGGAGCCAGCGTACAGCTTCCAGGTCATGTGGCCAGCAGGACTAAGCCGCTTCTGGCGAACCAGAGCAGCGCACGGAAACGTTGTTTACCTTCCCTCTGGAGCGGTACCTATTTATCTACTTGCGCTGGTGCACTTTCGAACTGCTAGGTTGGCAGGAGCAGGGACCGAGCAACGGGAGCTCACCCCGTCGCGGGGATTCGAACCGCCGACCTTCTGATCGGCAAGCCCAAGGCTCTGTGGTTTAACCCATACAAGAGCTTAAATTTTATATTTCGCCTGCAATGTTATAAAGAGGGAAAGCGTAGATTTGCAGAAATTAATGATTACCGTTTTCTTCCTGCCCACTCGCAGAAGAGCTAGGGGGCAGAATGCAGGACACCCACACGCTTTGTTTTCACAACAACCCTGTGAGGTGTAAGAGAGAGAGAGAGAGAGAGAGAGAGAGAGAGAGAGAGAGAGGCCAAACACACACAAAAAAATGCCTTTAGCCCCAGCTTGGAAGAAAGGTGGGACGTTATACACTGTGAATGTGGGGTGCGGATCGCACTCTGAAATATCGAAAAGCAGCCTCCTTCCCAAAACCCGCCTCCCCCCAACACCTCGAATCTCACTTAGCGAGACATTTCAACTGCGCCTCTGTATGATTATTATAGAATCATAGAATCATAGAGTTGGAAGAGACCACGAGGGCCATCGAGTCCAACCCCCTGCCAAGCAGGAAACACCATCAGAGCACTCCTGACATATGGTTGTCAAGCCTCTGCTTAAAGACCTCCAAAGGAGGAGACTCCACCACACTCCTTGGCAGCAAATTCCACTGTCGAACAGCTCTTACTGTCAGGAAGTTCTTCCTAATGTTTAGGTGGAATCTTCTTTCTTGTAGTTTGGATCCATTGCTCCGTGTCCGCTTCTCTGGAGCAGCAGAAAACAACCTTTCTCCCTCCTCTATGTGACATCCTTTTATATAGTTGAACATGGCTATCATATCACCCCTTAACCTCCTCTTCTCCAGGCTAAACATGCCCAGCTCCCTTTGATTATGGCAAGCTGTTAATAACCTCCTCAGCAATTCCTTTTCCAAGGCAGGAGCTGCCGAGATGTGCCATCGCCAGCGCTCAGCTAAAGATAAATTCTGTAAGAGGAGAGCGCCGACTAAGAGTTATACCATGAGTAGGCAAACTAAGGCCCAGGGGCCGGATCCGGCCCAATCGCCTTCTCAATCCAGCTCACGGACGGTCCAGGACTCAGCGTGTTTTTACATGAGTAGAGTGTGTCCTTTTATTTAAAATGCATCTCTGGGTTATTTGTGGGGCATAGGAATTCGTTCATTCCTCCCCCCCCCCCGCAAAAAAAAATATAGTCCGGCCCGCCACAAGGCCTGAGGGACAGTGGTCCAGCCCCCAGCTGAAAAAGTTTGCTGACCCCTGAGTTATACAAAGAGTTGAGGGGAATCTGGGCGTATATCCTGGCTGTTTTGCCTTTTAGTTTGTTTTTCAAATGCCAGTGCTATGCATTGCTTTGAGCTGACGAAGCTGTAGCTCAGCTGACCTTTCGCTTCCACCCCTAAAGTTGTGCTGCTCCTTAATATCCCGTGGCTGGCTGGTTTTCTTCCTCAGCAGTTGAAAGGTTAACTTTGACAGATATATAAGCTAATCGCCAAATGGCACCTTAAACCTAGGTTGGCACCTTTCTTTCCCTAATGAAAGGAAAAAATCTCAAAGCGATTTTCAACACATTAAAACACCCGATCGAACAATCCGGAATAAAACAAAATTCAAGCTTCAAGGAAAGTATTTCAGAACCTTCTCTAAGTGACATTTGGCTTTCCCCCTATTTAATTATTATTATTATTATTATTATTATTATTATTATTATTATTATTATTATTATTATTTATACCCCGCCCATCTGTCTGGGTTTCCCCAGCCACTCTGGGCGGCTTTCAACAGAATATTAAAATACAATAGTCTATTAAACATTAAAAGCTTCCCTAAACAGAGGTGCCTTCAGATGTCTTCTAAAAGCCTGGTTGTTGTTGTTCTCTTTGACATCTGGTGGGAGGGCGTTCCACAGGGCGGGTGCCACCACCGAGAAGGCCCTCTGCCTGGTTCCCTGTAACCTCACTTCTCTCAGGGAGGGAACCGCCAGAAGGCCCTCAGAGCTGGACCTCAGTGTCCGGGCAGAACGATGGGAGTGGAGACGCTCCTTCAGATGACGCAGCGATTTCTCCAAAGCAGCTCTTTATTTTGTAAGCTGGAGCAGAACTGAACAGCAAACAGCTCAGCCAGCCTGCTTTTATAGGCAGCCGGCTGTCAACAACTGTAGCAACAACAACCCAGGGTTTCCCACCTAAAGTAACTGACGTGGACCTGAGTGAAAACTACATACACAATACTTCTGGTGGCCAGGGGGAGAACTTTAATACATAACAGGGCCGAGGCCATTTAGGGCTTTAAAGGTCAGCACCACCACTTTGAATTCTGCTCGGAAACATACTGGGAGCCAGTGTAGGTCTTTCAAGACCGGTTGGACCCCTGCCAGTCACAAAACGCACCTGGCTAACTTCAAACACTGCTTTGACATTGCAGAACTCGGGAACTGCTGGTTCCTTTTTATTTTATTTTTTAAGTTAAAAGCAGAAACTATTTATTTATTTATTTCATCTGGAAAAGGGACAGTAATTTTTTTATTATTGTTAAAGATTTTTTTGATTGACAAAAGCGTGTGCAATGTCTCTCGCTCTTATTTCCCCCCCCCCCTTGCAACATTTTTACAGATCAGTTTCATTTGTTGAGACATTGGGAGGAAAAGGGGGAAAGAGGTAGGGGGGAGATGGGGGGGTCGGGTGGCAATGTTTCTACTTTACTTACTATATGTGGGGTTTGGTGTCAGCGTCGCTTGTGCAGGTTCTCTGCTGTTGACTTGTGTTCCTCTGGTGGTGAGAGAGGTTGGGGTTGGCCATGGGTGTGGTTGTTCATTTGTGGTTGGCTGTGGTGGTCTTTGTTTTCATGTGTGAGTGGGGTGGGTGTTTTGGATCAGGCTAGCCATATTGAGTTGTATGCTGTTGGTAGATTTTTGTCATCATCATTCATCATCATTTTTAATTTGTATGCCATCTTTCTATCTTACAATACGCAAGGCGGTTTACAAGCTGAAGAAACAAAACAGGTACATCTTATAACAATCTAAACGGGACGCAGGTGGCGCTGTGGGTTAAACCACAGAGCCTAGGACTTGCAGATCATAAGGTTGGTGGTTCGAATCCCTGCGACGGGGTGAGCTCCTGTTGCTCGGTCCCTGCTCCTGCCAACCTAGCAGTTCGAAAGCACATCAAAGTGCAAGTAGATAAATAGGTACCGCTCCGGCGGGAAGGTAAACGGCGTTTCCGTGCGCTGCTCTGGTTCGCCAGAAGCGGCTTAGTCATGCTGGCCACATGACCCGGAAGCCGTACGCCGGCTCCCTCGGCCAGTAACGCAAGATGAACCCTAGAGTCGGCCATGACTGAACCTAACGGTCAGGGGTCCCTTCACCTTTACCTAGAACAATCTAATGCAATACAAAATTGTGATAATAAAACAAAACTTTAAAATATGCAACCTACATCAAAAAAGAACATTCAACAATCATTAGAATAGTGTAAAAAAAATCAATATATAAAAGTTAAACAGAAATCCGCTCAACGGTTACAATAAATAACATCTAAACTATAATCAATAAAACAACGTCAAGCCACAGTAGATAAAACAATACAATACACATTGAGAAACAGAGACTAGAGGGTGGAGCAAGGCAGGTGGAAGGAGGCCTTGCCTGATGGAGTCTTGTTGGGCTGTGTATGTGATAAAGGGGAGCCATACCGGGGTGAAGGTGTCTTCTTCTATTTGGGGAGACTGCTGGCTCTGAAATGCAAGGGGGACTAAGTATGTGTGTGTCTTTGTCTGAGCTGAAGTTCCCTGGAGCAAACAGCCAGCCGTCCCGCACTTTTGGACCATTGCAGGATGTTGATTTGCTGAGTGACTTGTGTCGTTTTCGCTGCTCCCCTTGCTCCAAGGAGTTCAGTGGAGGACGCAGGGCTTCCATTGCCACCGTTTCATCCTCGCAACAGCCCTGCGAGGTGTTATGTACTGAAGTTCTCACCCTGGGCCAGCAGGGGGATACTGTAGATACAGTGGTGCCTCGCAAGACGAAATTAATCCGTTCCGCGAGTCTCTTCGTCTTGCGGTTTTTTCATCTTGCGAAGCACGGCTATTAGCGGCTTAGCGGCTATTAACGGCTTAGCGGCTTTAAGAAAAAGGAAACAAACTCGCAAGAACTCGCAAGACGTTTCGTCTTGCAAAGCGAGCCCATAGGGAAATTCGTCTTACGGAACAACTCAAAAAACGGAAAACTCTTTCGTCTTGCACGTTTTTCGTCTTGCGAGGCATTCGTCTTGCGAGGTACCACTGTAGTTATGCAAATGAAGGATCGAAAGTGATGTTCAGTGATTGGCTAGTTATAGAAAATGGTTATTGTTGCATTCTAGTGGAGCTCTATATGAGCAGGCTGACTGAGCTCCTCAGTTCAGTTCTGTTCCAGCTTACAAATAAAGAGCTGCTTTGGAAGAATCGCTGTGTCGTCTGATATGTTCGCCCACAACTTAACACGAGGCTGATCCAAAGGGCACCCAGTGAGCAAGTGGGAGGAGAGCTGAGCCGCAGCTTTGCATGCAGAAGGGTCCGGGTTCAATCCCTGATGTTCCCGCCTGAAAACCTGGACAGCTGCAGCCAGTCAGTGCGGATGCTACTATTGATTTCTTGCAACAGGGTCCCAACTCACCGCACGCAGGAGGGAGCAGGAGGACCCAGAGCCCAGGTGTGTCCGCCCTTATATAGACATTTTAAATTCCCTGCCCTGGAGCTCAAGACCACCGCTCCATACATCATACATACATCACACAAGGGGTGTAACCCAAGACCACCCCCCACAAACATCAGACCTACATCACAGATGTCTGGGGGGGAATTTCCAAAAGGTGGAGCTTTGTCCTGGATCTTAGGCAAGTCAATCGAAAACTTGCGTTTATTTTGCGTTTTTGTGTCAAAAACAACAACCACCTTTTGGACTGAGCTTTTTTTGCAAAGAAATCGAACGGTTTTTTGCGCTATTTCTGCGGGAAATTGACAAAAACGACACTGCCGCCTTGGGCCGCCGCACATCCAGACATTTCGCCGATTGCAAAATACTGTGCCGATTTCCGCCCTGACGCTGCTCGCGGCTGCAGTATTCCGGATATGTCTGGGAAATGTATGGCAACCCTAGGTTTCCCTAAACATCAAAGCTCAACTTTCGGGGTGTCCTGGTTTGGACTATTTGAAATATGGCGACCCTGTTTGCCGAGAGAGAGGAGCTGACGGAGGAGAACCGCACTCTTAATTACAGACGAAGCGGGTCTCCGCTAATTGAATGTTCTTTTGTTGTCCCAAGGAATGGGCGGCTGCTGATTTGCGCTGTAATGAGAGGGCCTCTCCGCACCCCGGCTGGCTCCATGTAGGCCTTAATTAACTTCACGGTTCCCATGGCAACGTCTCCCAATGCTGCTTGATTCCACTCCAGCCAGAGCTGCTGGAGCATCTATTTTGGAGCGCCACAAACCTACAGCGTGCTATGGGGCTGGAGGGGCAGGCGGACAGAAACCTGGGCTTGCAATGGCCTGTTTGGACCACAGAGGACGATTCGATATCCCGTTTGATCTGCGCTCGGTCCTTGCCTTGCCCAAAGTCAGGGCGCCGGCTTGTTTTCCTCTGCATGCTGTCATAGCGCTGCCATCTTCACTAAGGCAGTGTTGGGGGGCGGGCTGCGTTCTGTAGTTGTGGGGCACACACTTGTTGTGGTTCTGCACATCCAGCCCAAACGCGGGGAAGGCTGCATTTTGTGTTGTAGCTGCCACACTGCCATAGGGTCGGCGTTGTGCGCTAAGCCGGAACGCCGGGCAACGGCTGTGTTTTGCAGTTGTGGCCCACATGTATATCCCATCCTAGAGGGTTTGTGTACAAAGACAGAGGCCCGAGCTTTGTATGTGCGACACGCTTTTGCTGCCACAGTGCTGTCTTGTGGGAGGTTGGCAGCACTTACCGTATTTTTTGCTCTATAAGACGCACCAGACCACAAGACGCACCTAGTTTTTGGAGGAGGAAAACAAGAAAAAAAATATTCTGAATCTCCAAAGCCAGAACAGCAAGAGGGATCGCTGCACAGTGAAAGCAACAATCCCTCTTGCTGTTCTGGCTTCTGGGATAGCTGCGCTGCCTGCATTCGCTCCATAAGATGCACACACATTTCCCCTTACTTTTTAAGAGGGAAAAAGTGAGTCTTATAGAGCAAAAAATACGGTAGTTCTCGCTGAGTGTGTGTGTGAGTTCATGTGTTGCCGTAGTGCCGGTTTGTGCTTTAACGCTGCACACCAGCGGTGGTTGCGTTTCATAACGTAGCGCATGTCTCGTCATAGCACATGGGGCGGTGACTGCATTTTGTTGTTGCAGAACGTGTGTGTGTGTGTGTGTGTCTGCGTGCACGCTGTCCTAGTGCTCGCTTTCATAAGAAGGCAGTGTGTGGGCTGATGGCTGCCTTTTGAAGTGTAGCGTTCATGTGCATGCTGTCGCAGCTGAGTGCGCACTTGCCCTCCTAGTGCTGGCAGTGCATGAAGGCAGACCAAAGGTGATGGCTGTGATGCAACGGCATGTTCACGCATGCGCCGTCATAGCACTGGTTTGATCACGGTGGCAGCAGGTGGGTTGTAGAGCACGTTGTTGTGTGTGCCGAAAATGTGGGACTCTCATCCCTCTCTTATGTGCCTTTTCACCTTCCTACCCCCGTCCCCCAAACCATCTCCTGGACAGAACAGGATTTGAGGGGTTACTAAGAAGGAAGGTTTTAGGGTGAAGCAGAGCACGTCAGATTCATAGAGTCATAGAATTGTGGAGTTGGAAGTGTTGTGAACAAAATCTGCCCCTTTTCCCTTATGGGGTACCCAAGAGCCCATATAGAGTCCTTACATGGGTCCTCCATCGGTCGGAGAAAAGAACAGAGGCCAACCAGAGAATATTGAGAAGCAAAGCAGCTAGTAAGCCTGATCTTTATTGATCTGTTGCAACAGGGTGCTCCCCTCACCTGCAGGAGAGAGGAGGGACCCAGAACAAAGGTGTGCCCGCCCTTATATAGACATTTTAAATTCCCATTTAAATTTAGGAGTCAAAAAGGGGTTTCAGGATGGTTTTCCTGTGCTGATCTATGTACGTGCTTGGTTGGTACATTTATGAACATTTATTATATATAAAAAAGGTAAAGGGGCCCCTGACCATTAGGTCCAGTCGTGGCCGACTCTGGGGTTGTGGCGCTCATCTCGCTTTATTGGCCGAGGGAGCCGGCGTACAGCTTCCGGGTCATGTGGCCAGAATGACTAAACCGCTTCTGGCGAACCAGAGCAGCGCACGGAAACGCCGTTTACCTTCACACCAGAGTGGTACCTATTTATCTACTTGCACTTTGACATGCTTTCGAACTGCTAGGTGGGCAGGAGCAGGGACTGAGCAACGGGAGCTCATCCCGTCATGGGGATTTGAACCGCTGACCTTCTGATCGGCATGTCCTAGGCTCTGTGGTTTAACCCACAGCACCACCCGCGTCCCTTTTATTATAAATATAAGACCTTAAATTTTATTTTTACAGAAGGGACCCCATGGGTCATCTAGTCCAACCCCCTGTAACAAGATAGGTGACACAAAGGATCCCTTCACAACAAGAAAGCTATTCTGCATATATCCAGGGGCAACTTTGCCCTAAGATCCTTTTTCTATGGATATTGGGGGGGGGGAGAGAGAGAGAGACTGATTCGTGGCAAAAGACTCTGCACATGCTCAGAGGAAGCCCACAATGCCAAGGATATTTTTATAAATAAAAACATGGCAATGTGCTGACACCTCCTCTTACGAGCTGCGAGTGGCGCCCCTGACAAAGCAATGGGGAATAATGCAATGGCAGCCGGCCTTGAAGATAAACAGTGGTAGTCACTTTGTCCCTGGACCAGACGACAGACCGGCCGATAAGCTCTGTCGGCACCCAGCTCCATTGGCTCAACCTTTGAATACCTCATTTAGTTATTTATTTAGAGCATGATTTGCATGCCTGATTCTCCTCTCCCCCATGCTTTTTAATATCTACATGCAGCCGCTGGGAGAGATCATCAGGGGGTTTGGGCTGGGTGTTCATCAGTATGCGGATGATACCCAGCTCTACCTCTCTTTTAAATCAGAACCAGTGAAGGCAGTGAAGGTCCTGTGTGAGTGTCTGGAAGCGGTTGGAGGATGGATGGCGGCTAACAGATTGAGGTTGAATCCTGACAAGACAGAAGTACTGTTTTTGGATGACCAGGGGGCGAGTGGGTATGGGGGACTCCCTGGTCCTGAATGGGGTAACTGTGCCCCTGAAGGACCAGGTGCGCAGCCTGGGAGTCATTTTGGACTCACAGCTGTCCATGGAGGTGCAAGTTACTTCTGTATCCAGGGCAGCTCCATCTGGTACGCAGGCTGAGACCCTACCTGCCTGCGGACTGTCTCTCCAGAGTGGTGCATGCTCTAGTTATCTCCCACTTGGACTACTGCAATGGGCTCTACGTGGGGCTACCTTTGAAGGTGACCTGGAAACTGCAATTAATTCAGAATGCGGCAGCTAGACTGGTGACTGGGAGCAGCCACTGGTACCACATAACACCAGTCCTGAGAGATCTGCATTGGCTCCCAGTACGTTTCTGAGCACAATTCAAAGTGTTGGTGCTGACCTTTAAAGCCCTAAACAGTCTCGGTCCTGCCTCATCAGTGGACTGGTCCTGGGCAACCAAGATGATGGAGGGTCAAGCAGTGCTTTTTTCTGGGGGTACACGGGGGTACGCATACCCTAAACATTTTGTGAATCTTCGTACTTTTGCCCATTTACTGTATTTATTTTTCCCGATTGGAACTACAAAATGGTGGTTCTCTTGAGTCAAAATGAGAGTACAGTCATACCTCGGGTTACAGACGCTTCAGTTTGCGTTTTTTCGGGTTACGGATGCACCAAAACCCAGAAATACCGGACCATGTTACTTCCGGGTTTCGGCAGTCGCGCATGCGCAGAAGCACTAAATTGTGCTTTGTGCATGTGCAGAAGTGCCGAATCGCAACCCATGCATGCACAGACGTGGCATTGCAGATTGTGAACACTGCGGGTTGCAAACCTGCCTCCCGCATGGATCATGTTCGCAACCCAAGTGTCCATTGTACCCCTATACATTTTTTTTTATAGAAAAAAAGCACTGGGGTCAGGAAACCAAGCCTGATAAGGAATGGTTGTAGGAGTTGGGTTTGTTTAGCCTGGAGAAGAGGAGATATGAGAGCCATCTTCAAATATCTCAAGAGCTGTCCCATGGAAGAGGGAGCAAGCTTGTTTTCGGCTGCTCTGAAGGGTAGGGCTTGAACCAATGGATTCAGCCAACAAAGAAGGAGATTCTGACTAAACATTAGGAAGAACTTTCTGACAGCAAGAGCTGTTCAACAGCGGAACGGACTCCCTTGGAAAGTGGTCGGCTTTCCTTCCTTAAGCAGAGCTTCAATGGCCCTCTGTAACAACAGCAACAACAACAATAATAATACTAGGGATTCTTTAGCTGAGATTCCTGCTTCGCACACCTTCCAGCTTGACAAAAACCCTTCTTGAACTGTGGTGCCCAGAACTGGACATAGAAGACAGTGGTGGCGTCCGTTTGGTCTCAAGCAGCCTCTGAGGGTGGAAATCAAATCGTAAATAAAGACGAGGAGGAAGGATATCTCTTAAGCGGGGAGAGGACACAGCACACCCACCCTGAGGAGCTTTTTAATATCTACATGCAGCCGCTGGGAGAGATCATCAGGGGGTTTGGGCTGGGTGTTCATCAGTATGCGGATGATACCCAGCTCTACCTCTCTTTTAAATCAGAACCAGTGAAGGCAGTGAAGGTCCTGTGTGAGTGTCTGGAAGCGGTTGGAGGATGGATGGCGGCTAACAGATTGAGGTTGAATCCTGACAAGACAGAAGTACTGTTTTTGGATGACCAGGGGGCGAGTGGGTATGGGGGACTCCCTGGTCCTGAATGGGGTAACTGTGCCCCTGAAGGACCAGGTGCGCAGCCTGGGAGTCATTTTGGACTCACAGCTGTCCATGGAGGTGCAAGTTACTTCTGTATCCAGGGCAGCTCCATCTGGTACGCAGGCTGAGACCCTACCTGCCTGCGGACTGTCTCTCCAGAGTGGTGCATGCTCTAGTTATCTCCCACTTGGACTACTGCAATGGGCTCTACGTGGGGCTACCTTTGAAGGTGACCTGGAAACTGCAATTAATTCAGAATGCGGCAGCTAGACTGGTGACTGGGAGCAGCCACTGGTACCACATAACACCAGTCCTGAGAGATCTGCATTGGCTCCCAGTACGTTTCTGAGCACAATTCAAAGTGTTGGTGCTGACCTTTAAAGCCCTAAACAGTCTCGGTCCTGCCTCATCAGTGGACTGGTCCTGGGCAACCAAGATGATGGAGGGTCAAGCAGTGCTTTTTTCTGGGGGTACACGGGGGTACGCATACCCTAAACATTTTGTGAATCTTCGTACTTTTGCCCATTTACTGTATTTATTTTTCCCGATTGGAACTACAAAATGGTGGTTCTCTTGAGTCAAAATGAGAGTACAGTCATACCTCGGGTTACAGACGCTTCAGTTTGCGTTTTTTCGGGTTACGGATGCACCAAAACCCAGAAATACCGGACCATGTTACTTCCGGGTTTCGGCAGTCGCGCATGCGCAGAAGCACTAAATTGTGCTTTGTGCATGTGCAGAAGTGCCGAATCGCAACCCATGCATGCACAGACGTGGCATTGCAGATTGTGAACACTGCGGGTTGCAAACCTGCCTCCCGCATGGATCATGTTCGCAACCCAAGTGTCCATTGTACCCCTATACATTTTTTTTTTATAGAAAAAAAGCACTGGGGTCAGGAAACCAAGCCTGATAAGGAATGGTTGTAGGAGTTGGGTTTGTTTAGCCTGGAGAAGAGGAGATATGAGAGCCATCTTCAAATATCTCAAGAGCTGTCCCATGGAAGAGGGAGCAAGCTTGTTTTCGGCTGCTCTGAAGGGTAGGGCTTGAACCAATGGATTCAGCCGACAAAGAAGGAGATTCTGACTAAACATTAGGAAGAACTTTCTGACAGCAAGAGCTGTTCAACAGCGGAACGGACTCCCTTGGAAAGTGGTTGGCTTTCCTTCCTTAAGCAGAGCTTCAATGGCCCTCTGTAACAACAGCAACAACAACAATAATAATACTAGGGATTCTTTAGCTGAGATTCCTGCTTCGCACACCTTCCAGCTTGACAAAAACCCTTCTTGAACTGTGGTGCCCAGAACTGGACATAGAAGACAGTGGTGGCGTCCGTTTGGTCTCAAGCAGCCTCTGAGGGTGGAAATCAAATCGTAAATAAAGACGAGGAGGAAGGATATCTCTTAAGCGGGGAGAGGACACAGCACACCCACCCTGAGGAGCTTATTCTGCGACTCATGTGTCCATCAAAGCTTCGTTCTTGCACAGAGAACCCGTAATTGCTGTGATGGGCTGAGCCTCCCTGCTGCCTGCTTCTTCTCACTTCCTGCGGCTTGGTGATGCTAATGTGGCGTAATGGCCCTTGTCATCAATTCAGGGCTCCGCTGCAGAGAGATGAGCTCTGGCAGCGATGGCACGGCCGCTCGGTGGTGCCACGGCATCCAATGGGCGGAGGAGACCCTTCTGGCCTGCTAGTCAGCGGCGAACCGAAGCTTCGTGGCGTACTGAGGGCCGGTGATGTGGTTGAAGCTGGCGATTGTCACGATCCCTCATAGATCATAGAATCATAGAGTTGGAAGAGACCACAAGGGCCATCGAGTCCAACCCCCTGCCAAGCAGGAAACACCATCAGAGCACTCCTGACATATGGTTGTCAAGCCTCTGCTTAAAGACCTCCAAAGTAGGAGACTCCACCACACTCCTTGGCAGCAAATTCCACTGTCGAACAGCTCTTACAGTCAGGAAGTTCTTCCTAATGTTTAGGTGGAATCTTTCTTGTAGTTTGGATCCATTGCTCTGTGTCCGCTTCCTCTCTACGACTCCGGAGATGACTTCCTTCGGGCAGCACGGCCGTTGCTTGGTGTTGATCTGCCGATAGGAGGACAACCCACACGTGAGAACGTAAGAAATGGAAGCAGGAAGAAATTCCGACGAAAGAAGAACGGCGGATAAAATGAATGGACTGTGCAGAATTGGACAAAATGACAGGAAGGATTCGAAACCTGCGGGACCAGAAGATTGGAAGAAGTATATGAACTATCTGAAGAGCAATTGTAATCAACAAATTACGCTAGTAGGACTACAAGACGTTTTGTAAGGAGAAATATATGAAACGTTACAAAGTAGATAAAGAACAGAGATATTAGTTATGAGATTGTATGTAATAGAATGTAATAGGGAAAGTAAGAAATGTATACTAAGAGATTAGACTGGAAAATTTTCAGATGAGATTGATGGAAGTAAAAAAAAAATTGTATAAGATGTAAAAGTATGTTTAATTACTGTTGAAAATGATATGTTACAAAAATAATAAAATTAGAGAGAGAGAGAGAGAGAGAGAGAGAGAGAGAGAGAGAGAGAGAGAGAGAGAATGTAAGGAGAGCTTGGCTGCTGGATCCGACCAAAGCGGGGCCCATCTAATCCAGTGTCCTGTTTTCACACTGGCCATGCAGGTGCCAATTGGAAATCCGTAAATAGTGCTGCAAACAGTGGAAACTCCACCAGCCTTGTTCGGTATGCAAAGTGGATTGCCCCGTCTTTCCAAGACTGTCGTTGCCCCATAAGGGGGCTTATGGCTGAGCCCTCCCTTTCACAGCCTGACGCTCCCTTGCGGTCACTATCTGCTTTCTCTGAAGCATCTCTCTGCCTTGTCTTCTCCCTCTAGCTGAGGTTAAGGATTGGAGCCAGGGCCTCTGAACTTCATGCCAATCTTAGTAGAAACTGCTCTCTGCCGCTCTTTTGAGCTAAATGCGTGTTCGTTTTAAAAATGTCGGTTTTAAGTTTTGCTATATCTTCCTATAAAGGGACGCGGGTGGTGCTGTGGGTTAAACCACAGAGCCTAGGACTTGCAGATCAGAAGGTCGGCGGTTCGAATCCCCGCGACGACGGGGTGAGCTCCCGTTGCTCGGTCCCTGCTCCTGCCAACCTAGCAGTTCGAAAGCACCTCAAAGTGCAAGTAGATAAATAGGTACAACTCCAGTGGGAAGGTAAACGGCGTTTCCGTGCGCTGCTCTGGTTCGCCAGAAGCGGCTTAGTCCTGCTGGCCACATGACCCGGAAGCTGTACGCCGGCTCCCTCGGCCAGTAAAGCGAGATGAGCGCCGCAACCCCAGAGTCGGCTACGACTGGACCTAATGGTCAGGGGTCCCTTTACCTTTACCTTTAACCTGCTCCCTGTAACCGGCTCAGTTGGCAGTCTGGCCGCAGCATTCTGGACCAGGTAAAACAGCGTTTTCGAAAGGCAGAGCCATGTAGATCACACCATGGTTGTCCTGCCTTGAATAGCAACTGCCGTTTCTTGTTGAGGTGTTCCTTTCCTGGAGGGAGTGGTGGGTGGACAGGGGTCTGCTAGCAGCTACCGTTTCTTTGTTTGTTTGTTTTTTATTAATATTTTATTAGGTTTTATCAATAGAAAAGTTCAGAAAAATACAAAAACAGAAAAATACAAAATTACAAAATACACAAATTAAACACAAAAAAGAAACAAAAAAGAAGAAAAACACATACACATATAAAAGAAAACAATACTCCCTCTTTCTTGGCTTCTCATCTTTAGTTAACTTATTTTCCTGACTTCCTCACGTCTCCCTTTTTTGTATCCCTTTTAAAAATTGGTTCAGCAAATTCATGTCCTATTTAGTTTATCTATTATCAATCCCATCTTACATTTTATCTTATTGCTAGGGCCCCTTCAATTCATTTCAATGTCATCAGCATTCAAAAATTTTACAATGTTTCTGTAGATAAATTTTAAATTTCCTCCAGTATTCCTCCACCAACTCTTCTTCCTGGTCTCGGATTCTGCCAGTCATTTCCGCCATTTCCATGTAGTCTATTAGTTGCATCTGCCATTCTTCCAAGGTGGGTAAATCTTGTGTCTTCCAATGCTTTGCGATAAGAATTCTTGCTGCTGCTGTAGCATACATAAAAAAAGTTCTGTCCTTCTTTAACACCGATTGGCCAAGCAGCTACCGTTTCTTTGGCTGACGAATGGAGGGGCTGGTTGGGTCCCACCCTGGTGCAATGTTCTTCCTGAGACGCAAGAATTCCACCTAGCCAAAGGCAAAAGTCCCATGCAAAAAGCCACATTGGGGCAGGCTGCAATTGCGTGTTTGCAGGATCATGTCCTGCCATGGCCTCCCGACAGTGAACGGAGCAGTGAATCTTTCATGCTCATTTAAATCATTTATGGCTTAGTCTGCATAAATCACGAGGGCTGCATAAATCATGGTGGGGAAGGGGGCGAGGGTTGCTGGGTTAGGGGGCGCACGAGGGCATGACGCCATGTGGAAGATGCATTTATGTGCTTCCTCCCCTTCTTTGGCCAACTTTGTCTCAACTTACGTGAACTCGATGGTCTGTTCCAAAGTGGAAGGAGATCCCTAACG
Source organism: Podarcis vaucheri (assembly GCF_965113315.1). Taxonomy (NCBI): domain Eukaryota; kingdom Metazoa; phylum Chordata; class Lepidosauria; order Squamata; family Lacertidae; genus Podarcis; species Podarcis vaucheri. The sequence goes on along the minus strand of NC_138756.1, from coordinate 6,041,589 downwards.
GGATCAATTGGGCCACATCTGCACAATCCATTGACACCGCTTGGCTTCCCCCCAAAGGATCCTGGGACCTGCATAGGAATCAGAGAATCATAGAGTTGGAATAAAATAATGAAAATGGTTTATTGAATATTTACAGATAAATTGTAAACAGATACAGTGGTACCTTGGGTTAAGTACAGTGGTGCCCCGCAAGACGAATGCCTCGCAAGACGGAAAACTCGCTAGACGAAAGAGTTTTCCGTTTGGGAGGTACTTCGCAAAACGAATCTCCTATGGGCTTGCTTCGCAAGACGAAAATGTCTTGCGAGTTCCTGCGGTTTTTTCCCCTTTCCCCCCTTTTTGTAAGCCGCTAAGACGCTTATCATCTGATCCGATAAGCCGATAAGCCGCTAAAAGCCGAAAAAACCGCTAGACAAAGAGAATCACAGAACGGATTCTTTTCGTCTTGCGAGGCACCACTGTACTTAATTTGTTCCGGAGGTCCGTTCTTAACCTGAAACTGTTCTTAACCTGAAGCACCACTTTAGCTAATGGGGCCTCCCGCTGCCACCGCACCACCACCATCCGATTTCTGTTCTCATCCTGAAGCAAAGTTCTTAACCCGAGGTACTATTCCTGGGTTAGAAGAGTTTGTAACCTGAAGCGTATGTAAACTGAAGCATATGTAACCCGAGGTACCACTGTAAAAACATTGGCAGGATTATTGTGCTAACCTGCAGTTTTATAAGAGTATAGATTCAAAGTAGATGAATAAAAGTGAATTTGGATATGCAGAAGATATTAAAAATAAATTTAAGGAGCCACAGAAAGAGGGGGAAGGAAGTCAAGTTTTGAAATGTTTTGAAAGGAGACGATATATGGAAACCATCTCGATTTGAGGATTGGAAGAACGGAAAATTCACACAGGACTATTATTACTATTGGTGTTTACCGGCTTAAGGAGACTATCAGAAGAGATCATAAAGAAAAAAGAGAAAATATATGAACAAAATGTGATGTGGAAACAGCAAGATAAGATGGGATAGAATTATGAACTCTGTTTGAACTGATTTGGGACATTATTGGGACATTAACGCAGCAGCAAGAAGATGATCAGAATTCCCCTTCGGATATTGAAATATGGGTCCCCCCAGCAAAATTTAAAATTTGGCTTTGTAATTCGGAATTTATGTGATATGATTTAATTTGATGTGATTGGCCAGTTAATAAAAATTATTTAAAAAATAATAATGAAATGTTAACCTGATTGTAAAATTAGTGAAATGTATAAATCTGAAAAGCATAAATAATAATAATTTTTAAAAAGAACATATAGGAAGCCCTTGCGGGTCAGGGCTATGGCCCACCCACTCCAGAACCCTGTTCTCACTGTGGCCAGATCCCGAGTGCGAGAGCCCTCTCCTTTTCTCCTTTGGAACCCCCTGCTTATTGATATAGGAAGCTGGCTTCCCAGTTCCGTTCCTAAGGCCTGTTAAAAGCTCTTTTGTTTCGGCAAGCCTGCCTGCACCACGTCGTATTATCTTGCCTACTTGTCTATAGCCAATTTTGATAAATATTTGACACGGTTTGCATGCAAGCTGCTTAGAGAGACCCCATTCTCATTTTTTGATCTAGTGCTCTATGCATCTCGTTCAGTAAACGCTGCCCTGACATTCAGCTGCAAGCCCTTAGGGAGAACTGTGGCTCAATCCAGTATTTCAGAACCTGCACAGAGTGTATTTTTTGGAGGGGGGAAAGGCAGGGCCAGGGCGTGGCCTGTCAATCGTGTGACATGTCCAGGGCGGAGCAAAGATTAAGGCCTTCCAGATGTTGCCGAATTAAAGCTCCTGATGCGCTGGGATGCTGGAGCGCAGAAACATCTGGAGGGCCAACGGTGACCCACCCCTAAAGAAAAACTCCAAAGCATGATGATGTCTTTTCGCTTTCTCGTGATCTCCCTGGAAGCAAAATGCTAAACGGCCCGGGTTGATTCCCCTCGCTTCCCCTCCCCACCCGCTTTTCTGACTGGTTCTCCGTTCCCCCTTTCCATCCCCTCAGCGCCACACGTAGACAAATCTTAAATAGCTGCACACACACACACACAAGCACGCACACGCTAAATTCCCACTGCTGTCTCCAAAATAGAGGGAAGGCAGCGCCCCCCCCCAACCCGGAGAAGAGCCTGTTGCTACGGCAACCACAAATGTCAGGTTCCATGTGGCGCACGGCCGTTGCCATGGCAATGAACATTCCTTTTTTTTTCTTCTTCCTTAAAAATAAAATAATAATAAAAATCCAAGCAGAGTCACAGGGCTACCGAGATGGAGAGGACGGGGTTGGGGGACGGACGGACACCAGGGTGCGCAATGGTGTTGGTGGAGATGGGCTTGGTCTGGTCCAGGATGGAGGAGGCAGTGAGGGGCAGCAAGAAGGCCTTGCAGTGACAAAAACAATGGTTGTTTTGCTTTCTGGGGGGATGCCAGAGATGTCCTCCCTGAAACGAGGTGCTTACGCAACCCACCCAAACTCCCAAGTCCGGCCTTTGGTCCCAACGGAATTCCAGTCCTTGGAAGCGGGTGACAGGGGTGAGGGAGCGGATAAAATTTTGACCCAGGCGTGCGCACGCACGCATGGCGAACCAAGGCCCCCGGTGCGCAGCTCCCTGTCCTGCCCTTCATGCTGGCCTGCAGGGTTAGTTATCCCGCCGAAACTGCCACCAGATGCGATGTGGGAATAAACAGCCGCAAAGTGGTGTGGTTTTGCTTCGTAGCCAGGCACAGAAATGCGAGGTCCTGGGGCTCTCGACAGCTACGAGGCATGGAGGCTATGCTCTGTCTCTGCAGCCCGATGCAGCGATGCTTCTGAATACCAGGGAATTGCAGGAGGGGAGAGTTGCTCTTGTGCACTGGTCCTGCTTGGGGACACGGGTGGCGCTGTGGGTTAAACCACAGAGCCTAGGACTTGCTGATCAGAAGGTCGGCGGTTCGAATCCCCGCAATGACGGGGTGAGCTCCCGTTGCTCAGTCCCTGCTCCTGCCAACCTGGCAGTTCGAAAGCACAAAAAGTGCAAGTAGATTAATAGGTACCGCTCTGGCGGGAAGGTAAACGGCGTTTCCGTGTGCTGCTCTGGTTCGCCAGAAGCGGCTTAGTCATGCTGGCCACATGACCCGGAAGCTGTACGCCGGCTCCCTCGGCCAATAAAGCGAAATGAGCGCCGCAACCCTAGAGTCGGCCACGACTGAGCAAAGAGCACACATTAGTGAAAACGTGCCCCAAATTAAAAAGCATTGTATTAAGGGAGACGACGTGTATTTTGGGCAAAATTGCACACAGATGCATGACATCTTAAGGGCTGCCATGTGGGAGATGGATCAAGCTTGATTTCTCCTGCTCTGGAGGGTGGGACTCGAACTCATGGCTTCAAGTTACTGGAATGGAGATTCCAACTAAACATCAGGGAAAACATTCTGACAGTAAGAGCAGATCGACAGTGGAACGGACTTCATTGGAAAATGTGGGCTCTCCTTCCTTGGAGGTTTCTAAGCAGAAGTTGGGGGTCCATCTGCCGTGGATTCTTTAGCAGAGATTCCTGCATTTTGGGGGGTGTAGATGATGTTTGGGGTTGGCGGTTCAAATCCCCGCAATGGGGTGAGCTCCCATTGCTCGGTCTCTGCTCCTGCCAACCTAGCAGTTCGAAAGCATGTCAAAGTCCAAGTAGATAATTAGGTACCGCTCTGGCGGGAAGGTAAACAGCGTTTCCGTGCGCTGCTCTGGTTCGCCAGAAGCGGCTTAGTCCTGCTGGCCACATGACCCGGAAGCTGTACGCCGGCTCCCTCAGCCAATAAAGCGAGATGAGCGCCGCAACCCCAGAGTCGGCCACGACTGGACCTATTGGTCAGGGGTCCCTTTACCTTTAACTATGTTGCTTGTTGCTATCACTCTCTTAGCAGCTCCCCTCCTTCCGTAGCACGACAGAGTGCTCAGAGTTTGGCTTTGCTAACATTTGGCAACTCTCTCTCTCTCTCTCCAGATGGCGCGGCCAATCCAGGTAAAGCCAGCGGACAGCGAGAGCCGTGGAGGTAGTTGTCATCTCTCCTTGTTTGTTTTTGTCCCACGCAACCCACCCAACCCATTGTCCTACCTACTCAGGGAGGCCATTAAAAGCGAGCCCCCTTGTACATATCTCAGTTGCTGTGCATAAAATCAAATATTAGCTTCTGGTTCCTACAGTGTTGCCCTCCCCTTAAAATCTCAAAAGCCACGCACCTCTGTAATCAGGAAGGTTGGTGGTGGTGGGGAGACGTATTAGGAAAACATAGAAATGCAAGGGGTTTTTTTTTGCAATACAAAGGTGTATCAATAGATAGAATCACAGCATCACGGAATTGTAAAGTTGCAAAGGAACCCAAGCGTTGTCTAGTCCAGCCCTCTGCATTATAGTTACAGATAGATAGATAGATAGATAGATGATAGATAGATAGATAGATGATAGATAGATAGATAGATGATAGATAGATAGATAGATGATAGATAGATAGACAGAAAATAGATAGATAGATAGATAGATAGATAGATAGATAGATAGATAGATAGATAGATAGATAGATAGATTTTTATTTATACCCCACTCTTCCTGGTTCAGGGCGGCTAACAACAAATTTAAAACAATTGATGCAACAAAAAATAGCATAAAATACAGTATAAAATGTGAATAACAGTAAATTCAGAATTCAAAAATCAATTTAGGGGGGAAATCCATAAACATTAGATGATCACCAGGGCTAGCTGGCTAAATTAGTCCTATTTGGGCCAGCAGGGATACCAGGGTAGAATTAGCTGTGGGATCCCAGAGCGGGTAATCTTTATAACAGGGGAGGGGGAGGGAAGAGAAGGGAAATAGGAGATCAGGCTAAGTTCAAATTGAAAGCCAGTCGGAATAGCTCCATCTTACAGGCCCTGCGGAAGGAGGTTAAATCCTGCAGGGCCCTGGTCTCATGGGACAGAGCATTCCACCAGGTTGGAGCCATCACTGAGAAGGCCCTGGCCCTGGTGGAGGATAATCTGACTTCCTTAGGGCCCGGGACCCCTAAACTATGATCATTCATGGCTCCCTCGGCCAATAAAGCGAGATGAGTGCCGCAACCCCAGAGTCGGCCACGACTGGACCTAATGGTCAGGGGTGCCTTTACCTTTACCTATATGCAAAACAAAAAAACCCTTGCATGTAGAAGGTTAGCATGTCAGGGCCCAGAGTCCTAGCTTAGCCCTTCCCCTGAAGAGCTAGTTGTCTAAGTGCAGGGCAGTGTCTGATTTGCTTTTTTTTTTTTTTTTTAAGAGAGAGGGAGTGGGAGCATTTAAACCTCTGGTCCTAGACTTCATACTGAATGCCTGCCTTAAATCACCTCCCGCCCGAGCTCCAAGGATGGAGAGTTACAGAATTTCAGTAGATAATAAGGTTTTGTTCCACTCTCCCAGCCGAAGAGCACCCTCCAATTTTGTTTCCCATAGGTTCTGACCATCCCCCACTACAGTTACGGGGGGGGGGGGCGGAGAAAGTGAACTCTCTCCTCTTTCTCGCGCTCTCATTGTTGGAGTAGCGTTTCTATGGAAACCCATCATTTCCCAGAGGCTGCTATAACTCAGGGCCAGATGGGCTTTTCGGATGTAAGAGGAAGGGGGTGGGGGAGGGAGACGTGGGGAGTAACTCAGGATAAGACGATAAAGAGCATTTAAAAAGGGGGGAGCAGGGAGAAATGGCTGTGTTTGTTGTTAAATAAATGAGGTCACGCAGATAACCGGCCGCGAAACGCACCTTGGCTTATCCTCTTATGCTCGTAGCTGCAGGTTGTAGGCAAGCTCAAGTTTGGAGTAGTGTGTCTGCTCACACCCGATCAGAGCTACTCGTTTGACTCTCCTCCCCTACGTAAGAACATCCCTGCTTCTGGATCAGGCCCAACGGGATCCATCTAGTAACAACAACAACAACAACAACAACAATTTATTATTTATACCCCGCCCATCTGGCAGCTCCAAAAAAATATTAAAATACTGTAATACATCAAACATTAAAAGCTTCCCTAAACAGGGGTGCCTTCAGATGTCTTCTAAAAGTCTGGTAGTTGTTGTTCTCTTTGACATCTGGTGGGAGGGCGTTCCACAGGGAAGGCGCCACCACCGAGAAGGCCCTCTGCCTGGTTCCCTGTAACTTGGCTTCTCACAGTGAGGGAACCACCAGAAGGCCCTCAGTGCTGGACATCAGCGTCCGGGCAGAACAATGGGGGTGGAGACGCTCCTTCAGGTCTACTGGGCCTCTGAGGCCGTTCAGAGCTTTAAAGGTCAGCACCAACACTTTGAATTGTGCTCGGAAATGTACTGGTTTCCGATCTAGTCCTGCACCCTTCTCTCACAGTGGCCCACCAGGTGGCTGGCATCCATCTGCCTCGAGAGACAATGGAGTGTGCTTACAGGGGTCAAACCACTGCATTTGCAGCAGCAAAATGACCTCCGCTTCATCGACTACGGACCCCAGAATTCAGGATCCCCTCCAAAACTGTGCCAAAGTCATAGTATCGAAGGATTGGAAGGGACCATGAGGGGCATCTAAGTCCAACCCCCCTGCGATGCAGGGATCTTTTGCCCAACTTGGGTCTCGAACCCGCTACCTTGAGATTTAGAGCCGCATTCTCGGCCAGCTGAGCTATCCCATATTCACTGCCACAAGAAGCCCCTGTGGATAAAGGGAAGAGCGTATTGCTCGTCTTCATCCCTTTGGCAGATTTTGAGCATGTCAAATGAGGTGCTCTTTCGATCAGGAGGTTTGCTGACCAGGCAGGTGAATGTGGATTCAAAAGTTTCTGTTGCACCAGAACGTGGGTAGGCAAACTAAGGCCAGATCTGGCTCAATCGCCTTCTAAATCCAGCCCGCAGACGGCCCAGGAATCAGCATTTCAATCCGCATATTCTTGCGGAAAGTGCAAATTTGATAGTTCTGTTTCTGAATTGAATTTCTCATTGTTGTAAACAAAATCTGCCCTTTTTCCCTTATGGGGTATCCAAGAGCCCGTATAGAGTCCTTACGTGAGTCCCCTACTGGTAGAGGAAAATAACAGAGGCCAACCAGAGTATATTGAGAAGCAAAGCAGCTAGTAAGCCTGATCTTTATTGATCTGTTGCAAGAGGGTGCTCCCCTCACACACAGGAAAGGAGGAGGAACCCTGAACAAAGGTGTGCCCGTCCTTATATTTTAAATTCCCTGCCCTGGAGCGCAAGACCACCCCTCCATACACCATACATACACCACAGAAGGGGTGTAGCCCAAGACCACCCCCCACAAACATCCTACCTACATCACAGAAAAGGCGGTCTACAACAGAAATTTGAGTGTCTTGTTGTTTTTCCTGTCTGCCAGGTTATCTGATAATGCCTTATCTGATTGCCTTTCCTGGTAGTCTGGCCATTCCTTTGAGATGGTGACTACCCAATTCCTGTAAGTTTTTTTCACCTCCTCCCTTGTTGCAGAGAAACATTTGGTCAGTTTGGGAGTCAAAATGGTTTCAGTCCGGTCTTCCTGTGCTGATCTATGTACGTGCTTGGTTGGTACATTTATGAACATTTATTATATATATAAGGCCTTAAATTTTGTTATTACATCATCTGTCCCTGTGATGCAGCTATTCTTCCTTTGGCCCCACCCAATGGGGCTTAGGAGGAGACTCTGAATCATACAATTGCAGAGTTGGGAGGTACCATGAGGGGGCATCTAGTCCAACCCCCTGCAATGCAGGAATCTTTTCCCCCACGTAGGGCTCAAACCCATGACCCTGAGATTAAGAGCAGCACTGGGAGCAATCAACCCCAAAACGCAGCCCTCTGCTTTCCCCCAGACACCATTCATTCACATGGGAGAGAGGATTAATCTCTGCCCCACACTCCTGTCCCCGTGGGGGAATGTTTCTGCCCTGTGCGTCTCAGTAAACCCCGCAAGACGAAGCAACTGCAAGCTCCTTGGCAATGCCCAACATCTTCGCTTGATGCAAATATTACCATATTTTTCGCCCTATAAGACGCACCAGACCACAAGACGCACCTAGCTTTTGGAGGAGGAAAACAAGAAAAAAAATATTCTGAATCTCAGAAGCCAGAACAACAAGAGGGATCGCTGCGCAGTGAACGCAGCAATCCCTCTTGCTGTTCTGGGATAGCTGCACAGCCTGCGTTCGCTCCATAAGACGCACACACATTTCCCCTTACTTTTTAGGAGGGGAAAAGTGAGTCTTATAGAGCAAAAAATACGGTACATATCGGCACCCACACATTGCCAATCATAATTACAGGCGCTTTGCTAGAGATGAATAAATAAAGGAGCAGGCTGGAGGGGGGTGAGGTTAGGAGGGGACAGCAGCAGACCCTACACACATGCATTCCCCCTTCTCCTTCCCACTCTGCAACCGTGTTCATGTGGGCATGTGGCTTGCCACGACGGCGCTTGTCGCAAGCAGTGTGGCTGCCCAGCCTGGCGAGACTAATCGGTTCAGGCAGGGCTTCCGCTCGGGGCTACTGCGTCACATGCAGAAAGCGAGATCCCAGAGCGAGGGTTTGTGTGCTTCTGGTGGCTTACTCATCGGGGAGGGGCCTCCTCCCCCCCCTCCTGCTCCCACTGGCGTAGCAAGCGAGAGGGAGATGTGCAGCAGGTTATCCCCAGTTGTTGCTGTTATATTTATACCCCACCTTTCCCCCGCTGGCAAGGACTTAAGCAGGAGTCCAGCTTGGCTCCGCGACTGTGGGTGCCCGGGGCTCTGAGTGCCATGCGCCGTGCATGGCGCTGGCAGCGAAATCTGTGGGTGCCTGGCCCCTTTGTGGGGGATTTTGTGGGTGCACCCAGGGCCCAGGGAACTGGCACCTACGGACTCAAAGCAGCTTACAGATTCTATTTTTAAAGCAGCTGCTGAATTGCAACTCATTACCAAACTTAAAACCATGGAGAGACCTGGTCTGAACAAAGACATTGGATTCTTATCCCATTATACATGACTAAGCCATTTTTCACCTTCTCACCCCTTGCCTTTTCCTGTAAGACCTATTGCAGTCGTTAAGAGTCGTCAACAGGCTCATCTCAGCTATCTGCCAATCTCCCATTCCCACCACCCTTCTGAGTAATACCCCTCCCCACCTTCTCACTATATAGAAGGATCTGGCAGCTTCTGTTTCAGTGTATCTGAAGAAGTGTGCATGCACACGAAAGCTCATACCAAGAACTAACTTAGTTGGTCTTTAAGGTGCCACTGGAAGGATTTTTTTTATTTTTAAAAAGTACAGTTAAAAACATGGAGGGGGCGGGGGCCCCACAATCATTTTAGAAAATTAAACATTGATAGAGTTAAGACCATATATACAGGCAACAACCAATGTACATACATCCAACTGATGTGCGCTTGTGTGCATCGCCGCAACCCAGAAGTGGCCGGAAAAGGGGGTGTAGCGTAGGGTTACCAGACGCCCCCGGTTCCCGGGGACAGCCCCCGGATTTGCAGATCTGTCCCTGGACCAATTCCGTCCCCGGAATGTCCGCAGATTTGCAAATCTGTCCCTGGGAAACGTGGCAGCGGCAGCCTCAGCAGCCCAGAGCCAGCCTGGTAGCGCAGTTGGCTCTGGCTGGCTCCGGGCTGCTGACTGCTGCTGCCATCGCCACTGCTGAAGGGGAACCGGGGACGTCCGGTGGTACAGATCTCCTGCCCCCTTCCCCTTTTGTTTTGACTGATGTGGGAGGTTTGGTAGTTGTGGGCGGGCGGCTGTTGCTCAGGAGGGCGCAAGGTGCGCAGTTTCTCTGCTGGGCAAGGTGCAAAGCCCTTCTTTCGCACCCTGTGAAACATAAATGCACAGAGTTTTTTAAAAACTGGGCAACGGCGCGCCGCCCGCCCATGACTCCCGAGCCCCCCCCCGTCTCCTTCCCCCTTTGTTTTGACAGATCGGGGGAGGCTTGGGAGCCGCAGACGGGCAGCCATTGCCCAGTTTTTTAAAAACTCTGTGCATTTATGTTTCACAGGGTGCAAAAGAAGGGCTTTGCACCTTTATACAACATGCATGTGTGCTTGGGCCCAGGGTCTTTTGCCTCACCATCCCCACTACTGACTCCCTGTTGCGACTCAGCTTCGGGGGGGGGGGTGTCCCCGGATTCATTGAAAAAAACCTGGTAACCATAGTGTAGCAGGCTTATGCCTGATCTGCTGTTGGGGTCCGCTAATCGGCTGCCTTGGTCATTGAAAAGCCAATAAATGCTATAGACAGAGGAGATTCGCATAATCACTATTGATGCAAGGTGGGGGTCGGGAATGAATACCCCCCCCCCAATGGAAAACAGTCATTGCCTGTACCTAAAAATCTGTTCAAACTATGCAAACGATTACAATGAAAACAGCACTGCTCCAGTCCTTTCGTCGTTTCCGCAAAGCCTGTTGGAACAAGATTCTTCTTCCTTGCCGGCAGGAGAGCAAGGAGGGTGACCGTCTAACTTCTCTAGGGAGGGAGTTGCCTGGGAGCAGCCCCCACCCCACCCCCAGAAGGCCCTCTCCTGAGTCCCTACCTGTTGATCCATTCCTTTTTAAAAATATCTCAATAATGGGATTGTGCTCTCAGCGGCAGGTCTTTGCTTCTCAAAAACACTGATCTCCAGTGAGGATATAATAGTGCAAAAGGCTACATAACCAAAAATAGAAACTGAGATAATTAAATGCTGAAAATGCGAGTATTTTTTCTAAGGCCTGCACACACGCACAACATTTTGTTCTGGAATGCATGGAGATAGAGTGCTCTGTGCATAGTCTGTGCAGAATTTAGATCTGCTGCATTTTTGAGGGTTTTTTGGCCCCTCAAAAGCATTTCATAAAATTTATACACTGCTTGGTTGCAGTTTTCAAAAAAAGCTAAAGGAATAAAATTACTAATAAGAAAGAAATAACAACAATACAGTGGTGCCTCAGGCTAAGTACTTAATTCGTCCCGGAGGTCTGTTCTTAACCTGAAACTATTCTTAACCCGAGGTACCACTTTAGCTAATGGGGCCACCGCTGCACGATTTCTGTTCTCATCCGGAAGCAAAGTTCTTAACCCGAGGTACTATTTCTGGGTTAGCGGAGTCTGTAACCTGAAGCGTCTGTAACCTGAAGCATCTGTAACCTGAGGTAAAGGGCCCCCTGACCATTAGCTCCAATCGTGGCCGACTCTGGGGTTGCGGCGCTCATCTCGCTTTACTGGCCAAGGGAGCCGGCGTACAGCTTCCGGGTCATGTGTCCAGCATGACTGGCGAACCAGAGCAGCACACGGAAACACCATTTACCTTCCCGCCAGAGCGGTACCTATTTATCTACTTGCACTTTGAGGTGCTTTCGAACTGCTAGGTTGGCAGGAGCAGGGACTGAGCAACGGGAGCTCACCCCGTCATTGCGGGGATTCAAACTGCCGACCTTCTGATCGGCAAGCCCTAGCCTCTGTGGTTTAACCCACAGCGCCACCCGCGTATTTGTTGTTGTTGTTGTGGCCCCCCTCCCCAAGTTAAAATAGCAATATTCTTAGTCGGATGAATGGTCCGCCCAGCTGATTCTTGTCTGCACTGCTTGGCGGTGGCAGCTGTCCAGTCTTTCAGGCAAGGCAGTCTTTCCATCCCTACCTGGGGAAACTGCTGGGGAGTGAACCTGGAACCTTCTGCACGCAGGTGTCCAGCCTGCGGTGGACCTCGCAGCATGCAGCTTGGGGACAGGAAACCCCGTGCCTCACAGCCCATCTCCCAAAATCAAAACAGAAGCAATCTCTTTCCAGGTCACTGCGTCCTCCAACAGATCCTGCCCCCTTTGCAATTCCTCCTGACACACGTCGCCTCCGATCCGCTCCCCTTCCAAGGCAGACCCTCTGATCCTGTCGCTTGCAATAAGGCATTCCTTGCATGGTTCCTCAACACGTTCCTTTCCTTTGTCAACGCCCCCCTGGGCATCTGTGCGGCACCCCACTGGGGGAATGTCACATTTTTTTATCCGTTTGCCAAGATGACTCCTCTTATGGGTTTAAAAAAAGAGAGAGGATGCAATATACCCTGTGGAGCTGTCATCCCCAGAAATATGCCCCCAAAACACTTTACCTAAATCCGCCCTGCTGATAACTGGTTGCAGCGTCCTCTGAAGAAACAGCAGCCCAGAAGGAATGCAAAGACTTTCTCCCTCTTCATTAGTAGAGTGAAGAAGAGAAAGGAGAAAGCCAGGAGAAAGCCGTTTAATCGGGTAGCTCAGCTCTTGCAAAGCTTTCAAGTGCAGCCATTGGTATATTCGGTGCAAGATAGCCCACTTTCTCCGATAAGAAAAGCTGTGGGTTTGTTGACCTGTAATGAATTATGGAAGATGGACCCATATACAGTGGTACCTCGGGTTACAGACGCTTCAGGTTACAGATGCTTCAGGTGACAGACTCCGCTAACCCAGAAATAGTACCCCGGGTTAAGAACTTTGCTTCAGGATGAGAACAGAAATCGTGCGGCGGCAGCAGGAGGCCCCATTAGCTAAAGTGGTGCTTCAGGTTAAGAACAGTTTCAGGTTAAGAACAGACCTCCAGAACGAATTAAGTTCTTAACCCAAGGTACCACTGTATAGGACTTCTCATACTTTGCATAATTTCTCATCAACATTTACTATGCTGCATGATGTATTCTCTTTCTGGTGGGACGTGGGTGGTGCTGTGGTCTAAACCACGGAGCTTCTTGGGCTTGCCGATCAGAAGGTCGGTGCTTCGAATCCCCACGATGGGGTGGCTTCAGTGCCCTTTCCTTAGGGTTGCCATACGTTCATGCCAAAAGCACAAGTTGATAGATAGGTACTGCTCCGGCAGGAAGGTAAACGGCGTTTCCATGCGCTCTGGTTTCCATCACGGTGTCCCGTTGCACCAGAAGCATTTTAGCCATGCTGGCCACATGACCCAGAAAGCTGTCTGTGGACAAACGCCCTCTCCCTCGGCCTGAAAGCGAGAATAGTCACCTTTGACTGGACTTAACCGTCCAGAGGTCCTTTACCTTTACCTTTTTACCTCTGTTTCTGGTCATTGTAGGAAGGGTGAAGGTAAAGGGACCCTTGACATTAGGTCCAGTCGTGGCGGACTCTGGGGTTGTGGTGCTCATCTCGCTTTACTGGCCGAGGGAGCCAGCGTACAGCATGACTAAGCTGCTTCTGGCGAAACCAGAGCAGTGCACGGAAACGCCGTTTACCTTCCCGCCAGAGTGGTATGTGAGACCTGTTTCCTGGCCCAAAGATTAACATCCTAAGATTAACATATCAGAAAAGCTACATCAAAGAAACTGCCCACTGTCTTTGATGACCCAGGACGCCTGCCTGTCTAAGCAACTGGGCTGTGTACGCGACTTGTGAAGAGAGAGAAATGGGCAGTAGAGAAAATGGCCAGAGATGCTGAGGGTTGTGGGATTTGATCAGAAATTATTGTCAATGTATCAAACCCAGTCAACCCAATGCATTCATCGTGGACACAATGGCTTGATGCATATTCTATAATTCATAGAATCATAGAATCATAGAGTTGGAAGAGACCCCAAGGGCCATCGAGTCCAACCCCCTGCCAAGCAGGAAACACCATCAGAACACTCCTGACATATGGTTGTCAAGCCTCTGCTTAAAGACCTCCAAAGTAGGAGACTCCACCACACTCCTTGGCAGCAAATTCCACTGTCAAACAGCTCTTACTGTCAGGAAGTTCTTCCTAATGTTTAGGTGGAATCTTCTTTCTTGTAGTTTGGGTCCATTGCTCCGTGTCCGCTTCTCTGGAGCAGCAGAAAACAACCTTTCTCCCTCCTCTATGTGACATCCTTTTATATATTTGAACATGGCTATCATATCACCCCTTAACCTCCTCTTCTCCAGGCTAAACATGCCCAGCTCCCTTAGCCGTTCCTCATAAGGCATCGTTTCCAGGCCTTTGACCATTTTGGTTGCCCTCCTCTGGACACGTTCCAGTTTGTCAGTGTCCTTCTTGAACTGTGGTGCCCAGAACTGGACACAGTACTCCAGGTGAGGTCTGGAGTATTCCTCTGAATTCCTCATAGTAATCCCACCTGACCCCACACTCTGGATATTTGCACTCCTACAGACTGCCCCATCTTTCCCCCCTCCATCCTGAGAGACCCACAGAAAGTTGATGGTTCTGTGGTTTTCTTTTCTTTTTCCCTCTCTAGGGGACAGAAAGCTCTTTGTGGGAATGTTGAACAAGCAGCAATCGGAAGAAGACATACTGCGCCTCTTTGAACCTTTCGGGGTCATTGACGAGTGCACAGTGCTCAGAGGACCGGACGGCAACAGCAAAGGTCAGTCTCTGGTCCTCCGTCCATCTAGGATGGGGGACAAATCTTTTGCCTAACGTGGGTTTCGAACCCACCACCCTGAGATTAAGAGTCTTGTGCTCTACTAGCTGAGCTGTCCCTTCAAGAACAGACTTGACCTCTTCTCGAAGGGAACAGTTGCTTGCAAATTCAGTCCGTTTTGAAACTGGTTTCACTCCCAAAGCACTCCGCAGAGAACTCTGGGAATTGGCTGTCCTCAGGCTGCGTTACTATTAATTATTATTATTATTACATTCTTTGAACTCGGGTGCCTCACAGCATCTCTCACGGGGGGAAAACAATAGCAAAAAGGCATTCACCTTGAGGACTAGCCTCTTGCTTTTCATTTATGCCTTGCCAGGTTTGCTTGGCGAGTTTTGGAGAGCCATTGTAATAAATAATCGGTGGCAGTGCTCTTACACCTTCAGCAAGGCTATCGGCTAATGTAAAAGAGGGGGGAAACACCCTCGTGATGTGCTGTGCAGGGTATTATGGTGTGTGAAAAGAGTTGGGAACCTCGGGCTCGAGAACCCAATGTGGCCCCCAGGGCTCTCTGCCTGGCCCTCAAAACCACACCTTGTATTTGAACTGTGATAATGACTCTTCCTTGACTCTCTCTCTCTCTCTCTATCTATCTCTCTGTGTAAAAACTTATAAGCTTTGTGTGGCTGGAAGGTCGCCTATGGCTCAAAAGTCATGCCATATGCTTGCTTGTAGTGTGGAGTTGCTCCTGGCATGAATGGAGGCCATGGGAAATTAAGTAGGGTGGGGAGCCATGGGAATTTTGCACAAAGAGGGGTCCATGGGAAATTAAGTAGGGCGGGGAGCCATGGGAATTTTGCACAAAGAGGGGTCCATGGGAAATGAAGTAGGGTGGGGGGCCATGGGAATTTTGCACAAAGAGGAGTCCATGGGAAATTAAGTAGGGCGGGGAGCCATGGGAATTTTGCACAAAGAGGGGTCCATGGGAAATTAAGTAGGGTGGGGAGCCATGGGAATTTTGCACAAAGAGGCGTCCATGGGAAATTAAGTAGGGTGGGGGTCCATGGGAATTTTGCACAAAGAGGGGTCCATGGGAAATTAAGTAGGGTGGGGGTCCATGGGAATTTTGCACAAAGAGGGGTCCATGGGAAATTAAGTAGGGTGGGGGTCCATGGGAATTTTGCACAAAGAGGCGTCCATGGGAAATTAAGTAGGGTGGGGGTCCATGGGAATTTTGCACAAAGAGGCGTCCATGGGAAATTAAGTAGGGTGGGGGTCCATGGGAATTTTGCACAAAGAGGGGTCCATGGGAAATTAAGTAGGGTGGGGGTCCATGGGAATTTTGCACAAAGAGGCGTCCATGGGAAATTAAGTAGGGTGGGGGTCCATGGGAATTTTGCACAAAGAGGGGTCCATGGGAAATTAAGTAGGGTGGGGAGCCATGGGAATTTTGCACAAAGAGGGGTCCATGGGAAATTAAGTAGGGTGGGGAGCCATGGGAATTTTGCACAAAGAGGCGTCCATGGGAAATTAAGTAGGGTGGGGGTCCATGGGAATTTTGCACAAAGAGGGGTCCATGGGAAATTAAGTAGGGCGGGGGGCCATGGGAATTTTGCACAAAGAGGGGTCCATGGGAAATGAAGTAGGGCGGGGGGCCATGGGAATTTTGCACAAAGAGGGGTCCATGGGAAATGAAGTAGGGCGGGGGGCCATGGGAATTTTGCACAAAGAGGGGTCCATGGGAAATGAAGTAGGGCGGGGGGCCATGGGAATTTTGCACAAAGAGGGGTCCATGGGAAATTAAGTAGGGCGGGGAGCCATGGGAATTTTGCACAAAGAGGCGTCCATGGGAAATGAAGTAGGGTGGGGGTCCATGGGAATTTTGCACAAAGAGGGGTCCATGGGAAATTAAGTAGGGTGGGGGTCCATGGGAATTTTGCACAAAGAGGCGTCCATGGGAAATTAAGTAGGGTGGGGGTCCATGGGAATTTTGCACAAAGAGGGGTCCATGGGAAATTAAGTAGGGTGGGGGTCCATGGGAATTTTGCACAAAGAGGGGTCCATGGGAAATTAAGTAGGGCGGGGGGCCATGGGAATTTTGCACAAAGGGGGGTCCATGGGAAATTAAGTAGGGTGGGGAGCCATGGGAATTTTGCACAAAGAGGGGTCCATGGGAAATTAAGTAGGGCAGGGGGCCATGGGAATTTTGCACAAAGAGGGGTCCATGGGAAATTAAGTAGGGTGGGGAGCCATGGGAATTTTGCACAAAGAGGCGTCCATGGGAAATTAAGTAGGGTGGGGAGCCATGGGAATTTTGCACAAAGAGGGGTCCATGGGAAATGAAGTAGGGTGGGGAGCCATGGGAATTTTGCACAAAGAGGGGTCCATGGGAAATTAAGTAGGGCGGGGGGCCATGGGAATTTTGCACAAAGAGGGGTCCATGGGAAATTAAGTAGGGTGGGGGGCCATGGGAATTTTGCACAAGGAGGGGTCCATGGGATTCTTCCCTCCCATTTGAACAGGCCAATGTTCCATAAACTATACTTTCCTCCAGCTCTGTTCTCACTTGCAGCTTTCCTTTCTGTCCTCCTCTTCTCTCTCTCTCTGTCTCCTCTGCCGCCCTCCAGGCTGTGCCTTTGTTAAATTCTCCTCTCACACGGAGGCCCAGGCAGCGATCCACGCCCTTCATGGCAGCCAAACTATGCCTGTGAGTAAGGTGCCGTCAGAATTTGGGGTGGGTGGGTGGTCGGGTTCCTTTGGGGTGCGAGCCAGCGTCACAAACCGGCCATTTGCCCAAGGCGAGTCGAAATCCTCCAGAGGGGAACAGCTGGTGGGAAAACGAGTCACAATATGGCGGATCCGTGTGGGAGGTTTGTGGGGGTACCAGTGCTGCCCTATCCAAGGACTCAGCTAGAGAGCTGCAAATAAAGCATTTTAAGTGCAATGTACAAATGTAACACTAGGTGGCGACAGGGAGCTATGCAAAATTCAATTTATTTTTCAAAACGTTTTTTTTAAAAAAAGCGTTTTTGCAGCGTTTTTTTTTTAATATGTGTGTAGATTCCACCCAGATTAAAGTTTGGGCTGTTGCATGACATTGTGGTGGTGAAGGAGACCTAAGCAGACACAAGAGGAAGGAGCCCATCTGGGAGAAGGAAAACTCTGATCCTAAACCTCCGCTGTCTTACGGGACGTGTTTGAGAGAAGAACAGATTCAGGAGCACATGCCCTTCACCATTTCATAGAATCCTAGAGTTGGAAGAGACCACAAGGGCCATCGAGTCCAACCCCCTGCCAAGCAGGAAACACCATCAGAGCACTCCTGACATATGGTTGTCAAGCCTCTGCTTAAAGACCTCCAAATAAGGAGACTCCACCACACTCCTTGGCAGCAAATTCCACTGTCGAACAGCTCTTACTGTCAGGAAGTTCTTCCTAATGTTTAGGTGGAATCTTCTTTCTTGTAGTTCGGATCCATTGCTCCGTGTCCGCTTCTCTGGAGCAGCAGAAAACAACCTTTCTCCCTCCTCTATGTGACATCCTTTTCTATATTTGAACATGGCTATCATATCACCCCTTAACCTCCTCTTCTCCAGGCTAAACATGCCCAGCTCCCTTAGTCGTTCCTCATAAGGCATCGTTTCCAGGCCTTTGACCATTTTGGTTGCCCTCCTCTGGACACGTTCCAGTTTGTCAGTGTCCTTCTTGAACTGTGGTGCCCAGAACTGGACACAGTACTCCAGGTGAGGTCTGACCAGAGCAGAATACAGAGGCACCATTACTTCCCTTGATCTAGATGCTATACTCCTATTGAGTCCAACCCCCCGTAATGCCAGAGTCATGGCTAAAGAGTCTGACGCCTGTGCCTTTCCTCCTGCAAACTAGGGCGCTTCCTCCAGCCTTGTGGTGAAATTTGCCGACACGGACAAAGAGCGGACCCTCCGGCGCATGCAGCAGATGGTGGGGCAACTGGGGATCCTCACGCCTTCCTTTGCGCTGCCCTTCACCCCGTACAGCACATATGCTCAGGCCGTGAGTATCTGCCTGGACGCGAGGCAGCAGAGGGAGGGCTGGGGTGTGTGTGTGTGAATCCAGGGTGCATGTTTCTGTGTGCCTGCGTTCAGCAGGGCACCCTTCACGACACGGCCGTAAGAACGGAAGAAGAGCAACATGGGGAGGATTGTGGAATCGGGATATAAAATTTGCAGCATGTTATGCCAATCTAGCAGTTTGAAAGCATGTCATGTGCAAGTAGATAAATAGGTACAGCTCCAGCGGGAAGGTAAACGGTGTTTCTGTGCGCTGCTCTGGTTTGCCAGAAGCGGCTTTGTCATGCTGGCCACATGACCCGGAAGCTGTACGCCGGCTCCCTCGGCCAGTAAAGCGAGATGAGCACCGCAACCCCAGAGTCAGTCACGACTGGACCTAATGGTCAGGAGTCCCTTTACCTTTACCTTTATGGTCTAAGACAATGGTTCTCAATCTGTGGGTCCCCACATGTTGTTGGACTACAACTCCCATCATCCCTGAGCTCTGGCCTTGCTAGCTAGGGGTGGGTGGGAGTTGTAGTTCAACAACATCTGGGGACTCACAGGTTGAGAAAGGGTGGGCGGGTAGGCAAACTAAGGCCCGGGGGTCGGATCAGGCCCAATCGCCTTCTCAATCCGGCCCGTGGATGGTCCGGGAATCAGTGTGTTTTTACAGAAGTAGAATGTGTCCTTTTATTTCAAATGCATCTCTGGGTTATTTGTGGGGCATAGGAATTCGTTCAAATATATATATATATAGTCCGGCCCCCCACAAGGTCTGAGGGACAGTGGATTGGCCCCCTGCTGAAAAAGTTTGTTGAGCCCTGGTCTAAGAGCCAGTGTGGTGTAGTGGTTAAGAGCGGTGGACTCGTAATCTGGTGAACCGGGTTCGATTCCCTGCTCCTCCACCTGCAGCTGCTGGGTGACCTTGGGCCAGTCACACTTCTCTGAAGTCTCTCAGCCCCACTCACCTCACAGAGTGTTTGTTGTGGGGGAGGAAGGGAAAGGAGAATGTTAGCTGCTTTGAGACTCCTTCGGATAGTGATAAAGCGGAATATCAAATCCAAACTCTTCTTCTTCTCAGAGAAAATGATATGAAAATGATATATTATTGGTATCTAAAACCGAGTAAACTGTCAAAAATGTATAAATCTAAATCAAACAAATTTTGGAAAGCGAAGGAAGGTTCTTTTTATCATATGTGGTGGTCTTGTAGCTTACTGGGTTAAAGCTCACTAGGAAATGATATATAATGAATTGAAAAAGATGTTCAAAATAACTTTTATTAAAACCAAACAAATCCAGAAGCTTTTCTATTGGGAATTATAGGGACAGCACTACCTACGTTGTATAGAAATTTATTTATGTACGCTACTACAGCGGCAAGAATGTTACTTGCCCCAAAATGGAAAGAAGCAGAGGTCCCAGCAAAGGAAGAATGGATACAAAAGCTTATGAAATATGCAGAAACTTACCGGAAGAATAAGAAATCAAGATAACAAATTCTTTATAAAAGAATGGAAATGGTTTATTGAAAATTTGCAGATAAACTGTAAACAGATTAAAACATTAGCAGGATTATTGTAATAACCTGCAGTTTTATGAGTATAGATTTAAAGTAAATGAACGCATGAGCAAATTAAGTTAATCTGGATATGCAGAATATATGAAAGAATAAATTTAAGGAACTGCAGAAAGAGGGGAAGGAAGTCAAAGAAGCGTTGCAGCCATCGGCTATAGAGGCCTAGCCGAGCCATTGATAGATCTCTCTCTGTGGTATCGTTGCTGCGGATTGTTATTTGCACACTCTCAAGGCACAACGCGGGTGGCGCTGTGGGTTAAATCACAGAGCCTAGGATTTGCTGATCAGAAGGTCGGCGGTTCGAATCCCCGCGACGGGGTGAGCTCCCGTTGCTCGGTCCCTGCTCCTGCCAACTCAGCAGTTCGAAAGCACATCAAAGTGCAAGTAGATAAATAGGTACCGCTCCGGCGGGAAGGTCAACGGCGTTTCCATGCCCTGCTCTGGTTCGCCAGAAGCGGCTTAGTCATGCTGGCCACATACCCGGAAGCTGTAGGCCGGCTCCCTCAGCCAATAAAGCGAGATGAGCGCGCAACCCCAGAGTCAGCCACGACTGGACCTAATGCTCAGGGGTCCCTTTACCTTTACTTTACTTTAAGGCATGACACCAACCAGGAAGTGGCACGTAAAGAGGCAAAAACGGCACCCCAAAGGCGTGAAAATGGTGCAAAAACAGCGTCGTGTAATCCCAGGAGCCTTTGAACCGGCCTATGGAAAGTTTGAACAAGGAGGTTTAGAGGGAGCTATTGCGGTGGAGTTTTGGTTTTCTAAAGGGTTTACAGAGGTTTAGAGCAGGCTTCCTCAACCTCGGCCCTCCAGATCAGGCGTCCCCAAACTTGGCCCTCCAGCTGTTTTGGGACTACAGTTCCCATCATCCCTGACCACTGGTCCTGTTAGCTAGGGATGATGGGAGTTGTAGTCCCAAAACAGCTCGAGGGCCGAGTTTGGGGATCCCTGCTCCAGATGTGGTTTTTTTGCCTACAACTCCCATGATCCCTAGCTAGCAGGACCAGTGGCCAGGGATGATGGGAATTGTAGTCTCAAAACATCTGGAGGCTGAGGAAGCCTGGTTCGGATTTAGAGTGTGTTTGCAGGCTTTTTCGATGGCGTTTCCCAGTAGACACGACTTCACTTACACACTGGAGACTTGCCCGCATTTTTCTTTTCTTTTCTCAGCTGATGCAGCAGCAGACCGTCCTCTCGGCATCTCATGGAAGCTTCGTCAGCCCAAGCCTCACCTTCTCCCCCTGCCACATCCAGCAAATCGGCACCGTCAGCCTAAATGGCTTGCCAGCCACTCCTGTTGCACAAACCTCAGGTGTGTATCCTTGGTATCACCCTGCCTCCTGGGCAAGCCAGAGGGAAAAGGGGACAGAGCAGCCAATGAGATTTTTCTCTTTGTACTGTTGTAAACAAAATCTGCCCTTCTTCCCTGATGGGGTATCCATATAGAGTCCTTACATGGGTTCCCTATTGGTAGGAGGAAATAACAGAGGCCAACCAGAGAATATTGAGAAGCAAAGCAGCTAGTAAGCCTGATCTTTATTAAAGCTGTTGCAACAGGGTGCTCCCCTCAAACGCAGGAAAGGAGGAGGACGCAGAACAAAGGTGTGCCTGCCCTTATATAGACATTTTAAATTCCCTGCCCTGGAGCTCAAGACCACCCCTCCATACATCATACATACATCACAGAAGGGGTGTAGCCCAAGACCACCCCCCAGAAACATCATATCCACATCACAGAAAAGGTGGTCTACAACAGAAATTTGAGTGTGTTGTTGTTTTCCCTGTCTGCCAGGTTATCTGATAATGCCTTATCTGATTGCCTTTCCTGGTAGTCTGGCCATTCCTTTTGAAATGGTGATTACTTAATTCCTGAGACAATGGATATGTTCCCTCACCCCGTCTCTCCTTGCAGAGAAACATTTGGTCAGCTTGGGAGTCGAAATGGTTTCAGGGAGTCAAAATAGTTTCAAGGAGGTCTTCCAGTGCTCCTCCAGACATTGGTACATTTATGAACCTTTATTATACATATATGACCTTAAAATTCTATTACAGTACGCTGCTCCCTTCCCTCAGCCCCAGCTGCCTAATGACAGGGCTGGCCTAATGATAGATGCAAGCCAAATCTAGTAGGTTTGTACTTCTCCACTATATGACCAGCACTGACTTTGATCCAACAAACTTTAATATTTGAGGCGTTCCCAAAGTAAAGGAAGGATTGGACTCTGATAATAAAATACACACAGAGGCTTGAACCAGCAAGACTCTGGAAGGAGTGCGTGTAATAATAATTCCTGTCCACACTCCGGCCCAGGTCGTTTTATTCACAAAAGAACTTTTTACACAGTGTACGTAAGAGCCAATCAGATTTCCTCTGAGCATTTCAAAAAACCTCATGTGGGGACAAAGTCAAACTACAAAAAGCTAATTTAAGCATGCATACTTCTGGGGGACGCGGGTGGTGCTGTGGGTTAAACCACAGAGCCTAGGACTTGCCGATCAGAAGGTCGGCGGTTCGAATCCCCGCGACGGGGTGAGCTCCTGTTGCTCAGTCCCTGCTCCTGCCAACCTAGCAGTTCGAAAGCATGTCAAAATGCAAGTAGATAAATAGGTACCGCTCTGGCAGGAAGGTAAATGGCGTTTCCGTGCACTGCTCTGGTTCGCCAGAAGCAGCTTAGTCCTGCTGACCACATGACCCGGAAGCTGTACGCCGGCTCCCTCGGCCAGTAAAGCGAGATGAGCGTTGCAACCCCAGAGTTGGTCACAACTGGACCTAATGGTCAGGGGTCCCTTTACCTTAAAAAGGAGGAATGCATTCAGCAAACCCAGAGGTCATAAACAAGCAATAAAGGAAGGAAGTATTTACCATCTCCTGGAAGGATGGCAGTATTTACCATATTCTTGTGAACCCTCTTCCTGGCCCTAAGATCTACCTAAAGATTAAACTACATCAAAGCTAACAATCATCTTTATGACCCAGAATGCCTCATGCAGCAACTGGCAACTGGGCTGTGCACGTGACTTGTCAAGCAGAGAGAAATGGACAGTAGAGGAAATGGCCAGAGATGCAGAGGGTTGTGGGATTTGATCAGAAATTATTGTCAATGAATCGAGCCCAGTCAACGCCATGCTTTCATGGCGGACGTAATGGCTTGATGCATATTTTATAATTCCTCATACTAATCCCATCTGATCCCAACACTCTGGCTATTTGCACTCCTACATTACAGTGGTACCTCGGGTTAAGTACTTAATTCGTTCCGGAGGTCCGTTCTTAACCTGAGACTGTTCTTAACCTGAAGCACCACTTTAGCTAATGGGGCCTCCTGCTGCCGCCGTGCCGCCGGAGCCAGATTTCTGTTCTTATCCTGAAGCAAAGTTCTTAACCTGAAGCACTATATCTGGGTTAGCGGAGTGTGTAACCTGAAGCGTATGTAACCTGAAGCGTATGTTACCCGAGGTAGCACTGTATTTTCCACAATCCAGATGGAGGCAGATTGCCGGTTAATTTTATATTTTCTGCCATGCATGGTAGAGAATGCAGAACTTCAGATAGGTAAATGTTCCGACCTGGTACAAGGCAGCTCCTCTCCTTTTCTTTCTCCCTGGAGAGCTAGTTCAATGGGAAGAGTATCTGTTTTTGCATGCAGATAGTTCCGGGTTCAATTCCTGACGGCCCCGGTTGAAAAGCGTGCGCGAAAGATGCCACTCAGTGTAAACAGTAGACGAACAAGCACCTGGTGCAAGGATGCTTCTGAGGGGGGAAGACACATCTGGATGCACGGAGGGGCAGGCGCCAATGCTGTCCCCAGAGCTGTTAAAAGGATACAATATGGGCATGTCTTTAGGTTAACATCTTACATTAAAAACCTGACAGTATCAAACTATCGAAGGCTTTTCACCAAAGCCAGACTAAACGTCTTTCCTTCTGCAGTGTTGAAAGGAGTTCCCTACCAGGACAGACTTTGCTCGTGTGCTCCAGACATCGATCCCATAAAACATATTTTGTTGCACTGTGCAAAATATGAGCAAGCCAGGGCTGAACTGATACTACCCTTGCTGGTGCCTTTCCCAGGAAAATCAGAGGCTCACTATGTCAGGTTCCTATTGGAAGACCGGACAAATGCTAGAACAGTGGCAAAGTTTTTATCGGTGGTTGCAAGAACCAATGATCCCTATATTCTGAACAAAATGCTTGTTTAACCTGGAGGTAGGCTGTCTGAATTGTGTATTGCTTTGCAACGATTTGTTGGGTCTCCGTAATAGAGTTTGTTGTTGTTGCCGTTAAAAGGAAAGTTACATCCACCCGCTTTTCTGCCTCTGATCTGCAGGGTTACACTCGCCTCCTCTCTTGGGCACGACTGCCATCCCGGGACTGGTGGCCCCCATCACCAACAGCTTCGCAGGAGTGGTCCCCATTCCCAGCAGCCATCCCACCTTGGAGGCCGTTTATACGAATGGGCTTCTTCCCTGCACAGGTAGGAAAGGGGAAAGGTGGGGTGCGGGAAACAGGCACAGAGAGGAGGATACGGATGGGCAGCCTATGCTCCACCCAGATGATAGTGTACTCCAACTCTCATCTCTCCCAACTACCATCTTCAGTAAACCTGCTCATTCTATATTTTTTAAAAAAATAATATTTATTAAAGTTTCAAAAGGTACAGAAAACAAAACAAAAAACACAAAAAAATCACTTTTAACATCTCTTTTCAATAACTTCTTTTCACGACTTCCCCTCACCTCCCCTTCTTGTATTCCAAGTCCAATTATTTGTCCAACAAGTTTTTATCCCTAATGTCTTAATCTTAACTTGTTAATGTATTTCTTTGTAATAGATTTTATCCCTTAATTCATTGTTATATTTAAGTTCAGTTTATAAAACAACTTTTAGATTATATACCTTAGTCATATGTAAAAGGAAAAAAAAACTTTTTCTAAGGTTGACCCTATTTCCCTTCCACGAATTCCCCATTCTTATAATGATAAAAAACATAAAGTTTAATACAGCATAAAAAAGATCAGGCCCCCTTTGGACTCCCAAACCCCACCCTTCTCTTCTCGGTTTTGATCCCAAACCATAGTCCATTAGTCCATCTATTTAGCCTGGTGACCTTACGTCCGAGGCTCTCAAATCTCTCTCAGTCCCTTTCAGCCGGCTTCTTTGAAAGTCCCTTATGATTGACACCCAAGCTTGAAGAGGCACTCTCTCAATAATGTCCATAATCCTTCCAGCCAGGCCTACTTGTTTGAAGGTGGAGCTCAAACTCTGTTTCTTAAATCCATGTGTCCCAAAGACTCCAGCTTCCACCTTGGTCGAGCTCATTCTAGTCCTCAAGGTTCTGAGTTGGTTGCTGGCTGTTTCGTTCTGATGTCTGTTTTGAGCAATGGTTCAAAATGCTGTTGCGACTCCCAATTTCCACTCCCAACTCCAATTCATTATTATTTTTTGGCTCGTTCACATTTTAGGACTTCCCTTCTTCTCAACAGGTCCGTTCCTTTAGAAAAATAAAATGAGATCTCTCCTCTTTTAGCCCAGAACCCATCGGTAGCAGAGACTATGCACCCAGCCTTCACCGGAGTCCAGCAGTATGCAGGTACCGTGTGCATGAGAGTGGAACTTGACCTGGGGAATACACACATTTTTCTAAGGCTGGAGGAAGCGTTATAGATTATATTCTAATTTCAAGATTTGCGTATGGCGTTGATCAGGGCCAGAGGGGACAGCAAGGATGAAGGGCAGTTTCAAAATACGTAGAACGACTCACCTTAAGCTCACTGCTTTTGAAAACTTACAGAATTACAGTGGTACCTTGGTTTGCATACGTCTTGGTTTGCATACGTTTTGGATTACAAACATGTCAAACCTGGAAGTGTTTGTGTGTTTTTTTTAAATGCAAACTGTATATTGTATTAGGCTGAATTTATTGACGGCGTTTTGCTCTGATTTGAGGCATTTCGCATTTTGATTTCCGGTCAACAAAATTTGAAGGAAGAAAAATATGTTTTGAAAAACCAAAATACATGAAAGATAATCAAATGAATGCTCTGTCTCCCCTCTCTTTCCCCACCCAGCTGTCTACCCAGCCACCACCATCACCCCGGTCGCTCAGCCCATCCCTCAGCCCCTTCCAATAATCCAGCAGCAGCAACGGGAAGGTAGGTCGTCTTCTGCTGATGGGAGGGCATAGTTTTGTAGCCTTATTAGACTTTACCGAGTGGTAGGGTGAGCGTTGCTCCCAGAACAGGGAGGAAGGAGTCAAATGACACTGAGGTTTGGTTCAGAGAAAGAGTTTATTCTGCTCTCCGGATAGCAGAAGGCACTGTGTGAATTGGTTCACAGCAAGCACAAAAGCAAGAGAAATTGCATACAATATATATATCCTCCAGGCACCCTCTCCCCCCTTCCCCAGGAATCCAGCCACGTAAGCTCATACACGTAAGTTGACAGCACAGATGTTCCTGCTCCTGTACTCTTGACCATAAAAGGGTGTTCCTGTTCCTGTAATCCTTATCTTGGGGTAAGAAGGTCACCAACTCTAAGAGCACTCCGGGCGCCGTTCCTGGGGGGCTGACAAGGTCTGTGCGTCATTGTGGTCAGGATGTAAGATAAGACCCAAATGTGTCATCCCTGCTCCACTTTGGAACTGGCAAGGCCATTCATTAGGCGTCATGGACTGATAAAGGAAAGAGCTTTGTTTATACAGCTGTGTTTTTGTTATACATTTGCTCAAGAGCTCAAGTTAAGGGTTTTTAACTAATGCACCCTTGGAGAAGGAAAAATGGGATTTGGGGGCCCGTTTCAGATTGACTGCACAGTCAGGTTTTTAGATTTGGGAAACCCATTCCTTCAGTTTGGTGAAAATCGCTTGTAGGAGGACCACTTGGATTCCTTCATGGTGGCTAGAGGTTTCCCCACCCCCCACTTAGTGGGATACAAGCCAAAGAATGCAACAGGCTTGTCGTCACTCAAGGGTGTTTCCTTGCTGAACGGGGGGGATTTGAACCCAAGGCCTCCCTGCTCCTAGTCTGATGCTCTAACCAGTATGCCATGCTGCCTCTTTGACCACAGGTCCCGAAGGATGCAACCTTTTCATCTACCACCTCCCTCAGGAGTTTGGCGACAACGAACTCATGCAGATGTTCCTTCCCTTTGGGAACATCATCTCCTCCAAAGTTTTCATGGACCGCGCAACAAACCAGAGCAAATGTTTCGGTGAGCGATCAAGGGAGGGAGGGAGGCGAAGAGGGGCTGGTACAGGACGGGCAATTTGAAGCCCTCGGTTTGGAGAGGTCCTTTGCAATCTCCTTCTGTTTTAACAACCCTGCACATTTTAGTCTCTTGAACAAACCTGACCCTCTCTCTGTTCATATGCCTGACTTGAGACCATTTATGAACGATGGCTTGAAAAGAGAATTGGGCAAATTCACGGAGGATAGGGTGACTAGCTGTGATGTTTCTGAAGAAGTTGTTGTTGTTTAGTTGTTTAGTCGTGTCCGACTCTTTGTGACCCCCTGGACCAGAGCACGCCAGGCACTCCTGTCTTCCACTGCCTCCCGCAGTTTGGTCAGACTCATGCTGGTAGCTTCGAGAACACTGTCCCACCATCTCGTCCTCTGTCGTCCCCTTCTCCTTGCGCCCTCCATCTTTCCGAGCATCAGGGTCTTTTCCAGGGAGTCTTCTCTTCTCATGGCCAAAGTCTTGGAGCCTCAGCTTCAGGATCTGTCCTTCCAGTGAGCACTCAGGGCTGATTTCCTTCAGAATGGAGAGGTTTGATCTTCTTGCAGTTCATGGGACTCTCAAGAGTCTCCTCCAGCACCAGAATCCAAAAGCATCCATTCTTCGGCGATCAGCCTTCTTTATGGTTCAGCTCTCACTTCCATACATCACTACTGGGAAAACCATGGCTTTAACTATACGGACCTTTGTTGGCAAGGTGATGTCTCTGCTTTTTAAGATGCTGTCTAGGTTTGTCATTGCTGTTTCTGAATATGGGATGCTGGAAATCATAGGAAGGGAGAGTTGCTCTTGTGCTCAAATCCTGCCTGTGGGCTTCCCAGTGGTTAGCCACTGTGAGAACAGACAGGACACTGGACGAAGAGGGCCCATTGGCCCGATCCAGAAGGGAGACGAGGGTCATCTAGTCCAACCCCCTGCCCAACACGGGGCTCGAACCCCCAGCTCTGAGATTAAGCTTCTCCTCCTCTACCGACTGAGCTATTAGGCAGAGCTCAGGGGCTTGATGTGCATCAGGAATAAGGGAGCCTGTCATCATCATGATTTATTTCATAGTCATGCAATCATAGAATTGCAGAGTTTGAATTGACCCCAAGGGTCATCTATCCCAACCCCCCTTCAATGCAGGAATTTCCTCCCCTAACATGGGGCTCAAACCTACAACCCAGAGATCCTAATCTACATGCTTACATGCAAATTCGCTTGTGTTTTATTCCCTTCCTTTCTTCTGTGTCCAGTTCTGGGCACCACAGTTCAAGAAGGACACTGACAAACTGGAACGTGTCCAGAGGAGGGCAACCAAAATGGTCAAAGGCCTGGAAACGATGCCTTATGAGGAATGGCTAAGGGAGCTGGGCATGTTTAGCCTGGAGAAGAGGAGGTTAAGGGGTGATATGATAGCCATGTTCAAATATATAAAAGGATGTCCCATAGAGGAGGGAGAAAGGTTGTTTTCTGCTGCTCCAGAGAAGCGGACACGGAGCAATGGATCCAAACTACAAGAAAGAAGATTCCACCTAAACATTAGGAAGAACTTCCTGACAGTAAGAGCTGTTCGACAGTGGAATTTGCTGCCAAGGAGTGTGGTGGAGTCTCCTCCTTTGGAGGTCTTTAAGCAGAGGCTTGACAACCATATGTCAGGAGTGCTCTGATGGTGTTTCCTGCTTGGCAGGGGGTTGGACTCGATGGCCCTTGTGGTCTCTTCCAACTCTATGATAGAGAATAATTGGGTGCGCTCTTCCCACCTTGGATCAAATCTACGCTTCCAGGTGCCATAAGAAAGCTGCAGAGATAGCGCAGGACAGTGCGCACCCCGGAAATTATCTCTTTCAGCTTCTGCCTTCTGGAAGAAGGTACAGGGTTATAAAGACTAGGAATAGCCGCCTGAGAAACAGTTTCTACCCAAATGTGATTTTGGTTTTAAACGCAGTGTAAGGTAGTCTCTGAGGGACACGGGTGGCACTGTGGGTTAAACCACAGAGCCTAGGGCTTGCTGATCAGAAGGTTGGCTGTTCGAATCCCTGCGACAGGGTGAGCTCCCGTTGTTCAGTCCCTGCTCCTGCCAACCTAGCAGTTCGAAAGCACGTCAAGGTGCAAGCAGATAAATAGGTACCGCTCCGGCGGGAAGGTAAACAGTGTTTCCGTGCGCTGCTCTGGTTCACCAGAAGCGGCTTAGTCTTGTTGGCCACATGACCCGGAAGCTGTATGCCGGCTCCCTCGGCCAATAAAGCGAGATGAGCGCCGCAACCCCCAGAGTCGGCCATGACTGGACCTAATGGTCAGGGGTCTCTTTACCTTTACCTTAAGGTAGTCTCTATGAGGTCAATTCATAGAGAATTGGAATTGACCTTGAATCTTTTAAGTGTTATGGCAAACGGAAAGGAAAAAAACAGACGGGATGTCGACAGAGGAGGCCTTAGTGGCTGCATTATTGAAAATAAACGACTTGCTGGAACAACTCCACAAGAAAATAGATGCGAGAAATGTGAAATTGGATGTTGCAAATATTGAAATTGATTCAACTGTAGAAAGCTTAAACAACTTGGGACAAAAGTTGAATACCAATTCAGAAACCACTCAGAAACTGACACAGGAATCTACTTCGATACGGCAAACTGCAGATGAAGTCAGGGGAAAAACCCTTGCTGCTGAATCTAAAATAATACAACTGGAGAGGAGAGTCCCATCCATACAAAGACAATCTGATGAACATAAGTGGACATTCGTTATGATTGAATTTAAAGAAGAACGGATGAATTTGAGGACCAGAGCCCTATCTGAATTGGAAAAGGAAAGCTTGATGGAGTTTCAGGAGGCGATACTAACATTGGTCGAGAAAGAGAGGTATTTGGGGGTTAGTATGACCGCCAAAAATGTGAATCTGCTTAAGGATAACTGTGAAGGATGTTGGATTGAAGAGAAGGGGGATTTGGAAATATGGACAAATCAGAAGTTGTCACTGTTGGGCCGAGTTACTGTGGTGGGGATGAGAGCTGCTGTGTTGTTGGGGATGTTGCTTTTGTTTCAAACACTGCAAGCTTTGGATGGGATGGAGGGTTTTAAGAGGCGGCAGAGGGATGCTCCTAGAGTTGTTTGGCAGGGCAGGAAGCCTCGAGTAAAACTTAAGATATTGATGGATGCCAAAGAAGGAGGTGGACCTGCCCTGCTAGACCTTTAAATTTTGCTGTGAACCACCTGCTTTTTGCTGGTTGAGAGAATGGTTGCTTTTTGAAAACATTGAAGCGTTGGACAATGGCAGATGAAATTGATGGACTATATGGAATTGGCGGAAATGACTGGCAAGATCCGAGAGCAGGGTGAAGAGTCGGTGGAAGAAGATTGGAAAAAGTTTAAAGACCAATTATAGAGATATTGTAAAATTAAGGAATGTTAGAAAGATGTTGGAATGAAATTATACGGCTTTAGCAGAAATGTCATAAGGAACCAGGTATAAATAGATTAATAGAAAATTAAAGGAAAAGTATGGCAAGAATGCGTTAAGATAATTATAGAACAGAAAACTGAGTAAGATGGAAAGGAATTGCTGAAACAAATAATAGAAGTGGAATACAAAAAGGGAGGTGGGAATAAGTGAATGAAATATAAGATATTGAAAATGTTTGAGGTGATTTTAAACTGTTTTTGTTTTTATTTGTTTTTTTTTTAGTTCATGTAGTGTTTTTGTATTGTATTTGCATTGCTTTTTCTTTTTTCTCTTTTTCCTTTTTTTGTTTGTGTTGGAAATGTTAAAAAAGTAATAAATATCATTTTTTTTAAAAAAAGGTAGTCTCTATGAGAATATATTGCATTTAATTATGGGGTATCAGAGTTTTTAGGGGGCTAACCAGGGATAGCAGGCCTAGAACCCTCATGCCTACGGGACCGCCTCTCCTGGTATGTCCCACAGAGGACCTTACGGTCTTCAAACAAAAACATCTTGAAGGTCCCAGGCCACAGAGAGGTTAGGCTGGCCTCGACCAGAGTCAGGGCCTTTTCAGCTGTGGCCCCAATCTGGTGGAACGCTCTGTCACAAGAGACTAGGGCCCTGAGGGACTTGACATCTTTCCGCAGGGCCTGCAAGATGGAGCTGTTCCACCAGGCCTTTGGCCAGGGCGCAGCCTGACTCCCTCCTTTGGCAATCCTCACAGAACATCTAGCCCAATGGTTGCCATTAATTTGATTGGAATTAATTTTATAATGAAATGATTTTATTGTTTTACTGTTGTTAGCCGCTCTGAGCCCGGCTTCGGCTGGGGAGGGCGGGATATAAATAAAATTTATTATTGTTGGTTTTTGAATGTCTGATGTAGATTTTTCCAATTTCGTTGTTCTGTATGGGACAATGACAATAAAGATCATCATATCGTATCATGTCGTATCTTTGCCTCCCCCTTTTATTCAGGCTTTGTGAGTTTCGACAACCCGTCCAGTGCCCAGACAGCCATCCAGGCTATGAATGGGTTCCAGATCGGGATGAAAAGATTGAAGGTGCAATTGAAGCGGCCGAAGGATGCCAGCCACCCCTACTGAACTGCGCGTCCCTGCGATGGAAACTGCAGTCCCGCAGTACGTAAATGCAAGGATGTCACGGAGTCCGGAAAGCTCCAGCCAAAGGGCAACCAAAGCGATACAAGGGACCAAAAGAACTCCCCTCAGAGGAAAAATTGCAGCGTTTGGGCAATTGAGTAGTGGGGATCCTCTCTTTCTCACCCACAAGCCATGGGGCACCTCCAGGGCTTTGGACCCCATGGATCTGAATCAGGGCTGAATAAGCAAAATAAGTACCGTATTTTTTGCTCTATAAGACTCACTTTTCCCCTCCTAAAAAGTAAGGGGAAATGTGTGGGCGTTTTATGGAGCGAATGCAGGCTGCGCAGCTATCCCAGAAGCCAGAACAGCAAGAGGGATCGCTGCTTTCACTGCGCAGCGATCCCTCTTGCTGTTCTGGCTTCTGAGATTCAGAATATTTTTTTTTTCTTGTTTTCCTCCTCCAACAACTAGGTGCGTCTTGTGGTCTGGTGCGTCTTATAGAGCGAAAAATACGGTACATGCTTAGGGCATCAAGGAAAGTACCGTATTTTTCACCCCATAGGACGCACCGCCCCCATAGGACGCCAGGATCCGGAGGGTGACGCAGAGCTGCAGGAAGCCCGGGAAAGCCTGCATTCGCCCCATAGGACGCACACACATTTCCCCTTCATTTTTGGAGGGGGAAAAGTGCGTCCTATAGGGCGAAAAATACGGTACCTCAAAAAATATTCCTTTTCCGGATTTTTAACATTAATGCTCACCAATTGCTTGGCTGAGTGTTCATTTTCCCTGTTGGAATCTATTAAAAACCCCAATACGACAACCACACCACAAAACTTGTTCCGCCTGGCCTTTGGCTTGGAATCAAGCTAATCCCCTCCCCCTCTTTCCTTTTCCCTTTCTCCTTCTGTGATGGAACTCCTATTTGGGGACTTCCCTGGCTTTTTTCTGGCCCACGTAGGACCAGTCTGGATAGTTAGCCTTGGTGAAGATTTGACGTTTTCATCCCCAAAAAGTTTTTGATTTGAGTTTCTACTGAAATGAGGCTGCATTTTAATGTTGTACTTAATCTTGTTTTTAAGTTGTATTTTAATCAAATGTATTTACCTGGTGTTAGCTGACCTGAGCCTGGTCTTGGCTGAGGAGGGCAGGGTATAAATAAAATTTATTATTATTATTATTATTATTATTATTATTAAGGCAGGCTGTGGGGGGCCTGATCTCCACTAGGTATAGATGCCAGATTAGTTTTGAGGATCTGATCAAAGGCTTTTAGAAAAAGGAGGAGGGGAAAGAAAAATTCGAATAAAGTGCAAGTATACAAAAATAAGCATCTCCTTCCATCTTACAGTAGGCTTCATTTCATTTTGAAAAAATAAAATTTCAGTTCATGGTTTATTATTGTTTTAGATTTTGAATTAGATATGTATGGGGCACCAAAATATTTTAAGCGCTTGCAGCCTCTAACGGTTTCGATCCCTGATCTGAACGCGCACGCCGCCCCCATGCACAATTGTGAGCATGCTGTATTTTATCATAGGGGGGGGGGCGTGACGACAGGTGTGTGACTTTGGCAACCTTGCACTCCAACCTCTCTCTCTCTCTTCTTCTCCTTTAGGTGAAGTTAAGCATCCCCTCTTCCAGTTGATTTCGTTCTTTCGTTTTAAAGAAGGGATCCCCCGCCCCCGAACAATTCCCCACCTTCCTTGGGTGGAGTGGGGGGGCGGGGGGAAGCCAACGACAACAAACAAGCCCAGCCAACATCCAGTGACAACGACAACACCTTTCACAACGTCCTCCTGAAAGGATTCACAGGGTGTGTGTATATGTGTGGGGGAATTCAGCACCGCGGACAGCTGCCCCCCCCCCAGTTAGCCAATGGACCAACCTGAAAACTTGGTTGCATCGTTTTAACAGCTGGCTTTCTAATTTAAACCGTGTTGTGTATATAAATAGAAGAGAGAGAAAGAGAAAGAGAAAGAGATATATATATATAAGGATATATAAATATATATTACAGCAACTCTATTTTTTTTAAAATGTTCGGAAGAAGAAGAAGAGAAAAAGAAAAACCACAGGACCAAATTTTTCTTCCTTTCTACGGCGGGTGAGTCGATGCGAGACGACAGATAGTGCCTGATCCTCGAATGGCGTCGGAAAGGACCTGGGTCTTTCCCCCCCCCCCACAAGAGCTCTACCGGGTGCAAAGGAGAAGCTTTTTCCGCCTTGGCGTCCGGGACGGAGTGCGGACGAAGGGCCAGGGGAAGGGATGCTTGGGCGTGTCTTTGAGGAAGGCTCCGCGGATGAGGGCAGGTAGAAGAAGTGCCTTCGCGACGGCATTTCCGTGGCTGCGCCGAAACGGAAAGAGGAAAGAGCGCAGCGGGGCGAGGGGTGCGGGGGAGGCTCTCTTCCTCGCCCCCTTCCTCAACAGCCAAATATTCCTGATCAAATGGAGGGCTAACTGTTTTTAAAAAAAGAAGAAGCAAGGGAAAAGGAAAGGAACCTATTGATAAGGGTTACAACACTGCCTCCAGCAACAGACTTGAATTTTACTTTATTTTTTACTGTTCTGCAGATAGCCGATGTTTCCAGCGTGTATGAGTGTGTGTGTGTGTGTGTGTGTGTGTGTGTGTGTGTGTGAACTTGCTAACCCAAGAAGATGCAAGCAAAATATTATTGCAGAAGAGTTCTCTCTTCAGGGGAACAAATCAAACAGTATGCAACTGATACACGTATCTGTGTGTGTGTGTGTTTGTGTGTGTGTGTGTGTGTGTGTGTGTGTGTGTGTGTGTGTGTAGATATACATATATATATATGCATTGCAGAGGGTTATTCCTACATTGGACTATTCAGCTCTATGATTCTGTATACACAACGCAAGCTTAGAGACTTTGCACAGCCCAAAGGCATGGCTGATTCTTGGAAACAGAGATCTGGAACGCCAGCCCCCCCCCATCTCCCCACCCAATAGCACACTGCCTTTCCAACCCCTCTTCCCACTTCTCATTCTATCTGCATTCAACCATTCCAACCCCCTCCCCCCCAAAAAAAATCTGTTGTGCATTGATTGATCAGACCAATACCTCATCTGCCCAGTGGACTGTTTTTGACAGTGTCCAGCCTAAGCAGCAGGGCATGAAAAGACTTGCTTACACACACACACACACACACACACCACCCTTTGGTTGCTGGGAGGTAGACTGCCCCTGTCTTTGGAGGTTCTTTTTCCCCAAATTTTTTTTATTGATTTTCCAAAAAAAAAAAATTTAAACAAATAGACAAACGAACATAAATCTCAACCTTATTTAAACCAAACTCAGAAACATTGTTAAGTGACTTCCTCGTTTTCCCCTGGTTGAATTTCAGTGTACAGGAGTAACTCGGGAAATTAGAATATCGTGGAAAAGTTCCTTTATTTCACGAATTCAACTTCGAAAGTGAAACTAATATACGAGATCGACTCGTGACATGCAAAGCGAGATATGTCAAGCCTTGATTTGCTATCATTGCAATGATCATGGCGTACAGCTGATGAAAACCCCAAATTAACCATCTCAGAAAATTAGAATATTCAAGGAAATCAGCAAAACAAGGATTGCAAACTGAGCCAGACTGGACCTCTGAGAAGTAGAAGCACATCTCGCCAATGTAGGTCTTTGAGGACCGGTGTTATGTGGCCTCGGCGGCTGCTTCCAGTCACCAGTCTGGCTGCCACATTCTGGATTAATTGCAGTTTCCAAGTCACCTTCAAAGGGAGCCCCATGTAGAGCGTGTTGCCTGTCCCAGGGGTTTCTCTCAACCACCCCTTTCCCCAGCCTCTGGAGGAGTCCTTTAACCCTGTCCCGCCCCACCCCTGTTTCCACCCCCCATTACCCCATTGCTGTGGGGACAGACGGATGTCTGGAGCCCTTCAGATATGGCTGAACCCCCAACTCCCATCTGCCCCAGCCTCCTTTGTGGAGTTTGTCATCCAGAAACATCTGTATCTCCCCAGCCTGCTACCCCTTCCTTACCCAGAAGCCCAAGCTTTGTTTCCCTGGCTCTTATTTATTATTGTTGTTTAATCATTTCATTAATATGCCACCTTTATCTTCCAAGGATCTCTAGGTGTGGCAAAAGGCCCATCCCCCCTCCCCCCCCATTTCATCCTCCAAGCTTCATGACTGAGCGGGGGTTTCGAACTCTGCTCTTCCAGGTCCAACGCTCTAGCCATTACACTGCACTTCCTCCCTAGATTCATCCCACCCATTACCTCCGCTCTCAGCCACCCTTCCACCACCACCCCAACCCCCACCATTGATCCCGGGCGTATATCAGATTTAAAAGCACATTTTAAAACACTCGCACCCCGCAGCTTAGCTTCGGTGGCAGGAGAGCCAAACATGCCAAGGGTAGCGATTTGACCAAAAAAATGTATCTTTTTAAACATGGAGATATATCTATATATATGTATATGTATTGCTACACAAGATCTCCTGCGGCAGGCTAGTCTGAAATATGCCAGAATTTTACTATATACTTAAACATTCCTGTGTGTGTGTGTGTGTGTGTGTGTGAGAGAGAGAGAGAGAGAGAGAGAGGGAGAGGGAGAGGAATCTATGGGTCTCCAAAAGTTGCTGAACTACAATTTCCATCATGCTTGACTACTGCCCCTGCTGGCTGCTGGGAGTTGGAGTCCAGCGCCATCTGGAAGGGCACAGACGGTCCCCACCCCAGCCTAAAGCAGCATTGCGAGTGGGGGCAACCCAGCGTCAGAAGTGGGCATGTTCCCGCAGCGGTGACTTTGGCAATATCCCAAGGCAAGCCAGCCTGCCCTGAGCAGCTGGCTATCTAACAAGCAATTCAGGGCTTCTTCTGTCCATGTAGAGTTTTGTTTTTTTTAAGAAAAGCTATCCCAACCACATTCCGTATTTTTTGCTCTATAAGACTCACTTTTTCCCTCCTAAAAAGTAAGGGGAAATGTGTGTGCGTCTTATGGAGCGAATGCAGGCTGCGCAGCTATCCCAGAAGCCAGAACAGCAAGAGGGATTGCTGCTTTTGCTGCGCAGCGATCCCTCTTGCTGTTCTGGCTTCTAAGATTCAGAATTTTTTTTTTCTTGTTTTCCTCCTCCAAAAACTAGGTGCGTCTTGTGGTCTGGTGCATCTTATAGAGCGAAAAATACGGTACAGTGGTGCCTCGCAAGACGAAAAGAATCCATTCTGTGATTCTCTTCGTCTAGCGGTTTTTTCGTCTTGCGAAGCAAGCCCATTGACGTGTTAGCGGATTAGCGCTTTTAGCGGCTTTTAGCGGCTTATCGGATCAGCTGATAAGCGGCTTAGCGGCTTAGAAAAAGGGGGGAGGGGGAAAAAACCAGCAGGAACTCACAAGACATTGTCCTCTTGCGAAGCAAGCCCATAGGAAATTTGTTTTGCGAAGCACCTCCAAAACGGAAAACTCTTTCGTCTAGCGAGTTTTCTGTCTTGCGAGGCATTCGTCTTGCGGGGCACCACTGTATATTCCACCCCAAGTATTATTAATGAATATCAGTCTCTTTGCTTGCAAAGCGGACTTACAACGCAGTCCATGAACATTAAATTCCAATCAACGAAACCTAGGAAGGAGCGCATCTTTTCCACTCAAAGGCAGAACCTGCCCCATGAAACGAGGCCACAAAGACTTGAAACCCTTCTGCTTCAGGGGCCTGGGAGAAAAAGGAAGGCTAACAGAGGGAAATGGTGTCAGGTGAGCAAGCAGGGAGCCACCGTCCAATTGGAGTCAGATTCTTGCCAGCCTTGCAAAGAAAGGGCAAAGGATGATGGGAGGTGTAGTCCCAAAAGATATCTCGAGGGCTCCCTGTTGCCAAGCCCAGGGGTTTAACGGAGGCACCCTAGTTTGCGGCTGGTGCCTTAGGCTTCTAATATGGGCCAAACAGAACATAATAATAATAATAAGGATTTCATTACTTCTATGCCGCCCACCTGACTTGGGATGCCCCAGCCACTCTGAGCTGTGGGAAGGAACCCACTGGATAAAAGCCCACCAGCAGTGGTCCACCCCACAACAAGCAGTCACCATTTAAATGCCCCCTCCACCTCAACACGGGACGCGGGTGGCGCTGTGGGTTAAACCACAGAGCCTAGGGCTTGCCGATCAGAAGGTCGGCGGTTCGAATCCCCGCAACAGGGTGAGCTCCCGTTGCTCGGTCCCTGCTCCTGCCAACCTAGCAGATCGAAAGCACGTCAAAGTGCAAGTAGATCAATAGGTACCACTCTGGCGGGAAGGTAAATGGCGCTTCCGTGCGCTGCTCTGGTTCGCCAGAAGCGGTGTAGTCATGCTGGCCACATGACCCGGAAGCTGTACGCCGGCTCCCTCGGCCAGTAAAGCCAGATGAGCGCCGCAACCCCAGAGTTGGCCACGACTGGATCTAATGGTCAGGGGTCCCTTTACCTTTATATACAATCATACCTTGGATCCCGAACACCTTGGAACTGGGACATTTTGGCTCCCGAACGCCGCAAACCCAGAAGTGAGTGTTCTGTTTTGCGAACATTCTTAGGAACCCGAACGTCCGACGGGGCTTCCGATTGGCTGCAGGAGCTTCCCGCAGCCAATCCGAAGCCACGCTCTGGTTTCAGAATGTTTTGGAAGTCGAACGGACTTCCGGAATGGATTCTGTTCGACTTCCAAGGTACGACTGTCAAAGCGTCATTCCCTCCACCTTCCCACAACTGGTTGGCATGACGTAAGCTTCCTGAAAATGCCTCAAGGTCTCTTCAGTTTTGGGTTGTTGTTGTTGTTTTTCCCAATCAAGCAGGAGGCACATATTTTATTTATTTATTCTAAAAAATCAGTTAAACAAATAACATGCACCGGATGGGGAAATGAAAAGGGCAACAGCTCTCAGAACTGGGCAAAAGGGAAACTGAAATTGAATTGAAATACTTTATGGTCACTTGTACAACTTGTATAGAAAGTGCCGGCCAGGGTGT
Organism: Podarcis vaucheri; assembly: GCF_965113315.1. NCBI lineage: Eukaryota > Metazoa > Chordata > Lepidosauria > Squamata > Lacertidae > Podarcis > Podarcis vaucheri. The sequence continues at coordinate 6,002,923 of NC_138756.1, read as the reverse complement.
GAATCATCTCTGAGAATTTTCCCTCACTCTCCTGAGGCAACGTTCTTCCGCGATTTCATCCGGCGGATTCACGGGACAGCCCATAATATCTTGTGCTGTATTCACCACCCTCTGTAGGCACTTCCTATCAGTTGATGTCAAACCAGCGTACTACACCGTGACGCAGTATGAAAGGACACTTTCTATTGTGGACCGGTAGAAGGAGGTCATCAAATGTTGATTAACATCGTTCTTTTGCAATACTCTGAGGAGATGCAGTCTCCGTTGGGCTTTCTTAACCACCTGGGTTGTACTGATTTTCCAAGTAAGGTCTTCATTGAGATAAACTCCTAGGAATTTAAAGGATTTAAATTTAAAGGATTGTGTAAAAAAAAAAAAGACGAGTGTGTCCGGGCCCCACGTTCGAAACACATGCTCTCCTTCTTAACAACAGACTTCTCCCCACTTTCAGAGGCATTTGAACTAGATAAGAAAGCCCTCGTCTGAAAGCACCATGTTCACTGAAGAGGCGTAGCTGCGCTGTTAGACTCAGAGCAAGGCAACTCTTTCTCCCAATTGAGGGCATCTCCCCAGGAGCGCATGCCATTGAATTGGACAGTAAGTGGGAGTGTGTAGGATTGCAGCCCAGGTGTGGCACTTGCAGCGTAACAGAGGGATGGAGAAACTTTGGCTCGCCAGATGTTGCCGCCCTTCGCCCCGGCCATTGGGCATGCTGGCTTAAACGGGTGGCAGCTGGAACTGAACATCTGGAAGGTCACAGTCTCCCCCCCCCCCCCGGGCATGAGTAATTTGGTCCACACACCTTGCCAGCCTCCTCCGAAATTCCAGCAAATTCGTTTTTTTAAAAAATCACCCCCACCAAAAAAAAGGGTAATTATTTTTTTTAAAAGGCATTTTAAACACTTTCCAATGAACAGATGGTTGGTGGGAGAGTTGTGTATAGCTTGGAAGATGGAAGCTTCCCTTCTTTTCTACCGCCAGAGCCTTATTAAAAAATTGCAGCTGCATTTAACAGCTTTTTTAATTTTAATTTTTTTAAAAAGTTGGCTTTTTCAAATAGAAGGAGGCCTCAGGCTAGAGCACGATTCTCTGGTGGCTGCAGAGGGCAGGCTGAGCCTCAGGATTAGGCTTCTTGAGAATCTTAATTTCTTTTTTTTTTAAAAAAGCAAACAAACAGAGCAAGTTTCTAGCCCCTATTGTTTCCAAGGTGTTCTTGGGATCACATGGGCAAGGCCTGGCAAAGTCTCGGGAGCCAGTTCCAGCGTAGTTTGGTGGTGTGGGAGAGACAGCACTTTGCAGAGTGATCCTAGGTGTGTGCATTTACTCAGAAGTAAACACACACACACACCCGCTTTGGCTGGAGTTTCCTTCTAGGAAAAGTGCCCCTTCAGGATGTCCACTTTGCCACCTCGCCCCTCAGAGCAAAATATGCAAACCAGCTTTAAACATTGCAAAAAATTACCTATGCAAACAGCAACAACTAAGGGAGGGGAGGGGGCGAAGCCTCAGGCAGCCTGCAAAGTCTCTGCAGCCCCCCCCCCCAAACAGAACCCATCTTCTCTTCTTTTTTTATAATTTTTTTATTAGAGTTTCCATAATTTTTATAACAACAAAAACAAAAGAAGACAATACAATACAGTAAACACAACAAACAAAAAACAGGTACAATTTCAAAATCTTATTTTCTTATAATTTACTTCCCCGATTTCCTCATACTTCCCCTTTCTGTATTCCAATTTCTAATCAATTCTTCAGCAAATCCTTCCCTTATTTTAACTTGAATTTAATCTTACTTATTCTCCTTGGCTTATCCGTTACTGCTAGTAACTGCTTATTTTCTAACCCAACATCATTTTAACACTCATTAATTTTGCAATACTTCTTTAAATAGTCCTTAATTTTTTTCCAATCTTCTTCCGCTGTTTCTCTTCCCTGGTTTCGGATTCTGCACGTCATTTCTGCCAAACCCATGTAGTCAATCACCTTCATCTGCCATTCTTCCAAGGTGGGTACAGAACCCAGCTTCTCATGGGGTCAAAATTGCAAAAGCAGTTTAGGGCTCCTTAACCCCCGGCCTCGTTGATTTTTCAGGGCTGGCGCAACATCAGTCAGGAGCCTGAGGAACTGTGAAGTCCCCTTGCTCACTGGACAAGACCTCTGCTCTCCCAGCCTCAATTTTTCCATCTGCAAAATTGGGATAATATACTCCTGGGGCAAGAGGCTTTGCCAGTTGAATTGCCTCCCTCTGCCAAGGAACCAAACTGCCCTCTTTTGCTTTTCAGGAAACACCCATTCCAAAGGAACTGGTCTCTGCCCCCTTTCTGATCGTTCTGAGGCCAACTTAAATAGGACACTGCCTTAAACCGAGTCAGGACATTGGTATGTTTACACTGGCCTGCAGCACCGCTCTCGGGTTTCAGGAAGGAGTCTCTCCCAGTGCGGATGTCAGGACTTGAACTCGGAACCTCCTGCATGCAAATCAGGTGTTCAGCCACTAAATTACAGGGTCCTGTCAGGCATGCACCCAAAGCTAGTCGCCGGTTTAGTATCGGGTACAGCAGAGCACCCGAGGGAGACAAAAGCTGCAATCCTCACACTCGACTCACTGGATTCAATGGGACTTACTCCCGGGGAGGTCTGCCCTGTTAGGCGTTGCCTAGGATTTTCACCACTGCCCACAAATTTGCACGTACAGCCGGATGCAAATCAAGAAGTAATGGCTCTAGTTCGAACAGAAATGCGTCCCTTTCCAGGGCTGGATCTACACTGATTTAGAAATAAAAAACCGTTATAGAAAAATAAAAGCTATAAAAGCTCTCGATGCAAAATCCCATTGGTGACGGATCGCTGCTCTGCAGCAGCATCTAGTGTCACATGTTTATAAAATATACCGTCTTTTTTGCTCTATAAGACTCACTTTTTCCCTCCTAAAAAGTAAGGGGAAATGTGTGTGTGCGTCTTATGGAGCGAATGCAGGCTGCGCGGCTATCCCAGAAGCCAGAACAGCAAGAGGGATTGCTGCTTTCACTGCGCAGCGATCCCTCTTGCTGTTCTGGCTTCTGAGATTCAGAATATATTTTTTCTTGTTTTCCTCCTCCAAAAACTAGGTGCGTCTTGTGGTTTGGTGCGCCTTATAGAGCGAAAAATGCAGTGATTGTTGAGTGTAGCTGAGTCCCAGGTGTGTAGCAGCTCCTTCTGCAAACCAGGTGCCAATTCTCTTTTTGTCCCTTTTTAGGATTCTTCATCTTCAAACTAAACTTTGGCCAGACACAGTCCTCTAACAGAGAACGGTCCTCTCTAAGTAAAAAGCTCTGCCTCCTTCGCCCCTGGAAGTGTATCAGGTCTGGAGGCTTTCGGTGCAACCTTTTGCAGGTCTACTCAGAGGTAAGCCCCATTGCAGAACAGTGGGGTGTTGCTTCGGAGGAGGACAGGCATAGGGTCAGGCTGAACAGCTGCCAAACAATGCCCACTTCCCTCTTGAGGACTGCGCCGACCTCAGTGGCACTTACTTCCGAGTAGAGAGGTGGCTAAGGTTGCGCTGTCATTTATGGACCTCAATCTCGCCTTAGCGAATCAGTATTCTCTTCGCCCTCTGATATCTGCAATGGGCAATGTGCAGAGAGGGAATTAATACTGGCCCACTTTAAAGGGTTGTTGTTAAGGGTGAAATAATGCCCACAAGGCGCTACGGATGCAAAAAACCCCCACAACACAGAACACCGAAATGAAATTCTCTGCGTTACTGAAAAGCCAACGCCGTTTTCCAAGTCAGCCGCCAAAGAGCCCGTTCGCAGGACAGACGCTGGGTTTGCCCAGGCCCACTTCAACAAAGCCAAGGAAATTCCGGGCAGGGTTGACATCTCAAGTTGCTATATCTCATCGAGGAAGAATTTCCAAGTTCTGCCGCGGGCTCCATCAGAATTGCCTACCGCTTTTCCAGAGCTTTGGGAGGTGTGTGTGTGTGTGTGTGTGTGTGTGTGTGACCTCTCGGAACAGAGGGAGCGTACAGTGTGAATGATTTGTGAGTTGTTTTTCTAAAGTCCACGTTTACAGCTGTAAATACAGGTTTTTTTAATACTTAAAAACCATCAATTCCGTATGTGATTTGTACAATGTCGTTCTATTTCTGCTATGGAGTGGTTTCATGATGGCTGAACCTTAATTTTGAACTTGAAAAAGAAATATATATATATTTAAATATATATATATATATAAATATAAATATATACCTATAACCCCCACCTGCCAACCACATTCCTTCTCTCTACCTTAAAAGGACATTTTGAAGTACTGTGTGAAAATAAGAGGGGAGGGGGGAGTATCCTCCTCTTTCTCCTCCCCGTTCACCCCCCCACCCACCAACTTTTCCATTGACAATTGCTGCTGCAAGAATTTCCGATGTTTGCAGGTGAAATCATACCAATAGACTTGAGTGTCCAGCAACTTGCTGTGGTCTTAAGAATCTTATGACTTTTATTGAATAAAAACAAAAACAAAAAAAACCAAGCAAATGGAATTTATTTGAATGAACAGGGACCAGAATGGAGTCTCAATTGCTTCAGGTGAAAGACTTTTATTTTTCTCTTGAGAGAGCGTTGCTGTGTTTTGATTTCCCCTTGTTGTTGTTGTTTAGTCGCTTAGTCGTGTCCGACTCTTCGTGTCGTGACCCCCTGGACCAGAGCATGCCAGGCACTCCTGTCTTCCACTGCCTCCCACAGTTTGGTCAAACTCATGCTGGTAGCTTTGAGAACACTGTCCAACCATCTCGTCCTCTGTTGTCCCCTTCTCCTTGTGCCCTCCATCTTTCCCCACATCAGGGTCTTTTCCAGGGAGTCTTCTCTTCTCATGAGGTGGCCAAAGTATTGGAATCTCAGCTTCAGGATCTGTCCTTCCAGTGAGCACTCAGGGCTGATTTCCTTCAGAATGGAGAGGTTTCATCTTCTTGATTTCCCCTTAGAAGAGTTCAAAAAAAAAGGTGGCGGAGAGGGGGATTAAATTCAGTTTGCAGTTTCTGAAACCCTGCAAGAACCGAAATGCAGCCATCCTTTGAAAACCCGCACGTTATCCAAGTAATTCAAAGCTAAATTTTCCCGCCAAGTAATGTGCGCAGAATTGCAGAAAGTAGAGGAGAAAGTGTGTGTTAAAATGCATATTTCAGGGAGGACAGCATACAAAAAGGCTGTTGTGGAAATTGAGAACCACAATAAATGGATCTGTTCCATTCAACCCAGCACCGCATTTTCAACAGTGACTGGGTACCTCCAGGAAGGCCACAAACAGGGCACGAGAGGCCTCCGTCCTTGCTGCTCCTGGCGTCCTATGGTAGAGTGCGTCTGTACCTGGAGGCTCTACATGCCAGGCTTGCAGGATCCAGTATGCTTTTTTGTGTGTTTACTAGAACCCGAGTCTACTGATCAGAGTTGCCCTGGGGCAGGGAGTAACTCAGGGTGGTGGCGGTGTGTGGGGGGTGGGGTGGGGGTAAATGTAAAATTAAGGACCGCAGTGCCTCTGTGCACTTTCTTAGCTGGGGAGAAAGTCGCAGCCTGATGGATTTTCGTGAGGATTTGTGGTCTGATGCAGATTTAAATAGGCAAAGCCGACGGAGCCCGCGCAGAGGAGAAACACAACCGTTCACCCACAAGGGATGTTTTGAGCATGTACAACCGCCCTACATTGGGTGCCCTACATAAAATCCATCAGGCACCCACCTGTCTTGAGGGACAATGGAGGGTGCCTTTGGCAGTGAAGCATTACAGTGGTACCTCTAGATACGAACGGGATCCATTCCGGAGCCCTGTTCGCATCTAGAGGTAAACATAACTAGCTTGTCGCTTTTTGACGCTTCTGTGCATGTGTGTGGTGTCCTTTTGAGCGTCTGCGCATGCGCAAGCGGCGAAACCCGGAAGTAACGCACGTCGTTACTTCCGGGTTGCCGAGGAGCGCAACTCGAACTCGCTCAACTTGAAGCATATTTAACCCGAGGTATGACTGTAGTGACCTCCCTGGGGCACAGGCCTTGGCCAGGCGTCTGGAGGTCTGGAGCTGCCCAGACAACAAGACCCCCCTCTTGGCTTTGCTGATGTGGTCCAAAGGAAAACAGAACAAGCTTGGCTGGAAGGAGGAGTGCAAAGCGCCTTAGGGACTCCACTGTAGATCTGTTATGTATTGAAGTTCTCCCCCTGGCCACCAGGAGTATCGTGTGTATAGTTTTCACTCAGGTCCACATCAGTTACAGTGGTGCCTCGCAAGACGAAAAGAATCCGTTCTGTGATTCTCTTCGTCTAGCGGTTTTTTCGTCTTGCGAAGCAAGCCCATTGAAGGATTAGCGCTATTAGCGGCTTTTAGCGGCTTATCTGCTGATTGGATCAGCTAATCAGCGGCTTAGCGGCTTAGAAAAAGGGGGGGGGAACAGCAGGAACTCGCAAGACATTGTCGTCTTGCGAAGCAAGCCCATAGGAAATTCGTTTTGCGAAGCACCTCCAAAACGGAAAACTCTTTCGTCTAGCGAGTTTTCCGTCTTGCGAGGCATTTGTCTTGCGGGGTACCACTGTACTTTAGGCAGGAAACCCTGGGTTGTTGTTGCTACAATGTTGACAGCCGGCTGCCTATAAAAGCAGGCCGACTGAACTGTTTGCTGTTCAGTTCTGCTCCAGCTTACAAATAAAGAGCTGCTTTGGAGAAATCGCTGTGTTGTCTGATGGGATCAATGGACATCAGAGCACAGCCAGATGCAGCCACCCTCTGAGATGAGCTGAATCACTGAGCGAAATCACTGAACAGAACCAATTCAGAGCTGACTGTTCTCCTACCTCGCTCGGTTCGACTGCTACCTCCAAGCCAACGAGCTGACAGAAGTATCACAGGAGCGTAAGCGGGGCCTATTCCTCAGCCTCTGTGGGCCTGAGGTGTTTGAGACGGCCCAAGCATTGGTTGCACCTGTAGCAGTCGAACCGAGCGAGGTACGAGTCCCATGATTCAGAGGCTGGCGCAAACGGCGGTAGAGGCACAAATGAAGCCATGATTCCGATGCCGGCGTGAAGGGCGATGGATGGAACACCGTGCTCTAGCCAGAACAGTCAGCTCTGCTCAGAGGGTGGCTGCATCCGGCTGTGCTCTGATGTCCATCGATCCCATCCTCGTCGCCAGTGTTAAGTTTTGGGTGAACATATCAGACATATCAGGCACAGGTTAACTCTGTGTCCAGGGCAGCTGTCTACCAGCTCCACCTGGTATGCAGGCTAAGACCCTACCTGCCCGCAAACTGTCTCACCAGAGTGGTGCATGCTCTGGTTATCTCCCGCTTGGACTCCTGCAACGCGCTCTACGTGGGGCTACCTTTGAAGGTGACCCGGAAACTGCAATTAATCCAGAATGCGGCTGCTAGACTGGGGACTGGGAGCGGCCGCCGAGACCACATAACACCGGTTCTGAGAGATCTGCATTGGCTCCCAGTATGTTTCCGAGCACGATTCAAAGTGTTGGTGCTGACCTTTAAAGCCTTAAACGGCCCGGGGTACCTGAAGAAGCGTCTCCACCCCCATCGTTCAGCCCGGACACTGAGGTCCAGCGCCGAGGGCCTTCTGGCGGTTCCCTCATTGCGAGAAGTGAGGCTACAGGGAACCAGGCAGAGGGCCTTCTCGGTAGTGGCGCCCGCCCTGTGGAACGCCCTCCCATCAGATGTCAAAGAGATAAATAATTACCTGACATTCAGAAGACATCTTAAGGCAGCCCTGTTCAGGGAAGTTTTTAATATGTAACGCTGTACTGTTTTTAACACTGATTGGGAGCCGCAAAGAGTGGCTGGGGAAACTCAGCCAGATGGGCGGGGTATAAATAATAAATTATTATTATTATTATTATAACTTAATGAGATCTGTGTAAGTTTTATTCCCGAGCCTTTTCTTCTCCCAAAGATATCCTGCAAGACAGCGGAGGTTTGGGATCAGAGTTTTCCTTCTTCTAGATGGGCTCCCTTCCCAGGTTGATGAGCCCCACCTGCGCCTCCCTTCCCTCTGCAGCACAGGCAGAAACCGCCTTCTTGACCGTTCGACCCATTCTTGGTCTCGTCCATTCCGTCGGCCAGATACTGGCTTCACATGCAGGGGAAGCCCCTAACTCACTGAGGGCTTGAGACCCATTGGCTCCCCTCACCTGGTTTAGCCGGCCAGTCAAAGCCGTTCCCAGGATTGTTCGGCCCCCTACAAGGTCTGAGGGACAGTTTTCAGCCCCCTGCTGAAAAAGTTTGCTGACCCCTGCGAAAGTTTAAGCACTTGTGCCTTGTGTTTGCATTTTCCTTCTCCCTCCTCCTCTCGTTTTCCTTGTCTGTTGTGTCTTTAAAGAAAGAAAAAAGACCGCAAGCCTTTTAGACTGCAGGAGCTGTCTTGCCACTGACCTTTGCAAGCCCCCCCCTTTGCTAGAAAACCAGGGCAAAATTATTATAAGACAACTAATACAATGAGCACGCTTACCCGCTGTGTCCAATGGGATTGTGCTCTCCGTTTGAATTTCATTCGTGGGTGCCAATGAATTGCAATTTGCATTTCCCAACATACCAATTCTTCTCAATATGCCAGGAAATGGTTATGTTCCCTAATAAAACGAGGGCCGCCAAGGCATCTAAAAATAATCACAGCCGATCCTATAAAATGGCTGTTTAAGTGCAGAGGAAAGGACCGAGGAGGTAACCGCCTTCCTTTCAAATGTGCTAATTTGAAATAACAATAAACTCGTGGGCTGCAAACCAAGAATGTACATGTCAGGTGTGTGAAATGTATTTTTTTTAAAAATCCAGTTTTAAAGATATTGCTCTAGCTGCTATTCCTGACAGCCACAAGGTGGCGGCAGCCGTGCGCTATCCCGGCCTCCCAGTGGAAACGTCTAGAAGAGCGTTGGAGGAGATTTTTGCCTCTGTGCTGCGCTGCATGTGAATCGGGCCGGATTCTGGCACCACGTGATGGTGGTGGCAGAAGTGATCTTATAATAATAATAATAATAATAATAATAATAATAATAATAATAATAATATCTTTATTATTATTATTACTTGGCTGCTCCATCCACCCAGGTAGGGCACTCCACACAAAATCAAAACAACTATAAAAACACTAATTAAAACAATACAGTATAAGACAGCAAGGAAGATTAGATGACTTTCAAAGTCCGGGCTTCCCATTCAGGGCCGAGATCGCTCTGGAGAAGAAGCTGTTCTTAAGACGGCTCGTTCTTGTCTTCATCGACCTGTATCTCCGTCCCGACGGCAAGAGCTCGAAGAGACAGTGACCAGGATGCAATGGATCTTTTACTATGTCCAGTGCCTTCCTATGGCACCTTGTGGCATAAATCTGCTCTAAGGTGGAGAGTGGGCAGCCAACAATGCTCTCTGCTGCCTTAACAACTCTGCACAACCCCAACCTGTCCCGGGTAGTACAGCTTCCGTACCACACACCTAAGCCATAAGTGAGCACGCTCTCAATGGCACAGTGATAGAAGGCAAGCAGCAGTTTCTGCGGAAGATGGTTTTTCCTTAGTATTCTCAAAAAGTACAGTCTCTGCTGTGCCTTCTTCACAAGCCCCCTTGTGTTGACACTCCAGGACAGATCCTCTTGTAATTCAATGCCCAGAAATCTGAACGTTGCTACCCTCTCCACACAGACCCCATCAATCAAAAGTGGCTGGACGTTGCTCTTCGGTCTCCTGAAGTCCACCACAAGCTCCTTTGTCTTCCTTGTATTTATGAGCAAGTTGTTAGCTCTGCACCACTCTTATATGGCTTTTGGTGGAAAAGAGGGGGGACTTGTTAAAATTGTGGGGTGGGGGCCTCTCCATCCATCTCTCAGGCTCAGCCTTTGAATCGGCCCCCGGCTTGCCTCTCTGGCCCCCTGGGAAAAACCATCCTAGAGACCCAACAACCTGATCATTTTGGGGTGGGTTAGACTGATGAAACAACACCTTGGACCAGGCATCCTCAACCTTCGGCCCTCCAGATGTTTTGGCCTACAACTCCCATGATCCCTAGCTAGCAGGACCAGTGGTCAGGGATGATGGGAATTGTAGTCCAAAACATCTGGAAGGCCGAAGCTTGGGGATGCCTGTCTTGGACTTTCCCTGAAACACGGGCCCGTTCAGATTATTCTTATTTTGTAAGCGGCTTTTTCTTTTATATACAGTGGTGCCTCGGGTTAAGAACTTAATTCGTTCCGGAGGTCTGTTCTTAACCTGAAACTGTTCTTAACCTGAAGCACCACTTTAGCTAATGGGGCCTCCTGCTGCCGTTGCGCTGCTAGAGGGCGATTTCTGTTCTCATCCTGAAGCAAAGTTCTTAACCCGAGGTACTATTTCTGGGTTAGCGGAGTCTGTAACCTGAAGCGTATGTAACCCGAGGTACCACTCTAAATAGGTAAAGGTAACGGTACCCCTGACCGTTAGGTCCAGTCATGGACAACTCTGGGGTTGCGCACTCATCTTGCTTTCAGGCCAAGGGAGCAGGGGTCTGTCCACAGTTTTTCCGGGTCATGTGGCCAGCATGACTAAGCCACTTCTGGAGAACTAGAGCAGCGCACGGAAACACCGTTACCTTCCCGCCGGAGTGGTACCTATTTGTCTAATTGCACTTTGACGTGCTTTCGAACTGCTAGGTTGGCAGGAGCAGGGACCGAGCAACGGGAGCTCACCCCATCGCGGGGATTCGAACCGCCGACCTTCTGATCAGCAAGCCCAAGAGGCTCAGTGGTGTAGACCACAGCGCCACCCACGTCCCTTATATATAATTTACAGTGGTGCCCCGCAAGACGAATGCCTCGCAAGACGGAAAACCCACTAGACGAAAGGGTTTTCCGTTTTTGAGTTGCTTTGCAGGACGAATTTCCGTATGGGCTTGCTTCGCAAGACGAAAATGTCTTGCGAGTCTTGAGATTTTTTTTCGCTCCCCCCCTTTTCTAAGCCGCTAAGCCGCTAATAGCCTTTTAGCAGCTAAACCGCTAATCCGCTAAACCGCTAATAGGGTTGCTTTGCAAGACGAAAAAAACGCTAGACGAAGACACTCGCGGAACGGATTAATTTCGTCTTGCGAGGCACCACTGTATTTATTTGTTTTTTCAAATTAAAATTTTACAGTCGCACATCGAACATTCAACATGAAAAGAAGATTCCAAAGAATCTCCTAGACTTCCCTCTTCCCCTTTGTGGGTCTTATCGTTAATCATTTCCTCCTTCATCTTTTATGATGATCCAAAATCTCTGTCGTGTCCAAAATTCACCATTAAACTACAAGCGATATTCCAGTCCTGTTAACTGTTTGCAATGGTTTTTAAGATAAGTTATAAATTTCCCCCATTCCTTATTAAAATTTTGGTCTTCCTGATTTCTGATTCTTCCGGTCATTTTGGGCCATTTCGGCATAGTCCATCCAATTGATCTTCCATTCTTCTCTGGTCGGGATATTAACTTATGAGCAGAGGGCGATGTTTATGTTGCAAATTTATTGTAATGTATGTTGTTGGTCTTTTGCTTATTTTGCTTTGGTTCTTGTCTCTTTTCTGTAAATTTTTGGCTGTTTTAAATTTGGAGGTTTAAGTATATATATGTTGGTGGGAAACTGTCGTGTGACGGGCCAATGGCCGTAATAAATATCAATCAATCTGGTAGGGAATTTTTCCAATGAGAACTGCAATGGGAACTGCAACGAAATGTTGCAGCATGATACACACACCCCCCAAAAAAAACACCCACTAAATCTGCAAAATAAAAAAACAGGCAGATGCTTATGTTTGGGACTTGCTCCCTAATAAATTTAATTTTTTAAAAAAAACACAAAACACAGGCTGCCAAGCGCCTTTCTCTCCCTTTAAGCAAGAAGAAAAAACCCTGAGTTGGAGGTGCAACCAACGAGTCGCAAGGCTAGAGCGGACGTTCAGTGGGAGGGCATGTGACTCGCCCGCCTTCGGACTACAATTCCCGAGAAGTCCCGCGAGAGGCGTCGCTCGCTCTCTGGCTGGCTGGGTCCTCTGGAAACGGCGCGGGCGGGCGCCGAGCTGCCCTTGCGCCGCGCGCGGAGACGTCGCCCAGTCATGGCTCCCCGCATCTTCCCCATTGTCAAGTGAGTCGGGCGGGCGGGCCTCCTTTGATTGCTTTGTGTTTCCATTTCTTTTTCTCCTAACGTTCAATGGGGAGCAAGGATGCAAAGGGGGGAATGCCTCCTGGTTCTTTTGGAGCTTTTTGCAAATCCCAGCAGCAAAAAAAAAGAAAAGGGTCAACCCTTCTGCTCCACCCCCATTTTATTTTGGCATGCTCTGAGCTGAAATGTGCATTTTAAAATGAAATAAAAACCTGTGCATTTCGATATGCTGGTGCCCAGAAATATTAAAACAGTTTTTATTCCTTCTTTTTTGCATTTCGATATTCTGCTGCCCAGAAATATTAAAACAGTTTTTATTCCTTCTTTTTTGCATTTCGATATTCTGCTGCCCAGAAATATTAAAACAGTTTTTATTCCTTCTTTTTTGCATTTCGATATGCTGGTGCCCAGAAATATTAAAACAGTTTTTATTCCTTCTTTTTTTGCATTTCGATATGCTGGTGCCCAGAAATATTAAAACAGCTTTTATTCCTTCTTTGGTTGCATTTCGATATGCTGGTGCCCAGAAATATTAAAACAGTTTTTATTCCTTCTTTGGTTGCATTGCGATATGCTGGTGCCCAGAAATATTAAAACAGTTTTTATTCCTTCTTTGGTTGCATTTCGATATGCTGGTGCCCAGAAATATTAAAACAGCTTTTATTCCTTCTTTTTTGCATTGCGATATGCTGGTGCCCAGAAATATTAAAGCAGTTTTTATTCCTTCTTTGGTTGCATTGCGATATGCTGGTGCCCAGAAATATTAAAACAGTTTTTATTCCTTCTTTGGTTGCATTTCGATATGCTGGTGCCCAGAAATATTAAAACAGCTTTTATTCCTTCTTTGGTTGCTGTGGCTTGAGGCTGATGCAAATAAAGATTACTCTGATTTTTCTTGGGTTCATAATGTTGGTGCTGATCTCACTGTCATCATATTTATTTCATCGCCTCCCCTGCAAATCCTGATAACAAAAGGGATCGCATTTTGCAAAATACGTCTCTCTGAGCTCTTTCCACCGTAATCTGTTGGATCCAAACAGTCCCTCCCATTTCACTGGCAAAAACTAACTGTAACTGGCAAATACTAACTGGGGTAACTGTGCCATTGAAGTTACAGAGAACCAGGCACAGGGTCTTTTTGGTGGTGGCGCCCGCCCTGGGAATGCCCTCCCGTCAGATGTCAAGGAGATGAGTAACTATATAACCTTTAGAAGACACCTGAAGGCAGCCCTGTATAGAGAAGCCTTTTAATATTTATTGCATGGGTAGGCAAACTAAGGCCAGGGGGCCGGATCCGGCCCAATCGCCTTCTAAATACGGCCCACAGGCGGTCCGGGAATCAGCGTGTTTTTACATGAATAGAATGTGTGCTTTTATTTAAAATGCATCTCTGGGTTAGTTGTGGGGCATAGGAATTTGTTCATTCCCCCCCCCCTTTCAAAATATAGTCCGGCCCCCCACAAGGTTTGAGGGACAGTGGACCGGCCCCCTGCTGAAAAAGTTTGCTGACCCCTGGTTTAATGTTTTATTCTGTTTTTTGTAAATGTTGGAAGCCACCCAAGAGGGACTGGGGCAACCCCGTCAGATGAATGGGGTACAAATAATATTATTATAAAATTATAATTAAAGAAGAACCCCACGGGGCATATCCACAGCCCACATTTAAAGCGCAGGACCTCCGCCCAAAGAATAATGGGAACTGTAGTTTCCCCTTCGCAGAGCTATAGTTCACAGCATCCTTAACAAACGACAGATCCCAGGGATCTTTGCAGAAAGCTGCCTGTCATTCTGGACTCACAGCTGTCCATGGAGGCACAGGTCAGTTCTGTGTCCAGGGCAGCTGTTTATCAGCTCCATCTGGTACGCAGGATGAGACCCTCCCTGCCTGCGGACTGTCTGGCCAGAGTGGTGCATGCTCTAGTTATCTCCTGCTTGGACTACTGCAATGCACTCTATGTGGGGCTACCTTTGAAGGTGACCCAGAAACTGCAACTAACCCAGCTAGACTGGTGACTGGGAGTGGCCGCCGAGACCACATAACATCAGTCTTGAAAGACCTACATTGACTCCCAGTACGTTTCCGAGCCCAATTCAAAGTGTTGGTGCTGACCTTGAAAGCCCTAAATGGCCTCGGTCCAGTATATCTGAAGGAGCGTCTCCACCCCCATCGTTCTACCCAGACACTGAGGTCCAGCACCGAGGGCCTTCTGGTGGTTCCCTCACTGCGAGAGGCCAAGTTACAGGGTACCAGGCAGAGGGCCTTCTCGGTGGTGGCACCCGCCCTGTGCAACGCCCTCCCACCAGATGTCAAAGAGAAAAATACAAAATTTTTAGAAGACATCTGAAGGCAGCCCTGTTTAGGGAAGCTTTTAATGTTTGATGCATTACTGTATTTTAATATTGTTTTGGAAGCTGCCCAGAGTGGCTTTATTTATTATTATTATTATTATTATTATTATTATTATTATTAATTCAATTTCCACCTGTTCTGAGTGTTGTACAGAAGCTTGATAATTTATTTGGGGCAGTGTCATAGCCAGGATTTTTGTTGAGGGGCGCAGAACCTCATTTTGCTATGTATTTTTATTGATTTCTGCCCCCCTCCTTGGGTACGCTCATGATCTGGGGGCTTATATTGCACCTGCCCCCTCTCTTTCCAGGGCTGCCCTCTGCCTATTAATACAGTGCCCCCCCCAAAAAAAATCAGCCCCTCTCATTGTGTCTATGGGATGCAGAAGAGAAAGCAGCTTTACCTGTTGGAATTCTGCCTGTCCCGTGACCAACACAAGTTTCTTTGACATTTGGCTGCCCTTTGTTAGCAAATTCTCTGGTGCCTCTGAGCGTATGCAGAGTTCATCCCCTCCCGCTGAGGAAGGAAGCTTATTATTATTATCTATTAAATTTCTGTACTGCCCTTCACCCGAAGATCACAGGGCAGGTTGAGGCATTAAAACAAAAAAGGAGATAACACAAAACACATAACGAAAAAGAAAAACCCAAAACTAATAACTCATTATTAACTTTACCCAAGAACCCCCTTGCATTGCTTCTGATCTTAACTGGCTCTTCCGTGCAAAGTGTTATATTTCTCATATTTTATGTCCTCTGGAGGTGTGAGACCTTTGCATACTTTGTCCTCACAAGGACCCTGGCAAGGTAGACTACGGCTATAGAGAAAGCGAGAGACTCAAATCGTGCCTTCTGTGGGGCTGGTTGCAACTGCAAAATCCTTTATATCCCTTTTGCCCGTCTCGCCCCTTTCCTGAGATGGCTCCGTGGGTACAGCATGAGACTCTTAATCTAAGGTTACCAGATGTCCCCGTTTCCTGGGGACAGTCCCCGGATTTGCAAATCAGTCCCCATACAAAATCCATTGGAGTTGAAAAGTGTCCCTGCATTCATTGAAAAAAATCTGGTAACCTTATCTTAATCTCACGGTTGCGGGGTTTGAGCATTGCATGGGGTTGGGATGGATGACCCCCCCCAGGGTCCCTTCCAACTCTCCAGTTAATTAATTGATGTCTGTTTTTATGCATATTGTATTGTTTATACAGTGGTGCCCCGCAAGACGGAAAACTCGCTAGACGAAAGAGTTTTCCGTTTTGGAGGTGCATCGCAAAACGAATCTCCTATGGGCTTGCTTCGCAAGACGACAATGTCTTGCGAGTTCCTGCTGGTTTTTTTCCTCCCCCCCCCCCTTTTTCTAAGCCGCTAAGCTGCTTATCAGCTGATCCGATAAGCTGATAAGAAGCTAAAAGCCGCTAATAGCGCTAATCCTCTAATCCATCAATGGGCTTGCTTCGCAAGACGAAAAAACCGCTAGACGAAGAGAATCACAGAACGGATTCTTTTCGTCTTGCGAGGCACCACTGTATTATGTTAGCTGCTCTGAGCCTGGGGAGGGCGGGATACAAATAAAAAAATATTATTATTATTTTATTATTACAGTGGTACCTCGGGTTAAGAACTTAATTCGTTCTGGAGGTCCGTTCTTAACCTGAAACTGTTCTTAACCTGAAGCACCACTTTAGCTAATGGGGCCTCCTGCTGCTGCCACACGATTTCTGTTCTCATCCTGAAGCAAAGTTCTTAACCCGAGGTACTATTTCTGGGTTAGCGGAGTCTGTAACCTGAAACGTCTGTACCTCGAGGTACCACTGTACTACAATTCTGTGATCCTCTGATTTTTCTGCTCAGGTTCCTGGTCAAAGGCGGCCTGGCAGGGGGAGCCATCTACGTTGTTTACAGCCAAGGTTTGCTGAGTGGGGGTGAAGAGGGTGCCCAAGCCCTCCGTAAAGCCCAAGAGGCGCTCCCCCCAGCTGTGGAAGAATGGGCGAAATATTTTGGCTGGAAGGTAAGAGCTCATCGGAGAGTTTGGCTTCGCTGTGGCTTCCCAGACCTGTTGAGTATTATTATTTACAGTGGTGCCCCGCAAGACGAATGCCTCGCAGGACGGAAAACTTGCTAGACGAAAGAGTTTTCCGTTTTGGAGGTGCTTCGCAAAACGAATCTCCTGTGGGCTTGCTTCGCAAGACGACAATGTCTTGCGAGTTCCTGCGGGGTTTTTTTCCTCCCCCCCCTTTTTCTAAGCCGCTAAGCCGCTTATCTGCTAAACCGCTAATAGCGCCAATCCGCTAATCCGTCAATGGGCTTGCTTCGCAAGACGAAAAAACCGCTAGACGAAGAAAATCACAGAACGGATTCTTTTCGTCTTGCGAGGCACCACTGTATTAAATTTTACTATCTGCTCGCTCTCTTTTTTTTTTTTGCCACGGCAACTCAAACTGGCTTGCATATAGTTTAAGCAAAAAGCTGATGCGTGTACACCTTAAAACCAGCATTTTAAATAATAAATAAATCCAAAAGGCAGCTCTCTTAAAATAAATAAATAAATCTAGATTGAAACACCCCGCCCATGCAATAAGCCCATAGATAACTGAAATCGAAAGGTTTTATGAAAGAAGGAATGTTTTTTCCTGGCACCTAAACCTGTGTAATGATGGCGCCAGGTGAGACTCCTTGAGGAAGCATGCCATAAGCAGGGAGTCACCACTGAAAAGGCCTGCCTGTTTTTACAACTGCTGGCTGGTTTTGTTCTGAAAAGCATTTGAGGCAAACTTGTGTGTGTGTGTGTGTGTGTGTGTGTGTGTGTGTGTGTGTACACACACACACACACACACCATATATACTCAAGTATAAGCCGACCCGAATATAAGCGGAGGCACCTAATTTTAGCACACAAAAAACTGGAAAACTTATTGACTCGAGTATAAACTGGTTCACCACACCAGAAACCTGGTGGTGGCAGCAGCGGCGGAGGAAGAATGAGCAGCCCGAAAGGTATTCAAAGAAATCGACAGAAAACTAAAATACTCTATAAAGATTTCAAAAGGAAGCATGACAGAGGAGTCTAGCTGCAGAATGTGCATTTAACCCAGCAAAGATAATATTTATTTATTTATTTTTTAAAAAGATCTTAAACGTTTCAAAAGAAAAGAGAGCCAGTGTGGTGTAGTGGTTAAGAGCGGTAGTCTCGTAATCTGGTGAACCGGGTTCGCTTCCCCACTCCTCCACCTGCAGCTGCTGGGTGACCTTGGGCCAGTCACACTTCTCTGAAGTCTCTCAGCCCCACTCACCTCACAGAGTGTTTGTTGTGGGCGAGGAAGGGAAAAGGAGAATGTTAGCCGCTTTGAGACTCCTGAAGGGGAGTGAAAGGCGGGATATCAAATCCAAATCCAAATCCAAAACCTTACTGAAGGAAGTCGGGTATAAAATGTGTGTTTAAAACAGCATAATTAGCAAGCGATAACACAAGTGTATTGTATTTATTTTATTCATATATAAATTATATATGTGTGTGTGTATATATTTTATTCAAATAATAAATTATTATTATTATTTAGGGGAGCTTTTAATGTATTGTACAGTGGTGCCCCGCAAGACGAATGCCTCGCAAGACGGAAAACTCACTAGACGAAAGAGTTTTCTGTTTTGGAGGTGCTTCGCAAAACGAATTTCCTATGGCCTTGCTTCGCAAGACGACAATGTCTTGCGAGTTCCTGCTGGGTTCCCCCCCCCCTTTTCTAAGCCGCTAAGCCGCTTATCAGCTGATCCGATCAGATAAGCCTCTAATAGCGCTAATCCGCTAATCCGTCAATGGGCTTGCTTCGCAAAACGAAAAAAGCGCTAGACGAAGAGAATCACAGAACGGATTCTTTTCATCTTGCGAGGCACCACTGTATTTTAGTTTTTTGTTGGAAGCTGCCCAGAGTGGCTGGGGAAGCCCAGCCAGATGGGCGGGGTATAAATAATAAATTATTATTATTATTATTATTATTCATTAAGTTTATACATTGCCCTTCATGTGAAGAGCTCCAGGCAGCCTCCTGCATCCCTGACCGTTGCACAAATGTTCTTTGGGGCTGGTGGAATCCAGTGGCATTGATGGCTGACAGGTTCGCTACACCTGCTCTAAACAGAGATTCCTAGGTCTTGAACCCAGAACCTTTTGCAATGCAAGCTGTTTTCGAAGGTGCCACCAGCCTTTTTTATATGCCTTGCTTGTGTTCTTCATTCCCACAGCTTCCTGCTGTCCCAAAGACTGAATTCTCCCTCTGCAGCTACTGGAACACAGGTACGGCTTTTTATTTTATTTTTTTATAATAATATTTATTGAAACACAAAAAGTTTTGAGTTACACAGAAAAAAACAACATTACAAAAAAGAGAAGGAAAAAAAACAAAAAGAAAAAGAGAAAATAAAACCATCACTTTCAAATTTCCGTTACCTTCTTTCCATGACCTCCTCCTCCTCCTCCTCCTCCCATCTCTTGTATCTTAATTAATAATTGTAACAGCAAATCCTTTCCAGGTACGGCTTTTTAATTCAACCCCTGACGCATGCATGCCAATTCCTATTATCTTCTGCCCCCCGGGCAAATATGTGGGTAAACCGTACGCTGAGCGAGTCTGCCCCTGCGGCCTGATAGAACCTGCTAACTTGACTGGCAGTGGGGGAATGGAATTCTGAGCAGGGATATCAGTCTACGCTGCAACTTTCTGTTGCAGTTTCTTGCTTTAATTTTCTTGTTGCTCTTCTTGTTGTTGTTTTTTCTGCAGGGGTTCGGACGACAATCGGCGCTCTCTCCGTAGCCCCCACCAGGGCCAGTGAATATACCCAGAATGGATGGAAGTACATGAAGGACCTCATCAAATGAAGCTTCTCTGATAAGGCCCCCTCTTGCCGCCTTTAATGGGGAGGTGTTCAGCACCAGAGTCTGGCCCCTGTTTCTCAAGGGCTGCAATAAAAGACTTTATAATAAGAATAAGAATTATTATTTATACCCTGCCCCTCTGGCTGGGTTTCCCCAGTCACTCTGGGCAGCTAACAAAAGAATATGAAAAACACAATAAAACGTCAAACATTTAAAACTTCCCTAAACAGGCCTTCAGATGTCTTCTAAAAGTCAGATAGTTGTTTGTTTCCTTGACATCTGATGGGAGGGCATTCCACAGGGCGGGCGCCACCACCGAGAAGGCCCTCTCCTGGTTCCCTGTAATCTCACTTCTCGCAATGAGGGAACCACCAGAAGGCCCTTGGAGCTGGACCTCAGTGTCTGGGCTAGACGATGGGGGTGGAGACGCTCCTTCAGGGTTACTGGGCTGTTTAGGGCTTTAAAGGTCAGCACCAACACTTTGAATTGTGCTCAGAAATTGATACATGAACCCAATCCCTGTTATATTTTGAATATTTTTATTTATGTTAAATATAAAGAGGCAAACATTGACCGTGGATAGAAAAGACTGTCCAGAATATATAATTTTTTACTAATAGCTTAGTCTTGTTTCTATTTAATTTAAATCCTGCCACTTCTCGAAATTCTTGAATCTTTTCTATCACTCTAGGAAGAGAATTTTTTTGGATCCTCCACCGTTATTATTGGGCTGAGGCCTTTTAGGGCTTTCAAGGTCAGCAGCAACACTTTAAATTGTGCTCAGAAACACACTGGGAGCCGATGAAGATCTTTCAGGACTGGTGTTATGTGGTCTCGGCGGCCGCTCCCAGTCACCAGTCTAGCAGCCGCATTCTGGATTAGTTGTAGTTTCCAAGTCACCTTCAAAGGTAGCCCCATGTAGAGCGCATTGCAGTAGTTCAAGTGCTTTCAACTGCACCCGGGTGGCGTCGGACCTGCTCTGTGTTCAGGGCCTAGTTAATTAAGCTTTAGTTTCTGTGGGGAAACTAAACTAAACCCCCAAAGAATTTTGGGAATTGTAGTTTGATAAGGGTGCTGAGAGTCGTTAGGAGACACACACACACACACCGTTCCTCACAGAGCTACAATTCCCAGAGTGCTTTAACTCTGGGAACTCTGGGAATTGTAGTAGTGTGAGGGCAATGGGCAGCGGTTGGGTGGGTGGCACACAATGCGCACCACAGAGCAGGGGAGAATGGAAGTAGTTCTGGGCTGTTGTTTGCCTGTGTGGGGAAAAGGGAACGGGTCTATACCAGGCATGGCCAAAGTCTGTTTCTGGGGCCTAATCTGGCCCACCGGTTGATTTAATGAGGCCCCTGTGGCAGTATATGTCCTGGGGCAAAATCCTAAGAAAAGTTCAGCAACTCCAATCTTAAAAAAAGTTCAACAACTTTGGGTTAAATCCTAAAGAAAACTCAACAACTTTGGGTTAAATCCTAAAGAAAACTCAACAACTTTGGGTTAAATCCTAAAGAAAACTCAACAACTTTGGGTTAAATCCTAAAGAAAACTCAACAATTTTGGGGTTAAATTTTTAAAAAAGCTCATCAACTTGAATCCGGAAAAAAAGCCCATCAACTTTGGGGGGGAAACTGTAAGAAAAAGCTCATCAACTTTGGTTGGCCCTCACGCATGTTCACTTTATCAAATCTGGCCCTCTTTGAGAAAAAGTTTGGGCACCCCTGGTCTACACAGATTTGGTGGTGACCCCACAAAACCCCCATCCACTAGGCATCAAGGTTGCTGCTCCCCGGGGCATTTTGCCCCTTGATTTGCATAGCCACGCCCCCACAGCCTGTTTTCTTGGTCACACAAGAGTGTGACGGAACGATGAAGTGCTTCCTGGTAGCTGGTAGCATTTCTCTGCAGGAGTCTTATCAACAAGGATGGAGAAGATTGAATCTGGATTCAGTGTGACCTTAACAAATAAAGAGAACTGGACCCCAATTAGAACTGGACCCCAATGAACAAAAATAATTTCAATGGGGATAAATGTAATGTTAGGATCCCCAACTCTCGATTAGGACACATGCCCGACTGGTCGATTGGGAGCTTCAAAAGCTTTCTTCTGCCCTAACATCACAGCAACTGTGCCACCATCACACTTACAGATCCGCAGAGTCTTTCGCAGTTGCATAACAGAACTCAGTAGCTCAGCATTTTGGCTAATCTACTTTATTTACATCTAAACACACACGGAGCACTGCAACATGGCTCCCTCTCTCTTTAGCATCAGACAGCAAAGAGAAAAGGAACAAAGGGCAATAGTCCCACTTCACGGAACACAGTAATACAAACATCCTGTCTCCATCACTTCCCACTCTGTGGATTGAAAACATACACCATCGTCTGATAGACAACAATCCCATGACTGCAATCACGGAGCAGGAATCTTAACAAGGAAGAACAAATCTAAGCATGCTGCTTTAATATAAGATGGGGAACACCTGGCATACTAGCAGTGCATGTGAAAAGGATCTAGGGGTTTTAGTAGATCACAGACTTAACATGAGCCTACAGGGTGATGCAGCCGCAAAAAAGGCTAACGCTATTCTAGGCTGCATCAACAGAAGTCTAGTGTCCAGATCAAGGGACATAGTCCCATTCTGTTCTTCCTTGGTCAGACCCCACCTGGAATACTGTGTCCAATTCTGGGCACCACAATTTAAGAAGGATGTCGACAAGCTGGAAGGTGTGCAGAGGAAGGCAACCAAGATGATTAAAGGTCTGGAAACAGCCTTATGAGGAATGGTTGAAGGATCTGGTTATGCTTAGCCTGGAGAAGGGGAGACTGAGAGGAGATATGAAAGCCATCTTGAAATATCTCAAGGGCTGTCACCTGGAAGATGGAGCAAGCTTGTTTTCTCCTGCTCTGGAGGGCAGGACTCGAACCCATGGCTTCAAGTTACAAGAAAGGAGATTCCAACTAAACATCAGGAAAAACTGACAGTATGAGCTGTCCCAACAATGGACCGGACCCCCACGAGAGGTGGTGGACTCTCCTTCCTTGGAGGTTCTTAATCAGAGGTTGGATGGCCATGTGTCATGGATGCTTTAGTTGAGATTTCTGCATTGCAGGTGGGGTTGGACTAGATGACCCTCGGTGTCCCTTCCAACTCTAGGATTCCTTGAGAAGCTGCAGGCTCAGGAGATTCAAACATAGCCTTCTGAAGGAGTGGGAGGCTCTATATAATGGTTTCGTACTCCTGCCGCAGGGATTCGATATAGATCTCCTCGTGCTCCCAGTAGAAGAAAGCATGCTGGTTCTCTGAGTGCTGGTTGAGGGAAATCTTCTTATCGGAAGCCCTCGTTGCTCTCTCATCTGGAGGAAATGAGGGGGGAAACACTCAGCTTCTCTCTCTTAAGAGGCGGGGGGGGTGCTGCTTGGATTTTTTGGAATTCAGAAGTGCTCGTCCAAAGCGAGCCATGTTTTGCATGTGCTATGTAGAGTAAGGTAAAGGGACCCCTGACCGTTAGGTCCAGTCGTGGCCGACTCTGGGGTTGCGGCGCTCATCTTGCTTTACTGGCCGAGGGAGCCGGCGTACAGCTTCCAGGTCATGTGGCCAGCATGACTAAGCCGCTTCTGGCGAACCAGAGCAGCGCACGGAAATGCTGTATACCTTCCCGCCGGAGCGGTACCTATTTATCTACTTGCGCTTTGATGTGCCTTCGAACTGCTAGGTTGGCAGGAGCAGGGACTGAGCAACGGGAGCTCACCCTGTCGCGGAGATTTGAACCGCCAACCTTCTGATCAGCAAGTCCTAGGCTCTGTGGTTTAACCCACAGCGCCACCCGCGTCCCTCTCGCTATGTAGAGTAGCCCCACTGAAATACATGGATATGACTAGCTTAGGTCTATTAATTTAAATGGGTTCTACTTTGAGTAGAACTTAGTTGGATGGAGCAGCAGCATGATGATGATGATGATGATGATGATGATGATGATGATGATTTTATGAAAATTACCCACTCTGAGACCCCACAGCTAATTCTCCCCTGGCCTCCTCGCTGGCCCGGGTAGGACAAATTCAGCCAGCTAGCCCTGGTGACTATCTAATCCTTATTAGATGGATTTCCCCCAAATTGATTTCTGAACTTTGAATTTTATTGTTATTCATGTTTTTATACTGTAGTTTATGCTGCTTCTACAATTGAGTGTTTTAAATTTGTTGTTAGCCGCCCCAGCCCGGTTTCCTGAACCGGGAAGGGCGGGGTATAAATAAAATTTTATTATTATTATTAAAGTTATCATTTGAAATAGCCAAACGGAAGTACACCCTTTGTTTGAAAACGTCTCTGAATTTTGCAACTCGCTTCGCCTTACCTTGCCCACGGTCGGTAAAGATCTCAAAAGGGTTCTGACACTGCAAGACAGGCCACTGTGTGTGTGTGTGTGTGTGTGTGTTTAAAAAGTGAATGAAATGCTCCTCTCCCCCCAAAGTACCTGTTTCGGTGTCGACCGTCCTCCCAAAGAGGAAGATGGTTGCTGCCATCATCGCGGCCAAAGTCAAAACCATCAGAAGGATGGCCCACCAGCGTGTCTGTGGAGATAGGGGGCACTGATAAGTCAGTAGGTCGTGGATTCCAAATCCAGACGGTCGTGTTCTCCCAGCCAGGGTGAAAATCTTAAATTGGGTGTCAGAGGCAGGTTCCTCATACCTAACTGGAGATAGATTGAATCCGAAGACTAAAGGAAGCCCTCCATCACTGAACCACAACCAGGAAGGGACTCTGATTTTCATAAGCCTTCTTTCTTGCTATGGGTCTGGGCATGGGTCTTTGCCGTCACCTCGCTCCCGTGTTGCAGGGGGGTTGGGCTGGATGACCCTTAGGAGTCCCTTCCAACTCTATTGTGCTGGTCCCGTGGGTTACCCGAGAGGCGAGGTCCAAATGCGGTCCGTGGTCAAAGGTGCAACGTGGAGGCAGTCTGTAGTAGCTGAAGCTGGGTGCAGGGCTGGGAGTCGGGTGAAGTCAGGAACAGGCTGGCAAGCAGGGAGACAGGGCAGGTCAGGAGCTCAGGCAGGAAAGCAGGACAGGGTTCAGGCAGGAACTAGCAACCAACAATGTTGCTCCTGTAACTTGGGACTGGGGCTGGTCGGCTTTTATCTGCCCCGAGGCATAGGGCGGCCCCGATCCTCTGGTGACTCTCCTGGCCTGGAGGCGAGCCCTCCTCGTGCGGGAACTTAGTTCCCTCTGCCTCTCTGCCCTGAGCCTCTGCAGCTCAGGAGAGACTGGAGGGTTACCGGACCCAGAGGCCACCTCAGCTTCCTCTGACGGGGCTGGGAGAGGCGCACCTGCAGGCAATGGGTCCTCCATCACCTCTGGAGCCAGAGCAGACTCAGCTGGTGCCGGCACCTGAGGACCCAGCACAGGTGAGGACCCTTCAGGCTCAGGCCCCAGCCCCAGCTCAGCTGGTCCTGGAGGCAGGGAATCCTGTGCAAGCTGGGATCCCTCAGGTTCAGCCTCTGAATCCGATTCCCAGGCCATCACATCTATAATTGTATGGAGATACTGGAGACTCTTGAGAGTCCCATGGACTGCAAGAAGATCCAACCTCTCCATTCTGAAGGAAATCAGCTCTGAGTGCTCACTGGAAGGACAGATCCTGAAGCTGAGGCTCCAAGACTTTGGCCACCTCACGAGAAGAGAAGACTCCCTGCAAAAGACCCTGATGTTGGGAAAGATGGAGGGCACAAGGAGACGCGGACGACAGAGGACGAGATGGTGGGACAGTGTTCTCGAAGCTACCAGCATGAGTCTGACCAAACTGCGGGAGGCAGTGGAAGACAGGAGGGCCTGGCGTGCTCTGGTCCAGGGGGTCACGAAGAGTCGGACACGACTAAACGACTAAACAACAACAACAGCTGGAGACTGAATCTGGGACTCTTCCTGCATAGAATTGTAGAGTTGCAAGGGACCCTGAGGGACATCTGGTCCACCCCCTTGCCACACATCTTTTGCCCAACGTGGGGCTCGAACCCACAACCCAGAGATTCAGAGTCCCACCCTCTACCGACTGAGCTATCTTCTCCCTGAGCCACGGAGGGTCTCTGAAACCTGCGCCTCACCTTCATCCAGGTGGCGACGTCTTCCATCTCAATGAAGTCCAGGATGAAGTTTTTCACCCGCGCGACGGGCCCGTCCTCATCGACGAATCGGCAGATGTGGAATTTGTCGCAATAGCCGGCCTTGCCCCCACACGGCGAACCCGGAATCAGCGGGATTTCGGAGCCGTTGAAGAAACGGCCCCAGGCGGCAGAGGCAGTGCTGGCACACGTGTCGGCTCTCCCTGGCAGAAGTGGTTTAGGAAAAGAGAGTTAGCCAAGACCAATAAGGCTCAGGGGCAGTCTAATTTCAATTTCCCTTTTCTTGCCTGCCTGCATTCAGCTCCTTGGAGGCTGTTCAATAAATTAGAGCTGAATAGACTCAGAAGTCGTGTTGGAAATATTTTGAATCAATAAAAACTGGGCAGGGGCAGTTGTCCTCTCTGTAGATTTTACATGTTCTATCAGAGATGGGGACCCCTTCATGGATCACTGCCTTGCCGTGGCGAAGGGGCTTGAATAACTCAGAGAAGCTATGAGCTATGCCGTGCAGGGCCACCCAAGACGGACAGGTCATAGTGGAGAGTTTTGACCAAATGTGATCCACCTGGAGCAGGAACCAGCAAGCCACTCCAGTATCCCTGCCAAGAAAACTCCATGGACAAAGACAACAGGCATATAAAAGTTATGACGCTGGAAGATGAGCCCCTCAGGCCGGAAGGCGTCCAAAGATTGAGGGCACGAGGAGAAGGGGACGACAGAGGACGAGATGGTGGGACAGTGTTCTTGAAGCTACCAGCATGAGTTTGACCAAACTGCGGGAGGCAGTGGAAGACAGGAGTGCCTGGCGTGCTCTGGTCCAGGGGGTCACAAAGAGGCGGACACGACTAAACGACTAAACGACAACAACAATCAGAGATGGGGAACTGTCAGGAGTGAGCCACCATGCAAGTGGGAATTAACTGTTTATTAGCAAAAGCACGATCTGCACAGGGGTGTCAGGCCTAATGAGCACAGCAACTCATCTTCTGGCCGGTCTTGCCCCCATGGATCAGTTGCCAAGACTGAAGACTCCCACCTTCCCACAGCTCCCTAAGTTCCCTCCTCTCCAGGGTTTTCCCCAGCAATCTGAGACTACGCCTGCATGAAGCTAACTTCTCTTCCGCTCTTTTCATGCCGCTCCTGATTCTGTGAGTCCAGGGGGAAGAAGAGCTGGTTGCAGCAGAAGGAGAAGACACCCGTGACTACAGCTGGACTCTTCTCTGCCTCTTGGCCTCCCACCTCTCTTGCTTCAGCCTCCGATTTTCGACTTCTCTCTGCCACAGACTCTTCCTGCTCACTAAACCCTGTTGCCTCTTCAGATTCCGACACCTCCTCCTCCCAGTCTTCTCCTTCTGACCACTCATCATCGTCCCATCACCCCTCCCTGGGCTCTGAGCAGTTTTCCTTTGGGGGTTCCCTAGGGGCTAAACCACAGAGCCTAGGACTTGCCGATCAGAAGGTCGGTGGTTCGAATCCCTGCGACGGGGTGAGCTCCCGTTGCTCAGTCCCTGCTCCTGCCAACCTAGCAGTTCGAAAGCACGTCAAAGTCCAAGTAGATAAATAGGTACCACTCCGGCGGGAAGGTAAACGGCGTTTCCGTGCGCTGCTCTGGTTCGCCAGAAGCGGCTTAGTCCTGCTGGCCACATGACCTGGAAGCTGTACGCTGGTTCCTTCGGCCAGTAAAGCGAGATGAGCGCCGCAACACCCACCCACCCCACTTCTTTGTACCCCCCCCCACTTTTTTGTAATAAGAGATGCTTGTTGAGTTTGGTTTTTGCAACAGTATCACCACCATAATACATTTGCTTAATTATTATTTTTTTAAGAAATGAATTAGGACCTGGAAGCTGGCAGCAGAGCTGGCACCTCTCTCTCAGGGAATCGGTGACGCAATCGCACTGCTCCAATTCGTGCCGCGTGCAGAGGGAGCCCACACAGAGCTTGAAAGAGACAGAGGAAGGAAGGCTCTCAGCTCCCAGTATTTGGCAGAGTGCCCCAGGAAATTGGAGGTATCCCCCTGGACGTCACGGCCAATGGCCAATAGCCTCCAACTCTGTGAAAACTCACCCCGTTCAGACACACCCGGGACCGCATGCCGCAGAGGGTGAAGTTTGCTTTCGGAAGGGGTGGCGGACACATTGCTTCTGCCCCAGAGCAGGTGCTTTCTGAAGCACATTCGGTCTCCGCCTGGCATTGCTCCCCTCGGGGTTTGGGGGCACATTTGTGGCTGCAGCAGAGGCCCTGGCTAGGACTTAAAAAACAGCAACACACATACATGAAAGAACCATCCAATATGCTCTGCAAAATCCTCAACTGGACCACTCTGCGGACTTATTTCCACTCTATTGATGTTCTCCTGGTATGCCCCGTGGAGGACCTTAAGGTCCACAAATGACAACACTTTGGAGGCCCCAGGTCGCAAGGTGGTTAGATTGGTCACCCAGCAGCTGCAACAGGGAAAGGAACAGATGAGCATAGCTGTCAACTTACAGATTTGAAAATAAGGGACCAGCAGCCTCGAAAATAAGGGATCAGCAGCCAAAATAAGGGATTTTCCCAACACAGGTATGTTCAACTTCTGAGCCCCTCTGAGCCAAAGGCAGAAAGCCCAGCCAGCAGCCAAACGAAGCCTCAAGCGGTGGTTCCCACATCGCAGCAATCTGGCAAAGGGGATGCAGCAAGGAAAACCACCGTCACCTCTCCGCTGGGAAGCGCTGAGCAAAGGCGAGTCCCCAGGCAAGGCGGCCGATTTGATTGGCACAAGGCATGCAAGCTCCACCCCCCAGTCGTTCTTAGACTCCTTATTGGGTGAGCAACGCAGCCAAGCAACACAGCTGGAGCCTCCCTCCTCCCGGGCAGGCAGGCAGGGAGGGAGAGGAGCTGCTTCCTTTGAAACCCGGGAAATTTAAGGGACATCATCAATCCAGGCGCTGGGATAAGGGACTTTTCCGCCAAATAAGGGACGGTTGACAGCTATGCAGATGAGCTTGTGGAGTACCGAGAGAGGATGGAGGAGAGATTTAATGGTGAGGACCAGAAGCACAAATTTGTGAAAGCAGAGGGCAAAGCGAGCCACATGTCTCCACCGTTACCTGCACAGAGCTCCCGGCTTCAACCGGCACCGGATCCCGCTGGGCTCAGCCGCACCATAGCAGCAGGGGTCTGTGGCATCATTGCCAACGTCACATTCCTCTCCTGGGTCCATAATCCGGTTCCCGCAGATGGGACGGTCTGTTTCTGGAAGCAAAATGCCGAAGAAGAGGTGGTGGGGAAAAGATGCAGTTCTGGGATGTATCCAGCCTCATGTAACCAACGTGCTTAATCCTAATTAATGCATGAAGGGGTTAAGACCATAGAGTAAGCTGTCCTGCCAGGCTTAGCTAGGTCACACACCCCTCGAGAGCCAGTGTGGTGTAGTGGTTAAGAGCGGTGGACTCGTAATCTGGTGAACCGGGTTCGCTTCCCCGCTCCTCCACCTGCAGCTGCTGGGTGACCTTGGGCCAGTCACCCTTCTCTGAAGTCTCTCAGCCCCACTCACCTCACAGAGTGTTTGTTGTGGGGCAGGAAGGGAAAGGAGAATGTTAGCCACTTTGAGACTCCTTTGGGTAGTGATAAAGCGGAATATCAAATCCAAACTCTTCTACTCTTCTTCTCACCTTGCCAAACTCTTTGTTCTCCCACTTCCACCATGTGAACCCTACCAGTAAGGGGCTAAGCTGGGGGCTCTAACCACCTGGCTTTAGCAAGCCATCTTTGTGTTTTCATACATATGATTTAGAAACATTTTACCATTTTGGGAACCTAAATTAAACTGCCAGCGTTTTTTTGCTGCTGCTATATGGAAAAACACGTGAATCTGACCTTTGGAAAGTTTGTAAGTAAACCATTTGTAACTTACCAAAAGTGGTTTCTTTCTATGGTGAAGGAAAGGGAGGAACTTTGAGAGGGGATATTTTAAAGGTCTAACAACCTATATTTCCACAATTTACTTTGCTGCATATTTTAAATCTCTGCTGGAGCTCTCTCACAAAAGAAAACTTGCCCGAAACCTGGATATCCAGAGAATTCTCCTTTTATTTTACCATAATCTATAGTATTTTTACTTTTAACCAAATATAAACTAACACACTGGTTCTCACATTGCCTGATTTCTTAGGATTCATCCACACTTTTGCTTGACCCATATTCTGGTTCGATTGTGTCCTGATTAATTCCCAGGGGTCCGAGAGCTTTTCTTTTCGTTTCACAACTGTGCCTTGCGAAAATCGGATCGTCCCTGCAGAACTGGATCTTATAGGATGTGCAGGAAATCCAAAGAGATATAGAATAGTTGTAAGAGACCCCCAAAGGGCATCTAATCCAACCTCCTGCTATGCTGGAAAAGATATTGTTTATTGAGCTTCTCAGTAAGTCCTACTCAGAGTAGACCCATTGAAGTCAACAGGCGTGGCTAACTGAAGTTTGGTCATTTCGATGGGCCTACTCTGAGTAGGGCTTTAGTTCAATATAATGCTGTGTGCTTTTCAAGCTGCACTGGCTCCCGGTGGAGTACAGGGTCAGATTTAAGGTGCTGCTTTTGACCTTTAAAGCCCTTCACGACCTAGGACCCTCGTACCTACGGGACCGCCTCTCCCAGTTTGCCCCACGGAGAGCCTCAAGGTCCATAAATAGCAACAACCTAGAGGTCCTGGGCCCTAAGGAAGTTTGATTAGCCTCAACCAAAGCCAGGGCCTTTTCAGCACTGGCCCCGGCCTGGTGGAACGCTCTGCCTCATGAGACCAGGGCCCTGCAGGATCTGATTTCTTTCCGCAGGGCCTGTAAGACAGAGTTGTTCCGCCTGGCCTTTGGCTTGGAGCCAATTTGATTCCCTCCCCCTCTTTCTTTTTTCCTTTCCTTCTCCTCCTGCGATGAGGCTACAATTTAATATTTTAATGTTTCAATATTTTAATGTTGTGCTTTAATTTTGTTTTTAAGTTGCAATCATTCAACTTGTTTTTATTATTGCTTGTAAGCCGCTCTGAGCCCGCCCTTGGCTGGGGAGGGCGGGGTATAAATAAAAAATTATTATTATTATTATGGAAAGCGCATCTGGAAAATTGCAATGATTTCAATGCAAAATTTTATGTGTTTAGGAAATTAATAAATCTGCAGGCAGTGGAAAGTGGACTGAAGATTCTGTTGGGCCCCGTGGAAGGAAAATAGCCTAATCCATCCCTTCCTACCTTTGACAGCCCTAAATAAATCATCCCCCTACCAATTCAACCAATATAAGGAAGCGGGTGTAAATAAGTACCCAAAGACAGTCAGGCTCTCTCACCAACGAAACAGCTGTCCTTTTTGATCCTCAGGAGGTTTGCAATGTAAGCGCGGCTACAGGGGGAGAATTTGTCATTGTTGAATTCTTCCCCATCCGTGGCGTAGCTGAACATCAGGTACTTCCCCTCGGTGGTGTCAATGTGGAAACTGGAACACTCTTTGCTTTCGTCGTGCTGAAAAACAAACACCCTCTTCGTAGTAAGTTCATGGATCCCCAACTGGTGAGGCTCCTCAACCTCCCGCAAAAGCAAAAATTTAACCTTTTGCTGTTAGGCAGAGATCAGAAGAAGACCTGGACGGTCGCCAGATTCTGTGTACAAATCTGTAGGCGCAGACCATCGCCCAACTCAAAATAGTCTTGCGTGAAAATCCCCAAACTCGGTTCCATGGGTGACTCTGAGTCAACTCCCTGGGATAGTTTATTGTTGAACATTGTTTCTAAATTTATTGTTGTGCATTGTTTTAATTGTCTGTTTTAACCATATTTGCACATCAGTCTCTAATGCTGTGAGTGTCATCTATTTCAGAGGCTTCTACTCTGCAGCTTCTTATAGTTGTTTTAACTGTGAGTTTTTTTAGTTCTTACGCTCTTACAGTTAAGTTTTAACTGCATGTTTTTATTTGTTTTTTAGTTCTTATCTGTTTTAATTATCAGTTTTTAATCCACCCATTATCCGTGTTTAATCTTGTATTTTATTCAGATGTTGTTTCTTTGTCCTTATTTGCCCCAACATTTATTAGTTAAAAATAAAATAAAATCCTAACTGCTATTTTATTTATATGTTATTGCTTTTTATCCTGGTCTGTGACCGTAGTAAAGTTCATTGTCATTGTCAAACACCCTCTTCAATTGTGTTCTTGCAGTGTGCCAGAACCAGGAGAGGCATGAAAAGCGTGGAGCAGAGGCTGGCTGCATGCAAGCAGGCGCAGTCTCCGATTGCTTGGGGAAGCCCTGGAGAGCAGGGGATTTAGGCAGCTGTGGGGCGGTGGGGACTTCCATGGGGTAAGACATACCAGGGATGAGCTGCTTTCCTCATTAGACACTGCCAAGTCTGTGCAGATCGTGTCCTTGCTAATAAAGAGTTAACTCTGACTTTGAGCCATGTGATTATTATTATTATTCAGTGGCGTAGCGTGGGTTGTCAGCACCCGGGGCAAGGCAAGTAATTTGCGCACCCTAACCCGTGGATTTGCGCCCCCTAACCTGTGGATTTGCGCCCCCTAACCCTAACCCCCAGATGTTGCGCCCGGTGCGGCCGGCCCCCCCTGCACCCCCCACGCTACGCCACTGTTATTATTTATACCCGCCATCTGGCTGAGTTTCCCCAGCTACTCTGGGAAGCTTCCAATCGAGTGTTAAAAACAATACAGTGGTACCTCAGGTTAAGTACTTAATTCATTCCGGAGGTCCGTTCTTAACCTGAAACTGTTCTTAAGCTGAAGCACCACTTTAGCTAATGGGGCCTCCTACTGCTGCCGCGCTGCCGGAGCACGATTTCTGTTCTCATCCTGAAGCAAAGTACTTAACCTGAAGCAATATTTCTGGGTTAGTGGAGTCTGTAACCTGAAGCGTATGTAACCTGAAGCATATGTAACCCGAGGTACCACTGTATAGCATTAAATGTTAAAAACTTCCCTAAAGTGGGCTGCCTTCAGATGTCTTTTACAGATAAGATAGCTGCTTATTTCCTTCACATCTGAAGGATGTTCCACAGGATGGGTGCCACCACTGAGAAGGCCCTCTGTCTGGTTCCCTGTAGCCTCGCTTCTCACAATGAGGGAACCGCCAGAAGGCCCTCAGCGCTGGATATCAGCATCCGGGCAGAACGATGGGGGTGGAGATGCTCCTTGAGGTATACTGGACCGAGGCCGTTTAGGGCTTTAAAGGTCAGCACCAACACTTTGAATTGTGCTTGGAAACATACAATAAATGCATTTATTGTGGGGTTGCCACGGCATGGAGCCTCAATCAGCAGTAAAAGGTCAGCTTGCTCTTTGCTTTTCGGATGACTCATAGAATCATAGAATCATAGAGTTGGAAGAGACCACAAGGGCCATCGAGTCCAACCCCCTGCCAAGCAGGAAACACCATCAGAACACTCCTGACATATGGTTGTCAAGCCTCTGCTTAAAGACCTCCAAAGGAGGAGACTCCACCACACTCCTTGGCAGCAAATTCCACTGTCAAACAGCTCTTATCGTCAGAAAGTTCTTCCTGATGTTTAGCCTGAATAGTCCTTTTTGTAACTTGAAGCCATGGGTTCGAGTTCTACCCTCCAGAGCAGGAGAAAACAAGCTTGATGTGTTCCATTATTACTGAGAATTACAGGTTCAATATGGTCTTAAATGAGTCGGATTTCATAGATCTGTAGAGTCGGATCTCAAAAGTCATCAAGTCCAACACCTTCTGATGCAAGAAATTTGACATATATATTTTTAATACTCTGGTGGCACCGAGCCTTGATATTTGCATAAGAAATAACATCATAGAATCATAGAATCATAGAGTTGGAAGAGACCCCAAGGGCCATCGAGTCCAACCCCCTGCCAAGCAGGAAACACCATCAGAGCACTCCTGACATATGGTTGTCAAGCCTCTGCTTAAAGACCTCCAAAGAAGGAGACTCCACCACACTCCTTGGCAGCAAATTCCACTGACTCAGCATTGCCCGTTCTATCTGAGCTCAGCACCCAGGATGCTGGACTCATCACGAAAGGAAACGGTGTGGGAATCTGGCTGAGCTTCTTTGTTTTCCACGCCGGAAAAGCAACAAACTCACGTAGGCGCCCAAGCTGTGCCCGAGCTCGTGGGAAAGCGTGACGTGGATCATCCTCGGAGGAAGGAGCTGTCCATATTTCTGCAATGTGATCAGCCCCGTGTTCATCGAGACCTCCTTGTCTTGGAAAGTGCGCTGCTTCGAGCAAATCCCTCCAGAATCACCTGGGAGGTAGATAAAAAAAAGGTAAAGGACCCCTGACAGTTAAGTCCAGTCTGGGGGTTGGAGCGCTCATCTCGCTTTACGGGCCGAGGGAGCCAACGTTTGTCCGCAAACAGTTTTTCCGGTTCATGTGGCCAACATGACTAAGCCGCTTCTGGCGAACCAGAGCAGCACACGGAAACATGGTTTACTTTCCCGCCGGAGCAGTACCTATTTATCTACTTGCACTGGTGTGCTTTCGAAGTGCTAAGTTGGCAAGAGCTGGAACTGAACAACGGGAGCTCACCCCGTCGTCGTGGGGATTCGAACCGCCAACCTTCTGATCGGCAAGCCCAAGAGGCTCAGTGGTTTAGACCACAGCGCCACCCACGTCCCAGGAGGTAGATATTAACAAGGAAAAAAAACCCAAACTCGAGAGATCAGGGACATTGGAGGTCAGACTATCAGGCCACAGAGCTCAATATTGTCAACACGGATTGGCAGCGACTCTCCAGGATTCCAGGGTCTTGTTCCAGCCCTGCCTGGAGATGACAGGGAACAAACCTAACGTTCTTCCTTTAAAGATAATGTAAGATTCGTGAGGCAGAAGAAATCAAAGAAACATGGAAAGAGGCCTTAAACATCAAAAGCCGGGTCTTGGAGGGGGTGAGAGAGAAAAGACTTATCATGTCCCCCTGTTCTCTGAGCCCCTGTCAAAAAACCCCAGCTTGTTTTGTGGTTCTAAATGTGTGTATGTGTTTAAAACCCTATCCTCTTATTTATTGTTAACTTATTCTCGTTTGTGTCGCCAGTGTTTTGGACGTGTTGTTGGTTTGTATTACCATATTTTTCGCTCTATGGGACGCACCAGATGATAGGACGCACCTAGTTTGGGGGGGGGGACGACGACAAGAAAAACAAAATTCTGAATCCCAGAAGCCAGAACAGCAAGAGGGATCTGGCTTCTAGGAAAGCCTCTTGCTGTTCTGGCTTCTGGGATAGCCGCTGGGATAGCTGGTCTAGCTTTGCACGAAGCCTCCGCAGGGCACGGGGAGCTTTCATCCCCGTGCCCTGCGGAGGCTTCTGGGACAGCCCGCGAAGCCTCCGGAGGGCAGCGGGATGAAGGCACCCCGTTGCCCTGCAGAGGCTTTGCGCCGCTAACCCCGAAACTAGAATAGCGAGACGGAGAACTGCGCAGCGCTCCGTCTCGCTGTTCTGGCTTCTGGGACAGCCTGTGAAGCCTCCGCATGACAGTGGGGTGCCTTCGTCCTGCTGCCCTGCGGAGGCTTTGCGCAGCCATCCCCAAACTAGAGGTCCCGCTGCGCTCCAAAGGCTTCAGGTGGCTATCCCTGAATCAATGTGTAGCCTCCGGAGCGCGGATGGAGCGCTCCCTCTGCGCTTTGGAGGCTTCGCGTTGCTATCGCTGAAGCCAAGGAGCCTGCATTCGCTCCATAGGATGCACAAATATTTCCCCTTAATTTTTGGAGGGGAAAAAGTGTGTCCTATAGAGCGAAAAATGCGGTATTTATCTAAGATTTATTTGGTGATGGGTGGCGAGTTATTAACAGAGCAATAAAAAATTATCCCCATAGGTCGGTCTGTGGCTGTATGTTCTTCCTTCCAAAGATAAGGACTGGGGCTGTTGAACCGCCACTCCGCTAACTCACCAGGTTGTCCGTTGAAAGCGATGCCCAGAACTCCGCTGTAATCCCTGTCGGTGAGCAGGAAAGCTAAGCAGTAACTGTTCCAGTTGGCTTTGGAGTGCATCATCAAGAGCATCTCTGGACTGATGAAGGGCGACTCTGAGCGGTCCTCCTCCTCCACGATCTGCGAAAGAAGGATAAGACACACCTGAGCACGTGACGCTGCTTTAGTATTTTGCATTGATTTACAAAGCCCAGAAACAACTTTGACCCAGGGCACCTCAGGGACTGCCTGAAACCCTGCACAGAAACACAGAGCCAGTGTGGTGTAGTGGTTAAGAGCGGTGGACTCATAATCTGGTGAATCGGGTTCAATTCCCCGCTCCTCCACAGGCAGCTGCTGGGTGACCTTGGGCCAGTCACGCTTCTCTGAAGTCTCTCAGCCTCACTCACCTCACAGAGTTTTTGTTGCAGGGGAGGAAGGGAAAGGAGAGGAATGAATGAATGAATTTTATTATTTTGGTCACAGACCAGTTCCAGCCCACATACAATATCAAGGAAGTCATAAAACATAATAGGGATACATTTGAATTTGCAATTAGGTATAACAGGGACAATACAGATATTCAACAGTTTAAAAATATAGAAATTAAAACTTAGTCACTAACATATAACCTAAAATTATCATTTAAAACCTTAATCATTATGATAGCACAGCTTGTTCCCTAAGTTTTATGGCAATCGCACAGAATTTGGCTACCCTTAACGTGATCTCAAGATCCTTGTCCTCTACCAGGGATTTTAGACACTGACGTTCGGATTAATTTGGAGATTTTTGCAGAGCAGGGGTGATAAATACCGAGCATATATCCCCGTAGAAACTCTACTAAGAAGAGAGCTGTGCTTACGTTGATGGTCTTAACTTTGAAGTCGATGTTCCCGATTCCATCAAATTCTGCCCCTTCGTAAATGACATTTACAGCTTTTACGTAGCTGGCAATCTGGTGGGAGAGAAAGGCAGAGAGAGATGGGAGGGCTAGGAAAGACTCTAAATAGCCCATACTGTAGCCTTATTAGACTTTACTGACTGGTGGGGTTTGCGTTGCTCCTGGGAGGGAGAAAGGAAGTCAAATGACACCGAGGTTGATTCAGAGAAAGTTTATTCTGCTCTCCGGATAGCAGAAGGCACTTGCATGGTCAGTTCACAGCAAGTCCAAAGAAATGAGAAATTTCATGCAGTATATATATCCTCCAGGAGAACCAGGCTGGAGAACTGCTTTGCAAAATCCTGATAAGCTTGGATTTTGGTTCTTGTATTCCCAAAAGCATTAAGTAGTCTTTAAAAATTTTAATACCATGGGTTTCCCCATGACTTTTTCTTCAGTTCAAGTCACAGAATTGGTGGTGCTGAAAGTCCTGGCTGCACACTTGCCCTTTGCTCAAAATGATTTTTTGCAGACTATGGTGTAAATTAAAAACTTACATCAAGACCGTTACAAACTTTGCCTCTGTACACAAGACAATCTTTGTGCTGATCTTTTTTTCTTCAGAAGGACCTTATAAATAATATAGGTTTAGAGCCAGTCTTCGGCACACTTGCCCTTATACCATGCTGTTGCTTTCTCCAACTTTATCTAGGTAAAGGGACCCCTGACCATTAGGTCCAGTTGTGGCCGACTCTGGGGTTGCGGCGCTCATCTCGCTTTATTGGCCAAGGGAGCCGGCGTACAGCTTCTGGGTCATGTGGCCAGCATGACTAAGCCACTTCTGGTGAACCAGAGCAGCGCACGGAAACGGCGTTTACCTTCCCGCCGGAGCGGTACCTATTTATCTACTTGCACTTTGACGTGCTTTTGAACTGCTAGGTTGGCAGGAGCAGGGACTGAGCAATGGGAGCTCACCCCGTCGCAGGGATTCGAACCGCCAACCTTCTGATCATCAAGTCCTAGGCTCTGTGGTTTAAGTCACAGCGCCACCCGCGTCCCTCCAACTTTATCTACAAGCGAGCTAATGCCAGGTAAATTCAAGAGATAGCCAAGGACTGGTACTCTTCTAATAAAACCAACCAGCACAGAGGAAAAGTTCCTGAATAAGAGGAAGAAGACCATTCCTATCAAGGGCCAGCCAAGAAGAACTATAAGTACACCACCCAGAAAGAAACCTGTGGCTTTCACTTTGTGTTTCTGGAAGAAGAATCTGAATGTCCTTTCTAAACCAATCACAAAATCCAGGCCAGCCACGACTAAAACATTTCCAATAGCCAAAAGTGCTTTGTCAAAAATTAGGATCATCCCAAAGAAAAGAAAAAACACTCCAAAACCTGCGAGACCCGTTCCAGTTTTCTGAGTATCCATGAGGGAAAACATGGCGACGGTGGGAGCAGTGCGGAGTGCGCACTATGCTTCTCGTATTGTTTTTGGGAAATTGCAAATTGGATAAATCCAGCTTTAAATGAGAATGGAATCAACTTTCTCTACCCCCCCACCCCCCGCCCCTGGTTAAGAGGCTTCCTTTGTAGATTCTGGTACCTGGGCGATCACGGCTTCGATGGAGCCAAACCTTCGGTAGAAAAGGTGGTCAGCCTGAATGTGCAGCAAGCAAGAGGTCTTTGAATAATCCAGACTTCTCTTCCGCCGCAGTAAATGCTCCGGATCCTGTTGTGGAGAAAAGGTGAAGCAGGGAGATAGACCTTGTGGGGGGGCCAGACTATATTTTGGGGGGGGGGGGATGAACGAAATCCTATGCCCCACAGATAACCCAGAGATGCATTTTAAATAAAAGCACAGATTCTACTCATGTAAAAACACGCTGATTCCCAGACCGTCCGCAGGCCAGATTTAGAAGGCGATTGGGCCACATCCGGCCCCCGGGCCTTAGTTTGCCTACCCATGTGTCAGATCCACATGCTGCGCATATTCCATCAACTTTAAGTTGCCATTCTTCTTCAGTTGAGACTTGTTTTCCACTTTGGGGCAAACAAAACACAAGCCACAGTTGCTGCATACCTAAATAAACTTTTTTGACCCCTGGGAATTTCAATCTGAGCTATCCCCAACAAAAAGGACTCTAGTTGTTGTTTTTTTAAGTACCGTATTTCTTGCTCTATAAGACCCACCAGACCACAAGACGCACCTAGTTTTTGGAGGAGGAAAACAAGAAAAAAAATATTCTGAATCTCAGAAGCCAGAACAGCAAGAGGGATCGCTGCACAGTGAAAGCAGCGATCCCTCTTGCTGTTCTGGCTTCTGGGATAGCTGCGCAGCCTGCATTCGCTCCATAAGACGCACACACGTTTTCCCTTACTTTTTAGGAGGGAAAAAGTGAGTCTTATAGGGCAAAAAATACAGTACTTTTATAAACCCTGCCACCTCTTGCTCTCATTTCCCCAAAACTAAAAAGCCCCCTTTCTCAGCTTTTAACCCTCACCTTTGCTGTGAGCTTTTGCTGGAAATCCTGCAGGTGCCGGTGTGTCTGCCGAGCCAAAGTCACGGATTCAGAATCTCCCCAGAGTTGATAATCTAGCAGTGGGGAAGGGGGAAAAAAGCATAATGGTGCTGCAGAGTCTCAAGTCGAGAGGGAATCTTTTCATGCAGCGGAATTCCTCGGGCGGATCTTTGTTTTCGAAGTCCAACAAGCACTTGGGTTTTGTTGCATACCTAAATAACCTTTTTTGACACCTGGGAATTTCCATCTGAGCTATCCCCAACAAAAAGGACTCTAGTTGTTTTTTTAAGTACCGTATTTTTCGCTCTATAAGACGCACCAGACCACAAGACGCACCTAGTTTTTGGAGGAGGAAAACAAGAAAAAAAATATCCTGAATCTCAGAAGCCAGAACAGCACACACAGTCGAGATTTAAAGCAGACTTTCTGGCCCCTGAAAAGTGCTTTGTGGGGAACTGGCTTCGTTCCAAGAATTACCGTATTTTTCACTCTGAGGACGCACTTTCCCCCCTCCAAAAATTAAGGGGAAATGTGTGTGCGTCCTATGGAGCGAATGCAGGCTCTCCAGGCTTCAGTGATAGCAACGCGAAGCCTCCGAAGCGCAGGGGGAACGCTCCCTCCACGCTCTGGAGACTTTGCGTTGCTTTCGCTGAAGCCTGGAGAGTGAGAGGCGTTGGTGTGCACCGACCGCTCTCGCTCTCTAGGCTTCAGGGGTAGCCACCTGAAGCCTTCGGAGTGCAGCGCCAGTTCCCGCTGCGTTCTGGAGGCTTCAGGTTCCTTTCACTGAAGCTGGGAGAGTCTTGCTCTCCCGGCTTCAGCGAAAGGAACCCGAAGCCTGAGGAGCGCAGCGGGAACTTGCGCTGCGCTCGGAAGGCTTCAGGGATAGCCGCACGCAGCCCCTCCGGCAGGGAGAGGCTGCATGCAGCTATGGCTTCTTTAGCCCCGCGCAGCCTCTCCCTGCTGGAGGGGTTGCGTGCGGCTATGGCACAAGCCAAGACAGCGAGCGGGATGGATCTTGTGCCATATAGCTTGTGCCATAGCCGCGCGCAACCCCTCCTGCAGGGAGAGGTTGTGCGCAGCCTGTACGCTGCTCTTTGGGGCTGGGGGGGGGAATATTATTTTTTTCTTGATTTGCCCCTCTAAAAACTAGGTGCGCCCTATGGTCCGGTGCGCCTTATGGGGCGAAAAATACGGTATAGCCTGCTGCAGACTGATGCTGCATTTTCCCACCTGAGGAGTGTTATGTCACCACACCTGCCCAGCGATGTTGTGCGTGGGTCTGTGCCAAGATACGCCACATGCTCCTTCGTTCACCTGGGCATGCGCAGAGGAAAAGGTGTGGATAACCTCGCCAAGGGGAGGGTTTTCAATCCACCAGCAGGATCTAGAATCAATCTAGACCAGGGGGTCTCTGGCCACCCATCACCCCCAGTGCCCCCCTACCTCCATAAAAAGCATAATTCACCAGACCAGTTTACATGACCCCCCACTAAGGAATATGATAACGCAATCTGATCCTCCGAGTCCCTTCCAACTCTCTGATTCTAAAATCTGTGATGTAGGTATGATGTTTGTGGGGTGGTCTGGAGTTTGAGGGTGGACAATTTAAAAAGTCTATGTAAGAGCTTGCACACCTTTGTTCTGGGTTCTTCCTCTTTCCTGACTGTGGTGAGTGAGGACCCTGTTGCAACAGTTTAATAAAAATCAGGCTTACTATCTGCTTTGCTTCTCAATATTCTCTGGTTGGCCTGTTATTTTCTCCTACCAATAGGGAACCCATGTAAGGACTCTATATGGGCTCTTGGATACCCCAGAAGGGGGAAAGGGCAGAGGGACAGAGGTCAGTGTTGCCTGTGACACCCCTGATCACCATTCAAGGCACCCCAGGGTGCAACTGCACACGAGCTGAAAGCCACTGACCTAAGTCACTCTCATGATGGATGAATGAATGAGTTGGAGAGGTCTGGCTGGAGGAAGGCGACCCAGCAGATTCGACGTAATAGGTGCCGTTCTGCGTCCGGATGAAGCCCTCAAAGAGGCCGTTGATGATGGACCCGTGGCACGAGGAACCTGGCTCTCCTGTGGGAAGGTCAGCAGGGTCATTAGCGCAGGCTGGGCTAAAATACACCCATCCAAACATTATACAATACAATACGATAATCTTTATGGTCATTGTCCCATACAGAACAACGAAATTGAAAAAAATCTACATCAGACGTTAGGGACGCAGATGGCGCTGTGGGTTAAATCACAGAGCCTAGGGCTTGCCGATCAGAAGGTCGGCGGTTCGAATCCCCGCAACGGGGTGAGCTCCCGTTGCTCGGTCCCTGCTCCTGCCAACCTAGCAGTTCGGAAACATGTCAAAAGTGCAAGTAGATAAATAGGTACCGCTCTGGTGGGAAGGTAAACAGCGTTTCCGTGCACTGCTCTGGTTCGCCAGAAGCGGCTTAGTCATGCTGGCCACATGACCCGGAAGCTGTACGCCGGCTCCCTCGGCCAATAAAGCGCGATGAGCGCTGCAACCCCAGAGTCAGCCACGACTGGACCTAATGGTCAGGGGTCCCTTTACCTTTACCTTACATCAGACATTCAAAAACCAACAAGCCAGCTATCCCAGCTATCCCAGCTTGGTTAACCCCCTAAAAACTCTGATACCCCATAATTAAATACTATATACTCTCACAGAGACTGCCTTACACTGCGTTTAAAACCAAAATCGCATTTGGGTAGAAACTGTTTCCCAGACGGCTAGTCCTAGTCTTTAGAACCCTGTACCTTCTTCCGGAAGGCAGAAGCTGAAAGAGATCATTTCTGGGGTGTGCACTATCCTGCGCTATCTCTGCAGCTTTCTTATGGCACCTGGAAGCGTAGATTTGATCCAAGGTGGGAAGAGTGTACCCACTTATTCTCTCCGCAGTCTTTACAACCCTGGACAGCATTGTTTTCCCCCTGACCGTGCAGCTCCTAAACCACACACAGAGACCACAATTATGTGACCCATGTGCAACTCTGCAAGCTGCAGGCATCAGGTGGGATGTCCTTGGACTCCAGCTCCCATAAGCCCCATCCAGCTTGGGCAACACTCAGGCATGATGGGAGTCGTAGTCCATCTGAGAGGGCCAAGGGCTCCCAGTCCCTGAAGTTGGGCAAGCTTTGTAAATCTGCATCCATTTTGCACAATTTGTTCATCTTGATTCATTCAAAGCGCTGTGCACACCCTTCCCTGTGGGATTTCCCCAGCCTTTGCCCCAGGACTTTGCAAGCACAGTTTCGCTGCCTTAAGGACCAGTGGCGTAGCGTGGGTTGCCAGCACCCGGGGCAAGGCAAGTAATTTGCGCCCCCTAACCCGTGGATTTGCGCCCCCTAACCCGTGGATTTGTGCCCCCTAACCCTAACTCCCAAATGTTGCGCCCGGTGCGGCCGGCCCCCCCTGCACCCCCCACGCTATGCCACTGTTAAGGACTACAGAAGCTTGTTCTCCCACTCCTTTTAAAATGAAAGCTCAGATTCATTAATTTCAGAGCGTCTGCTCTGAATAGGAGTTATGTGGAAAGCAGACTTGTCTGGAGTTCTGTTCTGGTAGAGAGAAAGAAAGGCAGGTGGGAGACACAGAGAATACATTATTTTTCTATCCCCTGACTTCTTTCCAGACCAATTTAAATAAAAAATAAAAAATTGTCACCTTCCAGGATACCAGAGTAAATGAAAGAGAGGTTCGTGGGCCCGGCGTCACCATTTCTCCTGGTGATCTCAATGCCTCTTGCAA
Organism: Podarcis vaucheri; assembly: GCF_965113315.1. Classification (NCBI taxonomy): domain Eukaryota; kingdom Metazoa; phylum Chordata; class Lepidosauria; order Squamata; family Lacertidae; genus Podarcis; species Podarcis vaucheri. The sequence continues at coordinate 5,960,387 of NC_138756.1, read as the reverse complement.
AAACACTCCTGTCCCTCCATAGTCTCAGTCTGAAGACCCTGAAACACAGTTTCGACACATGCATTTAGCTTGCGGAACTCATTGCTTGATGTGGACACCAGAGTGAATAACTTTTGTTGCATTTTTTTTTAAAGGGGCAAATTGTGGGGTCTCTCCATTGTCCAGCCCGGACACTGAGGTCCAGCTCTGAGGGCCTTCTGGCGGTTCCCTCCCTGCAAGATGTGAGGTTACAGGGAACCAGGCAGAGGGCCTTCTCGGTAGTGGCGCCCCGTCCTGTGGAACGCCTTCCCACCAGATGTTAAGGAAATGAACAACTACCTGACTTTTAGAAGACATCTGAAGGCAGCCCTGTTTAGGGAAGTTTTTAATGTTTGATGTTTTATTGTGCTTTTAATTCTGTTGGGAGCCGCCCAGAGTGGCTGGGGAAACCTAGCCAGATGGGTGGGTATAGATAATAAAAATTATTATTATTATTATTATTATTATTATTATTATTATTATTATTATAGAATTGTAGAGTTGGAAGGGACCACAAGGGTTGTCTGTCCAACTCCCTGCAATGCATGAGTCTTTTGCTCGAAATGGGGCTTGAACTCATGACCCTGAGATCAAGAGTCTCATGCTGTACTGACTGAGCATCACCCACACTCATGCAAAAGTTGGCTGTTGAACTGAGGCGTTCCCAAAGTAAAGGAAGGATTGAACTCTGATTAATAGGAGTAGACACAGAGGCTTGTGCCAGCAAGACTCTGGGAAGGGTGCGTATAATAATCTCTCCCTCCACCCCTGGCCCAGGTCGTTTTATTCACAAAAGAGCTTTTTTACAGAGTGTTCTAAGAACCAATCAGATTTCTTCTGAGCATTTCAACAAACCCCACGTGGGGAAAAGTTAAACTACCAAAACTTAGTAAGCACACATACTTCTGGGGTAAACAAAACAGAACTACAAAAGGAGTGTCGTCTGGCAACCCCGGAGGTGATAAACAAGTAATATACATGATAAGAAGGATGGCCGGGAGGACAGCGATCATTATCACCTGTTTCCTGGCCCAAAGATTAACATCCTGAGATTAACATATCAGAAAAGCTACATCAAAGAAACTGCCCACTATCTTTGATGACCCAGGACGCCTGCCTGTCTGTGTACATGACTTGTCAAGAAAGAGAAATAGAACAAGGATGCAGAGGTGTGGATTGATCAAGAATCATATCAAAATAGTTTAAACCCAGTCAACGCAGTGCTTTCGTTGCTGGCACAGATGGCTTACTCTGTATTTGTTATAATTCCTCATAGCAATCCCATAGCAATCCCTACATTGAACGGATGGTCATACTGTACCTCCGGTAGGCTTGGAACTCGAGCAAGATCGATCTCCCGTCTCCTTCCTCCTTCGCCTCTTGATGCATCTTCTCCAAAGCTCCTCTGTCGTAAGAGAGCCTCTCGTGGCGCTTGATGTAGGCCCTTGGGTGTGCAACTGCACTGGCTTAAACCGAGAGGGAGAGACTCAAAGGGGGCTTTGTTGGGATGGCAGGAACTGAGGGTCAGAATTCAGTCGGCTGGTTGCCAAACATCCATCAATATCCCTGCTGCTGGTAGCACCAAGGGTCTCTCTCCTTTTCAGACTGAGGGCCGCGTTCTATCTCGTACATCAGCTGAGACCCTACCTGTCTCGCCAGAGTGGTGCATGCTCTGGTTATCTCCCGCTTGGACTACATGCAATGCGTTCCATGTGGAGTTACCTTTGAAGGTGACTCGGAAATGACAACTCATCCAGAATGTGGCTGCCAGACTGGTGAGTGGGAGCGGCTGTTGAGAACACAGGGCACCCGCCTTGTAAAACCAACATTGGCTCCCAGTAGGTTTCTGAGCACAATTCAAAGTGTTGGTGCTGATCTCTAAAGCCCTAAACGGCCTCAACCCAGTAGACCTGAAGGAGCGTCTCCATCTCCATCGTTCTACCCGGACACTGAGGTCCAGTGCTGAGGGCCTTCTGGCGGTTCCCTCACTGTAAGAAATGAGGTTCCAGGGAACCAGGCAGAGGGCCTTCTCGGTAGTGGCACCTGCCCTGTGGAGCACCTTCCCATCAGAAGACAAGGAGTTAAAGAACTACACAACTTCTAGAAGACATCTGAAGGCAGCCCTGTGTGGGGACGTTTTTAATGGTTGGTGTTTCGTTGTGTTATTCTGTTGGAAGCCACTCAGAGTGGTTGGGGCAACCCCAGTCAGATGGGTGGGGTACAATAAATTGTTTATTTCTATTTCCTTCCAGGCAACCTTCCATGGAAGGGTGCGGAGCAGGCCCAGGGAGGGAGAATTTCATGTTAAGCTCTGGATGGAGTTAAGCCCTTATTCCACCTTAAAGGTAAAGGGACCCCTGACCGTTAGGTCCAGTCGTGACCAACTCTGGGGTTGCGGCGCTCATCTCGCTTTATTGGCCGAGGGAGCCGGCGTACAGCTTCCGGGTCATGTGACCAGCATGACTAAGCCGCTTCTGGCAAACCAGAGCAGTGCATGGAAATGCCGTTTACCTTCCCACCAGAGTGGTACCTATTTATCTACTTGCACTTTCTGCTTTCAAACTGCTAGGTTGGCAGGAGCAGGGACCGAGCAACGGGAGCTCACCCCGTCATTGCGGGGATTCGAACTGCTGACCTTCTGATCGGCAAGTCCTAGTCTCTGTGGTTTAACCCATAGCGCCACCTGTGCTCCTTATTCCACCTTATTCTACCTTATTCTAATATACATGACTCCTGCAACAACTTCCTGCTGTCTCAAATATCTTTAAAAACAAACAAAATAAAACAAAACAAGGCTATTGGAAGTTTTCTGCCTGAACTTTGATAGCGGTTGCTATGTAAACATACATGGAGGGGTGGTTTTTTTGGCAGGGGTACAGACTATGGAAGTAATGTGAAATATCTTTGATTCATCGAGAGCATAATAAAAAAACAGAGGTTCGTGGGACATAATCCAAGGGAAGAGAGTGGGAAAAGAGAGATGGTATTAGAATCCTACCTGAGCCAGGCGTTTGGGAAAGAATCACTCTCCAAAAAGGGAAACTTAAATACCAGAAAGCCAGCATGGTGCGACAGAGACCTCTTTTCCTTCTTCCGATTAGGGCGTGTCGGAATTCAGAGAAGGTTCGTCATTTGAGGCAAAGGCATCACAACACAGGAAGGGTCTTGCACAGGCTTGTTTAACTGGAAGGCTTCAGCTTGGGCTGGTGATAGTTGAGTTCCAGCTCCTTGCTGCCAGTACTGGGCAACTGTGGTGTAGCATTAAAAACATAATGTATGGGGTGTTAAGGGAGGGGTTAGTACCTCTGGTGGGGGGATAGTCTGTCCATCTTTGGCCCCTACCCTGCACTCAGCTCTCACCTGTGGCTCCTAGAAGCTGTCAGCAGGTGATAGTGGCCACAGTCCCAAGATTTGGCTTTGACTGGCCAGCAAAACCAGGTGAGGGCAGCCAATGGATCTCAAACCCTCAATTCCTCCTAGGAGGTTTAGATTCTAGTATAAGAGGCATCTGAACGAAGTTCCTTTGTAAGAGCATGGCCTGAGCTGGCCAGTTAAGTCCCGCCATTTCTCTTCAAAAGTTGCATTGTTTTCTCCTAGTAAAAATGTTTCATGAGCTGCATACTATTTTTGAAGGAACGTGGGTGGCGCTGTGGGTTAAACCACAGAATCTAGGACTTGCTGATCAGAAGGTCAGCGGTTCGAATCCCCACGACGGAGTGAGCTCCCGTTGCTCGGTCCCTGCTCCTGCCAACCTAGCAGTTCAAAAGCACGTCAAAATGCAAGTAGATAAATAGGTACCACTCCAGCGGGAAGGTAAACGGCGTTTCCATGCGCTGCTCTGGTTCACCAGAAGCGGCTTGGTCATGCTGGCCGCATGAGCCGGAAGCTGTACGCCAGCTCCCTCGGCCAATAAAGCGAGATGAGCGCCGCAACCCCTTCCCGCCGGAGTGGTACCTATTTATCTACTTGCACTTTGACGTGCTTTCGAACTGCTAGGTTGGCAGGAGCAGGGACCGAGCAACGGGAGTTCACCCCGTCATGGGGATTTGAACCACCGACCTTCTGATCAGCAAGTCCTAGGTTCTGTGGTTTAACCCACAGCGCCAGCCGCATCCCTACATTGTCCAACCTCCTGCATTGCAGGAATCTCAACTAAAGCGTTCATGACTGATAGCCACCCAGCGTCTGATGCCATGCTGTTACCAGACTGGTCCTTTTCCCACTTCACCTGGTTGGGTGCCGTGTCATCTTCAGGTGGAGCTCAATAAGCTGGTGTGTGTGTGCTTTGGCTGATGCTAGAGACACAGGATTGCCTTGCTCTGTTCTGGACCCAAGTGGTACAACTCATGCAACACGTTGGCAACTAATATACACACAATAATTACCAAAATAATTATACATTCTTTATCAATCTTCTGAAATATACAAAACCTTGTAGAAAGGCACAGAGACTTACAAACTACCCCACCTAAGATGAACTTATAATGTCTGGTTTCAATGGATTTTTTCAAATGCTTAACTCAGTCTTTTGTTTTCTTTATATTTTCGGGTAAGTTCATGAAGGTACCAACAAAGGTGTTGTTCACAATACAGCGGTACCTCGGGTTACATACGCTTCAGGTTACAGACTCCGCTAACCCAGAAATAGTGCTTCAGGTTAAGAACTTTGCTTCAGGATGAGAACAGAAATCGTGCTCCAGCGGCGCGGCAGCAGCGGAGGCCCCATTAGCTAAAGTGGTGCGTCAAGTTAAGAACAGTTTCAGGTTAAGAACGGACCTCCAGAACGAATTAAGTACTTAACCCGAGTGTAATGGCTATGAGTTACTCGTGCGTAAACTGGTGCCTCTCTAGGCTAATTTGCCTTGTTAAACCTTTCTGATTGCACAGCCCTTGCTCATTGCGGCTGCCTCAGTCACTGGCAGAATCCGTCAGTGGGCGTTTCTTGAACCTCTTCCAACATAAAAGTTGTTTGACACCCAGTCTCCTCCTTCTCTCACTGCGCGGGAGTCTTCTGCGCAGGGAAAGCGTGGGTAGCGGAGGACCTGGGCTCTCCTCACTGATGTCCAGTGAAGAGTCCTGGAGCCCTCTCTCCAATTCCCCCGTCTGCCCCCCTTCATCCCTGGTGTTGCGCTGATTAGCTTCCCCCTCTACTGAGCTGTTTCTCCCCCTGCTGCTGGGTCCTTCGCCAGCAGAATCTGTGAGCCTCCCCTTCGCCTCTCGCTCTGATGTCAGTTCCCTGACACCGAGGTACCACTGTACTGAGATGCTAGTGAAGTTGTAGGCAGGGTGCCGGCGTTTTGCACCCGTTTCACCCTGGCAGTCCAAGTAATCAAGAGGCCGCTGTTTGCCCCCGATGGGGGCCCTTCTATGGGGCTTGCAGGTAGCACACTCCCCAAGGTAGTTTTCTGGGCTTCTTCAGTGGTCTAATCTCAAAGCCTTGATACGTATATTGATATTCAATTTCATAAAGAATACTATTTCTTGGCTTAAGCTTAAGAGACTGATTTGCTTAGCAGCCGAATAGCTCAGTATGCCGGTGTGTGTGTGTGCTTTTGCTGACGCTGGAGACAAAGGCTTGCCTTGCTCTGTTCTGGACCCAAAGCTATGCGGCTTGGGGTTTTCCTGGAAACCTCCTAATGGGGAAAATCTACTGGCGTGTTAATGCTGTGAACCCTTTGAGAAACAAGATTTCGGCTCCACTTTTAAGTATGGTGGTCTGGCTGGAGGAAGCATTGTCCTCATTGGATTAGAGCATCTCTGAGATCTGGTGTTTAATATTAAGGACTATCAAAAAATCCGGCAGAGAGGAACTGAGAGACAATTAAGGGCCTCGGACGTGAGATCTCCAGGCTGATAGCAGATTAAGACTGATGGATATTTGTTGGGGATTGAAACCGGGAAAGGGGATGGGGTGGGGTTTGGGGATCCAAAGGGTGTGTAAATATAATCTGTCTTTTTCTTTAATTTGTTTTGATATCAGTATGAAAAGTGGGGAATTCGTGGAAAGGAATTTGGGTCGACTTTAGAAAAAAGGATTTAAGAATGAGTACTGAGGTATAAATTTTGAGGTATATAAGGTAAAATTGGTGTGTTTTTTTCCAAAAAATGAATCAAGTATAAAAAGGTTAAAAACTGGGGATAAGAACTTGTTGAATTTACAATCTAAATGGGAATATAAGAAGGGGAGGTTTGGGGAAGTCAGGGAAAGATGTTATAGAAAATAAGGATTACAAATTGTATGTGTTTTTAATTTTTCTTTTTCTTTTTTGGCTTTTGAAAATGGAAAATTCCTAATAAATATTTATTAAAAAAAATGCTGTGAACCCTTTGACCTTATGCTTATTTACAAGTAGACAGACAACTTGTGTATGATTTACCGTATTTTTTGCTCTATAAGACGCACTTTTCCCCCTCCAAAAATGAAGGGGAAATGTGTGTGCGTCCTATGGAGCGAATGCAGGCTTTCGCTGAAGCCTGGAGAGCAAGAGGGGTCAGTGCACACCGACCCCTCTCCCTCTCCAGGCTTCAGGGATAGCCGCCTGAAGCCTCCGGCGTGCAGGGGAGAGCAAGACTCTCCTGGCTTTAGCGAAAGGAACCCGAAGCCTTTGGAGTGCAGCGTGAATTCCCGTTGCTCCAAAGGCTTCAGGCGGCTATCCCTGAAGCCTTCAGAGTGCAGCGGGAACTTGCGCTGTGCTCCGAAGGCTTCGGGTTCCTTTTGCTGAAGCCGGGAGAGCAAGACTCTCCTGGCATCAGCAGAGAGAGAGAGCTGTGCAGCGCCCCTTCAGCGAAGCGGGGGGAGCAATGGAAGGGGGTCCGTTTCTCCTGCAGCGCTGAGCAGAGAGGGGGAGAATTCCCCCCCCTGTTCTCCCCCTCCTATGGTCCGGTGCATCCTATAGAGCGAAAAATACGGTGCTTGCATAGTTACAGCTTTGCCCAGGTGGTGTGAAAATAAATAATGGAAAGGGAAGGAACAGTTGGGAGAGGTGGTCCCGAGATTTCATATGACCTGTCTGGAACCCTGTAAGAAAGGCTTTAAAAAGCTCTCCCTGTGCTGTTTTCCTGGTAAGGAAAGTTTTTGAGCTATCCGCCTTGCTTACTGGGCTTTGGGAAGATTGCATGAGGCCTTTGGGAAGCTCCCACAGCTTCCCAGAGGCCTCGCATGACCTCCCCAGAGCCTATTAAGTTAGGGGTGGTTCCAAGGGGTCTTATTGACTTTGTGTCAGCCTCCAGTGACCTTCATTCGAAGGAAACCGAACCAGGGAAAATGTAGGCACTGCTTGGAAGGGCAACAATACTATTTCATGTGCAAAGTACTGCACTGTTCAGCTTTGCCTTGTCTTTCACCCTCACAATCCGGCCTTCAGGATTCCCACCCGACCACACCCTTCAGCGGCATTGCCACATCCCCTCCTCATGCGCCTGGCTACAATGTGTGCTTAAGTCAGGGGTCCGCAAACTTTTTCAGCAGGGGGCCAGTCCACTGTCCCTCAGACCTTGTGGGGGGCAGGACTATATTTTGAAGGAAAAAACCCCCACGGATGAATTCCTAAGCCCCACAAATAACCCAGAGATGCATTTTAAATAAAAGGACACCTTCTACTCAGGTAAAAACACGCTGATTCCCGGACCGCCCACGGGCTGGATTTAGGCCGTGAGTGGGCTGGATCCGGCCCCTAGCTTGCCTACCCATGGCTTGAACAGTGACACCACCACCAGCAGTGGGGATTTTGCTTCTAACCAACATGTGGCCTTTGGAAGGTTCCCCATGACGGACTGCGGTCCTGGAGGCGGAACATATTTGCCACCACCTACCGTACGTGCTTCTCCGGCATGTTTTATGTATTGTTATAGGGTTGGGGTTTGGCTTGGTGTCCGAGGGTCACTCCCCACCCCAACTTGTCCCCAAATCTACCCAACCAGGCCTTTTCCTTGCATGGCAAGCAGAAGAAACATGTCAGTTTTTGCAGACACACTGGGTTGTATCCAACATGAGCCGTACTCCAGAGTAAGCATTAAAATTGACACACCTGACTTAGGTCTACCAATTTCAATGGGTACTCAGATCAGAACCACCGAAAGGAATGGATTTGAGTTAGTTGTTTTGATCAATTTCCACGGGTCTGTTTCTGGGCAGGAGTAACACTGGACACAGTCTTCAACTTGCTATCGAGGTCTGCGCTTCGGAAAGATCCTGCTTCAGACAAGCTCCACACGTCCCAAATTGAAATACTTTATTGTCGCTTGTACAACTTATATGCAGTGAGAGTACACAAGCACCCCCCACTCAGCTTAAGTCTTAATTCCCCTCGTTTACTGACACACACACACACACCAAACCCGAAAGTCAGTTGCCCTGTTGTTATCTTTTCATTCAGCAGCCTAACAGCCCATGGATAGAAGCTGTTCTTTACCCTGTTGGTGCGACTGATCGTGCTTCTATATCTTCTGCCTGAAGGCAGGAGATCAAGAAAGTGCCAGCCAGGGTGCGAATCATCCCTGAGAATTTTCCTCACTCTTCTTCCGCTATTTCGTCCAGCGGATTCACGGGACAGCCCATAGTATCTTGTGCTGTATTCACCACCCTCTGTAGGCACTTCCTATCAGATGATGTCAAAGCAGCGTACCACACCGTGATGCAGTATGAGAGGAGACTCACTCAAAGCAGCTCACTTGAATCTGAAGCACACCTCTACTGTGTATGTGTTCAAAATTATTGCCTGCTGAACATGTCACCAGATAAGCAACATATAAGACTTGTTACTCAACCAAAGATCTATTCCCAGTTCCAACAGGAGCAAAAAACTGATTTCAAATTTAAAACCACTCCATTCACCCTCCTATTCTCTAGCTTTTGATTGAAATTCCAACACCCCTCCTCAAAATATGCGATTTGGGGGGTGGGGGAAACCAAGATCATGAAAAGACTTCCAAAAAAAGCAGCTGCCGCGTAATTGTAAACTGGGTTTATTTATTTATTTATAGAAAATGGAATGCCCCATAAAAGAAACATTTTCTTTTAATGGGGGGGGGGAGAGGAGGGCAAATTTGCGTGTGTGTGCGGGGGGGGAGGGGTCACATACAGAAATACACGTTACCAAAAACCCCGAATGGCTTTTGTTTCTTTCACATATTGAGCTATGAAGTAAAACAATGAAGGTTAACTTAAAAGTCACAGTCAGTGGTACACTGGGGGTGGGGAGGAGTAGCAGTAGTAGTAGTAGTGTGTGTGTGTGTGTGTGTGTGTGTGTGTGTGTGTGTTTCCCCCCCATTTGTTGCCATTTGTACAGTTAAAAAAAAACACAACAACGCTGGAACATTCAATAGCGGCGGCTGAAGCGAGGGTCCCCAGGTCTGCTTCCTCTGTCTTCTCCCGAGAAGCCGCCTTCTTGTGACTCTCCGCTGTGCGATGGCTGGGCTGGCGGAGCACTTGGCAAGAATCCTCCCCGCCTAAGGAAGGGATCACAAACCAACATGAAACAAACAAAAACTAAGTTGGAAACGGAGTCGTTGGACTCTAAAGTTAACACATTTGCCTAAAATGTACGATTTGCTGTTGGAATGGCATGCAAAGGATGAACAAGTTAAATCTGTGACGATTAGACTGGGCAAGAGATGTGGGACGCAACGTAATGTTTGAAGACTGGGAAAGATTGTGGAAGAAAGGGGTCGGGTTCACTGCATGTACGGTGTTAAAGGAAAATATCATGGAAAATGATGTATAGATGGTACTTAAGCCCTGTAAAATTAGCAAAGGTTTACCACAACAGTGATGTTGGAAATGTAAAGAAAAGGAGGGTGCCTTTTATCATATGTGGTGGACCTGCCCCAAGGTGAAAGACTTCTGGGAGAAGATTTATAATGAATTGAAAAAAAATGTTGAAATATACCGTATATTTTGCTCTATAAGACTCACTTTTTCCCTCCTAAAAAGTAAGGGGAAATGTGTGTGTGCGTCTTATGGAACGAATGCAGGCTGCGCAGCTACCCAGAAGCCATAACAGCAAGAGGGATTGCTGCTTTCACTGCGCAGTGATCCCTCTTGTAGTTCTGGCTTCTGAGATTCAGAATATTTTTTTGTTTTCCTCCTCCAAAAACTAGGTGTGTCTTGTGGTCTGGTGCATCTTATAGAGCGAAAAAATACGGTGCATTTATTAAGAAACCAGAGGCCTTTCCTCTTGGAATAACAGGTTTGGAATTGCCCAAGAAAGATGTTAAATTGTTTTTGTATGCCGCAACTGCAGCAAGAATTTTGTTAGCTAAGAATTGGAAAACACAAGAAGTCCCAACAGTGGAGGAATGGCAGATGAAGATGATGGATTTTTCGAAGCTAGCCGACCTGACTGGAAGAGTCCGTGACCAGAAGGAGGAGGAGTACCAGGAGGAATGGATGAAATTCAAAGACTACTTAGTTCAGTATGTTAAAATAACTTAATTGGAAAAGCTTGCAAATATCAAATAGGCTTAGGATTTAAATATGTAATGTTAGGAATTAATATGTTTAAAGCTAAAATGAAAGAAAGAAAGAAAGAAAGATGTTAAGTGATTAAGTTAATTTTATAAGAAAATTGGTTTTGGAAAACTTAAAATGATATACACTGAAATTCAACTAGGGGGATTCGAGGAATGTCACTAAGATTGGTTTAAATAGGATTGAGATTTATGTTTGTTTAAATTTTTGGAAAATCAATAAAAAAAATTTGGGGGGGAAACAAACGAGCAAAAGTTTTTGCATATTGCAAGTCTGCCAGGCATCTCAGTCTGCCAGGACTCCAATCTGCAGCGGGGTCCTGAAGCTTTGGGGGTTGTGTGGCAGGGGTCCATTTGAGCACGAGGTGCAGGGAAAGTGACAAGGAAACTCTTGGGTCAAACACTTAACAGATGAACCTTCTGGATCAGGCCAATGGGCCCATCTAGTCCAGCCCCCTGTTCTCAGAGGCTGACCTGACACCCGTGGGAAACCTGCAAACACGAATCGAGCCCTCTCTTCCCTACTGCAGTTCCCCGCACCTGGAAATCAAGTTTTTGACCTGCGCTTGCGCACAATATTTTTCTTTTCTTTAAATAAAGGTGTGATAAGCCAAGGCGAACGTGAAATAGTTAAAACTGAACTTTTTTTTTTAAAAAAAGAGAAAGCAACACTGCAGAACTCGAAAGGAGCAACAGCAGCAATGGAGCTGTGGGGGTTTGTTTGGCCTTGTTGCTGGAGGTTATGCAACAAGAACTGTCAACTAGAATAACGCTCAGACAGAACAGGAAATTAAATGGCAGTGGCATCTCTAGTGCCACCAGACCTCACAGGATGTGTGTGTAAGGCAGCAACTAGGTAATGCAATGCCAAAAAACAGTCACTCTTATTAGTGAAGCTGGGAGGTAGATTTGGAAAGAGTTGTTCTGAGATCGGGGCGGGGAGAGCAGTTGGATGCAACACAGAACAAGGAAAAAAGACAAATGTAGTTGCTTTATTACTTATTTTAATTTTTTTATGCTTTAAATTGATTTTTTAAAACTTGTTTTAACCAATCATTTTATTTATTTATTTTTAAGTGATTTGAGGGTTTTTGTTTTACAATCAAGCTGTGTGTAAGTCTCTTGAGTCCCTGTCAGGGAAAAAGGCAGGGTATGTATAAATATAGAACAGTAATAACAACAATTATTAATTTTACGAAGTAAGTAATTCTGAAGGCAAGGCTGAAAGAAGCTTCTTACCCAGACATTCCACCTCGATGGAAGAAGTGGCCACGCCTCCCTCTGCCCCCACCTGGGGAAAAACCAAGAGGAAGTTTAAGAGCAGGGCATACTAAATACATCTGAGATGCTCTGGGCCTAGTTTATCATGTTTTTCTCCCTAGAACTACAGCAAAAAGGCCAACAAAAGGCGGCCGGGGGGGGGGGGGGAGAGCTTTGAAAGCAGAGAGATTGTGAGCCTGCAAGGCTAGCGTGTCCTGGTGGTACCCCTTGTCGAGTAGGGCAATAAATGCTTCGAACTGAGGCAGAGAGAGCAGCTTGGCAAATTTCACAGGATTCCACGTAACAACAAACGTGCCCCGCTGCTCAGTGTCTCCCAACCTTTTGAAGCCCATCTGCCCCTTTAGCCAACATAAAAACCCCACGTCCCCCTTAAAACTTAGCTCCTCTTAAGTATTTTATTTCAGTTTTCGAATGGATTGAAATTTTGCGACTTTTAATTTTTCTTACTTCTGCAGCACATGTTTTTGGAAACACTCTCCCCAACCTTCAGATATCGTCCCTGGTGAAGAAACACCGCTCTAATGGATTTCTCTCTTCCACCCTTCCCTTGTCTATCTAACAGGCTCTTCGGACAAGTACCCACCACTGGGCCTTGGGTCCACTGATTTCTATGCGGCTACTTTTGAGTAGAGCTTAGCATCAGCATCCCTGGGGGCGGGGAGAGAGAGAGAGAGAGAACCCAGCTGCTGAACAGAAAGACAGTTACCTCGCCACCGGTCATGATCTCGCCCCATTGCACCCCCATTGTTGCTCTGCCAGGAGCGGTCTTCGAATTTTCTGCCATGATCCCCCCAGTCACGCCCTTCTCTGGAAAAAAAGAAGTGAAAGGTTTACTTTATTTTAAAGACATCTTTTTTTATCTACCTGCAGAAGAAAACACTTAAATTCCTTCAAAACACATATAGACAAATATTTTGAATTCTCAACTTTGATAGCTGTATTTCCTGAAAGTCTCTCTCTCTAGGCCATGATAGAAAAATGGAGCCTTTGTGTTCCACCACTGAATACCAGATTTTGGGGACAGGCAGTGGAGGACAGCATTGCTGTCGTGCTATGCTTGGGATACTTTCTGGGAGTACCAGAGCTGGAAGCGGTTGAAAACGGGATGCAGGGACTAGGCGGACCCTCACTCCATCAAGACAGAGGTGACTGGAGTGGCATCTGTGGGTCTGCTGATGCCTCCTAAAATGGACCCCTGACCATTAGGTCCAGTGGTGGCCGACTCTGGGGTTGTGGCGCTCATCTCGCTTTACTGGCCGAGGGAGCCGGCGTACAGCTTCCGGGTCATGTGGCCAGCAGGACTAAGCCTCTTCTGGCGAACCAGAGCAGCGCATGGAAACGCCATTTACCTTCCCGCCGGAGCGGTGCCTATTTATCTACTTGCACTTTGATGTGCTTTCGAACTGCTAGGTTGGCAGGAGCAGGGACCGAGCAACGGGAGCTCACCCCGTCGCGGGGATTTGAACTGCCGACCTTCTGATCGGCAAGTCCTAGGCTCTGTGGTTTAACCCACAGCGCCACCCGCGCCCTTGGCTGCCCACGAAAGGTTTCTCTGGGTATCCCATCCAAAATGAGAGGCCGTTTTGCAATTCCTGCTCAGTTCCTATTTGCACTGGATCGGCCCACATTTCACTGCATTTGGGGGCACACATTTCACTGCATGCCAGGACTGGATGCCCCCTCTCCCATCTGTCCCTCCCTGTCCCCATTTAACGGGACAGCTGATGGGGCAAGGGCAGCGCTTATTCTCCCCCCCCCCCCAGCCAGAACTCAGTTCCAGCATCTGTCAGGTAAGCGCCACTGCCGTTGCAAGAGAACAAGGAAGGCATCCATGGAGAGTTCTGGCACCTTTTTTTCTAGAAAAACTGCACCAGGTAAAGGCATGCCAACACCATTTCATGGTTCAGTTCACTTTGCTGCTCTTTTAGATGTGGCAGCCCCCACTCTAGCCATTTTGTGACAGGCACCCATAGCACCCTCTCAAAATTCCAAATGTGCCTCCTGGCCCAAAAAGCTTGGCAAACCCTGCTGCTCTAAGGCAGTTTTTAATGTCCTTAGGTAAGATAAGATCATGCATATCAAATTCTATTATGATGGCTCAGAATCTCCAGCTCCTGCAGGATCCTGCACCTCTTCGTTCAGAAGGGGCTTGGGCAGAATGTATCAAAGCTCCAAAACGGTCTCCCTGTTTCCTTCTGGGCTTACTTCAGTGTGCTGATGACCTATAAAGCTTTAAAGCAGCCCCGAAGCCTTTGTGTTCTGCCACAAGGAAGGCTCAACGTAAGCTCCCACTTAGGCCGAGTCAGGACTGCCAAGCGCCCACAGTGACCTTCCTAGTGCCTGACCCCCTCAGTTGCAGAATACACTTTCTTCAGCAACTCGCCAAAAAGCAAGTCTTGAGTGTCTTCTCAAGGTGGAATAAAAGCAGGGCTTTTAATTAGTTAATCAACTTTTTTATAAAAAACAAAAACAAACACCTTACACTGCAGCAGACTTTTTTTAACAGATTCAAGTACTTAAAAAATGTAGGTGACAAGCACTATCTTGAAATACACCCTCCCTTTAGCATCGAACCCTCTAAGATTGCCTGTTATGTCAGCAGGAGTAATCTAAAAAACAAGACTGCTTTTTGTTTCAAATGCAGATTGGTAATGAAGATCCAGTATTTCTTTTTTCTTTTAAAGCTGACTGTGTTTTCAGCAACATTATTTACCCAACCTCTTATTCCTGCATTGCAAAGAGGTTGCACTAGATGACCCCTAGGTCTAGACCAGTGGTTCCCAACCTTCCTTTGGCCATGCCTCACCTAAGCACCTCTAAAATCCTGATGCACCGCACCCCCACCCCCGTGGCATATAATTCTTATTATTCAAAAAGTGAACTACAGTGGTGCCCCGCAAGACGAATGCCTCGCAAGACGGAAAACTCGCTAGACGAAAGGGTTTTGCGGTTTCTGAGCTGCTTCACAAGACGAATTTCCCTATGGGCTTGCTTCGCAAGACGAAAACGTCTTGCAAGTTTGTTTCCTTTTTCTTAACACCCTTAATACAGTTGCGACTTGACTTCGAGGAGCAACTCATAGAACGCGGTGTGGTAGCCTTTTTTGAGGTTTTTGGTGATTTTTGAAGCTTTTCCAAAACTTTCCCGACACCGTGCTTCGCAAGACGAAAAAACTCGCGGAATTAATTTCGTCTTGCGAGGCACCACTGTATTCATATGGAGGGAGCCTAAAAGGCCTTTAACTGTTAACAACTCATTCTCAAACTGCCCCCCTTAAAAATCAAAATTGCCCCCCTGTGGGAACTACGGGTCTGCACCCTTCCAACTCTGCAATTCTATGATTATTTGTATTATTTATTCATATGCAATTCTATGATTATTCTGCCCCGCTGAAAACACACTCCTTTCTTCAACTGTGAGTCTCTTGGACAACAGAACTATTCAACAGCTAAGCTGCTCTATATATGCAAGGACACTAAGACTTAAGCGCTGCTCCACCACCACCTGAGTACACTCACCGGGAATGTGGGGTTATTCCCCTTCCCTCGCTCAAGCGCCTGTCAGACCCATAGCTGCTCCAGCCATCCCGGGAGTGGCGTTCTGGTCCCCCATGGTGGTCGTCTGTGTGATGCTGCAGGAGCAGAGACAGGAAATGGTGTCATGCACTCGAAGAAAGCAAGCGCCGTTTAGTCTTAAGTGGTTTTGCACTACCAGGCTCACAACCAACGCAGCTCACCTGTCCGTCTCGCTCTCCCATTATTCCTCGTGACCCTTCTCTCCTGGAAAGAACAATATAATCGACATCAGGCTCAAGGTTAAAGGAGCACCGGCAACCTGTTCCTCTTGGATAGAGGAAGAAATTCATGCTACGCTCACTCAACTGCAACATTAGCTTAAGGATAGAATCCGTATTTATCCTAGGGTGCAGAAACTGTACCCCCCCCTCAAGCTGACTTGAACTCCTTTCAGCCCCAAAAGTCAAGGTCAGGGATTATAAGAATTGTAGCCTAGCAACACCTGAAGAGTCCTCTTCCCAGATTTATATACAGTGGTGCCTCGCAAGACGAAAAGAATCCGTTCTGTGATTCTCTTCGTCTAGCGGTTTTTTCGTCTTGCGAAGCAAGCCCATTGAAGGATTAGCGGCTTATCTGCTGATCGGATCAGCTGATAAGCGGCTTAGCGGCTTAGAAAAAGGGGGGGAGAGGGGAAAAAACCAGCAGGAACTCGCAAGACACTGTCGTCTTGCGAAGCAAGCCCATAGGAAATTCATTTTGCGAAGCACCTCCAAAACGGAAAACTCTTTCGTCTAGCGAGTTTTCCGTCTTGCGAGGCACCACTGTACTGCTTTTTAAATCCAAGGCTGATTCGCAAAGCAGCTTACTGTTACAATACACAGAAAGCTGCAAGGAGGTGTGTAGATTCTCCAGCAGGTGGTGAAAAGGCTCTCCCCTCCAGAGGAGTTACAGGCAGACTCGAGGGCTGACTGATATGGCATCTCAGTGGAGGCTTGCTAGAGCCACCCAGTCTGCAAAGTAACAGGTCCTCGCCTCCCTTCGCCACAGAAGGCATTTTGCTAGTAAACACTGGCTCATTTTGGAGGTGCCCAAATAAATCCCACACCTTTTAACTAGGATGCCCTAGGTAGGAATGGCACTGTATTCTTCACATCTCCCCCGCCCCAGACAATCCTTCCTAGAAATTTCTACCTGGGTAAGACACAATTCAGAAAATGAGCTGTATAACCTGCTTAGGGAATTTTTTTTTGTTGAAGGCATATAAATTATTATAAATAAGCACCTCCCCCACCAAGAGGCAAAGCTCATCACTCTGCTATGACAGAATACAGTGAAAGATGGAAAGGATTTGCTGAGATAATTAATAACTAGAATACAAAAAAGGGAGGTGTGAGGAGGTCGATGAAACAAGTTAACGAAAGATAAAGATTTGGGAACATTGGATTTGTTTTTAATTTTTTGTTTGCTTTTGTTTTTGATGTATTGTGTGTTTTGTTATCTTTTTTCTTTTTACTGACTTGTATTGTTTAATTCCTTTTTTGTTTAATTCCTTTTTTTCTCCTCTAACTTTAAATTCTCAATAAATATCATTTAAAAAACAAACAAACTCATCACTCTGCTGGCTCACCTGTCCAGGGAATGGTCTTGGTACCGCCCACGATCCCTGTGATCAAAGTCATGGAACCGGTCCTGGCGGCTGAAATCCGAGCGATGGCGGTCATCCAACGCCATCCGCTTTGCCTCTGGCCAATATGGTTCGTCTCTCCTGCAGGGGGGCAGGAAGGAGGTAGAAGAAGAGGTCAAGACAGGAGGTTTTCTAGCCACTTCGTGTTCTTGATATATCAACACGACAAAACAAGATCGAAGGAAATAAAGACATCCCATGGACAATAAAACGGCTTTGATAAAGAAGAGATTATCATACTCTGCCCCTGGGCGCACAAACCCCAGAGTCTGTCAAGACTGGCCCGTTCGGGCAGGGGTACCTTTACCTTACTATCACTCAAACAGCTTAATTCACTTAACTGAATGTGTGACCCCCTTAAGATATTGTGACCCCCTTAAGATATTGCCTCAACTTCCATCAACCCCAGCCAGAATGGCTGACAGGCAGGGATGATGCGAGATGTAGTCCAATAGCACCTGGAGGGTACTGCACTGGCTACTCCCTGCTTTAATCTAAATTAAGCCCCCAAGTATTTGCCTCCTCCCAATCCTTTATTTGTTTCATCAGGCTATGCAATGGTTGTGGCAAAGAGACAGCTCCACAGGAAAAAAAGGTCCGTTTCACTCAATGTCAGACCTTTGTTGGCATGAGACAGCAAAGATGAACCAATAGTCTGATCAGTTATAAGACCATTTTCTAGGTTTCCCACTGGAGCAGTGCAAACTGCGTGGAATGCCCTGACTCCCTAGGATAGATGAAGAGTCCGACACAGCTCTTCAAATGCCTACAGACTCCTAGTATATGCTTTGATAAGAAAGCCTACTTGTGAAGGTGTTAAAAAAAAACCCACACAACGCTAAAAAGAGCATGAAAGGATATTGTTAGGAAAATCTGCTGACACAAGACTGTATTAGTAATGTGCCAAGAATGTTCAGGCAGGAAAAACTTGTCCTGGAGCTAGTCTGAGAGGAAGCATCCTGTTCCTTCTTGCAGGTATGCTTTCCTCTAAGAATGGGACTCAGTTTCTATGCATGCGTAAAGTTATATAACAAGATTCTAAAGAATCTCTTGTACTTCCCTCCTCCCCTTTGTGGGTCCTATCGTTAATCATTTCCTCCTGCACCTTTTATGATAATCCAAATCTTTTAACCTCTCCATCGTGTCCAAAATTCACCATTAAACTACCAATCCTACTAAATTGATGGGTTGTGCTGAAATGGCTAAAATGACCGGAAGAATCGGAAATCAGGAAGACCCAAATGTTTAATAAGGAATGGGGGAAACTTATAATTTATCTTAAAAACCATTGTAAACAGTTAAAATTGTTAGTAAATCGTTGAGTAAATCTGTCTCAAACATCACAATGGTGTGGTCACCAAAGAAATCCACTTACCCCTCTCCCCCCATTTCCCCTGCTCCTTCTGGCTTCCAAAAGCACATATATGCAGTTTGCAGGCTGGTAGGAGGGTGGTGCTTGCCTAGCTAAAGGCACCACACTGAATCCAACTCTAGATGTTGTTGGGACTATGACAAGTTCCACACCCCTCCCTCTACAACCATAGGGATTTCCTGAAGTCTGCTCATGGGGAGAGACGAGCTTTACCTCCCGTCCACGTCATACGGCCTCCTCAGGGCCACCCGCCTCTCCTGCTCGTAGCGCAGCTGCTCATGCTGCCGGCGCAGCTCATCCCTCTCGCGCTGGATGCGCTCCTGCTCCCGCCTCCTCTCGCGCTCGATGTGCATCCGCTCTCTTTCCAGGCGTTCCCTCTCCATCCGCTCTCTCTCCAGGCGCGACCGCTCAAACTCCAGCTTCTCCCTGGTGATCTCCAGCTTCTCGCGCTCCTCTTGCTCCCAGATGGAGTGCAAGCGCTGCTTCTGCCGATCACGGTTCCTGGTTTAAAAGGAGGCGGGTGAAACTTTATGAAGGCCCACCCCCCACAGATGGGAGCCTTAGCGCCCATGAAAAGGTTTAAGGCCGAAAGGGAAAGCCTGTCTTGTTTCCTTTCCTCTCTCTACAGGTAAAAAGCCCTTGCCTCACCAGCCCTTTGGCTCTTACCCTGTGGTTTGCAGCCTTCAAGCAGAGACCATCAGCCTGCAGAGGGGGTTCTAGCAATGGTGGAAGCAGTGGAATGCTGACACTGGCAAGATGAGGAGCTGGAAACCCAAGAGCCTAAGGCTGCTATTTATTTTGCATCACTCCCAGTGCTCCTCTCGCTCCTGTTGGCACTGAGCAGCCAGCTGACTGGGACTATCTAGAGCAGCGTCTAGAGCGTCCCTCTAACAGGTCCAATCATTGCTTCACCTGCCTTACACAACACCCATGGGGAGGGGGCAGAAACTTAAGAGTACAGGCTTGAAAAGATATTCAGTCCACAGGTGGCATGGGATCACCTCCGTGGAACACAAGCTCCCAACATCCTGGGAACAAAGGTAACATTGGGGACATCAAGGCCAGAAGGCAAGGCTGTTGTCGTTATTTATTACTGCGCTTGACAAAAAGGTGGGTTTGATTTGTTTTACATCTGAATATAGGTTAAGTTTGGTTATCAAAGCATTATTCTGATATTTTGATTACAGTATTCTGCTATTTTTTTATTGATTGAGCTGCTTTCTTTCTGCGGTTAGCTGCTTTGTGCTTCCTTTGGGAACAAAACAGCTGTACCTTTAAATGGATGCTTATTCAACTGCTCCATCTGTTTGTTTGTTTTGTACTGCTGTGGTTTCAGCTGAACAGCTACATTACTTTGATGGAAGAACAACAACCCACTTCAATTTATTTTTAACCACATATATATGGGGGGGGGGGAGAGAGAGTGCCTATGTGTCTTGTAACAAACTGCTCCAAAATGGTAATACCACACATCTTTCATTCTCTCTAGCCCCTACTCACTGAAGATGATTTCCTACTATGTTCAATTCACATGAGATAGAACTCACATGAGTTTGAGTCTTTATGGTCCGGGGAAGGCCTATTTTCTTAAGCCAGAGCTTAACTGTACAAGCCACCCTCTCCAAACAAGTGGAATTGTACAAACAGCAGGAGTAATTTGAGCCACCTTCCGTTTTCAGGCAGAAGCAGCAACAAAATATTTGCACAAACCAAGTTTGTACAAAGTTCTTAACATCAGACCACATGATTTACTTATTTCTTGATGCACAGATTATGTAATTAAATAGGCAGAGCACATAAAGGATCTATTTTCAAACCTGCCAAGATTGTGGCTTCCCAAGTTTCAGAAAATGAGAGGCTTTGACTATAATAAGAGCCTAATCGTTGAGAGTCCAAGGAGAAGAGGCAAGTCTTCAATAGCTGCCTATATCTTTAAAGGTAAAGAGACTTACCATTCTGTTTCCTTCTTTCCAGCATGTGGGAGCGCAGGTAGTAAAAAGATTAAACTCTGCTTCCATCAAAAAGCAGAGCCAGCAAACTTTGACATCCCAAACCAGGAGTGAAACTTCTGTTTCAGGATGTGGAGGAGGTGCAGGACTTTACAAAAGTCCTCACAAAACCATTAACAATTAAAGGACTCCCAGGTGACCCTTAAAAAAAGGTGTTGTATGTGGCAAAAACAAAAGATAGCAAAACCCCTCCACACTCACATGAACGCCTGCATAAGCCTCACAGCACAGCCTTCTGTGATGGCTGGCAGTGGTGGTGGTTGTAGGTCTGCTTGCTCTCCTGTTTGTTCAGAAGAGAACCTCATGCCACACACCTCCATTCACATTCGCTCAGCAGAAGAGGCAGAAAAGGGGTGTACAAGAAAAGTGTCTACATCACAGGGTGGAATTAAAGAGAGCCTGTTAGGAGGACCCTTCCTGCTGAAGAAGGGATCTCAAGGGTCAAGAGGAAGATAATGTGATGCCTGAAACAAGGAGGGGTGCGGCCAAGGCAGCAGTCTTATGGAGAGTCCTTCCAGCAGCACACCCAAATGGTCAAAGTCAGGGGTCAGCAAACTTTTTCAGGAGGGGGCTGGTCCACTGTCCCTCGGACCTCATGGGGGGGGGGGGGCGGACTGTATTTTTTTAAAAAATAAATGAACAAATTCCTATGCCCCACAAATAACCCAGAGACGCATTTTAAATAAAAGCACACATTTTACTTGTGTAAAAACACCAGGCAGGCCCCACAAATAATCCAGAGATGCATTTTAAATAAAAGGACACATTCTACTCAGGTAAAAACACGCTGATTCCTGGACCGTCCGCGGGCCGGATTTAGAAGGCGATTGGGCTGGCTCCTGGGCCTTAGTTTACCTACCCATGGTCAAAGTGGTTGTGAGGCGCACTGGGTGGGCAGCAATCCTGTTGGTGCCGTTTCCCCCTACTGACTTCTTACGCTAAACCAATCTGCCTGCTGAGCAGCTCCCTCTTTGGCCACCCACTGACCCGGAAGAAATCCACGGTCTCATTTCTAAGCTCAAAGCTGGAAAAGCCCCCGGTCCTGACCTAGTCCCGGCGGAAGCTATAAAACTTCACGCAGACTGGTGGGCGAAAATCCTGGCCATTACTTTTGATGCCATAAACAACAGTGGGAAGGTTCCAAGAATATGGAAGGATGCGATTATTATTCCAATTCATAAAAAGGGCTCGACAGATGATCCGGGAAATTACAGGAATATCAGCTTATTGTCAATAATTGGGAAAATATATGCACGGTTCTTGTTAACTAAGCTTACTAAGTGTGCCGAAGAGAACAACCTGATTGGGCCTGAACAGGCTGGTTTTAGATCGAATCAGTCAGCGGTCGATCATGTCTTAGTTTTATACCACCTTGCCTGGAAATATTCCGCCCCAAATAGAGGCCAACTTTGTGCGGCCTTTATTGATTTAAAGGCTGCTTTTGACAGCATCCCCAGAGGACTACTTTGGGGGAAATTAGCACGATGGGGAATAGACAAAAGACTTTTGTGGCTAATAACTAAACTGCATGACGGATCGGCCGCTAGGGTTAGAATCACTCCGGCAGGCGACCTCTCAAAGCCAGTAACCATCAATAGAGGTGTTCGTCAAGGATGTATCCTTGCTCCGACCCTTTTTAATCTATTTATAAGCGATATGAGGGCGCCTCTGATAGATTCTCAAGAGACGATCCACGCCCCCCGTCTTGCCCAATATCGTTGCCCCCTTCTACTCTACGCAGACGACGCAGTGATCCTATCTTTTTCAAGAGTTGGCCTTAGGAGGGCCTTAAAAATTTTTGATGCTTACTGCAAATCAAATTTTCTTACAATTAATCACGCAAAGTCCAAAGTCCTAATTTTCACCAAGAGTCGAAAAACCTATAATTGGAGAATAGACGGGAAAGCCATAGACCAAGTTTTTAAATTTCAATACTTGGGTGTCCTCCTCCAACACAACATGGGCTGGAAGGTCCATCTTGCATATGTATTAAATAGAGCTAAAGCCCTTTCCTTTGCGCTACTGCGTTTTTTCTTTTCAGATGGGGCTTTCCATATTCCATCAGTGTTAAAAGTTTTCAAGGCAAAGGTGATTGCAACAATAGCACATGCAATCCCAATATGGGGGTCCTTTGTTAATCTAACCCAGTTGGAGGTAATCCAAAACCAACTGCTAAGAAGGTTGCTAAAACTACCCAGGTGTGTAGGCAATACAGCTATACGACTCGAACTAAATGTGACATCTCTAGAAACTACACTATGGAAATGCATCCTCTGTTACTGGTTGGCATTATGGCATAAACTCCCATATCTCCACCTGATGCAGTGTCTCTGGAGAGATGACTTCCCTAGCCCTTGGGCAAAAATAATACATGGGAAACTTGTGTCCTTAGGACTATCTCCATCTGAACTATTAAAATTGGATTTAATTTCTGCCAAGAGAATTATAACTCACAGATTAGAGGAGATCGATTTACAATTTAATATTGCGACAGGTGGTGGCACCTGTTCGCCGATAAACCTTGGCTTAACACCACCAACGAAACTCCCAGCTTATTTAACTACCTTATCTGTGGTGATGCACAGGTATGCCTTTATAAAGGCTAGATTCAATGTTTTCCCATCAAATGTGTTGGGTAACAGACTCTCCAACGGACAGATCTCACTCCTCTGTGACTGTAAAAGTGGATCTATAGAATCGTTATACCATATAATCTTCTGTTGTCCATTACATTCGGCTCCACGGTCCAAGTTTCTGGCCCCATATTTATCGAGAATCGCTGACAGTCCTCAGGAAGCCCAAATAATATACTTATTAAATGACGAAGACTCAAGTAGATCCCTTGCAGTCGCTAGATACCTGATTAATGTCTTATTTCATAAGAGGAGAAATGGATCACTGTATGACTCTGACAGCTTAGCCAAACTTAAGAACCATCAATAAGTGCCAGAACTAAGACGCATATCCCCGAGGGATTTGAATTACGGTTGACACAGAGGGAGGTTATTGTATATAGTGTTTACTTAATTGAAGTAAAATTGGTTTTATATGGGTGTTTTAACTTGAAATTGTTTTAAATTGTTTGTTTATGGAAATCTTGATGTATTGTTTTAGATATGGGCCTATGGCCGTAATAAATCGAATCTGAATCTGAATCTGCCTGCTGAGGGTGGACCTAAGGGGCCTCGACTCCTGAGGGATAGGCTTGTATTTAAAAATTTTATTTACCACATTTGGATATGGTGCATGCAACTAAGTTTTTTCAAGCAGCATACGGAGACGCTGAAAACACAACCCAAAATGTATACAGTTTAAACCAAGTACTCAACAAAATCCTTCTACAGCCTTCACAAACGCAGCGACTAAAGAACGACAGGATACAGACTGTCAGAATGCCTTAATGCACGAAATGCCTTCAACGTATATGTCCTGGAGACACGTTCAATACCTAGGTTTTGCCAGCATGGTCCTCACAGAGGATAAAAAGGAGCAGAGGATGTTGCTGCCATGAGCTCCTCGGAGAAAAGCCAAGATATAAATATAAGCAAATACATGATAAAGATTACTCTTTAAGATAGGAAGGACGGCGAAAACCCTCAGGCAAAGAGAGAACCATGGGGTGATCAATGATGGGTCTGCGAACAGAACTGTCATCACGAAATCAGCACAAACCCTTGTCAAACTAAAGATCGACAGGGGGCATAGGAGCCAAATCCTAGTGGCCAAGGTCCCTCCACCCCCTCAATAAAATATTTAAGGCCAAAGTTCATGGGCATTGCCATTCAATGGTGTGGGTCTGTGCTGCGTCTTGTGATCAATTATGCAGGGCGGGGATTAACCCCCCCCATTTTATTCAAGTTGGCACCTGGGGGGCAGGGGGCGGAAAGAGAAAATAACATTTCAAGCCACTTCTTCGCAGCATCGCTTATTATTTAATTTCTATGCCGCTTGATATATTTAAAATGTGGTGTACAAAGAACTGAAGCAACAGCAGACCTCTTAAAAGTACAGTGGTACCTCAGGTTACAGACTCTGCTAACCCAGAAATAGTGCTTCAGGTTAAGAAGTTTGCTCCAGGATGAGAACAGAAATCATGCTCTGGCGGCAGGAGCCCCATTAGCTAAAGTGGTGCTTCAGGTTAAGAACAGTTTCAGGTTAAGTACGGACCTCCGGAACGAATTAAGTACTTAACCTGAGATACCACTGTATTACAAAAATACAATTACATATAAAAATGTCACATTGATACAAAGCTACTAGTATAGATAAGAATCTGAAGAACCACCAGGTTTTTCAAGCTCCAGAAGGAAGTCTTTGTCTTCATGTCGAACTGGATGAAAGATTGTTTGTGCCAGTGAGCGGCCAAGTTACCTCTTCTTTCTTCCTGCTTGGCTGATGTGAAATGCTTTCCCCACATCCTTGTGCATGAGGTGCACCAAAACCACCACTTGCTGGGTAAGTTCTCAAAGGCTGCAATCCTAGCCTCACTTACCTGGGATTGATTTCAACAGTACTTTTGAGTAGACATGATTAGAAGTGTGCTGTAACAGGTCTGGGGTGGCGTTCCAAGGGTTTTCGGTGGGGGAAATCTTTAAATTACAATTGAGTTTCAGCTGGGGAATATGTGGGCAGCAGAAACATAAAGGAGACCCCCCTCCCCAAGAAATGATTTATTACGTGTGTGGAAGTCCTCCTTGCTTCCTCAGGGCGCTCTGGAATCGAACTGAATCATGATCCTGTTGCATGAGGTTTGGAGACTTTGGACTCAGCTGAGGGGGATTTGGAGACAGAAAAAGCCCTTTCGACGCAGTTCTAGACATTGGGGTCTGTAGATGGAGAAGAGCTGTTGAAAACCATGAACCTGAGACGCTGTAGACATGGGAGTATAACCCTGGCGGTGCCTCTGGCTGAATATGATCTGATGAGAACCCGGAAGCTGATTTATACCAGGCCAGTCTATTTGCCCATCTGGTCGGTCCATTATCTGACAGTGGCTCTGCAAGCCTTTAATGAATTCTGCACTGTTCATTCTTCTTATCTCCAGGATCCAGAGATTAACATGCAGCAAAGAGGACATAACTTGACTTTGTGGAGGAGCAAACGGCCAAGGCAGGTCTGTTGTTGCAGCACCTAGGATGCCTCCAAGGGAGTATCTTGCTCTGAGCTGAGCCCTTTTGTACTCTGTCTCCAGTCCACTCCCTTTCGGAGTACTCAAAACGGCCAATTCTTTGGCCTGAAAGATGGGCACTTCTCCTGCATTCCATTGCTCCCTCTCCTACCAGACCTGCAATGTTATCAAGGGAGGCACCGCTTTTCCAGCCCAGGAAAGGCACCTGGTGAGGAATCTTGGCTCTGCTTCTTCAGGTCTTGCTCCATCAGTGGGCCTGGCAGCTTCATGTTTAGTAATGCCCAGGCTATGAGCCAGAAACCTATCCTGGCTCTTTTCCTACTACAGGTGTCTCTCCAGTTAAATGTGTTTGACTTGCATGCACATGCAGCACTAGAAAATAAATACATTGCGAAAAGGTGCAAAAAATGGCCCGAAAAGAGTGAGAAACAGCTACCAATCCCATGAGCTTTTACACTGACCTTTGCAACCTGTGGAGAGTTGGGAGTTTGAGAAAGGCGGTTTGGAAGGAACAATTGTGGTGGAGTTTGGTGGTTTTTGAATTTCCAGAGGTTTACAGGGCGCTTACAAGATTTTTGAAGGGACGCGGGTGGCGCTGTGGGTTAAACCACAGAGCCTAGGGCTTGCCGATCCGAAGGTCGGTGGTTCGAATCCCTGCGACGGGGTGAGCTCCCATTGCTTGGTCCCTGCTCCTGCCAACCTAGCAGTTCGAAAGCAAGTAGATAAATAGGTACCACTCCAGCGGGAAGGTAAACAGCGTTTCCATGCGCTGCTCTGGTTTGCCAGAAGCGTCTTAGTCTTGCTGGCCACATGACCCGGAACCTGTACGTTGGCTCCCTCAGCCAGTAAAGCGAGATGAGCGCCACAACCCCAGAGCCGTCCACAACTGGACCCACAATCAGGGGTCCCTTTACCTCTACAGGATTTTCAGTGTTCTTCATTACACGAGATTTCAAGTATACACGTGGCACCCAGGAAGGCAATTTGCAGTACTGTAGTTTCCGACTCCGTGTCCTTGTCACTGCTGAATTCTGGAGTCATTTGCACCTTACAACTGGAGGGAATGGTGCTGGAACTGCGCATTTTGGAATTCCGGCTTCCCCGAGCCAACATGGATCAATTCCCTTTTCCTGGATTCATGAGTGATATTTTAAGGAATCAAGGCATCCAGTTATCTTCTGGGAAATACTCTGTGGGAATCTCTAGGACTGGATAACCAGCTTCATGTCCCAAGAGTCAGGAGGGCCTCAGACATCTTGAGAAGTGGAGCCTGCATCTAAGATGCTGGTTGTTCCTGGTTCTTAGTTCCAGAAAACACTCTCCCTGAGCAATCTGTCACAGGGCTGCCATGGTGACCCACTGCTGTCCTTCCTCCAGGCCTGTGGCCAAAAAGGACCCTGGTTTGGCAGAAAAGTGTCAGAATTCCCAAGGCTTATTCCTTTCCTCTCCAGAGCTAGATGATCGTGAGCAGAACAGAAGATCATTAGGCTGTTACTAGGTATGAATGGCTCTGTTGTCAGTGCCAACCAAGAGGCTCTGCCAGCATCAAGAGAAGTCTTTCTTTACCTATGCCGGAGTGAGACAGGAAACACACGCACAGGTTGTGGTCCAGGCTAGAGCTCAAGGGCAGAACCACCTTGTTCTACATTTGAAGGCAGAGTGGACACGATGTCAAATATGTGAAGTTAACCCCTCACTCTGAAGGTGGGGAGGAAACATCTACTGCTATGGGACGTGCCCAAAGATTAAGGCTTTCTGGGAAATGATATATAATGAACTGAAAAAGGTATTTAAATATACCTTCCTGAAGAAACCAGAGGCCTTTCTCCTGGGCATTGTCGGCCAATTGGTGCCAAAGAAGGACAGAACTTTTTTTATGTATGCTACAACAGCAGCAAGAATACTCATTGCAAAGTATTGGAAGACACAAGATCTACCCAGTCTGGAAGAATGGCAGATGAAGGTGATTGACTACATGGAATTGGCAGAAATGACTGGCAGAATCCGAGACCAGGGAGAAGAGATGGTGAAAGAAGACTGGAAGAAATTTAAAGACTATTTACAGAAATATTGTAAAATTAATGAATGCTAGAAGGATGTTGGATAGAAACTAAGGGGTTTCCAGCTGTAATGCTTTAGGAGATACGAAAAAAAAGGTTTACAAATGGGTAAAAGCTTAATGGTAAGGATTTGCTGAACTAACAAATTGAAGTGGAATACAAAGAAGGGAGGTAATGAGGAGGTCTGGGGAAATAAGTGTAAGGAAGATATGTTATGGAAAATTATTTGTTTTTTAACTGTTTTTATGTTGCATTTTGTTTCTTTTTATTTTTCATTTTCATTGTTATATTTTAAAAAAACTTTAATAAATATATTTTTTTAAAAAAGGAAACATCTACTGCTATGGATGCTGCCCCTGGCTTTCTAGGCTCCTGCCACAGGCACCACCAGAGCCAAGGTTTAAAAGCAAGATGCAGGTTACTTCAGACCCGGAGTAGGAGGAGTTAGGTGTTAACAGCCATTAGGGTGAGGCTCAAGCAAGCACTGGGCAGCTAGGAACAAATCTGTCTCCACGAGTAGCACTGCTTGCCTGCCTGCCCCAACTGGCAATCCAGCAGGCTAAAGAAAGTGATGGATTGTGGCTGGGTTGTTCTGCAGGCAGGGTACTTTGGGGTCTTGACCCCTAGGTCCATCAATAGTAGTTCACCGGCAAAAGTAGCTGCTGAACTGGGGTGTGCGCACGTCCTATTTGTTCACTGTTAGCCTGTGAGGTGCTGACCCAAGTACAGAAATATATACCACATGCTTACCATTTAGGGAAAAGGGAAGGATGAAGGGGAAGGGTGGTGGTGGTGGTGGAGACAATTTGTTTGAGAAGCAAATTTTGTTTTGCCAAAACAGGATCTTACCGGTGTGGCTCTTCGCTCAGCCGTTTCTGATCTCTGCCTTTGCTGAAAGGCCTCTCTCTGCTTTTTTCTCTACTCTCCGATTTGCGATCCTGGCTCTTGACACTCTAAATGAAAACACCCAGAATTGCAAAAAGGTTAACAGAAAAGTATGATTTTAGGGCAATTTCACTCTGGGGGGGAAAAACCCAACCCCAATATGAATGCCCTGTGAGCGAGTGAAAGGACAATTTCTCTACAGAAGGAAACACTCTAATAAGTCAATTCTGATCATTCCCGTCCTCAGTCCAAGCTGAAATTCTAGAAAGACCAGAAACATTAAGGAACAGACTGGCTGGGAAAGACACATATAATGATACCAAGGAGGATGATCTTAAAAAGGGCCAGATTTCCTCCAAAATGATTCCTACACAGGAATATGACTCAGCAGATTGGTGTCCACATAACCTCCAGGTAAAGGCAGAGATAAACTCGCCTTTAATTATGAAAGCACAACACATAAGGGGAGGGCAGTATATTGCCCCCTAAAAGGAAAACCACCCCCAGGGAGATCTCTCTGGGCTTTTGGACTAAAATGAGATATCTAGATGAGGAGGAAGTAGGTTTCAACCAGACAGAACATCCTCGCAAAACAAAAGTCCTATGACTACTAATGTGAGCATCTTACATCCACCGTCCAAAATCACGGAATGCCTGGCTAGCTCCCCATGTAAGGATACCACCAGAATAAATGACATCCAGTTGCCACAAAAAATGGCAAACTCCAAAAGTTCTTAGGAAGACAACTGACAAAGACTAGACTTCAGCAACCCCAGTATGTTCCTTCAATTTGCAAACTGCCCAACCGAATAAGCCATTTGATGCTTTTACAGATGAAAGACATACTCTTCCCCAATCTGAATTCCTTATATCCATTTTTGAGAAGACCAGCTGTGGCCCAAATTTGTTCTTGCTGAATTTCAGAATGCCAGTGAGATCATCAATTTCTTAAATGTCTAATTTACGAAAACATTTCCCAACATTATAAGCACCAAAGTAGTCTTCAACGTGAGGTAGTGGGTATTGAGCAATACACAAAAATTTTAGAATTACTGCACAACCTTCACAAATGTGTTCTGTGCCCTTTGTGGGCTTAATGAATGCAGGCCCAGTTGCTATGAGAAAATGATATACTCTTAACAGTCTAAATTGGCTTCCAACAAGGGATCTTAGAGCACAAGGCAACTCAAATTGACAAAATCTGGTTCCAATTTACTTAAGGGGACTTAATTTTAAAAATAAGTGATTATTTCATGTTTCTATACAGAACACATTCCCAAAATTCTGGCCAAATATGACTTGCTATCTCTTCAACTATAAACAAAATACCTGTAACTTAAATAAACAATTAAAAAACTCCATTAAACATTAAAACACAATAATACAGCTTCCTGTCCTGTAGCGGAGCAGTTTAAGGAAGTACTCACACCTTTTGGCTAAGGTGTCGAGGAAGAAGCAACTGACATATCAGCATATCACAATACTTAGCTGCCGATTTATCAAGCTGTTGAAAAGGAGATATTGCCCAGCCCTAAATTTGGGTTACATGCATCCCATTCTATTCTCTATCGAATGGGAGGGACAGCACTCTCCTGCGAAGAACCACCTCCATCTTTATAGTACCTGGAAACCATGTCTGGTGAAGATTGCATTGCAGCCCTGCAAGCTCAGCTAAGGGAGCATTAGTAGAAAAGGCCGCAGAGGTAGAGGCAGCCCTGGTACAACATGCTGCAATTTTAGGCAGCGCTGGTAAGCTAATGATAGCTTGTTTTTTATATTGTAATTTTATGTTGCGAACCACCCTGAGATCTACGGATATAGGGCAGCATATAAATTTAATAAATAATAATGATATACGCGTAAATCACAGAGCAGAAATTAACAGACACAACTAGCTTCAGTGCATTGATCCAATGAGTCTATTCTGAGTAGAACTTAAGATACTATCGTAATTCTTTGAACCTGTGTTGCAAGGTTCTGCAAGGTAGTTGCGGGAGGCAACTGAAAACTGGGTGCCTCTTTCTCCCACTGGACAAAAAATATAAAGAACTGAAGCAAGGGAGTCATAAATGAAGGTAATTTCTGACAAGATTGGGTGGCTTTTTAATAAAGGAAGGAGAAAACCCAATCTAAACTTCTGCCCTTTCTATTGTCTAAGGTTTACTAGGATCTACGTACTTCTAATCAGCGGAAGCTTTAAACTTTTTGAGCCAAGTTGAATGTTTCATTAAACCTTTCTATAGTTACACATATCAAGGGAAATGCTCTGGTTCCACTTACCCTCTCTTTTGACCTAGTTGTTGTCTTCACACTGATAACTGGTTCGCCTTTGGATTTATCCATTATCACAGTCCTTTCTGTACCCTTGCTTCCTACATACAAACAAACAGGGGTGGGAATTAAGATACTCAACACGAAATCTGGTTTTGATGTTCTAAACCTGACAGTGGCCAGCCATTTACACTCTTACCCCTCCCCCAATGCAGCAGCCTAGTAGATTCACCTGATTTTGGAGTCTTGGACTGATCCACCGATCCAGATCTTGACTCCTCTTTCCCCTTCTCATCTTTTTCTTCTGCTTTTGTAGCATCTTCTTTTGGGTCAGCCTTCTCGCCCTTCTTCACACTGGCAGACCTGCAAAACCAGTGAGTTCAAAACGCAGGAAGGAAAAGCAGGGAAACAATGCAATCCCTCTCCTGGTTGTGTCTATGGCATACCTGTGAACACCTTTTAAATAACCCAGGGTGACTATATCAGCAATAAAAAAAAATCCACAAACAGGACAATTTCCACGGTCAATTTTGAAGACAGAAAAACCACACCAAATCCTTGGAGTGTCTGCTGTTTGGGGGGTAGGGGCAGTAGGGGACAATGATAAAGGGAGGTTTGCAAGAAAGAAGACAGAGGGAAGGAAACCCAACAGAGCAATGAGGCTCAATTTGACACATGGGTCTGAGTCAGACTAATCTCTGGCCACAGGTCTCTGGCCTGTGGGCCCAATTATGCTCCCCATTTGGCCAAGCCATGCCCACCTGCTGTCTCATATGCTGTCAGGTGTGCAATAGGCAAAGACGGAGCTGGGCCAAAAAGGGGTGTCTGTGCTTGCATGGGACTATGAAGTCCCATGTCTCCAGCAAACCCAAACTATCAGCTTTTCACCAGAGCCTGCACAGAGCTGTAAAGTGTGCTTTGAAGCCTTGACTGATTGTTGGGGCTTTGAAATGCCATGCATTACATGGAGTGAAAACGGGTCTCTTGAATCAGTTGATTGACAAGCAGCTAGTCTTGCCTGCCTGCTACACTTGGGCCATGTGTGTGTGTGTGTGTGTGTGTGTGTGTGTGTGTGTGAGAGAGAGAGAGAGAGAGAGAGAGAGAGAGAGAGAGAAATATATACATAGAGGCCGCACGCCTATCTTATCCAGTTTCCCAAAGAAACCTCAGGCTAAGTCTATAGATCCTTGAAATGGCAATATATATTACATCAATAAAATACACCCATGTATTAAGTTTCTTCTGGAAAGGCAAAAATTCAGAATATAGGAAGAAATATTTTATGTATGAATGCTCTCTCTTGATGGACAGAGAGTGCCAAGCTGTCTCTCTTCTTCCCAACGCGGTAGATTTTTGGAGGAAAGGAGTCTGATGTGCATTCCGAATGGCACACGTCTTGGGAGGACTGTAAATGCAGTCCTTTCACACCAGGTATGTAGCTACAGCACCTGAACTTTCAGGCAGGTTTTCCAGTACTGCATCCTCACTCAGGAAGTTGTGTGTGCTTCTAAGTTAAGAATGCAACTATTCCTTCAAACAGAAAAAGTACTTAGGGAAAAAAGTTTACACTGTTACTGAAAACATGTTTTTAAAATGAAAGAAAAACAAGTCTAAAGCATATTACCTATCACTGGCTGAAGCTTCATTCTTCACCTCACTATCCTTTTTCTCCAATAGCTTCTTTGTAGCAGGTTCATTTTTTGCCTGAAATTACGTTTATTTGTTAGAAAAAGAAGTAATATTTTGGAAAACTTCCCTTAGGTTATTTTTGTTTTAAGCGTGAAGGGAGAGAGAGAAGCAGCACTTACTCTTTCAACAGATATTATTTTCCCATGTAATTCTGTTTTGTGGCAATTGGCAATGCATTTTGTCACTTCTTCAGCTGTGGACATTGTCACAAAACCGTAACACCGCGCTCCTGGACTCCGAGCGTTAGTCACCACTTTTGCTCCAACCACCTTGAAGAAAGGAAGGACATATATTTAAAATTGACTTAGCCACAGCTTGGTGTCAAGTGACCAGTTCGCTTAGGAGAAAGAAAAGCCAGTTGGGTTACTTGGTACATACACAAAAGGAAAAGTGGGGGGTTGCCAAAGACTCAACAGCAAGCAGCCTGTAATAGGACAGTGTGACTTATTCTGTTCTGTCGTATGCAGTAGCATAACTCGCAGGCATAACTTGGTTCACTTGCAAGTAGCAATTTTCTACAGCCTTCATTGTAATAGTAAATGAAAGTGGGGAGTGCTGAACAGAATGGAGCTCAGTGGGGCTTGGAGAAACACAGATATCAGCACGATCTGGAGTTGGCCGAAGCAAACACATATTTTAAAAAGAAAAGTCAAAGAGGGACACCCCCCAAAAAAACCCAACCCCATGAGGACTTCGTGCTAAGTAGCCAGAATCCCCTATAGTGCTGAACGAAGAGCTAGCACAAAAAACCTAAAACCTCTGGGAAAGGGATCTGGACTAGACAATTTTTGGGACACATGGTACACCTTCGTTAAGTTTGCTTATGATGGAGAAAAGAATTACAGGCCACACACTGGCCACCTGGCTAACCACCTTCGGACAAAAACTGTACTGTTGGAATCATCTAATAAAATTTATATTCATTGCCGGGTCTGTTCATATTGCTATGCTTCATGAAATGTCCTCTATATTACTGCCGTTTCCTTTACATTTTCATAACAAATTCAAATTTTTTAAAAAAAATCTTTTAAAAGTAGCCAGAAACTCCAAATTCCAGAAAACAAAAATAGGAAAATGGAAGACGGATGTATAATAATAATAATATATTATTTATACCCCACCGATCTGGCTGGGCTTCCACAGCCACTCTGGGCGGCTTCCAAAAAATATTAAAATACTGTAATACAGCAAACATTAAAAGCTTCCCTAAACAGGGCTGCCTTCAGATGTCTTCTAAAAGTCTGGTAGGTATTGTTCTCTTTGGCATCTGGTGGGAGGGCGTTCCACAGGGAGGGCGCCACTACCGAGAAGGCCCTCTGCCTGGCAGGAACCCTGAACAAGGTCACTCTCGTTAAGGGTTAATGATACTCTGCACCATTTCATTACAGGCCCTCAACTTGTCTCTCCATCACAAGGCTTCAACAATAATCAATGCTGCCTTACTTTCCCATATTTGCTAAAGAGGTTCTTCAAGTCCGTTGCTCGGGTGGTGGAAGCGAGACCGCTCACCCAGAAGTTCCGACCAGTTGTGGTAGCACTGCGGCCTACGTGGAAACAGAAAGTGTTTATAGCATATTTAGCGTGACAAGCCAGCCCAGCTGGAAGGGGAAATGCAGCCCTAGGAAATCTAACCTGGAGGAAAGGCACGTTAAGACCCCAACATCCAAAAATTTGGTAGTAATCCCAGAAGAACCGCCTTCACCGGTGTACATCCCCGCTTATCAGATACTTACTGCCAACACTTGACAGTCTCCTTTATACTCGCTAGTGAGGGCTGACCATGGGTTTCTGGACATTAACAAAATGTGCCTGGGATTGCCGACACTCAAGCTGTTGTACGTCAACATTCATTCGCGGCAACGTGAAAACTCTTTGTTTGGTGGGAAGTACCACTAGGCCCATTCCACATGTCCAGTTTATCATTTTGTTATTGCTGGGGCTCACTGTTTTTGCAGGATTCCAAGCCACCTCACAGGAGCCTCCAGTTTCTTTTTGGATGCCTATAGCAGTGGGGGAAATTGCTGGTGGGGGAGTAGAGCTGCTAAGAGGAATTCTGGAGAAAGCCTAGAGCAGAATTTCAAAAACTTGGGAGTCTCTGGATCTCTCTCTCTCTCACACACACACACACACACACACCACCCAAATCAGGCTCTTCCCCATGAGGGGAGTCATACCTACGTTGTTACTTCCACGAGGAAGAAGTGGCTTGACTGATGTGGCCAAAAGTCATTTTGTACTTCGTTCCCAGACTTGAAACTTTTCTTTCTTTCTAAGAGTTTTCATTAAAGGATTTTCTTGTGTACATGCTTTGTCTCCATTTCAGAGTTTTCTCTACATTTGATGCAAGGTGTTAATGTTGTATGCAGTGGTACCTCGGGTTACATACACTTCAGGTTACAGACTCCGCTAACCCAGAAATAGTACCTTGGGTTAAGAACTTTGCTTCAGGATGAGAACAGAAATCCTGCTCCGGCGGCGCGGCAGCAGCAGGAGGCCCCATTAGCTAAAGTGGTGCTTCAGGTTAAGAACCATTTCAGGTTAAGAATGGACCTCCGGAACGAATTAAGTTTTTAACCCGAGGTACCACTGTACAGTATAAGGTCGGGAGAGAAGAAAGGTGGGGAGAGAGTAGTGGGACGTGTGGTGGTAAACTTGCATTCTTTTACTTAGTGTATGTGTTGTTAGGATATTTCCGTTCCACCTTAAAAGGGAGCAGGATGTTTGTGTCACAGCCTGCGTATTTCCTGTTCACAGGATGTTTATGTTTTGCTATTGCTTTCGTTTCTCAGTCGGTCGGAGACACTGACTCAGAACGGTCATGTTTTTCTTTGTTCTGATCAACGCTAAATAAAGTCTGTAAATATGCTTTCCTGCTGTGCATCTTCTGCTGTGTGCATTATCTGCTGATAAAGAGTGTGCATGAGCCCTGGAATGTGGCAAGGTATTTCCAGGAAACTCATGTCGCTAGAAGCTGCGTGACTACAGGAGAGATCGATGGATCGTCCGGCAGCCGGCTTGGGGCCATGATGGACTATATCTCCCTGGCAGTATCCCAACATGTGTAAGCTTTTTGTGTCAGCATCACTTGGGTAGATTCTCTTTCCATTCAATAGTTTTCACTGGCAGTGAGAGAGGTCGGGAGGGGGAGGCTGGGGTTGACTGCAGCTGAAAGGGAAGGGGTTGTTAGATCAAGCTATCGTATGTTTTCGGTGTGGTCTTGTTGTGGGGCTGTGTGCACAATAAAGGGGACCCACACTGGGTCGAAGGCATCCTCTTTTATCTGTCCCCATGTTAGTTTCAATATGTTGGTTAGCTTTCCTAGTAAGGCTGTTTCCCATGTGATTTGGTACCAGTGGTCCATGTTCACTCCTGGCAGGTCTCTCCAGTGTCTGGCTATGATGCTCCTAGCTGCTGAGAGTAGGTGGGTTATAAGCTCTTTGATAGCGTGTGAGCATTATTGTCTTGGAAAATATTCAACAGGGCCTATTCTGAGGTGGCTTCTTCTAAGGGCAATCTATTATTACTATTATCATCATCTTTAACATAAAGGTACCCCTGCCCGTACGGGCCAGTCGTGTCCGACTCTAGGGTTGTGCGCCCATCTCACTTAAGAGGCCGGGGGCCAGCGCTGTCCAGAGACACTTCCGGGTCACGTGGCCAGCGTGACGAAGCTGCTCTGGCGAGCCAGCACCAGCGCAGCGCACGGAAACGCCGTTTACCTTCCCGCTATAAAGCGGTACCTATTTATTCACTTGCACTTAGGGGTGCTTTCGAACTGCTAGGTGGGCAGGAGCTGGGACCGAAAGACGGGAGCTCACCCTGCCGCGGGGATCTGAACCGCCGACCATGCGATTGGCAAGCTCTAGGCGCTCAGGTTTTACCCACAGCGCCACCCGCGTCCCTTCTTTTACATACAGTGAGTTTTTTAAAAAGTGAGTTAAAATACAGTGAGTTAAAAAAAGAGTTAATCGTTTTCCCAAGTTAATGAGAAATCCTGTAACATAAGGCACAGCACAACTACTCTCAAGAGAAAACATCTAGAGAGGCAAGAGAAAACAACTGACAGGATCTGAAAATTCCCCAGGGGATCCCATGCTTCCACCTGATGCCTTTTTGGGGGCCAGCTTCTCCACAGGTGATACACGCCGCCATATACCTCAGCCACACTGGGTGGACACAGCTCCTTTTTAGCAAGGCCTGGCATAGGAAGTTGGTCCAATTAGCTCAGGGTTGCCTACACTGACTGGCAACAGCCTTCCAGGGCTCCAGACCAGGAGTTTATCCCAGCCCCAACTGGAGATGTCATGAATTGAGTTGGGGCTTTCTGCATTCAAAGGAGGTGCTCTGTCACTGAGCTTTGGCCCTTAACCTTCCTCTTTCAAGACATGGAAAACAGCACCTAAACTCTGAGTTATGGCCAGGGGCTCTGGGAAAGGCTCCTTCTAGTCATATTAGTATTACGGGAAGGCAGCCAGGTAAATTAGATATTTCAGAGTGCAACAGTAGCTAGGGCACGATGCATCTGGTCCCAAGGTTGCATTTCAGTTTCATGATGGCCTTTGACAGCTGAAAATAAACAATTTTCATCTGGTACTGGGTGACTGGAAGAAGCTTGTGCCATCTTTCGTTGCTGTTGCAGTCATCCTCAGGAGTAGAATCACAGAATTTTTGTAGCATTGGATTATCCTTTGTGTCCCTTCCCAAGTCCAATGCAGGAATCACAGCTAAAGAATCCCCGTCAGATGGCCATCCAATCTCTGCTTGAAAACATCCAGTAAAGGGGAGTTCTGTTCCACTGTCATGCAGCTATTAATGTTAGAAAGGTCTCCCCAATGTTTAGCCAGAATCTTTTTCTTTCATATGAATCCACTGGTCCCAGTTTTCCGGAGCAGAAAACAAGCTTGCTCCATCTTCCGAGTGACAGCCCTTCAGATATCTGAAGATGGCTTTTCTAGCAACTCTCTTATCTTTTTTCCAGGCTAAACATATCCAACTCCTTCAACTGTTCCTCATAAGGCTTGGTTTCCAGACCCTTGATCATTCTGATAATCCTCCTCTGCACACATTCCAGCTTCCCAATATTCTATGTAAGGGGTTCCCAGAATTGGACCCAAAACCCAAGGTGGGAATCTAGCGATGGCAAAATACAGCAGTACTATGACACTAGATTTCTGTTGTTGTAGCCCAGAATTGCATTAACTTTTTTTTCTTTTTTCTTTTGGCTATTGCATGACTCACGTTAAGCACGTCAAGAAAGACGAAGTCATGCCCATTATTCTAAATCAATCAATCAAATAGCATCATCATAGGCTGAGTTCTGCCTATGCACAGGCACCAATATTTAAAAACATATACCTTTCTCCTCTTTGGAAACTGGCTTTTCATCTTTGATCTCCTCAGAACTAAAGGAGAAAGAAGGAGAAAAAGAAAAGAAAAACCAATCAGGAAAGAAAATAAGGCAAATTAATATAATATATATATATATAGTACACTAGAACTCAATACCTACCAGAATTAGTTGTATAAAAAAAGAAAATAAAAATAAGAAAAGCCAACAATGAAAAACATCTTGCTAAGATAGGTACGGGAAGTAAACCTTAAAGACAGAACATCTTACAGACAATTAAAGGCAAAGATTTAAGAAAACAACCTCTGAAGGTTGTAAAAAAGAAATCAAACCTTTCTGGGGTTTTTTTTTTTAATTGTACATGGGGAAGGGGGAAAACAAAACCTAAAAGATGGCTTTTATAATAAGGTAACAGAATTTCAGTACGCTTGCAGGCCAATATGAAGAAAAACAGTGACCCTGATCTCTTACAGACCAATGAGACTTTTTTAAAAAAAGAAAAAGAGAGCATCTGGTCTAAAACGGAGAAAAAACAAACCTCGTGTTCTGATCACCACCCTCTTGGGCAGAGGACTCTTCCTCACAATTAGCCTTGGCTTCCATCTTCTCGGCATCTTGGCTAACCACCTGGAAACCTGCGTCCTTCTCCGCAGTTTCCTCACTACTGGCTTCCAGAGTTTGGGCTGCTTTGCTACTCTCACCACTTCCTTCTCCTTCTCCTCCTCCACCACCACCACACCTGCTCTCTACCGCTAAAGAGTCAGAGTCCAGGTTAGCTTCCTCTACTGTCTCTTCGCTCGGCTCCCCTTTCGCTACCACTAAGTGCTTCGCTTCATCCTCCTCGCTCTTGGCCGCAGCCTGGCCTGACTGGCTGTCCGTATCTAAAAGCTCTTCGTCCAACTGAGCGACGGCAGTGGCAAGTGTGTCTTCCTCTTCCTGGGCTTCCTGTTTGACCGGCAACGAGATATTCTCTTCCTGTGCCTGCTCTGCTTCAGGAGCTTCTTCTTTAAGGGGCTCAGTTTTACAAGTGTCACCCAAAATGTCGAGCATTTTCTCATTTTCTATGGATTTAACAGGAATAGAATGGCACAAGGTTTAATCACCAGGGAAACACAGCAAAGACAAATGCGGAACGGGCATGGCTGCCAGACTTAACACTGAGAGAACGGCTAAGGCTACACAGAGATTGGAAAACCCCTTGGGTATACCACATTCAAATGCCTAACGCTAACTAGACATGGTTTATTATAGCAAGATCATAAGTTATGAAGAAGAAAACGACCCTATTAGTTTAATGAAAACCTTCTGGCTCGTTCTTGACATGTCTTCAAGAGGTTTGTTCTTCCCAAATTCCAAGAGGCTTAAACAGAAATGAATCAAAGAACACAAAATTCCATTTCAAATTCTGAATTGCTTTCTCTCTTTTTGTTTAAGGCAGGGCGGTCCAACATGTCAACTGGAACATCTTCTGATGGTGTGAACATGTGAAAGTCCAAGAAAGGAAACAGTATTATGGAATTTCCAAGCAGAACCTCTTGTCTTCCTTCTTCTGTTACGCCGTAACTCACTTAAAAACACTGTATTTCCCCTATGATAACTTTTAAACTGCCTTCACTATTCTCCCCAATCACACAATCATATATTACAATCTGTGCTATAGGTAGAAATCTTTTGCTTTCATACGTGATGCTAACATTTCTTCTAGTGCATTTGTGAAGCTAAATAGAGATTATTATTATTTTTCTCTTAAAAAAAAAAGAACATTTCAGGTCTAGAGGAAGCAACTGCGAAACGAAAGGCGTTACTTCTCAGAGCTAGCAATAAGGGTTACCGTAGGTTTAAAATCTTTATGAACTTTGGAATGACGTGGATTGTTGACTACTCAGTAATGTAAGAAGTCTGGTTAGTTAAAGTCCTGGGCCTTTTCTCCACCTCATTTTAAAAATCAGCTAGAAGAAATTAATCGAAAGGTACCTGGCTCTGAATGTTGCTCCCCCAAGTCCTGAAAGAAGAAAAGGGTGTGGTGTTAAATGGCGCAAAAAAAAGGCCTGAAGTAGTTCATACAGTAAGCACGCAACCTATGCACATTTAACTTGTGCACACTCAGTATTATGCACTTGGCAAAAAAATAATATTAAAATAAAAATGATGGGGGGGGGGGGGAAGACTTCAGCAATCCCACCTGCCATTGCACCTAATGTGTTTTCACTATAAAAAATTCTCGCTTCAGGGCCAATCCCCAGAATGTAACCCCCCTGTAAGTTGAGGGCTTCCTGTGCTGAGTTAAAGTGCAATAGTATGCACTAATATGTACAGTTCTGCACCATAGAGACGGCTGAATCCAAGCAAGGCGATGCCCTATTGCAGGGAACTTGTAGCCCTCCAGATGCTGTTGAACTTCCAACTACAGTCGTGCCTTGGATCACGAACGCTTTGGTACTCAGATGTTTTGGTTCCCGAACACCGGAAACCTGGAAGTGAGTGTTCCTGTTTGCGACCGTTCTTTGTAATCGAACATCCGATGGGCTTCTGATTGGCTGCAGGACCTTCCTGCAGCTAAACAGAAGCTGTGCTTTGGTTTCTGAATGTTTTGGAAGTCAAACGGTACGACTGTACCAACAGCCCCAGGCAGCAGAGGAATGATGGCTGAAAAGGACAAATATTGGGGTCTGCTACTTAAAGCGTTTCCCACCTTCGCTACAGTCTAGCCCCACAAATCTTTGATCGGTCACAAAACAAGAGACTTCAGCCAAGCAAAGAAGCAAATCAGCAGCCAGTAGGCCTGATAGTTTATTTCATGGGTAGGTAAACTAAGGCCCGGGGGCCCGATCTGGCCCAATCACCTTCTAAATCTGGCCTGCAGACGGTCTAGGAATCAGTGTGTTTTTACATGAGTAGAATGTGTTATTTAAAATGCATCTCTGGGTTATTTGTGGGGCATAGGAATTTGTTCATCCCCCCCCCCAGTCCGGCCCCCACAAGGTCTGAGGGACAGTGGACTGTCCCCCTGCTGAAAAAGTTTGCTGACCCCTGGTTTATTTGTTGCAACAAAAGGAAGAAGCCCAACACAAAGGTTACATGAGTCTTTAAAGGTTTCCCCAGTTTCCCGCATTACATTATGCAGTGTCTTAAAAACTGCCACAAAGTTAGACACCTTACTTTATAGAGTATAAACACAAATGGCCTCAGGCTCAAGAAGCTTCCAACCTAAATTTTAGCTCTAGAAAATTAACAGAGGGAGGGGAGGGAGAGGCAAATAAGGGTATAATGTGTAATTATTTCAGGCTTAGGAGATGGAAACTAGAGTGTGTGTCAAAGACTGTGGATAGGATTTAGCCCCAGAACTATTGTCCCAATACAGGAAGCAAATTCAAAACAGTAATTTATTTCAGCTGTGAAATAAATTTATAATTTCCAAAGAGCCTACGGTTTCTGCAAAGCTGGTTATAATTGCTCAGAATCACAGAATTACAGTACAGTGGTACCTCGGGTTACATAAGCTTCAGGTTAAATACGCTTCAGGTTACAGACTCCGCTAACCCAGAAATAGTACCTCAGGTTAAGAACTTTGCTTCAGGATGAGAACAGAAATTGTGCTCCGGCAGCGCGGCAGCAGGCCCCATTAGCTAAAGTGATGCTTCAGGTTAAGAACGGACCTCTGGAACAAATTACGTACTTAACCCGAGGTACCACTGTATAGAGTTGGAAGGGACCCGAGGGTCATTTAGTCCATCCCCCTGCAACGCAGGAATCCCAACTAAAGGATTCATGGCAGATGGCCATCCAACGGCTGCTTAAGGAAGGAAGGAGAAGCCCCCACCTCTTCTGGGAGTCTGTTCCACTGTCTAACAGCTCTTCCTGTCACAAAGTTCTTCCTGATATTTAGTCGGAATCTTCCTTTTTGTAACTTAGTTTGGGTCATATCCATTTTCCTCGTGACAGTCCTTTAGATATTTGACAATAGCTATCAGTCTCCTCTTAAGGAGGAACTGTTCTATTCCTCATCTTGGTCACCCTCCTCTGC
Source organism: Podarcis vaucheri (assembly GCF_965113315.1). Lineage (NCBI taxonomy): Eukaryota > Metazoa > Chordata > Lepidosauria > Squamata > Lacertidae > Podarcis > Podarcis vaucheri. The sequence goes on along the minus strand of NC_138756.1, from coordinate 5,918,637 downwards.
ACATGTTCTAGCTTGTGGATATCCTTAAATTGTGGTGCCCAGAATTTTATTCCCCCCCCCCCCAGGTGCAGGGCTGGCGCGGGGGGAGCCCGAGCTTCCCCCGAGCCCAGCCCCGAGAACAGCCTGCTATCCGCAAGCCTAGGGAGCCCGGCGGGAAGTCGCCCCGGTCTCCCCAGGCTTGCGGAGAGCTGCGCGAAGCCCGGGCACGCTCTTCAGCGCGCCCCAGGCTTCAGAATGCAGGCAGCTCTGTGCAACCCTTGGGAGACTGGCGCAACTTCGCGCCAGGCTCCCTAGGGTTGCGCAGAGCTGCCTGAAGCCTGCATTCGCCCCATAGGACGCACACACATTTCCCCTTCATTTTTGGAGGGGGAAAAGTGTGTCCTATAGGGCGAAAAATACGGTGCTTAAAACTGTGTGGATGTTTCTAGGCCTTATGGATATGAATATACTATAACTTACATGAATTGTGTGGGGAAACTTCTGTTAAAAATCTCTGAATAAGATTTCCAGTAGTTAAGCAGCAATGGCTCTGAGGTCCTACTACTTTTTTTTGTTCCTCTCTACAATTATCATAGACAGGGGGGGAAAGTATGTGATCTTTGCTGTGGCAAGTAAAATTATCCTTCTGGGCCATCAGCTTCCAACTTTAAACAGGACAGAAAATAAAAACTCAATAAAAAATATAGAGGGTTCAATCCAACTAGGTTCTATTCAGCATAGATTCGAGTTAGTCACATCCATTAATTTTATCTGGCCAACTCCAAGAATGGCTTACACCAGATAACAAGTTTCTCTCAAATAATAATTTGGTTAATAGTAAATAATGTTGAATATAGACAATGACTGCTTTATGTATGTCTGATTGATGCACAATTGCGCAGTGCCGAAATGCTTTACGTGGGCCTCGCCAACGCGCTGGGGTCCAGAACGTAATCCCCACATAAAATGAGGATAGCTTGCATATTTTAGCTCTGCAGATAATCTCTAACCTGAATCGGTACCCCTGCCAGATTAATGGGGATAAGATACTTTCTATATCAAGGAAAAGCCAATCTGATAGCTTTTAAAATATGAATGTTTACATTTTTACCTGTTAGGCACATGCAATTTTCACCTTGAGAAAATAGTCTGCTCTAGTTTATCTAGTCACTATCAGATCTTGCTTCAAACTATCAGTCACAAACATTTCATTATTGTCTGTTGGGTCAAGATAGGGAAGCAGAAAAGAACAATGAAAAAAGAAGCAAAGGCCAATTTGCCAAGTTTGAAAGTTCCTATACTCTCATAGCTATTTTCACAAATGGTCACGGCTGCTGGTCATGTGCCTTAATTTCAACACGTCTATTCTGAATTGACAAATGTTGGGTACAACGCATTGCCTTGATTTAAATCAGTCCCAGCTGTTTATGCACTGAGGTTACCATTCACACTAGGAAATGAGGAGCTCAGAAACCTTTTGATTTGACTTGCATGGAAGCTAAATATTAGGTGAAGCCAACATCAAAACACAGTCTCTATTACAACAACTACAGCAAAGCAATTTGCTAGCTCAGGGCTCCAGAATATGATCAAGCTGACAGGTATTGATCAAGAGACAGGTACATTACCTTCACTGCAGTTAAACCAGGTGAAGTAGCGTCAAGCAGATCATCAAGTTCTTCACCATTCTCCTGAGAGAAGAAAAAAAGGTATTCCTTACAGACTAAAAATGCTTAGAACTACCAGTGCTTGAAGCGATGATATAAGAAGTCACAAAAAGAGTCAACTGTTACCAGCCAGCCTTCCCTTCTGTACCGAACCACAAAATGCTTGCTAACATTCCAATTTCTGAAGTGAAGGTGTGGGCAACACAATGTTGACACATAAGGACACAAAGTGAGGAAGAGAGACTACCTGTGACGGTTAAGAGGGCTTGTGTTGTTTGAACCACAAAACAAAACAATAAACACTCCAAGGAAAGAATAGTGATTAGACTGGGGTGAATTTTCCATACACTTCACCAGCACAAATCTTGGGTTTGCACCACAAGAGGAGATGCCACCAACCAATTACTGACCTCGCTTTCCATTAGCTGTTCAGGAAGTTCTTTCATTTCCGCATCAATGTTATCTTTGTCAGAGTCGAGAAGGTTCTCAGAGCTGTAGTCATCTCCACAATCAACAGCACTGCTGTTATCTATTTCGGCTTCGTCTAAAATGCTAATATCCATCACATCCATATCCTGGATGTTATCTGAACTTGCTTCAATATCCTCCTGTAAAGGGGGTGGGGGTAAATAAAAAAGGAAACTGCAATGCCTGTAGCTTAAAAACAGAGCTTGTAAAGAACACTTTTCTCCTTCCCCTTACCTGTTCATCTCTCGAGTTTTCCTCCAACCCGTTATCTTCTCCACCTTCTTCCTCTGGCTTACGCCCTAAAAACCAGCAAACAGATTGGAGGCTCATCAGGTGTTTTTCAGGCACTGTTCCCCCCCCCCCCATGACCCTGCCCTCAAGTCTTACAATCTAATAGACACCGCATAAAAAGAGAGAGATATAAGGCAGGGGAAGTGGAAAACATTTAAATCTAGGTGCCCAAACTTACACATGCTACCCATTTTGCAAATAACTAAATAAAATATTTGTATAGCTGACCCAGAAAATCCAAACTAGCACAAAATCTGCACATGCTAACGAGCTGGTTTAAAAAGGACAGCTGCTCACAAGATAAAAAAGCAAACTCAATCTGCAAGAGGGCCAAGAGTGCAAGCACAACCATGCCATTCCATACCTTTCACTGTTCTTTTGGGAGTTCTCTTGCCGGGGCTCTCTGCCACCACAGTAATTTCATCAGGATTTCCCCCTTCTTCCTCAATGGTCTGTTAGGAAGAAAAGATTGTGTGCATTTCAGAAACAGCAAATGTCTTGTTTTATATTACTTGCACATTTTGTAGGATTCTCTGCAAGGAAGCTCAGCAACGCCAAGTCTGCCCTGCATTCAAGAAAGGCAGTATTCATTCTGTCTTCGTGATGTACACCTTTCACTGCATCCCTAAATTTCACCACTCTTACTCAGGACAATTAACCACTTCCTACCCCCACAGCAAGGGACGCGGTGGCGCTGTGGGTTAAACCACAGAGCCTAGGACTTGCCGATCAGAGGGTCGCGATTCAAATCCCTGCGACGGGGTGAGCTCCCATTGCTCGGTCCCTGCTCCTGCCAACCTAGCAGTTCAAAAGCACGTCAAAGTGCAAGTAGATAAATAGGTACCGCTCCGGCGGGAAGGTAAACGGCGTTTCCATGTGCTGCTCTGGTTCACCAGAAGCGGCTTAGTCATGCTGGCCACATGACCCGGAAGCTGTACGCCGGCTCCCTCGGCCAATAAAGCGAGATGAGTGCCGCAACCCCAGAGTCGGTCACGACTGGACCTAATGGTCAGGGGTCCCTTTACCTTACCCCCACAGCACCTTCCCTTCTGTATTTTCCATTTTAACATGCCATTTTTCTTCCACCTCCCATCATCTGGCCTTCCTTCCTCACAGCCGATTCCTACTTGCCACCCTACTTCTCCCATTCCCTATTTCTCTCTTCTCGCCCCTGCCACAAACACATCCCCCCTGTCCATCACTGTCTTCTTCCCTTTGAAACCACCCCTTAATCCCCTCCTCTCTTTCCCCCCTCCCAAATTCTTTTTTCTTCCTCCCTCTCCCCCCTGGAGCAACCCCAATCCCCCTTTCATTTCAGTTATTTCAGCACAGGATCATCCAATCCCAACTTCAAGCGCCTTCTTCCCATACCAAATCCCCTCTTCGTTACTTTCTCCTTCCTTGTGATTCCACCCACTCTACGATCTCATTCTCTCATCATCTACCCCACAGCAACCCCAACGCCCCTCATCTCATTTACCTCTGGGTCATCTAATCTGTCTTTTAAAAGGAGCCTTCTCCACCCCAGCCAGTCCCATCACCAGCACCTTGCTCCCTTTAATTCTACCCAATTCCTTATCATCTCCTTGACTTCACCATCACCCTACCTACTTTCTCCCCCCCCCCAAACCTGCCTATTTTCCCTTTCTATCTTGTCATTCGACCCTCAATCCCCGCCCCAGTTCTCTTTCATCCTTCACATGACTGTACTGGGGTGATTGTTTTCGTTTGTTACTGCGATGTGAACTTTTGTGTTTTTATATTGTAAGCTGCCTTGTGATCCTCGATGACAAGCAGCATAGGATCACCATCATCTGAAGGAGCCCCCCTGCCCCACAACTGACAAACCCCAACACCACCACCTCCTCCCTCCTTTTAATTCCACCCCTCAATCCCATCTTCTCCCCCTGCAGAAACCAAAATCCTTTCTTATTCAATTTGCTGGTTTTTACCTTTAAAACCCTTCACGGTACCTATGGGACCTCCTCTCACGGTATGCCCCGCGGAGGACCTTAAGGTCCATAAATAGCAACAACCTAGAGGTCCTGGGCCCTAAGGAAGTCAGATTAGCCTCAACCAGAGCCAGGGCCTTTTCAACACTGGCTCCGGCCTGGTGGAACGCTCTGTCTCATGAGACCAGGGCCCTGCAGGATCGGATTTCTTTCCGCAGGGCCTGTAAGACAGAGTTGTTCCGCCTGGCCTTTGGCTTGGAATCAACTTGATCCCCCCCCCTTTTGTTTTCCCTTTCTCCTTCTGTGATGGAACTCCTATTTGGGGACTTCCCTGGCTTTTTTCTGGCCCATGTAGGACCAGTCTGGATAGTTGGCCTTGGTGCAGATTCCACGTTTTTATCCCCAAAGTTTTTGATTTGAGTTTCTACTGAAATGAGGCTGCATCTTAATGTTGTATTTTAATCTTGTTTTTAAGTTGTATTTTCATCAATTGTTTTTATACATGGTGTTAGCCACCCTGAGCCCGGTCTTGGCTGGGGAGGGTGGGGTATAAATAAAATTTATTATTTATTATTATTTCTTCACTGTTACTCAATCCTTAACCCCACCTTCTTTCCTTTGATTCCACTCAATCCCTGCTGTCCTGAAAGAACCCAAATCACGTATTTACTTCTGAATCATCCAATCACCTAATTAGGACTCTACCTCCCGATCCCCCTTGCAGGAAACCAAAGCCCAACATCCTAACTTTCCTCCCCAAACCAAACCCCTAACTCTCCCTCTTTTTTATTCCTTCTCTTGTTCCCATTATCCCAACCGAAACCCCAATACTCCCTCATCTCATTTGCCACAATCCAATCCCACATTTAGGACCCCCCTCAAAAGTCCATCATCACCTACATTCTACTTTAAGATACCATTCCTGAACCCCATCCTGCCCCCTGCAGCAACCCCAAACCTGCCTCATTTACTTTAGGGTCATCTGGTTTTCTATAAAAAGGAGACTCCCTTCTGCACCCCCCCAAAAAAATCCCATCACTGTCTTCTGCATCCTCACCAAAATCCAAACCCTGTCATCATCATTATCACCGCCCCCTTCTCCATCTCATTTTCATTACGCTGCACCAGGTTTAAAAGCCTCCTTCTCCCCACATCCCGCCAGTAAATCCCATCATCATAATCTCACCCACTTAATTCCACCCCAACCCATCATCTTATTTACTTCAGGGGTCACTATGGATGTGAAGGTCCGGAATAACAACAACACAGTATGAATATCATTTAATTTTTACTCCTCCCCAAGGAAGATACATGATTAAAAAACAAAAGCAAATAGGTGGGGGAGGGGGATAAGCAGTTCCCCTCCCCACATATCATTTGCTTTTGGGGCACTGGGGATGTGAGCACCTGGGAAAACAGTAATATTAAGTGTTTACAGTTAATATTTACACCCCCCCCCCCCGGGAGCCCATGGCGGCACACAAGGTACATAACTGAAAAATAAAAACAAAGCAAATATCGGAGGGGGGACACCCACAACCTCTCATTTGCTTAAGGGGAACTTGGGGTGTGGGCATCAGGAAAAACCAGTAATACAGTGTTAGCATTTATATTTAACGTGTACAGGGAGGTTTTTAAACATCTGAGGGTTTTTCTGTGTTTTGATATTTCGTTGGAAGTGGCCTGGAGTGCCTGGGGCAACCCATATCAGATGGACGGCATATAAATAATATAATTACTATGATTATTGGAGTCCAAAGCGTCAAAAGAGAAATACGGTTTTTTTAAACTTAAAAACAAAAAACAGGATTAATCCCCCCCAAAAAACCCCACGTCTTCACATCTCTACGGACCCCAAAGCAATGGTGATGATGTGCGGGTGTGAAAACAATAAAATAGGGGGGGTCTCCCCCCTCCCCCAATTTACTTCAGCGTCATGGAAAACAAGTTCACATCTGTAGCCTTTTCCCCAAGGTGGAAAAAACAAAAACAGCTGCGCCATTAGAAAAACAAGAAGAATCAGGGCGGGGGGGGGGGAGGAATAAAAGGAAAAAACCCTCCCCCCAACACCCTTTTCCCCAGAAGCAAAGGCGGGTGGTGGTGGGGAGAAACAGTAAAATGGGGGAGGGGGAAGCAGCAAGAAGCTGGATTTCCCCCCCCCTTCCATGTTTCCGTTTATATTTTATTTATTCATTGGATTTATATGCCGGGGGGGGGGGGAAGAGACACACAGGAATACAGGGAGGGGCAAGAAACTGGACTGTCCCCCTTCCATGTTTCCGTTTATATTTTATTTCTTTTTGAATCTATATGCGGGTGGTGGGGTGGGGAAACACCCAGGAAAAAGGGGGGCAAGAACGTGGACCCCCCTCTATGTTTCCGTTTATATTTTATTTATTTATTGAATTTATATGCGGGGGGGGGGAGAGACACACAGGAATACGAGGGAGGGGCAAGAAACTGGACCGTCCCCCCTTCCATTTATATTTTATTTATTCATTGAATTTATATACGGGGGAGACACACAGGAATACGAGGGAGGGGCAAGAAACTGGACCGTCCCCCCCTTCCATGTTTCCGTTTATATTTTATTTCTTTTTGAATTTATATGCGGGTGGTGGGATGGGGAAACACACAGGAAAAAGGGGGTAACAAACGTGGACCCCCCTCTATGTTTCCGTTTATATTTTATTTATTCATTGAATTTATATGCGGGGGGGGGGGACACACACAGGAATACGAGGGAGGGGCAAGAAACTGGACTCCCCCCTTCCATTTTCCGCTTATATTTTATTTATTTTTGAATCTATATGCGGGTGGTGGGGAAACACAGGAAAAAGGGGGGCAAGAACGTGGACTCCCCCCCCTTCCATGTTTCCCTTTAAATTTTATTTATTCATTGAATTTATATGCGGGGGGGGGAGACACACAGGAATACGAGGGAGGGGCAAGAAACTGGACCGTCCCCCCCCTTTCCATGTTTCCGTTTATATTTTATTCCTTTATTGGATTTATATACCGCCCTATGTACCCGGAGGTCTCAGTATTATCGTGGGGGGGGGGCTTCCTCCGTTTTTTCAGAAGAAAACTGGGGGGGCGACGAGAAACCGCGTGGGGGTGGTTTGTGCTCCCCCCCCCTTTCCATAACCTCCATGTTTTCGTGTCCCCCCCCCCCACAACCCGGCCTTCACGCCACCCTTTCAAACGAGGCGTTTATGGGGAGAAAAAGAGCCTCGCCTCCCCCCCACCCCACCCCCCCCGCCTCACAACTCACGCTGCGGAGGCGCTCGAGGAGGACGCTCTTGTTGCCGCCGGTGTCCAGATTGCGGCGCTTCAGCTCGGCCCGCAGGTCGATCACCCGCAGGTCGCTGAGGCGACGCGTCGACCCGGCCGGCGAGGAGGCCCCCGCCGCCGGCGACGCGGCCCCCGCCGCTTTGCCCGCGCTGAGGGGGCACGAAGGGAGCAGGAGCGGCGCCGCCACCGCGTCGTCGTCCCCCGCAGCCGGGGCGTCGCTCCCCTCAGCGGCTGCAGCTGCCATGGAGCCTCGAAGCCAAGCGCGACGGAAAGGGCCGGAGGAGGAGCGCCGCCGCCGCCGCTTTTCCCCTCACGAAAAAAAAAAAGCGGGCGCCGCGTCCCGTCAGACAAAATGGCGGGAAGGCACGACGACGACGACGCCGTAACAGGGGAGTGCGCACGCGCGGAGGACGCGCAAGGACGTCGGTGGTGGGTGGGAGGGAGGAAGAGGAGGAGGAGACGTCTGCGCTCGCTATAGATAAGGAGGTGGGCGGGGAAACGCGCCATAGATTCCCGCGGAAGGGCATCTCCTAGAGCGGCTGCTTCCGGTGGTATGCCGCCGCCAGCCTTCCCTCCTGGTAGCTTCGGGGAGGTTATGGACTGCAACTCCCATCAGCCCCTCCTGCAGCCATTGGCTTTGGGGCTGATGGGAGTTGTAGTCCAGGGAAAAAACCCCCACTAAGGCTGCAACTTGATTAATGGATTCCGTTTATAGCCCACTTTTTTTCTTCCAAGGAGGGCAAAGTGGAGCACCTGGTCCCAGCTTCCCACGCTCAACAAGGTGCACGGCTCTGAGCTGGCCTTTCAATGGGTTTCTCAGTTGCATTCTTGGCAGCCATCTTTTCTCAAGAGACAACGGAAGAGTGTGCTTTTGTGGGGCCAAATAAATAAATTAAGGTCTTATTGAGGCAAGGAAAGATGGGCTACCCTTATGCTATCTTCACAAATACTTTTAAGTAGTCCGTAAATTTAATCCAGTCTTCCATGAATTTCTGGTCCCGCCGGTTTCGAATCCTTCCTGTTAGTTTATCTACATAATATGCATTCTTTAAAGGCCAGAATCGGCTGCCTTCTACATCCTCTTGCCTAAGGCAGCCGCCTCACCTTGCCTCATGGGTGGGCCGGCCCTAGTCATGTCTTCTAGACTGTACACCTCAGAGCAGGAATTGTATTGCAAACAATCATTGTAAACTACTTTCAGCATCTCTTTTGTCAGGAGTAAAACACCTCCCAACAAATAGCTGATTATATTTATTATACAGTGGTACCTTGGGTTACATACGCTGCAGGTTACATACGCCGCTAACCCAGAAATAGTGCTTCAGGTTAAGAACTTTGCTTCAGGATGAGAACAGCAATCGTGCTCCAGCGGCGTGGCAGCAGCAGGAGGCCCCATGAGCTAAAGTGGTGCTTCAGGTTAAGAACAGTTTCAGGTTAAGTACGGACCTCCGGAATGAATTAAGTACTTAACCCGAGGTACCACTGTATTGTTGTTTAGTCGTTTAGTCATGTCCGACTCTTCGTGACCCCCTGGACCAGAGCACGCCAGGCACTTCTGTCTTCCACTGCCTCCCCCAGTTTGGTCAAACTCATGCTGGTAGCTTCAAGAACACTACCCAACCATCTCATCCTCTGTCATCCCCTTCTCCTTGTGCCCTCCATCTTTCCCATCATCAGGGTCTTTTCCAGGGAGTCTTCTCTTCTCACGAGGTGGCCAAAGTCTTGGAGCCTCAGCTTCAGGATCTGTCCTTCCCGTGAGCCCTCAGGGCTGATTTCCTTCAGAATGGAGAGGTTTGATCTTCTTGCAGTCCATGGGACTCTCAAGAGTCTCCTCCAGCACCAGAATTCAAAAGCATCCATTCTTTGGCGATCAGCCTTCTTTATGGTCCAGCTCTCACTTCCATCCATCACTACTGGGAAAACCATAGCTTTAACTATATGGACCTTTGTAAAAAAATGTAGTATAAACACTGATAACTGGGAAACACTGACCTGCGAACGCTCCAATTGGAGAGCAGCCGTTACCAAAGGTGTCATTTATTATATTACGTATTGCATTATTACATCTGGTTATGACATTAATATCTCACTTTTCCTACTAAGGAGGTCAGGGAGGTCCTCTCCCTCCTCATCACAACAGTAATTTAAGGGTAATGTACTGTTGAGGGACTGTGCCCAGGTCAAGTTCATTCATGGAGCTTCATGGCTGACCAAGGATTTGTTTTTTTTTTTTAAGTGATATTTATTAAAGTTTCAAAAAAGGTTACAAAAATAAGAGAAAGAAAAAGAAAAAAAGAAAAAAATACAAAATACAGAAAAATAAAACAAATCAATCTTTCCATGTCTTGTCTTTCATTTACTTGTTTCCCTGACCTCCTCACACCTCCCTTTTTTGTATTCCAGTTCAGTTAGTTAATTCAGCAAATCCTTTCCCTCTTTGTTTTTATCCTAATCCTTTAACTTAATATATTGTAACTTTGGATTCTCACCTGTTAACAAACCACTTAACTTCATTCTGACATCATTCTAACATTCATTAATTTTGCAGTATTTCTGTAAATAGTCTTTAAACTTCTTCCAATCTTCTTCCACCGACTCTTCTCCCTGGTCTCGGATTCTGCCAGCCATTTCCGCCAGTTCCATGTAGTCCATCACCTTCATCTGCCATTCTTCCAGAGTGGGTACCGTAGATCTTGTGTCTTCCAGTACTTTGCAATAAGTATTCTTGCTGCTGTTATAGCATACATAAAGAAAGTTCTATCCTTCTTTGGCACGAATTGGCCAACCATGCCCAGGAGAAAGGCCTCTGGTTTCTTCAGAAAGGTATATTTAAATACCTTTTTCATTTCATTATAGATCATCTCCCAGAAAGCCTTAATCCTTGGGCACGTCCACCAAACATTTCAGCCAGTGGACATGGCTGACCAAGGATTTGAACCCTGGTCTGCCAGATCCTGAACTAACCCAGGGATGGGAAGCCATTTTCAGCATGAGGACCACATTCCCTCCTGAGGGGGCCACACGCCCATGGTGGGCGGGGCTGGAGGCGACAGTAGGCGGAGCAACAGGTGTTAATTTAACCTTCCTGCGATAGGCTAGTTTCCACACCCTCCCTCCCTATCCTCCAGCCAGGCAAGCAAGAAGATTTTCAGAGTTTAAGAGCTTTTTAAGCACCCTGTAATCTTTTGAAGAGTGGTATGTACATTTAATAAATAAGGATAATGATTGCAGCTAAGCAAAAAAACAAAAACCCAACACTGAAGAGAAGGCGCTTTATTTTGCGTTTTCATTTTGTATTTTTATGCTGTGAACCGCCATTTGATGAAGGGTGGTATACAAATTTAGTAAATAAGCCAACCAGGGCCAGTGAGGGATTTGGCCTGGGGAAGAGCCCTGAGGGCCACATAGACCCTAAGGGCTGCATATAATTCCCCATTTTTTTGCGATAGGCAAGCCATATTACGAATGCAGTTTTCCTTGCACAAGTCTTGTAACGTGAAAAATAAACTACTGTTTTATGTGCAGGGGAAACGCCCTTTCAGGAGATTGACATGTGCTATTAACATTATAATCCCAGAGTGGTGCATGCTCTGGTTATCTCCCGCTTGGACTACTGCAATGCGCTCTATGTGGGGCTACCTTTGAAGGTGACCCGGAAACTACAACTAATCCAGAATGCGGCAGCTAGACTGGTGACTGGGAGCGGCCGCCGAGACCATATAACACCGGTCTTGAAAGACCTATATTGGCTCCCAGTACGTTTCCGAGCGCAATTCAAAGTGTTGGTGCTGACCTTTAAAGCCCTCAATGGCCTCGGTCCAGTATATCTGAAGGAGCGTCTCCACCCCCATTGTTCTGCCCGGACACTGAGGTCCAGCGCCAAGTGCCTTCTGGCGGTTCCCTCACTGCGAGAAGCCAAGTTACAGGGAACCAGGCAGAGGGCCTTCTCGGTGGTGGCGCCCGTCCTGTGGAACGCCCTCCCACCAGATGTCAAAGAGAACAACTACCAGACTTTTAGAAGACATCTGAAGGCAGCCCTGTTTAGGGAAGCTTTTAATGTTTGATGTATTGCAGTATTTTAATATTTTTTTGGAAGCCGCCCAGAGTGGCTGGGGAATCCCAGCCAGATGGGCGGGGTAGAAATAAATAAATAAATAAATAAATAAATAAATAAATAAATAAATAAATAAATAAATAAATAAATATAATAATAAATTTGGTTATGGTTGCTTTTGTTGAACTGAGGCTGAGAGAAAAGTGATTTGCCCACCCATGGGGCTTTCCCAGGACAAAATGCTACTGAGAATTCTTGTCCCTTAAATCACCCCCCCACACCGCCACTTTCCCTATTACGCATGCGCGCAAAGCAGCAAGTTTCCTTCCCGCCTGGGCTCGCTCAACCAATGGCGCATGCGCCAGAGCGGATCGTGCACTCTGAGCATGCGCCGCAGCGGGCCCCGCCTGCTCTGCGCCTGCGCGTAGAGCTGCGGCCGCCATTTTGTGCGTAGCGAGAGGAGGCGCGCGCCGCGCCAACTGCCACTTTAATTATTATTTTATTTTGTTGCTGTACTTTAAATATTTCTTTCTGAAGAAAAGCAGTTTTGGGTTTTTTTTTTATAAAAAGAGCCGAGGAGGCAAGTTCCTTCCGATGGCGGCGGAGAACCTGGCCGGCGAAGCGGCGGTTCCCCTCAGCGGAGGCAGCGAGTCGGATGTCTCCTTCGGGTCGACGCGTCGCCTGAGCGACCTGCGGGTGATCGACCTGCGGGCCGAGCTGAAGCGGCGCAGCTTGGACAGCGGCGGCATCAAGAGCGTCCTCCTCGAGCGGCTCAGGAAGGTGAAGAAGCGTCGGGGGGGGGGGAGATTAAAAACGCGCCGGCGTGCAAGAGGTTAAATGCATACTGCGCATGCGCATCCGGTGGCCTTAGCCCTCCCCCTCCCTCCTGTGGATCTGTAGACTCCGAGCAGATAGACGCCCTTTGTTGTTGTTGTTTAGTCATGTCCGCCTCTTCGTGACCCCCTGGACCAGAGCACGCCAGGCACTCCTGTCTTCCACTGCCTCCCGCAGTTTGGTCAAACTCATGCTGGTAGCTTCGAGAACACTGTCCCACCATCTCGTCCTCTGTCATCCCCTTCTCCTTGTGCCCTCCATCTTTCCCAACATCAGGGTCTTTTCCAGGGAGTCTTCTCTTCTCACGAGGTAGCCAAAGTCTTGGAGCCTCAGCTTCACGATCTGTCCTTCCAGTGAGCACTCAGGACTGATTTCCTTCAGAATGGAGAGGTTTGATCTTCTTGCGGTGCATGGGACTCTCATGAGTCTCCTCCAGCACCAGAATTCAAAAGCATCCATTCTCCAGTGATCAGCCTTCTTTATGGTCCAGCTCTCACTTCCATACATCACTACTGGGAAAACCATGGCTTTAACTATACGGACCTTAGTTGGCAAGGTGATGTCTCTGCTTTTTAAGATGCTGTCTAGGTTTGCCATCGCCTTTCTCCCAAGGAGCAGGCGTCTTTTAATTTCGTGACTGCTGTCACCATCTGCACTGATCATGGAGCCCTTTGGGGGCGCGGTATTCCGAGTCCGCTTAGGTATCGATCTCTGGTTGCCTGTAAAAAATCGAGTGCTGACACCCCTGCCCCGAAGAGGCTACAATCTACTGGTATCCGAAGCGCTGTCACGTGGAAGATGACGACGCCAACAACATAGAATAATTATAGTAATTTTATTGTTTATACCCCGGCCATCTGGCTGGGTTTCTCCAGCCACTCTGGGCGGCTTACAGCACATAAAAAGTTGTGAAACATTAGCAAGCTTTATAATTGCTATGATTACTATCCTCCTGCTGCTGTTCCTCCTCCAAAATGGAAGGAGCCGGATGCATGGGTTCAAACGAAAAGAAAGGAGGTTCTCTATTGATTTAATAAAATCTCAAACACCGCCTGCTCGCAAACAAAGAAAACAGCGACTTCAAAGCTGCTTGCAAAGAGATAGAAGCATTAAAAAACCCGATTTTTTTTTCACAGCGTACAAAAAGTGTAAATTCTGAATCGGATCAAAATTACCTTAACTAAACTAAATGTTTAGAAGGTACATTTTGGCAATAAGAGCAGTTTGGCAGTGAGACAAGGGGCCTTGGAAGATGGTAGGCTCCCCCTCCTTTGGAGGTTTTTGTCAGGGGTTCTTGAGCTATGTTTGCTGCCTTCCAAAGGTGTTGCACAGGGGTGTTGCCTTTGGGGCCCTTTCCAACTCTTCAGTCTACGAATCTAAAGCTAGAATCTAAAGGAGAGTGTGTTAGGGAAGGGGCACATGATTCTAGTTACATGCACTTTGGTCTAGTTAAAACAGAGACCAGAAAAGAAGTTCGCAAATCCACAGTTGGACAATTGAGGTCCGGAAAAATCCTATGTGGTGGCAACATAAAAGCAGGGCCTTTTCCCCCATTTTGGCTTGTCATTGTAAGAACTCTGGGCTGTGCTCTCACAATATCACTGATTGCACCTGCCAGCTCTGCCCATCGTCCCAAACCCACGATGTGGAAATGTTTCAAGCTTTATTTCTACAGCTTTTGTGGTCTGTGTTGGTTTTGAAACAGGACATAGTTACGGGCCGCAGTTTGAGCTTAAGATGGCTCATAATGGCAGCAGTATTGTGATGCGAACCTATCGTAAAAAAAGACAAAGCCCTCCCTGCATGGTTTCACTGAAGCTCATGAAATGTTATATTTAATAGTGTGTGTTGTAGCAACGTAAATACACATACATATTTGTGTGTATTTATACATACGCATAAATAGAAGGAAAAGTGATAAAAACAGAAGTCAACAGGCAATGAAATGCAGAAAGTATAGTATGTAGAGCTTAGTGCATTTTTTCTGTACATTTGTGTGTGTGTATAATGCAAAGGTACATTCTGATAAGTGACAGTTAACAGAACAGCAGTAATTTGTGACAGCTAATAATAATAATGATAATAATAACAATAATAATTTTATTATTTATACCCCAGCTACCTTGCTGAGTTTTCCCAGCCACTCTGGGTGGCTCCCGACAGAGGACTAAAAACAGAATAAAACTTCAAATATTAAATACTTCCCTAAACAGGGCTGCCATCAGATGTCTTCTAAAAGTTGGATAGTTGTTTATTTTCTTGATATGTGACAGGAGGGCGTTCCACAGGGCGGGCGCCACTACTGAAAAGGCCCTCTGCTGGTTTCCTGTAACCTCACTTTTCGCAGGGAGGGAACCGCCAGAAGGCCTTTGGAGCTGGACCTCAGCTGGACCGGGCTGAACGATGGGGGTGGAGACGCTCCTTTGGGTATACTGGGCCGAGGCCATTTAGGGCTTTAAATGTCAGCACTTTGAATTGTGCTTGGAAACGTACTGGGAGCCAATGTACTCTTTTGGGACCGGTGTTATATGGACTCAATGGCCACTCCCAGTCATCAGTCTTGCTGCCACATTCTGGATTAGTTGCAGTTTTTTGGGTCACCTTCAAAGGTAGCCCCATGCAGAGCGCATTGCAGTAATCCAAGCAGGAGATAACTAGAGCATGCACCACTCTGGTGAGACAGTCTGCGGGCAGGTAGGGTCTCAGCCTGCGTACCAGATGGAGCTGGTAGACAGCTGCCCTGGACACAGAACTTACCTGCACCTCCATGGACAGCAGTGAGTCCAAAATGACTCCCAGGCTGCGCACCTGGTCCTTCAGGGGCACAGTTACCCTATTCATAACCAGAGAGTCCCCCACACTTGTTCACCCCTGTACCCCCAAAACAGTACTTCTGTCTTGTCAGGATTCCGCCTCAATCTGTTAGCTGTCATCCATCCTCCAACCGCCTCCAGGCACTCACACAGGACCTTCACTGGTCCTGATTTGAAAAAGAGGTAGAGCTGGGTATCATCCGCATACTGATGAATGGACAGCCCGAACCCCCTGATGATCTCTCCCACCGGCTTCATATAGATGTTGAAAAGCATGGGGGAGAGGACAGGACCCTCATCCCCCAACACCACTTTCTGAACACGGCCCAGGAGGAAGGAGCGGAACCACTGTATAACAGTGCCCCCAACTCCTTCCTCTAGATCACGGGTGTCAAACACAAGGCTCGCGGGCCGAATCCAGCCCGCCAGACCTCGTCATGTGGCCTATGTAGCCGCCGGCCACCAGCCTTCACCTTTTATTCTCGCTTTTTTTTTTTGACACAAGAAAGCCGCCTCTTCAGCGCATGCGCGGCAGCCTACAAGCCAGAGAACGTCTGCCCTCTAGCGGCGCCAGCCGTTCTACACAGGAAACCTCCACTTGCTTTTATATTGAGTGCATGCCATCCTGTGATGTGACAGATCCAATGGCTGCCTAAACCCTTCTCTCCTGTACTGTAAGTCCTACAGATACAACCGGCCCTTTGAGGGTGACCAAACTGCTGATGCGGCCCCTGATGAATTTGAGTTTGACACCCCTGCTCTAGATGGTCCAGAAGGATATCATGGTTGATGGTATCAAAGGCCGCTGAGAAATCCAGCAGAACTAGAAAACAGCTTTCACCTTTGTCGCTAGCCCGCCGGAGAGCTAATCATTCCTGCTTCAAAATCTTGCAGTGTAGTTACTTTGTCCAGAGAAGGGCCATGGGATTGTCCTGAAGAGTGAGTTGTAAGTAAATGCTTAACCCTATGTTCTTTTAACAGGCTGTTGAGGAGGAGGGGGGAGACCCTGAAGAGATTCCAGTGGTGACAGAAATAACCACAAAGAAGACGCCCAAGAGGAACAGCAAAGGTATGCCGGGGAATAGGGGAGGAGTTCTGCTTGCATGTGTAGGGTTAGCTTGCCTATAGCTGTGCCTCCCCCAAAATGCTGAGAAAGAGCATTTGCTTAAGACAGAGTGTCTGGACAAATCACAGAGTTGTGCTCAAGAATTCCTATATCAAGCACTCAGTCACCCTCCCCTTCCCCTTTAGTCTGAAGCAGCATTGAAATATGTTTACTGCTTCATTTGCTGTATGTATTCAGTTTATGACCTGCCTAATCTATACCTTCTAGGCAACTTACACCAAAACAAATGAAAATGCCAAACGGCATCTTTAGCCGAAACTAAAAAAACATAAACAAAACCCAGATTTTTGCAGATACATTGATTTTTCTGGTGGGTTTTTCCTTTTCCTATTGGGGCAATGCATTTATTTAATTATTACTCATTTACGCCATTTAGATATCACCCTTTAGCCTAAAAGGCTGCTGATATGGAGCAGGCTGATCATCATTAACAAGTGGGTCAGGACCCGCTGCTGTGTTGCGGCCTGATCTAGGTCGGGTGGCAGCAATAGCACACTTTGCCGTGCATACAGCAAAGCATTTAGCAACGGATCTCCAAATGGATGTTTGGGTTGTAGTGAAAAATGGCAAAGGGTATTGGGGTAGATATTGCATTGACCCATCTTGACAACATTGTGGGCCTTATTTATTTGTGAAATTTATACTCCACTTTTCCTCCAAGGAGCTTGAGGTGGCATACATAAAGGTAAAGGGACCCCTGACCGTTAGGTCCAATCGCGACCGACTCTGGGGTTGCGGTGCTCATCTTGCTTTATTGGCCGAGGGAGCCAGTGTTTGTCCACAGACAGCTTCCGGGTCATGTGGCCAGCATGATTAAGCCGCTTCTGGCGAACCAGAGCAGCGCATGGAAACGCCGTTTACCTTCCCGCCAGAGCAGTACCTATTTATCTACTTGCACTTTGATGTGCTTTCGAACTGCTAGGTTGGCAGGAGCAGGGACCGAGCAATGGGAGCTCATTCCATCGCGGGGATACGAATCGCCGACCTTTTGATCGGAAAGTCCTAGGCTCTGTGGTTTAACCCACAGCACCACCCGCATCCCTTGGTGGCATACATACTTTACTCCATTTTTATCATCAAAACCAACCTGGCTCAGAGTGAATGATTGGCTGAAGGCCACCCTGTTTGCTTCGTTGCTGATCGGGAATTTGACCCCTGGTCTCCAAATCCCAAGTCCAGCATTTACCTTTAACCTAGTCCATCATTCTTTAATCATTACACTGCCCTGGATTTCTGCTTAGATCCAGAGTTGTTAGTGAGGACTAGGCCTTAGTTTAACCTGATTCTATTTACATTTTTCATTTGCATTGCAGAATGGGCCCTGAATAAAGATTATTCTGTCTGTCTGTCTGTCTGTATGTATGCATGCATGCATGCATGCATGCGTTTTAATAACCCTTATCTTACTAGGGCGTAGACCAGAGGAAGAGGGAGTTGAAGACAACGGGCTTGAAGATGACTCTGGAGATGGGCAGGTACAACTAGCCTTGCAGCTGCACATTAATAGTTCTTCCTTGGAGTCCCGACAGCAATTATATATGCGGCCTTTTTCTCTTTTCACAGGAGGATATTGAAGCAAGTTTGGATAATTTGCAGGATATTGACATGATGGATATAAATTTGTTAGATGAAGCTGAAATAGATAACGGCAGTGGTGTAGATGACTGTGCTGATAGTAGACTTGGCTCCTCCTCTGAGTCTGATAGTAAAGAAAATGCTGGTGCAGAAAGGAGAGAACTTCCAGAGCAGCTTTCAGGATGTCCTGTAGGTAACATGGAGGCACTTCCACACATGTCAGACATTAAAGAAGAATCGAGAGAAATACCAGTAGCCATGGTATGCATCTCTTTTAAAAAATACATGCCGTCTGAATAATCGCCACAACTTCCATTAATTTTCTTAAAGTGGAAATAATTTGGGTTTGTTTTTTTTAAATATCCCATTTGATTCTTGCCCCCCCTTGTGTTTGTCCAAAGCTGTTGCAATTTTTTTTTTAAACCTATAAGCTTTAAATGCATGCATCATAAACGTTGCAGTAGAAAGATTCCAGAAATAGTTTTTTATTTTTTAAAAAAAATTAGTTATTTCCCCCCCTTCTTTTTCTTTTCACATGCATTTCCATTTGCTCATCTTCCTGTGTGTCTGGAGGCCTTTGCCGAATGCATCCCAGCTCAAGTTTTGCTTGAAGCAGAATGGTTCTGGGCAAGCCGTTTGTTGTCCTTAGAATCAGGACACTTGAATCTATCGAGAATTGATAGCCAGCTTAGCTCCTCTATACTTGTAGTTAACAAAAGAAATCAGGGGTTGTATCCTATGTTTGTTCTACTCCAGAGTAGATCCGGTGAAATGAACGCACATGGCCAGCTTAAATCTTGTTCGTTTAAGTGGGTCTCCTCTTTCCTGAACTTAATTGGATGCAACCCCAGAAGCCCAACGTGTCATTCTGTGCAGATTTAAGCTAGCTTGGGATTTAACCATTGTTAGAAACTGAGATATGGAAGCTCGGAGCTAAATGGCACATGGGCGCAACAACGGAATGTCTAGGCACACTTTTTAATAACAAGAATACAAAGCTGAAAATGAATGAACAGCAGCTAAAATATTCCATTCATTTTTCACATGGTCTAGTCCTTCCCCTGCCCACCCCCCTAATATTCTTAAGAGGATCTCTTCTCCAGTCTTCAGAGAGTAGCTGGAAGTGGGGAGACAGAAAAAGGTCCTCCTATCCTTCTACTCTGCAGTTTTAATCTGAAATCTTATGCACAGTACTGCACCCAGAGCTCAGAAACCGCTCATGCTAATGAAATCCCCTATCGCAAAATGCGCCTAGAACAATGAGAGTTTCGAACACTGGATCTAACGCCAGGCCCGCCAACTTCAAAAGGAATTTGTGAGCGGATTCCAAAGCCAGGTGTTTAGAACTGGGGTGCCAGGGATGATTTCATTTGTGAAGCATCTTAACTTCCCTGAGGTCTTGGGGAAGGGCAAGAGCTAGCTTAGTTCAGGGAGTGCTTGGATTTGGGAGACGCGGGCTTGAATGCTACCTCTGCAAGGGCTTACCTGTGCAAAGGAAACGTGCCGGGGAATCGTTACTTTAGGGTGTATGTGTGTGCATGAAATGCTGAGGCCAGGCCTTAGTATATGTGATCCCCAGTTCAGTTGTGGCAAAACGTGTGCACCTGCCCACACTCTGGAGCACTGATTTTAAAACTTAAAGGTTTATTAGGTCTTATCCTTGTATTTCATAACCACCTGGAGGCCAAGCTGAGCTTCTCTTCCCTCACCAGCCTCACCCTGGGTAGAATAGCATTGTCTCCCGTCCCTTGCAGTTTGGGTTAGCACTGCTAGTGGTTTAGACAAAACCTACCGGGGGTACGTTTAGGTCCTGCTTCTTTAGTGCAACACCGTTTAGTTTAGTTTTTTTTTTTGTGGGTGGAGAGACTAGCGGTCTGCTTCCGTGCTAAGCAACATCCTCTTACTGTGTATATAACAGGTGACTTAGAGAGGAGGTAAGAGGGAGGAATCTGAAGGCATGATGTGCCCTGGAATATGGGAACTCAGTAAGCTGCCTCATATTGAGTCAGTCCTTTGACCCATCTAGCTCAGAATTGCCTGCACTGACTGGCAGCTGCTCCCTAGAGTGTCCTTGCTCAACTTGGAGTTGCCTGGGATTGAACCTGGAACGCTCTACTGCTCAGCTATGGCCCTTCCCTATTAACCCCATTAAAACCATTAACCATCGCAGCAACATCACTCTCAAAGAATTTGCTGTCATTTTTCATCGTTGTTGTTGTTTTAAATTCCCCCAGTTTCGTTTACCACTGTTCTCAAAGAGGTAGAAAATATTATTTAACTACCAGCTGGTTTGGGGGGATGAGGTTGCAACTAAAGGGCTGTTGGAGGGCGGTCTCCCTATTTCCAATTCATTCTTGGTTTTCAGTGAAGAAACTGTGGTGTTTCAGGAAGTTTGACGCTGTTCTTCACTACTTATAGGTGGAAGGCGAAGAGGCCAGAAACACCTCTGATTTGGTGCCCTCTGATTTTACAGACGTGAAGGTAACTTTTTTCTTTCCTCTCTGTGTGTGTCTAGATCGATAGATGTAGAATAGACGGAGAATAGATATATCGAAAGAAAGAGCCATACATTCTGGTGGCAGCAAATAGGTAGGGTGGGATTCATTCAGCTAAAGAACTATGGTTCATTGGGTTAAAAACAATTGCGGTAGCTCTTTGCCTTTGCTCCTCAGCCATCATTGTGGCATTGAGATTATGGGCTGTACCCGAAGCTTGCCTGACTCAGACTAGGCTCCCTGAAGGTGATAGGCAGGACTAACTTGGGTTACATTAATTTAAATGAATCTACATAGTTTCAGACAACCCAGAGATGGGACAAAGCATAGAGATGGTTCATGCTAGCCGCCGAGTCACTGCTGGGGAAGGTGTTATGCTGTTGCGGCAGATTTTGCGTCGCGTTGACTTTTCATCTTGCCGTACAATGGAGTCTTGTAACTTTTGCTTGTTTCCACCCTTCCCCTGTTTATTATTTTAATAGGAGCTCGAAGAATTTCCCTTGGAATCAGGTACTGATACTTAAAAACAAAACAAAACACCTTGCTCTCCCTGGCCCTTAACCTTCCACATAGATTTTGCACACAAATCCCTTTAGTTACTCTTTTTAGGTTTTATTCCACTAGTATCTGTGGTTCACTTATTCGTAACTGGCGCAAAGTCCAGATCACACACACACACCAAAAAAAGGGAGAAAAAGCCACAGAGATTGGAAATCTGGTCATATCACCAGATCTGCAACAGCATCCTATTATTAATATGGCCCAAGACCAATCTTTCAAGACAGCAGTTTGCTTTTAAATCCCTTAATTGGGGAGTACACTGAGCTTAATGAGCAATTCCTGTGTGCAGAGCAGATCTTGTGATATTACCCAGTGCCTTGGTTCTGTAACTTTTGACTAGAGTCAGCAAAGGCAGGGACCCAAATTGCAAAGTGGATTCTTGGAAAGACGGAAGATGGGTCGGTCATGGAAATTCCCATCACTTGCTTTTCTGGACTATGAATGTCTTCTCATTCCCACCTGAAGTTGTTATTGGTGTTCACGTACGGACTGGTCTCCTTGAAAGAATTTCAGTAGAATAAATAAATAAAATCCGGGAGTTGAACTGTCTGAAAGAGAATCCGTGCGGTCTTTATAAGCATCATGGACTTTCAAAGCTCATTTCTGGGGAGAGAAAAAAATGTGGAAAAACGGAAAGCAGCACAACCGCGTGAAGACAAATGAGGAGCAAGCTGGGAACGCCGCACATAAAGGTTTTTCTTCCTTCTCTCTTTTCAGGCGTTGCCTTGATAGCCATGTAAGACTGAAGTTAGTGTTAGGCATTTGAATGTGGTATACCCAAGGGGTTTTCCAATCTCTGTGTAGCCTTAGCCGTTCTCTCAGTGTTAAGTCTGGCAGCCATGCCCGTTCCGCATTTGTCTTTGCTGTGTTTCCCTGGTGATTAAACCTTGTGCCATTCTATTCCTGTTAAATCCATAGAAAATGAGAAAATGCTCGACATTTTGGGTGACACTTGTAAATCTGAGCCCCTTAAAGAAGAAACTCCCGAAGCAGAGCAGGCACAGGAAGAGAATATCTCGTTGCCGGTCAAACAGGAAGCCCAGGAAGAGGAAGACGCACTTGCCACTGCCGTCGCTCAGTTGGACGAAGAGCTTTTAGATACGGACAGCCAGTCAGGCCAGGCTGCGGCCAAGAGCGAGGAGGATGAAGCGAAGCACTTAGTGGTAGCGAAAGGGGAGCCGAGCGAAGAGACAGTAGAGGAAGCTAACCTGGACTCTGACTCTTTAGCGGTAGAGAGCAGGTGTGGTGGTGGTGGAGGAGGAGAAGGAGAAGGAAGTGGTGAGAGTAGCAAAGCAGCCCAAACTCTGGAAGCCAGTAGTGAGGAAACTGCGGAGAAGGACGCAGGTTTCCAGGTGGTTAGCCAAGATGCCGAGAAGATGGAAGCCAAGGCTAATTGTGAGGAAGAGTCCTCTGCCCAAGAGGGTGGTGATCAGAACACGAGGTTTGTTTTTTCTCCGTTTTAGACCAGATGCTCTCTTTTTTTCTTCCCCGTTGGTCGTTTATGAATGCAAATGCGCTGTGAATTCCTCCAAAGGGGCCCTGTTGCAAGGCCCTTAACCTGATGATAGCTTGTTCCAAATAAAAATCTTTTCCTTTTTTTTTTAGTTGTCCTTGCGCACCTTTTTTTGTAGAGCGTGGTTCGCTATGTTCTCCCCCTCCCCAGCCCATTTCTCATTAAGCATTTATTTTATTTCTCAGTTTTGCAAGTTGACCTTTGTCCACTCTAAGTGGTAGCTCTGTTTCATCACCTCTGACCCTCCTTGTTGAGTTCTTAAAGATACCCCTTAAAAAGGGTTAATTCCTTTCACGTTATTTTCCTGGTAGGTATCTGATCATAGCAGACACAGCCTTGCGTGATCTTTTTCTCATGGCCTCATTCTTGTTGAGTAAAGTTCTTTGTTTCCCCCCCTGTCTTTAGCTCTAATAAGGATGCAGAGGCTAAAGGTGTTTCAAAGGATGAGAAAGGTAAGCTGTAACAACGATTCTTTGCTGTCGTCATTCATAGTTATCCTCAAATCCTACTTGCAGGTAGCGACCAGAATCCAACTAAGCTCTGAATCGACCCGTTGACATTAACGGATCTAAATGAATTTCCATTAATTTCAGCAGGTCTACTTCCAAGTGTGACCAAGTGGGACACTAAGTTTCTCTGGAAGAGTAATTTGGGTAATATTAAATGGTCTTGAATGTAATTTCTAATTTGAATCGGCGCTTCTACCAAATGGGTGGAAGATAATGGGACATTCCCCTGCTATATGAAGCTCACTCTCACACACATAGACAGTAAAAAAGGAGAAGAAGATTGTTTCTAAAATATAAATGCCTACAAAGTTCTCCAATCCTCTTTGCACGTAGTGGGTAGTATCACTAAGCTATACATGGAATAGACACATTGAAAGCTAGCCATATCCATGGGTCTAATGCGAGTATGACATGATACGCTGAAATTAAGGGGGGGGTATGTCAAGTTTGCCTAAACCAGTAGTGTGATTTAAGGCCCTGCTGTGAGCTTGATTTGGGCCCCCAAGGAAAAAAAAAAGATTTTGAGAAAAGTGACCTCAAAAAGTGAACTTGATGAAAAACAATGGCATTCTTCCCCCCCCCCCCAACCAAACGAAATAAGGTATCTTTGGCATTGTCCTTAGTCATTCCTGTGATGCTTCGTTATGCTCTTCGTCTTTCTAGCCCTTCTTGTCTACTCCATAAGTCTTCAGCTGATGCTCGTCCAACATTCTTAGCTATAGTTGCTTCTGCCCAAACAAGCACTTTTTAACATTTTCAGCCCCTGTGGAGAGAAACGCATTAAAACACCACATGGGTTTGAAAAAATTGGTTTTTGGACTACAACTCCCATCGGCTGCATGGCCATATATTGGCGCCGATGGAAGTCATAGTTCAAGCACATCTTGATATAGTATTGTTGAAGTTAGATCAGAATCCCTCATGAGCTCTCAGGTGGGCCGGAACCAAAGAAAACTTCCAAGTCTGTCTGCTTCTGCGATGCTATCTTCCTCTCTTTTTGGATGTAGATATTTACCATTTCTCTCCTCTCCCCCCTTCCAACTTAGGTCGGGCTGGTGGTAGTTCTGGCAGAAATCTGTGGGTTAGTGGTCTTTCCTCTTCCACCAGAGCTACAGATCTGAAGAACCTATTTAGCAAATATGGAAAGGTAAGCATTTCCCAGAAACAAAGAAGGCTGAAAGTATTGAGCTCGGTAGTCTTTTATTCAAGTTGTCCTTTTGTACATGCCAGGGTGAGCGTCTTTCGTCTTCCCTCCCTTCCACTGCCCCTACCCTTCTTGGATTTAACCCATATCACTAAAAACCAACCCAAATAAATAGCTCTGGAACATAAAGAGGCTGGGCTTCCTTCAGGCTGGAAGCTGCAACTAGTTATGAAGAAACCATTCTAAGCTGAAAACACCTATTCGCTTTGTAACGGGTTTTCATTCACCTTGCATCTGCAAATGATCAATCTGTCAAGTGTATGTCGGCAGTAAACAAACACTGGCGTCAGTGAAGTTAGCTCCTTCTTCCAAGAAACCAAAACAGCACAGGTCTATCAGTGTATTATTCATGCATCAATTATATTGATGATCACATTGGCTACATTACATTGATTTCCTGCAAAGGGGTGGGGCGAGACTTGCATTACCCCGCTCCAGCACACCTGCACTCTTTCATTCAAATGTAAATGTGAAGAAAATTGTAATTTGTCTCTTAATGATGTCTGACTTAATCATGAAACATTTTGCCAGAAATATTTGGTGCTGAATGGCACCCCAAACTGTTTCTGCAATACATAGTCTTTATTGTTGTATACAGTAATAATACAGTGGAACCTTGGTTCTCGAATGTCTCCATTGACAGACAATTCGGAACCCGAATGCCGGAAACCGTTTGAACCGAGGCATGTTTCTCCATTTTATCAATGTATTTTGCCGGCCGCCCTTTGTTCTTCGGTTTTTGAAGGTTTCGGAAGTCGAATGGTCTTCTGGAATGGATTACGTTTGAAAACTGAGGTTCCACTGTATGAGACATTTAGGAACTAACCCCCTAAACAGAGAGCACTGTTGACAGACAAAGAAAGGGGGGGGGGGATTGGGAAACTCCAGCTTCTTGAAATTATGGTTTATTCGAGGCCCCAGCCCTATGGTAAGTTTAGGAGGCATTAATCCAGTTGCTGGCAGCTGGCAGAAACTTGCTTCTACTATTGCAGTGCAGTGGTAACTTGGGTTACAAACACCTTGGGTTACAAACACTTTGGGTTTCAAACTCCACTAACCAGAAGTAGTACCTCGGGTTAAGAACTTTACCTCAGGATGAGAACAGAAATCGTGTGCTGGCAGCAGCGGGAGGCCCCATTAGCTAAAGTGGTACCTCAGGTTAAGAACGATTTTAGGTTAGGAGCGGACCTCCTGAACGAATTAAGTTCGTAACTGTACAGTGGTACCTCGGGTTAAGTACTTGCCGTATTTTTTGCACCATAACACTCACTTTTTTCCTCCTAAAAAGTAAGGGGAAATGTCTGTGCGTGTTATGGAGGGAATGCCTACGAGTGGCATGCCTACGGATTTTCCTCCTCTAAAAACTACATGCGTGTTATGGTCGGGTTGTGTTATAGAGTGAAAAATACGGTATATAGAGTGAAAAATACGGTAATTCGTTCCGGAGGTCCGTACTTAACCTGAAACTGTTCTTAACCTGAAGCACCACTTTAGCTAATTGGGCCTCCCGCTGCTGCTGCGCCCCCGCTGCACGATTTCTGTTCTCAACCTGAAGCAAAGTTCTTAACCTGAAGCACTATTTCTGGGTTAGCGGAGTATGTAACCTGAAGCGTATGTAACCTGAAGCGTATGTAACCTGAGGTACCACTGTACCTTGGTACTCAAACGACTTGGCTCCCGAACAAATCAGCTCCCGAACACTGCACACCTGGAAGTGAGTGTCCTGGGTTTGTGAACGTTTTTCGGAAGCCGAACGTCCGGCGCGGCTTCTGCGGCTTCCAATTGAGTACGGGAAGCTCCTGCAGCCAATCGGAAGCCGCGCCTTGGTTTTCGAACCGTTTCGGGAGTTGAATGGACTCCTGGAACGGATTCCCCCCCCCCCCGGTAATTTTGCTTCCTCCGGCATTGCTGTGCCAGAGTTGCCCATGCTCCTTTGCTTCCTGTCTCTCTGGCAGGTGGTGGGTGCAAAAGTGGTGACCAATGCCCGCAGTCCCGGTGCTCGCTGTTACGGCTTTGTCACCATGTCTTCATCCGAGGAAGCGACTAAATGCATCAACCATCTGCATCGGACAGAACTGCATGGGAAAATGATTTCTGTTGAAAAAGTGAGTTCTTTTTGCTACCCACGAGAAATGTGACCGAAAACAGCCCACTCCTTCGTGGTAAACTTTACCCTGAAATGTACACACAGGTGCCATGGTGAGAATGCTTGTTATTCACAAATTCAGTTATCTGAACGTAAAGAATTATGCCCAAACCTCACAATTCAGATATCCGAACAGCCAGGGTTTGCCCACTTCCTTACCCGTTTGTGTTTTGTTGGTCACTGGCAGCTATTTTGGGGCAGAAATCATTTAGGGAGAGAAGGAGATTGGACAAACCAGGGAGCAAGAGAGATCAGGCAAATCATTTTTCCTTTGTTTCTCTCTTGTTGGTTTGCTTGCAGCCATTTCAGGATGGAACCATGGGGGGAGGGGAAAGAAATTGAGCAAATCACAATTTATAAATGTTCCCATAGAGAATAATGGAAATCATCAGCTCATTATGCGAATGCTTGCCTTATGAACGATTTTCTGGGAACGCATTGTGTTCAGAAAGCGGGAACCACGTGCACCACCTTGGGCTTCAGGGGTGGGTGGGGACAAGCATTTGAAAATTTCTTCCTCCCCTATTTTGCAAGTG
Organism: Podarcis vaucheri; assembly: GCF_965113315.1. Taxonomy (NCBI): domain Eukaryota; kingdom Metazoa; phylum Chordata; class Lepidosauria; order Squamata; family Lacertidae; genus Podarcis; species Podarcis vaucheri. Next base: position 5,891,620 of record NC_138756.1, on the reverse strand, counting down.
GTTCATCCCAGGAAGAGCATCTTATTGTGCGATCCTACTGACTCGTGTACACGCATGCCCCGGCCCTAAGCAATTTCCTCAATATCATTCCAGGCCAAAAATGAACCTGCCGGGAAAAAAGCATCATCAGACAAGAAAGAAACAGAAGCCAAGAAGGAGAAGGACAGGCGTCACTCAACCGACTCCAAATCGGAAAAGTAAAGCAGGAGTTTTAATAATCCCCTGTGTGTCGGGCTTTGAAGCCGTTTCGTGACAAAGCATGAATGAGCAGAGCAAATGGGGACAGGAACGCTTCTGAATGCCATTTGCTGGAAACCACAGGAGGGGAGAGTGCTCTTTTTGTTTGGGATACTGGGGCCCGGTGCTATACCAGCTGCAGTGGCTCCGGTGGAGTACAGGATCAGGTTTAAGGTGCTGCTTTTAACCTTTAAAGCCCTAGGACTCTCGTACCTACGGGGCCGCCTCTCCTGGTATGTCCCACAGAGGAACTTACGGTCTTCAAACAAAAACATCTTGGAGGTCCCAGGCCACAGAGAGGTTAGGCTGGCCTCAACCAGAGCCAGGGCTTTTTCGGCTGTGGCCCCGATCTGGTGGAACGCTCTGTCCCAAGAGACTAGGGCCCTGCGGGACTTGACATCTTTCCGCAGGGCCTGCAAGACGGAGCTGTTCAGCCAGGGCACAGTCGGACCCCCTCCTTTGGTCATCCCCACAGAACTGTAGCCCAATGGTTGCCATTAATTTGATTCTGAATTGATTTTAGAATGAATTGATTTTAGAATGTTGTGTTACTTTTATTGCTGTTAGCCGCTCTGAGCCCGGCTTCGGCTGGGGAGGGCGGGATATAAATAAATGATGATGATGATGATGATGATGATGTTCAGAGTAGAACCCCATGAAATTAATGGCCATGGAGACATGACAGCTGCTTCCAAGCGTGCTTGTGCACAAGGCTTCATTAGGTGATGAGCAGCGATCAAATCCTGCTGCCTAGGCTGCACGATCCTGTTCCTGACTGAAACTCGGGCAAGCAGCCAATGAAGAATTAAACAGGGTCTTCCTGCCCACCCAGTGATGTCACCAGTGATGTCACTGGGTGGGCAGGCGTGGCTTTGGGGAAATTGCCATGATTGGTTTGTGATCCAGAGGTTCTTCACCTCTGGACTGCAAACTTGCTTGAAGAAGCCAAGATCTGGCTGCTACTGCTGGAAGCATTGGGCTAGGCTCAGCTCTAGCCCCGAGAGAATGAAGGTTACTGCCACTCTTAAGCCAGAAATGTGGACAGACTGTGTGTATGTTCTCTCTGCTGCCCTCCAGGTTTGGGGGCAGTGGAGCTGTTCTGGGAGGAGTTGAAGGAAAAGAGGTCAGGTCCCTTGGTCGATGCAGCTGTGTTTTGTGCACGCAGAGAAGCACGTTGCCTCCTCCTTTTCCAGCCCAGGGTTGTGGATGTGTGCAATCAATGGCCAAGAATGGGAATCTCATTGCGCTAGAATCCTCAAACTGGCTTCTGTAGCTGTGACTTCTTATGAAGGAAATTCTCTGCTGCCCTTCAGAATCAGTTTCTAGGTCTGCCTATAAATAAAATGAAAAAGGAAAGGAAACAGAAAATACAATTAAACTAGCAAATAAAGGAAGCATTTCAAATTTTATTTTAAAGGTGCTCAGTTCTTTTTTTCTCTCTTAAAAGTTTTTTTCCTGACCACTTTATTTGTTGACATTGATGGGATGTTCTGATCTGCAAGGACATCTTAGCTGCGCCTTTAGAATCCCGTAGCTTTACGGCAAAGGTGTGTGTGTACAGTGGTGCCCCGCAAAACGAATGCCTCGCAAGACTGAAAACCCGCTAGACGAAAGGGTTTTCCGTTTTGGAGGTGCTTCGCAAAACGAATCTCCTATGGGCTTGCTTCGCAAGACTAAAATGTCTTGCGAGTTCCTGCGGGTTTTTTTCCCTCCCCCCTTTTTCTAAGCCGCTAAGCCGCTTATCAGCTGATCTGATAAGCCGCTAAAAGCCGCTAATAGCGCTAATCCGTCAATGGGCTTGCTTCGCAAGATGAAAAAACCGCTAGACGAAGAGAATCACAGAACGGATTCTTTTCGTCTTGCGAGGCACCACTGTATTTAAAGTTTTTGTGTGTGTGCTATAATCTACTTTTAGGTCTCCTAGCCTTAAGAAAGAAGAAAAACTGGAGAAAAAGGATGACCCCAAAAAGTCAGAAGAGAAAGAGGTGGGAGACGGGAAAGAGGGGGTCGAAACGGAGGAGCAAAAAAAGGGATCCTCTGACCGTTCGCGATCAATTAAATCAGGTAACAAAAGCTGTGGGGGTGGGTGGCTTTTTTAGTGTGATTTATGGCCCTGCTGAGAGCTTGATTCATGCATGTGAGGGGCGTGTGAGTGGGTTGGACATTTGTGTCCTATATAGAAGGCCTCTGAATAATATCACGCTACCCTTAGGAAAGGCGTGGGTGAGATTATGTAGGCAGAGAAGCGCTCACTAACCAGTCTGAACCTTTTCGTCAAGGGGAAGCTCTTGTAGGAGGCTCAATCCCGGCAGCTGAACAAATGCTCTCGGAAGAGGCTTGCTTAAAACCAGTCATTCCCAAATTGCTGTGCGCAGTGAGGAATAAATTAAAGAACTGAAAAGCTCCCTCGAGCCCAAAACGACCCCAGACGAGGCTGCCTGCTGCTTCTCTGCATGATCTGCAACTCTGATCTTGCCTGCTTCCATTTGGCCTACGTTGGGGTAGTGGGTGGTGATAGCCCATGTGACTGCACTTGGTGTGATGGGGTCATTCAGTTGCTCCTGGTGCAGCAGAACGACCTGCCTCCGGAGCAGGCTGCCTTTTGTTCCTCCACATGATGGGTTATGTCACGGGAAATGGGGTTGCTTGTGTGTAAATCTCCAGCCGTTCCAAACTGCTTAGGTGTGGTTGTGTCTTTCCCTGACTGAGCAGCCCCTTGCGCTGCTGCTCAGTCGCTAGCAGAATCCGTGAGTGGGCGTCTCCTAAATTTCCTCCAGCATAAGAATTCCTTAACGGACAACCTTCGCCTCGCCTCTCTGCGCGGAAGCCTTCTACGCAGAGTGGGCGTGCCGAGTGGTGGTCCTCCACCCTCCTCACTGACTTCACTGGAAGAGTCTCGGAGCCTCACCTCCGAGATGCTCTCTGCCTCTCCCTTCTTCCTGGTGTCACCTGGACTTCCTTCCCCAGATGACGTTCTCTCTCTTCCCTTACTCGTTCCCTCTCCTGCAGAGTCTGGGAGCCTCGCCTCTCCCCTCTGCTCCGATGTCAGTTCCCTGACAGGTTACTCTGGACAGAACAGTGACTCAGATAAATATACAGAGCATAGACTCATTTGATGAAGGCAAACTTTTCAAAAACAGCATTGAAACATGCCTTCAGATTTCATTCAGAGGGGGAAACGCACCTTTGCTTTGGAAAATGCTAGGCTTGTGTTCATTTGTGCGTCTCAGAGGGGTACCTTGGAAGTACGTTTTGACCTATTCAGAGCAATTCCTTTTGTCTCCAGCCTCTGTGATGCATCCTGTTTCATATGGATATGTCGTTCCCTTTGTTCAATTTGCTTTTGTGATGGCTTCCTCACTAGACACAAATAAACCTGTCTGATCTATCAAGGATACGAACAAGAAGGCATCTCTTAGCCTCTAATTTTACCTTGTTTGAATTGTTCTCTCTCCACCCCACCCCCCCAGCCCCATTCTTCGGCAAACAGTAGCATCGGTGGACTTCTGCCTTGTTAAGTGTCAGATAGTTAAAGCAAGGGATAGGGACCAGTGGCCCTCTGTGTCGGGTCAGCAAACCTTTTCAGCAGGGGGCCGGTCCGCTGTCCCTCAGACCTTGTGGGGGGCTGGACTATATTTTGAAGAAGAAGAAAATATGAATGAATTCCTATGCCCCACAAATAACCCAGAGATGCATTTTAAATAAAAGCACACATTCTACTCATGTAAAAGCATGCTGATTCCCGGACCGTCCGCAGCCTGGATTTAGAAGTCAATTGGGCCGGATCCGGCCCCCGGGCCTTAGTTTGCCTGTGTGCTAGGCGAAGGGCTACAGCTGAGTGGCAGAGCAATCTGCTTTGCTTAAAGAACTTCTCAGCTTCAGTTCCCTGATAAGTAATGCTTTGAAAGACACTCCCCTCCTCCCCTTGCCTGAAACCCCAGAGAGCTGCTGGCAGTCAGTGTAGGCAATATTGAGCTAGATGGCTCAATAGTCTGACTCGAGTGTAAGGCAGCTTTCTGTGTTCCTTCCCGTATTGCTGAACGCCCGCTCCCATCAGTCCCAGCCAATGTGGTCAGTATTCCACATGATTGTTACATGCGCGACTCTTGGCGTGTGCCGTTTTCAGTACCAGAAGGGGGTGGAACGGGGCTTACCCATGTCCTGACGTTCACGCTGCCTTAGAACGCAACTCCTTTGTAAATGGGGAGTTGCCTGCCAATAAAAGAGCGATGACTAGTCTGATTTTTGCACTCGTTCCAGAGATCTGAAGTGCCTAAACCCATTGTTGCCTTGCAGAAAGCCGAGGAACAGAGCGGACGGTGGTCATGGACAAGTCCAAGGGAGAGCCGGTGATTAGTGTGAAAACCACATCAAAAGAGAGAGTAAGCCATTGGTTTGGTGTCTTAAAACTAGACGGTGCCAAGAAAGGAAGGGCAGGGGAGGGGGCCACACCCTTCTCTTTTGTAGTTCTAATAAATCGTCGCACCCAGCAGTCCCTGGATGTGCAGAGAAGTCCTGTTGCCCTTTGTGTAATGGAATAGCGTCATGGGAGTTGGAACGGTTTCAACTGAGCCTGTGTGGGCAGCGAGAGGAGGACCCAGAGATTTAAAAGTTCCAGGAGGCATCGTTCTGCTTCTAAAGCAGGAGTGTGTGCAGCCTGTGGCCCTCAGCCCAATTTCACACGGGTGCCAGAAAGAGGAAAGGGGGGTGCCAGAAATAAAAGAGTCTGTCTTCCCACTTTTGGCTGTGCTGCTGCCCTCCTGCCAGTGTACAGCCCTGGCACGTTGCCGCAAGGGAATGTGGTCCTTGACCTAAAAAACAGTTCCTGGCCTGTGTTCTAAAGCTCCTCAACTTACTTGAGCACCCCTGTTTTTCACAGGGCTAGATGGACTTCTCTGGTGTGCTATCCAGTAGGGCTGGGCTTACATTCTCAGATGTGATCTGTCCAGAAGTGCCCCTTCCTAACAAGATTACACCAGCGCTGTGTTGGGAGGCAAAGACGATTGGGGTGGTGGTGGTAATCTTGTCCTCTCGGCAGGAAAATGGACATCTCCCCGTTCTTTTGTGTCAATCTTTCTAATCCTTGCCTTTCACCCCACCCCCCTACCCCACTTCTCGACTCCAGAGCACAAAAAGCCACGACCGCAAGTCAGAGAGCAAAGAGAAACAGGACATTCTGTCTTTTGACAAAATCAAAGAGCAGCGCGAACGAGAGCGGCAGAGGCAACGGGAGAGAGAAATCCGAGAGACCGAGCGCCGGAGGTAGGTTGGGATTCCCCCTCGCCTCACCTGCGGAATTCTGCCCTCCGCAGAATGGCAGGTGATTGGCATCGACACAATTTCTTTTCTTTTTTTTAAATATTTTATTATTGGTCACAGAATACACTGTTGAGTCTAGAAGGTAAGAGCCAATCTGCATTCAGTTGAAGCAAACTCACTACGAGTCGCAGTATGGCAGCTTGTATTCTTCTGGTCCATCAAGCTTCAGTGATAATTTCTCCCTCCGATCATGCTTTATATGGTCGAAGCTCCACATGTAGCTGAGAACCACATAGGCAGTTAGCATCATGGCGATGCCACCAATGCCTGGTTTCTTCACCTCAATGTACTTTTTGACAAATCTGTCATAGCCTCCTCGGATACTCGTAACAAACCCAGCTGGGGTGTAATCTCGAGTTGCTAACCGGTTTGGCAACTGCCCCACTTTTACATCCAGCAGCCTCGTATCTTTTACTGGAACGGGTCGGTCCGCCATCTTGAAGCTGCTGCAACGCCTCCCTATCGACACAATTTCTGACCCGTGGACCTAAGGCGACCCTCCCTCCTTTCTTCAGTTCACCCTCCTTCTCTTTTCATTGGCTGATCCCTGCGCCACCCCTGAGTGCTTTTACCTGACTGAAATGGGTCCTCAAATTGTGATTCCTCTTTCTTGTCGGGATGGAGAGGTGTTGAGGCGCTGGTGGCGGGGAAACCTCTGGGTTTTGTGGGTGGGTGGAATGTATCCTACTGCACAGAGTCCTAGCTGTTGCCACACCCACTTCTGGCGCCCAGGCCACACCCACAACACCAGCCTGTGGCCTCCCGGAAGGTTGCCCAAGAGGGAATGTAGCTTTCAGCCTGAAAAGGGTGTCCCTGCTTCTGAGAGAAACACCAGCAGGCATTTCCAACCATCTTCAGCCTTAAAACAGGGGCCTCTCATCATCATCTGTTTTAAGCGCAGCTGTGCTTGCATCTCCAGACATTTTATTTATACGCTGTCCACCAGCAAAGTCTTCTGGGTGGTGAGCCTTGGAATGGTGACATACCTTTCATAGGGTATAATAATAATGATGATGACGATGAATTATTTATTGAATTTATATACCGCCCTCTACCTGCAGGTCTCAGTGTGGTTCACAGAAAATATCACAATATATAAAGTCAAAATAAAAGACAATAGCCCAATAACACGCCCCACCAAAAGAGCCACATTTTAGAAGGGCTTAGGATGTCACTCAGATCAACCAAAGGCCTGGTTAAAAAGGAACGTTTTTGCCTGGCGCCTAAAGGTGTATAATGAACAAGCGAACTTCCCTGAGGAGAGCATTCCACAGACTGGGAGCCACTGCAGAGAAGGCCCCGTTCTCGTGTTGCCACCTTCCGGACCTCTCAAGGAGGAGGTAAACAAAAGAGAGCCTCAGAAGATCTCAGGGTCTGGGTAGGTTCATATGGAAAGAGGTGGTCTTTGAGGTACTGTGATCCTGAGCCATTGAAGGTTTTATAGGTCAAAACCAGCACTTTGAATTGGGCCCAGAAACTAACTGGTAGGCAGTGCAGTAAGACCAGGATCGGTGTAATATGCTCAAACCGCCTTGCTCCGGTGAGCCAATGAATTCTGCACTAGCCAAAGTTTCCAAACTATCTTAATGAACGTAGCTAACTTAGGTTCGTTCATTTCCCTGGGTTGAACTTGTTTGGTTGCATTCCTGAGAGCGGTTCACAGGGGCCACCCTAGCTGTCAGGGCTTTGTGGTTAGGCAGTGGCAGAGAGAGAGAGAGAGAGAATATTTATGCGTGCACTTACTCTGCCACTTAAAACTCCCCCTCTCCTATTAGGAGTAAAACTCTGGGGCAAGCGTTTACCACAGGGTGACTTTCAGCAGAACCACTGGAGGGAGCCCCAAAACTGCTTCTGGATCTCCTGTGCAGCTTAAGGGCTGCCCACTTGGTTGCTGGTGCTAAGAAGGTACTGCTGTCCTTTTTAAAATAAGGCAGTGCTAAAGGCAGCTATCGCTTGATAGCTGTGTGCTTATGCTAGGTTCAAGTCTGCGGCTGGAGGAAGAAAGGAACTGATAGGCTTTCTACACTAATGGAGTGGAACTCCAATATGGGCTGCCTCTCATTTGTTTCACCCTTGTTTCCATGCATGGCACGAGCACTCCAGAGGATTCGTTTTCTTTCTCTTTCTCTCTCTGCGCCCGCTCCCCCCGGCTTTGAAATATTTCTGCCTTGGCGCAGCAGCCAGAGATCATTATCCAGTGATGACTTTGTGCTCCGTTGACATTATCTATTATGCAGTTGTCACTTGCCTCGGCATCTGTGCTATCTGCTTCAGTTTAATGGGGATTGTTCAGCTTCTGAGCGAAGCCTCCTGCATATTTCCCCCCTGCCGCTCCCATTGTTCCAAGTGGATATTTTAAAGGGCTCTTTATTATGTAAGAGCCTGACACATTTTTCCCTCTTAGACGGGTGCTCATAGGCTGGCTGGTGAAACTCTTTCTTCCTTTCCCGTTCCGCTGATTAAACGTTGCCCAAGTACCTTTTTGTCTTTTCTGACACGTAATTATTACATTTCTCCTCCCTCCCCCCACCCCAACGCTCATATATTCACTTCTCTATAGGTCTCTGTCACTTCCCTTCCCTGCTCCCTCCATTTTATTTTTTCTCAATCGGTCTTGCAAGTTCTCTGCCAGAGTTTCTAGACGTGTGGAGGACCCTGGGTTTCCGCTTTTGCTTCTTCAGGGGCAAGGACTTTTCCTGATTTCCACATTCGAGGAATCCTCACTGCGGCAGCTCATATGCCGAAGGGTCTGCCGCAAATCTCCAGTGTACCAGTAGCCTTTTTTGTTGGGCAACTGGCTCAACCAGTACAGGGAAGGGGGGGCAGCCAAACCTTTTGAGTCTTCCCACTCAGCCGCTGGAACAGTGCCTTGAAACAGGAATGGGACTGTTTCAGAGCCTACTTAATGCTTTTGCGACAACCCCTAGCCCAGGAACAGAATAGTAGCTCTGTGTGTGTTTGTGTAGCCAGTTGCAAAATGTTGGCTTTAAAGAGAGATATCTATATTACTCAGTGCACCCCATGACCTATGTGCTGGGATGGAGTCAGGCTGAGCATTTTAAGCCCGAGCTTTTCATCACTAGCCGACAGAACTGTTCAAAGATCTGCCCAGGGGCAGCCAATCAGTACTCAGGCTTTGCACGTGCGAGGGACTTTCTATTGCTTAAACCAGGCTTCCTCAAACTCGGCCCTCCAGACATTATGAGACTACAATTTCCATCATCCCCGACCACTGGTCCTGCTAGCTAGGGATCATGGGAGTTGTAGGCCAAAAACATCTGGAGGGCCGAGTTTGAGGAAGCCTGGCTTAAACTATTGGGAGTCAAAAGCCCTTCCTAATCTACTGCAAACAACCTGGTGATCTACGCAGCTTCCCTGCCCTAGGACACAGCCAGCACGCTCAGGTGACTTCCTGCTGCTGGGGCTGGGGATGCAGAGTTCAGTAGATTCTGTTTTTTTAAACATATGATTAACCTTAAAAAAGCTGGAGGACGGTGGCTGGGGGCCTATGCAGTATTGTTGAGAGGACACCATACATTATATGCTGTTCTATAAATTGTAGGAAACACTTGGGCATAAATATTTGGAGAAGTGCATAGTAGTGGTTGCTACCCTAAGAATATGGGTAAGATTAAATACCTTGTCTCGTTCGGGCAGGTCTGCAGCATATAATGCAGCTAAGGTCTAGAGGGTGGCAACACGAGATCTGGCCTTCTCTGTAGTGGCTCCCCGTCTGTGGAATGCTCTCCCCAGGGAAGTTCACTTGGTGCCTTCATTGTACACTTTAGGCACTAGGCAAAAATGTTCCTTTTTAACCTAGCCTTTGGTTGAGCTGATTTACATCCTATGCCCTTATAATATGTGTGTGTTTTTTGTGTGGGGGGAGGCTATTGGGGGGTTGTTTTTATTTTTATTACGCATTTTGTGGTTTTATATCTTGATTTAATTCTGTGAATCACTCTGAGACTCCCGGGTATAGGGCGGTATATAATTAAATAATTAACAACAACAACAACTTAATTAATTCTCAGTGAAGACTGCTGCGCAGCTTGCCTAAAGCCATGCAGCCTCCCTTGATATTGAAGATTCTGGTTTTTTTAACGTATGATTTATTCATTCTAGAGGTCCAGGTCTTTAACTTTGCGTATGATTCTTGGGTGTTCAGTGTTACCTCCGGTTGCTAACAGAATCCGTTCAGGAGGTCCGGCTGCATCCCGAGGAATTTGCAACCAGAGGACCGCTTCTGCGCTGCACAATTTAGCGCTTCTGCGTATGCATGCGCGGCGACACCCAGAAAAATACTTGCGGGTTTGCTGCGTTCGCATCCCAAAGTTTACGTATCCAGAGGGATACGTAAGCGGAGGTAAAGGGACCCCTGACCATTAGGTCCAGTCGTGGCCGACTCTGGGGTTGCGGCGCTCATCTCGCTTTATTGGCCGAGGGAGCCGGCGTACAGCTCCAGGTCATGTGACCAGCAGGACTAAGCCACTTCTGGCAAACCAGAGCAACGCACGGAAATGCCGTTTACCTTCCCGCCGGAGCGGTACCTATTTATCTACTTGCACTTTGACGTGATTTTGAACTGCTAGGTTGGCAGGAGCAGGGACTGAACAACGGGAGCTCACCCCGTCGCGGGGATTTGAACCTCCGACCTTCTGATCGGCAAATCCTAGGCTCTGTGGTTTAACCCACAGCGCGGAGGTATGACCGTACAATTCATGTTTCTGCTTGAGCGCAACCTGTATTTTAAATACCGAACAGGGAGCGGGAGCGCCGGGAGCGGGAGCAGCACATCCAGGCCGTCCGGGAGCGGGACGAGAGGCAGAAGCTGCAGTGGGAGCGGGAGCGGCTGCAGTTCCAGCGGCAGCGTCTGGAGCGGGAGCGGATGGAGCGGGAGAGGCTGGAGCGGGAGCGGATGCACATCGAGCACGAGAGGAGGCGGGAGCAGGAGCGCATCCAGCGTGAGAGGGAGGAGCTGCGCCGCCAGCATGAGCAGTTGCGCTACGAGCAGGAGCGCCGCTCGGCTTTGAGGCGGCCGTACGACACGGACGGGAGGTGAGGAGGCGGCTGAGCTGCGCCTCGGGGAACTGTAGAGCTCGTGCTAAAGGCTGCATCCCTGCAGCAAATCGCAACTACCCCACTTTTTACCCAAATGCAGCAAAATGTGTCAATCATTTGAGTCGTCCCCTTAAATTGAGGGTTGGGGTCCCCTCCTGGTCATCTGGGGGGCAGGGAGGGGGGCTGCTTGTGGTTGGGAAGCCCCGCAGGTACGGAGCCAGAATAGAAATCAATGACCCAATAAATAAAGACGTAAGGCTGAAATCAGGTAAGTACTGGAGATGCAATGAGACTGCAATGAGACTAAGGGAACGTTCTTTCATATGGGGTGGACTGGTAAAAGGGTATTGGGGGGGAAACCAACAAACACCCAGAGTCCTTTTCGTTGGGGATAATTCAGACGGAAATGCCCAGGTGTCAAAAAAGGTTATTTACCGTATTTTTTGCACCATAACACTCACTTTTTCCCTCCTAAAAAGTAAGGGGAAATGTCTATGCGTGTTATGGAGGGAATGCCTACGGGTGGCGTGCCTACGGATTTTCCTCCTCTAAAAATTACATGCGTGTTATGGTCGGGTGCGTGTTATACAGCGAAAAATACGGTATGTATGCAACAACTGTGGCCCATGTTCTGTTAGCCCCAAAATGGAAAACGAGCAAGGTCCCAGCCAAAGAAGAATGGCAATTTGACGGAATTTGCATCACTCGTTTTCCATTTTTGGCCAACAAAACATCTTAAACAGTTGGAATATGCGCAGTTGGCAGACCTAATTTATAGAATAAGAGAACAAGAACAACATTTGTTTAGGATTGGGAAATGTTTATTGAATATACGGGGAATAATTGTGTACACTTGAAAACGTGGGCAGCATTAAGATAAATTCAACGGTGTAAATAAGTTTCGATGGAAGTAACAATGGAATACTGAATGGTTTAGTTTATATAAAATATGTTATGCAAAGTGAACCATGAAAAGATAAGAAGGGAAGTCATTGATATTTTAAGGATGCCCAAATGAATATTCTAAATTGTAAAACAGAAAATTTAATATAAATTTAATATAAATTATATTTAAGAAAAATAAAAATAAAGATGTAAGACTGAAGCCAAGCCACACGGCTGGTCCAAGTACAGCTCAGAGAACTCTTTGCCAGGCTGATTTTTTATTGTACCTGACCCCTGCCACGTTCCTCCCGGAGAGATTGGCAGCAGAAAGAAAAGTCCTGGGAAAGCCATTGCTAGTATAAAACCATTATCAGTTTGTGCTGGAGATGTGCCCAGTTGCTTACAGACACCTATGCACCCATCCTCTTTTTTAGGAGGAGAAGATTAAAAAGCACTTCAGGAATTGGATTTTAGTGGATTTTTACTTTAAAAAGTAAAAAATCTTATTTATGTTAGCAGAGATATCTTTGTGATGGATTATTTCTTGAAAAGCAGGGTATTTTTTTAATCCAGTTTTGGAATGATAAGGTGCAGGATGCAATTCATCCACGTGTTGTATTAGCAACAGTGATGATAATATTTTTTTTATTCACTTTTCTTGTTTTCTGCCTCTTCGTGTCTCTTAATATGGTTCTTTTTCATATGGATTTTTTTTTTTAAAATCTAAATATTCTTAAATTCTACGCTACCCTTTAATTTCAGGTTTGCAGGATTGCTGAGGTTTTTTTTTTTTAAAAAGTTTAATTTTAGAAAATACAAATGAAAAAAAGAGTGCCAGTAAAAGCAGCTTTAACAACAACCCAGAGCTGCCATTTCAAGAACTATGGGAGAAGCAGAAGGTCTCTTCCTGGTGCTGGAAGGGGAATGACCATCGGCAGGCCAGCTTCTCTGGATGGGGGTGACGATGCCAAGGAGTTGCTAAATCCGTTTCCCTTGCAGGCGGGACGACTCGTATTGGCCTGAGGCAAAGCGGGTGGCCCTGGATGATGGGTACCACTCTGACTTCAGTCGACCAGATCGCTTCCATGGCTTTGACCACAGAGACCGCAGCCGGTACCAGGACCACTCGGTGGACAGGTAGCAAAGTCTATCCCTCCTGTGTCTTGCATTGTCAGAAACCCAAGGCCACGCAGGGCTTGCCAGGTCAGGCTGGTGGCTCATCCAGACCAGCTCCCTGTTCTCATCGTGGCTGACCAGATGCCTATGTAATAATAATAATAATAATAATTTATACCTCGCCCATCTATCTGGCTGGGTTTCCCCAGCCACTCTGGGCGGCTCCCAACAGAATATTGAAAACACAATCAAACATTAAAAACTTCCCTAAACAGGGCTGCCTTCAGACATCTTCTAAAAGTCAGATAGTGGTTGATTTCCTTGACATCTGGTGGGAGCAGGTGCCACCACTGAGAAGGCCCTCTGCCTGATTCCCTGTACCCTCGCGTCTCACAGGGAGGGAAGCCTGTGAGGGCCTGCAAGCAAGGCCCGGGCGCAAGAGCGCCCTCTCCTGTGGCTTCCTGTGTATTCAAAAGTGTTTACTGCCTCTGACCATGGGAATAACCGCACGGCTCATTGTGGTTCAAATGAGCAATGGAAACTTTTTGTGCTCTTCTTCCTCACTCATAGGCAGCTCTTTAAGGAAGTGAGCATAGTTTAGTTGACAGAGCAGGAACTCCCTTTGTCTGAAACCCTGGAGAGCCAGTGCCAGTCAGGGAAGACAGAGCTGAACTAGACGGGTCAAAGATCTGTGTTTAAGGCCCTTTCCTGTCTTCCTCTTTAAGCCAACCCTTCATTCAGAACTAGAATCTTTTTAGAGTTCTAGGCACGAACCCTAGCATCAGCAGGTGATGGGAAAGACCACTCTCTGCTCGAAATCCTGGATAGCTGCTGCCAGTCAGAGAAAGCAGTACTGAGCCAGGCGGATGAAGTGTCTGACTTAGATAAAGGTGGCTTCCTCTGCTCCTAGGCCACTTTGGGTTTTGGCTGTTTCACAGTTTTAGCTGTTCACCCAAAAACGTAAAGTGCAAAGGTGACGTTTTGGCGTTTGAGGACAAGCGTGCTGTGCTGGTATACTGACCTCAGAACCCAAAACGGTTCAGTTTTTTGCTTTGTAATGTGTGGAACGACCTTGAGTCACCATGCACATGGCAGATAGCAGACCAGTTAAGAGCTGCCAAGTTGGTTTCTCCTGGCCATGACTTGTCAGAAGTTGAAAAGATGCTGGTGGTTATCGTAGTTTCCTATTGATTAATCCCAAAGTAACGAGATGCACTCCTGGCAACCTAGCAGTTCGAAAGCACGTCATAGTGCAAGTAGATAAATAGGTACCGCTCTGGTGGGAAGGTAAACGGCATTTCCGTGCGCTGCTCTGGTTTGCCAGAAGCGGCTTAGTCCTGCTGGCCACATGACCCGGAAGCTGTACGCCGGCTCCCTCGGCCAGTAAAGCGAGATGAGCGCCGCAACCCCAGAGTCGGCCACGACTGGACCTAACGGTCAGGGGTCCCTTTACCTTTAACAAGATGCACAGCAGCAGAATTTAGGAATATAGGGAACTGTCCCTGACTGAGTCAGACCATGGTCTATGCAGCTCAATACTGTCTGCACTGACTGCCAGCAGCTCTCCAGAGTTTCCCGGCCCACCTTGGGAATTGAACCAGGGCAACTGCATGCAAACCAGTGGCTCTTGCTTGTTTCCAAAGCTTACCCACCTATGTGCGTTAACACGGATTTCCTCTTCCCTCCCGACCAGGAGAGAGAGTTCAAGAACTGTGCCAGATCGGGATGGACAGGTATGCCCATGCAAAGCAGTATCGTTGTCAAAAATTCTTAGATGCCCAAAAAGCTCGCACAATGGCTTATGGTCTTACGGTATTGGTTGGGAATTCCCAGGCTGGGAGTAGTAGGCTGAGGCAGTGCCGCAAGCAATTTAATTCAGGCAAAGGCTGCAGCAAGCGGGAGACACGTACCGTATTTTTTGCTCTATAAGACTCACTTTTTTCCCTCCTAAAAAGTAAAGGGAAATGTGTGTTCGTCTTATGGAGCGAATGCAGGCTGCACAGCTATCCCAGAAGCCCGAACAGCAAGAGGGATTGCTGCTTTCACTGCGCAGCGGTCCCTCTTGCTGTTCTGGCTTCTGAGATTCAGAATATTTTTTTTCTTGTTTTCCTCCTCCAAAAACTAGGTGCGTCTTGTGGTCTGGTGCATCTTATAGAGCGAAAAATACGGTAGCCACAGAAGGAGCTAACTGTCGCACCTCTGCATGATTCCTGCTCTGGCACTGCCTCACTCCATGCAACAGGGGTGTGTGTAATTCTCACATGTTTGAGCATCGTTGGGATCATTTCAGTCAATTTGTTTCCGGGGTGGGATCCTTGGAAAGCAGATAATCCTGACAGAGGCTGAGAATAAATCCCGTCAGGAATTCGTGTGAAGTGTAATTCCACATTCTTGATAACAGCCTCGGCTGTCAGAGATTTGGGGATCCTGGTCAAGAAAGGCGATTTGGATTCTTGGAAAGAGAAACAGGTTACAAATAAAACGAAGGGACTACCTGCTGCTACGTGAGAGCTTTTGCGTGTCTTCCTGCGTAGGGACAGATGAAGAAGAACTGTTCTCGAGCCATGTTTTCCAGGCATGATCACTTCCTGTTGGCTGCACCACATCCAAAATACCTGGAAAATCAGACTCAGAACACCAGCCTGTTATCCATAAGAGACAGGCACTAACATTCTACTTGTGTCTCTTCAGCGATTCCCACTGCTGAAGAGGCAAGCCTTTTTAAACAAGAACCAAAAACAGCCCACACCTGAATAATGGTCTGTTCTCTTGGCAATGGAGTGAACTCTTCGTAACAGAGAGAGCGCGAAGCTCTGGCTTCATGTGTTCTTGAAGAACAACCATTTATTTCAAATACCTTTTTATCTCTGATTTTCCAACTAAAAAAATTGCTCTGGCTGGTTTGCAGCCACAATATGAAAAAGCACCAATAATTAAAAGCCGTAAGAGCAGCAGGCCAAACAAGAGTGGCAGGTGATTTGTCTCACTTTGCACATGAGAAGCAAAGCCAGGTTGACTATTGCTCACACCTTGGGCGAGCCAGGGTCTAAGATCCCTTTATCCGGATCCCAGCCACAAAATTCTCATCGGCTGCTTCAGCACCACGGACTCTCTTTCATGTCCTTCATTGCTTGATTGATGAAGCGGGCAAGGCAGAGAAAGGAGGATTAAAGCTGAAAGGCCAGTAGGGAAAGCTCCTGTATGCTGTAGGAATATCCACTGCAGCCTTCCCAATACGTACAAGAAAACCCCGCTGGTGCATCTCTGTCCTTGTAGTCAGGTGGTGCGCTCTCTGAGCCATTGTGGTGACCAGGCTAGGGCAAGGATGATAAGCCAGGGATTTGATAGAAGTGCCAGTCATACCAGCCAGGAAACCCTCCAGAGCCATCTACGAACCCATTGAATGAATGAATGAATGAATGAATGAATCTACGAACCCATTGGATTCATCTTTCTCCAAGGGCAGATCATCCTGATAGGTTCCCCTGTCTCTGCAGAGGGGGGAAAGTGCTGAAAGCCTAATCTCAACAGAAAGTCATCTGTGGCCTATAGGCTGGAGCTATCCCCCCAAAAAACCCCCACATTTTTTGCAGATGCTAATGCCTTGTGCTTTACTCCAACTTTTTTAAAAAAAGATACTTATTAAAGTTTCAACATATTACAAAAATAAGAGAAAATGAAAAGTAAAAACCATTAAAAAACGATCAGTCTTTCCATATCTTATCTTTCATTTGCTTGTTTCCCTGACCTCCTGGCACCTCCCTTTTTTGTATTCCAGTTCAATTAGTTAATTCAGCAAATCCTTCCCCTCTTTGATTTTATCTCAATCTTTTATCTTAATATATTATAACTTTAGATTATCACCTGTTAACAACCCATTTTTACTCCAACTGTTTGGGCTTGCCTTTTCAGCACTACTCTGACGAGCGGCACGGAGGGCCTGACCGCCACTCGCGGGACAGCTGGGGAAGTTACGGGTCGGAGAGGAGGCTCAGCAAAGGGCGGGGGTTGCCTCCACCATCCCGGTGAGTGTCCGTCAAGCAGAGCTGTTACACGCTGGTGCCATGCTAGAAACTCGGATATAGAAGCCGGGCACCAGGTGGCGCCTTAAACCTAGGTTGCAGTCACCACAACGGAGCGTCTGTTCGCCAGGGGATTGGACTGGGGGTCCCTTCCTCCAGTGCTACAATTCTGCGATTCTATTGCCTCAACTGCACTGCTTGCTCTAATACAGTGGTACCTCGGGTTACATACGCTTCAGGTTACATACGCTTCAGGTTACACACTTCGCTAACCCAGAAATAGTGCTTCAGGTTAAGAACTTTGCTTCAGGATGAGAACGGAAATCGTGCAACGGCGGCGCGGCAGCAGCAGGAAGCCCCATTGGCTAAAGTGGTGCTTCAAGTTAAGAACAGTTTCAGGTTAAGTACGGACCTACGAAACGAATTAAGTACTTAAGCCGAGGTACCACTGTAGTAGTAGTAGTAATAGTAGTAGTAGTAGTAGTAATAATAATAATAATAATAATAATATAATAATAATAATAATAATAATAATAATAATAATAATAATAATTTATTAATACTCTGCCCATCTGGCTGGGTTTCCCCACCCACACTGAGCGGCTTTCAACCGGATGATAAAAACAATACAGGGTCAGACATTAAAAACTTGCCTAAAGAGGGCTGCCTTCAGTTGTCCTTTAAAAGTAAAATAATTGTTTATTGCCTTGACATCTGCTGGGAGGGCATTCCACAGGGCAGGTGCCACTACCAAGAAGGCCCTCTGCCTGGTTCCCTGTAACCTCACTTCACGCAGCGAGGGAACCGCTAGAAGGTCCTCGGCGCTGGACCTCAGTGTCAACAATTCACTGGTCCCAGAAGGAGAAACACACACAATGGAAATGGTATTAACTGTGGACTAAGCAGTGCTTTGTGAGTTCTGTTTTGTGTGCCTGTGGAAAGCCTGCAGCGCAGTCAAATATATCTGTACTCAGCCCTTCACTTAATTTTCCTTGATGCGATGATGGAGGTCCGTGTGTGAGTCAGCCAGGCTTGATTCAGCTGTCAGTCGCCCAGAAATCTCCACGTAGTTGGGGCTGCAGTTGGACACCCACAGTAGTAGTAAAACGCGCTTGGCACCTGGGGGATTTTGAACACACTGCTAGTGTGCTGGGAGGTGGTGTGTGAATTCTCGTGTGCTTGGGCAGCACAGAACAGGCAACCTTGGTTTTCTAGCCCTCAGTAAGCCAGAAAAATCCAAGCAGTGTCTGGATGGTAGAGAACTGGGGTCTAAGGGCACAGGAGTGGTAGTGCTAGCCAGCAGGAGATGGTTCTGGGGAGCCGACAAGTCATTGGAGGAAGGCACAATGGCTCCCCTTTTGTTTTATCCCCAGCTCCTGCTACTCGTAGGTAGACTGCCTCTGGATGTTAAAATTGGATTTCACTAAACCATTTTAAATCTTAAGGCTGGGCTCTGCCCACACCCTAAGATCACCAATGGAGGTCTTCTTATGTTCTGTCATAAGGGAGCTGGACTTCCTCTTTGAGGTTCCCCTCCAGAGGTGACCTAAGTACACTGTCAAGGCAAGTCATATTTACAAGGAAACATCACTAGCTTCCTTCCATGCTTGCTAACAGCACTCTTCTCTCTTTTGGGTGGGCGGCTCCCTCATCCAGAGATGGGCGCGACTGGGGAGATCACAGCCGCAAACTCGAAGGTCACCCAGACCGTTCCTGGCAGGGCAGTGTGGAAGAAGGGATCATCGGCCGGGAGCATGAAAGGTGGCAAGGTAAAAAAAATAAATCAAAGCAAACTTTGCAGGGTGCTCCCCTCTCTACCTTCGAAATGTTTTGTTTCTAATAAGTACAGTTCAGCAGTGCATTTCAGAACCAAGGGCAAGGGTGGCGCAGTCAGGGGAGCGAAGTGTTCCCTGGTGGGTTTCCCACTTCCTGAGGCTCAGCATGTCTGATTCAGGCCTGTAATTGGAAAAAAGTTAATTGTAACAAGCCCCATTTGTAGGCATGCTGCTAATGGCTCCTAAGAGCTTAGGGCTGGAGTTGGGTGGTGACGTATGTGGAGCAAAAACTTAAACACACCGCAGCGTTCCCCAAAAATAGACCAGAGGCAGTTCATAGAATCATAGAATCATAGAGTTGGAAGAGACCACAAGGGCCATCGAGTCCAACCCCCTGCCAAGCAGGAAACAAGCCTACGGCACCTGGTATTCCCAGGCGGTCTCCCATCCAAGTACTAACCAGGCCTGACCCTGCTTAGCTTCTAAGATCAGACGAGATCGGGCGTGTTCAGGGTAGTATGGCTGTAGAAGTTGTACTTGATCCAACAGAGTTTTACTGCTACTGAAGGCAAATGAGCATAGTGGTCACAAATCCAATACATTCAGGATTGGCACAGTCCATAAGAAACTCAGTTGCAGCAGACTTATCTTAAATTTAACGTAAAGGTAAAGGCCATTAGGTCCAGTCGTGACGGACTCTGGGGTTGCGGCGCTCATCTTGCTTTATTGGCCGAGGGAGCCGGCATGCAGCTTCCGGGTCATGTGGCCAGCATGACTAAGCCGCTTCTGGCGAACCACAGCAGTGCATGGAAACACTGTTTACTTCCTGCCGGAGCAGTGCTTATTTATCTACTTTCACTTTGATGTGCTTTCAAACTGCTAGGTGGGCAGGAGCAGGGACCGAGCAACAGGAGCTCACCCCGTCGCGGGGATTCGAACTGCCGACCTTCTGATCGGCAAGTCCTAGGCTCTGTGGTTTAACCCACAGCGTCCCTTTAACTTACAGCTTATATAAACCTTAGCACTATATCAGAACAGAACACTGCACCAGAACAAAGAGATAGAAAGAGGAAATGAGAAACCCAAGCTCCTCCAGCCCTGACAGAAAGGATAACAGAACCAGTTTAAAGAGGCCCCAGGTTTACAGGTCAGACAGCTGGTGATGAAAGACTTCCTGAGAGAGACCCTGGCCATCTGCTGGCCATCAGAGTCAGGCCACACCAGGCTAAATGGACAAATTAATCAACATAGGGCAGTTTCCTACATTCTCTTGGAGACGAAAGGAGATTGACCACAGGTGCCATAAGAGGGCTTTATGAGGCAAACCTTGAACTGTGTGCAGAAGTCAGCTGGAAGGCCAGTGTGCTGAGAGCTTGAATACTAGAGCATCATCCTGGTTAGACTAGGGAAGATTAGGGTTTGAATCCTTCCTCAGCCATAAAGCACACAGAGTGATCTTGGGCCTGTCGCCGTTTCATAGCGTAACCTAAGCTCGAGAACCACAAATGCTGCTTTGGGGGTATAGAAAGGCACAAATAAATGAAACATGGCAATGCAATCCTAACCATGCCTACCCAGAAGTAAGTCCTACTGAATTCAGGGTAAGGGTAAGGGTGGTTGGGACTGCAGGCATTTGTTAAAAAAAATTAAACAATACAATAATTCCTTAGTGACTTGTTCCCTCCCGCCTCCCTGCCCCATTCTTTTCATTTCTTAGCTGGTGAGAGGAGTGCCCCTGCTCAGACAGGGCCTGGCAGTGTGATAAACAGAGGAGGAATGTCGGGGTAAGAGTTCCCTGAAAAGGTTTTGCTGCTCCCCGCCCTGCAAAAACCCCACATTACTTCTGCCGAGAAAGTTTGAAGGGGCTTGGGATTGCGGCTGAAATGTTTTAAGTGACAGCTGTTCTCTTTGTTAGGTAATAGATAGGTTTGTGTGCACATGCAAAAGACTTTGGGGTGGGTGACGATGACCGAGTGGCCTCTTAGCACGCATGCTTGGTCAGGAAAAATGTATGGATTAAGAAACTTGGGAGGCCATGATTTTAAAGACTGCCCTTTAAACAGTGGGATGGGGGGTTCTTGGGTTGTTTTTATTTTTATTATGTAGTCTGTGTTTTTTATACAGTGGTGCCCCGCAAGACGAATGCCTCGCAAGACGGAAAACCCGCTAGACGAAAGGGTTTTCCGTTTTGGAGGTGCTTCGCAAAACGAATTTCCAATGGGCTTGCTTCGCAAGACGACAATGTCTTGCGAGTTCCTGCTGGTTTTTTTCCCTCCCCCCCTTTTTCTAAGCCGCTTATCAGCTGATCCGATCAGCAGATAAGCCGCTAAAAGGCGCTAATAGCGCTAATCCTTCAATGGGCTTGCTTCGCAAGACGAGAAAACCGCTAGACGAAGAGAATCACAGAACGGATTCTTTTCGTCTTGCGAGGCACCACTGTATACATTAGAATTTTATGTTGTGAACTGACCTGAGATCTGCGGGTATTGGGCGGTATACAAATTTAATAAAGAAATAAAATTAATGAAGGAGGGTGCAGGGTGAGCCCTTGAGCAGGAAGTCAACTTTCTGCTTTTTGTCCTCAGGCGCGGAGGGTTCGTTCAGGGTGCCGTCCCAGCTCCCGTGGCCCAGGGAGCCAGTCTGCCAAGTGGTTTTGCCAGCCCAGATAGAACAAGCCGCCCCAGCGACCCTCGATTCACCCGCCGCTATTGAGGACTTTTTGCTTCTTCGCCACGACGCGGCAACTGCACCGAATTTTGTTTCCTGGTCTTCGCCTTGAACTTTTGCCAACTGAAACGAAACCACAGCGCCCTATCATAAAGCTTGCGTATGACGTGAAATCAAGTGTATGTTGTTGCCTCCCATCCCCCCACCCCACCCCCGCAACTTGTTCTTAGCGGGACACCACTCAGTTGTTTCGGAGGAAACATTCCATTTTCCATGAACAATAAATCTGTATTGCACTTGTGAAGTCTTTAACTCTGATTGGCTGAGCCGCCGCCATAGCTCAGAAGGTTCAGAGAGCTTTGAGAGTTTCTACCCAGTCCAGCCTCTGTGAGGGCAGGGAAAGTAGTCAGTACGGTTGGGATTAAAACCTTGCATGGCGCGGCAGTGAGGACTAGGCAGAAGTCTGGGAAGAGTGAAGGAGAGCTCAGAGGCAGAAGGGAGCTTGAGAATTAGAGCAGTGTTGAGGAACGCAGGGCCCTGAAGAAACTTTGCAGCCATTCAAGATCAGGAGAAGTTACCGTATTTTTTGCTCTATAAGACTCACTTTTTCCCTCCTAAAAAGTAAGGGGAAATGTGTGTGCGTCTTATGGAGCGAATGCAGGCTGCACAGCTATCAGGAGCCAGAACAGCAAGAGGGATTGCTGCTTTCACTGCGCAGCGATCCCTCTTGCTGTCCTGGCTTCTGAGATTCAGAATATTTTTTTTCTTGTTTTCCTCCTCCAAAAACTAGGTACGTCTTGTGGTCTGGTGCGTCTTATAGAGCGAAAAATATGGTGCATCCCCTGTAGGGATTGGAGGAAACTGGTGGTTTCTAGCGTTGCAGAATGTCAAGTCTTGGTTGGTGTGGTATGATGCCTATGTGAGGAAGAGAGGACGGGGAAAACGAACTTGTGAGGATATTCTTGGTTTTAACATAACCTCTTCCCTTTGGGATACCAGATGTAACGTCCTAGCTGTGAAAGCTCCAGGCCTCTGAAGCCTTTTCTGTGAGATGGTTCTAATTTTATTTATATCTGCTTGTGGAACTGGGGGGGGGGGGGGGGACACCAAGCCAGACTAGACCACAGTTTGGATTTGTTTTGCAAGCCTGTGTCCTGCTTGCCCAACCTGTACCCTCCTTTGGAAGCTGCTTGCCATAAGCAAAATCTAAAATTCTCTGGGGAGGAAAAAAAACGAAGCTAGCAACAACAGAAATCTTAATCCTCAGGGAATGTGGAAGAGGTTTAAGCGTGCTCAAAACAAAAAGTTGAAGTCTCTTTTTAAAGAAAGTTTTTTATTAGGCAGGTGGTCCTTTTCTGGAAAAGGAATGAAAGACGCATCCCAGATATTCTGTTCTTTGCAAAAGGGCTTGCCTAGTGCTACACAAGACAGAACTGTGGTTTGACTAGGGTGTATTTGCTGGTAAGGTAAAGGTAAAGGGACCCCTGACCATTAGGTCCAGTCGTGACTGTCTCTGGGGTTGCGGCGCTCATCTCGCTTTATTGTCCGGCGTACAGCTTCCGGGTCATGTGCCCAGCATGACTAAGCGCTTCTGGCGAACCAGAGTAGCGCACGGAAATGCTGTTTACCTTCCTGCCAGAGCGGTACCTATTTATCTACTTGCACTTTGACGTGCTTTCGAACTGCTAGGTTGGCAAGAGCAGGGACAGAGCAACAGGAGCTCACCCCATTGTGGGGATTCGAACCGCCAACCTTCTGATCGGCAAGTCTTAGGCTCTGTGCTTTAACCCTATTTGCTGGTAGTTTGCTGGTAATTTTGGTTGCATAAGTGCCTCTTCTGGTGCTCTGCTTGCAAGTAAAGCCTATGTGAGTGGGGAAGAAGGCACAGAGCTCCCCGCTGTGCCCCCTTTGCTGCCACCCTGGTTGCCTGGTCAGAGGGTGAAAGTCTGACGCGCGGAACTACCTAGTAGAGCCTCAATGCATTATTTGGAACCCTGGGTTATTCGGGTTCCAAACTGCACGGTGTGCCACCCCGAATTAGGGGAGGCTCCCTGCTTCCGACCACCGTTCTACAAGAGGTTGAGGAGCAGTGCTTTGTGGATTTCCCCCACTCCTTGTTTGAGTGTACAGTTCCCTTCCCTTGAGTCTGATCTAGCTTGGTCAGGGGAACCAGCCCCCAGCTTAGTGAAGCCACCAGAAGGGCAAGGGTTTTGACAGCACCTCCCCTGGGCAGCTAGCAATCCATACCCTCTGTGCCTTTTCTACTCTGTTATCCTCTTCCCCCCCATCCCCACCCCATTTGCAAACCTGCCAGTAGGGATTCACCTGCTTTAAAAATTCTCGGTAAGACTCCTCGTCTCCACTAAGCACTTAATAATACACACATAAAAGTAGAATTGTCTGTGCTGTCGGATTACTTCTTAACTTGGTTACGACTTAACCTGTACGAGATTAAAAGCAAACCCCCAAATCCTAAACCTCTTTATCCTCCAATTCTCCACGTTAAGCAGAAGCGAAAGGTGGAGCCGCTTGGAAGAAACAGGGCGGTCAAAATGCACAAAAGGCCACTCTTGCAAAAAAAAAAATCGCCTTGTGTCGTCTCAGGTGGAGGTGTGTGAAATGTGCGAAAGAAGGATTCTGGGTGTGTGTGTGTTGAGTGTTGCAATTTGTTCGGTTACATTTTTGACGGGTGAAAGCGCCTTCTCATTTGCAGCTTCTCATTTGCAGGGCGCTAACCCCCCGCTGTCCGCTTCTGATGCTGCGCATGTGTGTGTGTGTGCCTGTGCCCATTCATGCGCATGGATGCTAGGGCCTGCCAGCTGTGCACAGCTTGCTTCTTGGGATGCAGCTAGTGATGTTTATTTGTGAACTGCTGAGGGCAGCTTGTGGTGGAGAACCTGTGGGGCTCATTCCTCAAGTGGAGATTCAGCGGCAGAGAGGTTGAGACAGGTGAAGGGGTGGCACAGAGAGAGATGGGGTGGCACGGGGCGGGGGGAGACAGAGGTAGCTGCAGACCACCCATCACTAGCTGGGGCTCCTACTAGACTCACACTTTGTGGGCCAACTGCCATTCATAGGGTGACAAGTCCACAAACCCATGCATATTTACTTGGGATTACATACAACATACAATTCACTTACACTTTTTTACCAATAACCAAAACACAAACAGTGAAACCCCCCCAGGAGACTGATACATAATCAACAATAACATATTCAAATCAACCATATGTACAATTTTATATATGTTAACACTCCTCCATCCACAAGGTTTATTTAACTTTTTAACATTTTAATTGCCCCAAATTGTTCAAACCTACCCAAATAATTCAATATATTCTCAAACCAATCCTCTTTCTCACTGACCTTAAACGCTTTCATTCTATGTATCTTCACAGTTAAGTATTCTAAAATTATAATATTATTTAGTTTTTTTCCTCCATTGGCTCACCCCTAGCTCTTCTGCATTTTTCCAATTACTCGCTATAACCTGTCTGGCTGCAGTTACCATCAATTTTACCCATTTACATTCCTCTTTTGTTTTTAACTCGGTGCTACTCAGACTAATAAGAACCATTAATTTAGCTATTTCCACCTTCCTACCCACGACTCCCGATATTTCTATACCAATCTGTTTCCAAAATTCATTAACTAACGGACACTCCCACCACATATGACTGTACGTTCCCATCACTCCACATTTCCTCCAACCCCCAATGGAAGCCCCAGAGGAAGCAGGCTCAGAGCCCAGGGGGTTGGTGGTGGGGCACTGATGGAAGAGGGGAGGTGCCGGATGCCGAAGGGGCAGCAGGGTTTAGTGAGCAGGAGGAGCCGATGACAGGGAGCAGTTCAGACTTGGAGGCTGAAGCAGAGGCTGCTGAAGAATCCAGGAAGTCTCCCTCTTTTGCTGTGACAAACTCCCTTGATCTCCAAGAACGATCAGAGTAATAAGAGCAGAGACCAGAGGTGCTCATACGCAGTTTGAGGCTGCTTGGGAAACATCCGGGAGATGAGCCTTAGAAAGGGTGGAAGGCAGGGACCTTCAGTCCTGGCAACTGCCCCATATGGGCATGACCTACTGGGAAGTGTTGTTGAGTCGTCTGCCTGTTTCCTTGAATAAACAGCTCACTTCACCGACAACCGGCGCTGCTTCTTCGTTGCTGCCCTGTGTCTGACTTCAGCCCTGACTCCTGGTGCTGGTGGGATTGACAGTCCTAAACATCATGGAGAGAGTTCCAGGTTCGGGAAGGCGGCAGAGGTGCGTTGGGAATAGCATACTGTGAACAGTCATTAAGAGTCGTCAACAGGCTCATCTCAGCTACCTGCCAATCTCCCATTCCCACCACCCTTCTGAGTAATACCCCTCCCCACCTTCTCACTATATAGAAGGGTCCGGCAACTTCGGTTTCAGTGTATCTGAAGAAGTGTGCATGCACACGAAAGCTCATACCAAGAACTAACTTAGTTGGTCTTTAAGGTGCTACTGGAAGGAATTTTTTTATTTATACTGTGAATAGTTATTCCAAAAGCCCCCTTTGTTGCTAGAACGAGTTGATGAAGCAAGAGGAAGCAGAGAAGGGCGAACCATTGGGATGGGCAGGGATCCTTGGTATAAGCCTTTGGTCAGCGATGGTGGAGAGGGCAGTAAGTTGCAACCATTAAGAGCCTAGCAAGAGCCCACCTAGTATCCTGTTTCCCCTGTGGGACGCATCCAAGCAGGAGCTGAGCAAGGCAGCAACCTCCCTGCTTCAACTCCCAGCTACTGGTCTTCATAAGTGTTCTGTTTTCATGAAGATAATGGCTGGCAGCCATCAGTAGCTTTATCCTCTTTCAGATTCGTTGAAGGAGATGGGATCTCTCAGGTCACATGGGCCCAAGCACAAAACGCAAAACAATTGCCTTGCCACAGAGTTGTGGATGCTCGTCTATACAGAGGAAGCTGCCTAATGAAGAAAGGTAAAGGTAAAGGAACCCTGGACAGTTAAGTCCAGTCAATGGCGGCTATGGGGTTGTGGCGCTCCTCTCGCTTTCAGGCCGAGGGAGCCGGTGTTTGTCCGCAGATGGAACACCGTGATGGAAACCAGAACGCATGGAAACGCTGTTTACCTTCCTGCCGCAGTGGTACCTATTTATCTACTTGCACTGGCATGCTTTCGAACTGCTAGGTTGGCAGGAGCTGGGATAGAGCAGCAGGAGCTCGCTCCGTCGCGGGGATTCGAACGGCCGACCTTCTGATCGACAAACCCAAGAGGCTCAGTGGTTTAGACCATAGCGCCTCCTGCACCCCCCTAATGCAGTCCAGAAGGGTCCACTCCCACAGAATGATCTGGACTTGGCTTTGAGAGTTCCTTTAATCTTGCATTTGCTCCTAACTTAACGTCCCTCCCTGCTGCATCCATTGCAACAGCCTCCCTGTTTTCATTTGCAAAATATTGAGTGGGGTGAGGAAAGCTTGAGATCGGGTGATCTCATCGACTCCTGAGATTCCCCCCACCCCATCCGGCTATTTCCAGACCCACCGCCAGATGTCAGTGTGGATTAACAAATCTGCTTCTTGACTTGCATATATCTTATCTTTTATTGCAAGGAGTGTTGCAGTCGAATTCTCCCTATCCCTCCCCCACCCACCCTTTGCACAAATGAATTAAGCAGCTAAGCTGCTCCATCTAACTGCAAGAATAGCAGTCATTCAAGGAAACTCCCCAAAGCGGTCAGAACGAGCGATGTAAGAGGCGTAAGCTTCTTAATTCATTCTCTGTTGCAGTCAAGGTAAAATACGCTGTCCTAATCTCCGTTCTACTTACTCCCCCCCCCTTTTTTTTATTCTATAGCACTTCACTTAAAGCACTTTGATCATATTAGCTTGGCCATCTTATGCTATGGAGTTACACCAATGTACTGTCCTCATGTTTAAGGCTCTGCTTTATGGTTTGGTTTGGTTAGAAAAGTAAACTGAAGTGCAGAGTGTTTGCACGGAAACCAAAATGCTTGTTTACAAAGCTATTGTACTACCAACATTACTGTATGCGTGTGAAACATGGACCACTTATAAACACCATCTCCAGCTGCTTGACAGATTCCATCAACGGTGTCTCTGAAAATTTTTACACATCACTTGGGAAGACAGGCAAACTAATGCCAGTGTCCTGGAAGAAGCAAATATCACAGGTGTCGAAGCAATGATTCTTCAACATCAACTTCGTTGGACTGGTCATGTTGTGCGGATGCCTGATTATCATCTTCCAAAGCAACTACTCCATTCTGAACTTAAAAATGGAAAGCGTAATGCTGGTGGTCAACAAAAGAGGTTTGAAGACTTTCTCAAGGCAGATCTTTAAAAATGTAGTATATTGTTGTTGTTTAGTCGTTTAGTCATGTCCGGCTCTTTGTGACCCCATGGACCAGAGCACGCCAGGCACTCCTGTCTTCCACTGCCTCCCGCAATTTGGTCAAACTCATGTTGGTAGTGTCCCACCATCTCGTCCTCTGTTGTCCCCTTCTCCTTGTGCCCTCCAACACTGACCTGTGAACGCTCCAATTAGAGAGCAGCCTTTACAAAAGGTGTCATGGACTATGAAGACGCTCAAACTCAGGACGAAAGGGAGAAATAAGCTAAGAGGAAGGCACGCTTGGCAAATCCTCACTGTGGAAGGACGTGTGGATCCAGAATTGGCCTCCACAGTCACTTACGGACTCACGGTTAAGACTGTGTTCATGGAAGACAATCTTACTCGGCTATGAGTGATCGCCAAAGAAGAATTTAGTTAAAGGTAAAGGGACCCCTGACCATTAGGTCCAGTCGTGGCCGACTCTGGGGTTGCGGCGCTCATCTCGCTTTATTGGCCGAGGGAGCCGGCGTACAGCATGTGGCCAGCATGACTAAGCTGCTTCTGGCGAACCAGAGCAACTCACGGAAACGACATTTACCTTCCCGCCGGAGTGGTACCTATTTATCTACTTGCACTTTGATGTGCTTTTGAACTGCTAGGTTGGCAGGAGCAGGGACCAAGCAATGGGAACTCACCCCGTTGCGGGGATTCGAACCGCCGACCTTCTGATCAGCAAGTCCTAGGCTCTGTGGTTTAACCCACAGCACCACCCGCGTCCCCTCCCACACTTAGCCCCTGGAAATTCCCTATGGTTCGAAAATCCAAAGGTGGAATTGAAGGAAGCACCACAGGGTTCACAATCTGCAATAAGACGAGATATGGATGAGCTGTTAGCTTTCTTTTCCTCCCCTTTGCCTCAGTTTCCCTTCCGATATCTGCCTTCCCCCCTTCTTCTGTAAAATACCCGTCCGAAGGAGCTGCTGCCAGCCCGTGTTGACAGTCCTGATCCTGGAGTAGGAGGCCCTGCTATTTTAGGTGGCTCTTGTTTTTAGTGATATATGTGCTATATTTGATAAACCACAGGTTTTTTTCTCGTCAGCTACCTTTCAGGGCCTTCTGGGGCTAAGAAACGTGGGAGGCAGATCTAGGCAAAATTTTAAAAAATATAAACAGGCCCCAACAACTCTCCGTCGGTGTTGACAATTGTTGACTATTTTTAAACAGCCGCTTTAAACTCAGTTTTGCACTTGCTGACAACTGTTTTAATTGGATTTTTTTGGGCATTATTATCATTATTTTTACATTTGCCTCGTGAACCTGTTTGGAAAGGTTGTTGATAGATGCGGTAAATGAATTTAAACGAAAGCAGGCTTGCTTGACAAGGTGCCATCCGAAGGGCGTGGGAGATTGCCGGGTTTATTCCTGGCTCAGTCTGTCTGGGTTTTGGGGCCTCCTGACTTAAGGGGTGGGGCCTGGGAGGCAAGGGGCGGAGCCTCACACCTGCCAATCACCGCTAGTCACCTGCCAGTTGCTTTTGCCAGTGCAGTTTGAAATCAACCCACATGGGCAAAAGGCACGGAGCCTTGCAAGCACCTTGCAAACCTGGCGTTTGGTGTGTCTGTGTCACTTGTGTGTCGCTTGGGGGTGGGTGGGGTGGAAATGGCCCCCCCATCCAAATCAGGCACGCTGGTGATCCTTTTTTAAAAAATATATATACATTTTTATTGGTTTTTTTACATATCATTTCCAACAATCATTTAACATAGCTTCTTATCTTCTACAATATTTTATTTTTTTATAATATTTTATTAAATTTTATCAATAAAAAAAGTTTAGAGAGCACAAAAAACACATACTTGACAAATAGAAAAATACAAAAGCACAAAAATACAAAATACAAAATTACAAACATTAAGCACAAAAAGAAGAAAAATCACACATATAAAAGAAAAACAAAATTTCTCTCTTTCTTAATCTCTCCACTTTAAATTAACTTATTTTCCTGACTTCCTCACATCTCAGTTCAGCAAATTCATGATCTATTAGTTTGTCCATTTATTAATCCCCTTATACTTTATACCTTGTTGCTAGAGCCCCCTGAATTCATTTCAGTGTCATCAGCATTCAAAAATTTTACAATATTTCTGCAAATAAATTTTAAATTTCCTCCAATCTTCTTCCACCGACTCTTCTCCCTGGTCCCGGATTCTGCCAGTCATCTTCTACAATATTTTAGACTTCCATCAACAACCTCTGATGATTTTCTGTTCTTTATCACTTATTCTGCATTTCTTAATTTCTCTATTACTCTTAATTATCATTAACTAACAATCCTCTTCATAGTCTTTCTTGCAATATTTCAAATAGTCCTCCTTACAGAACTTCTTGCAGTCCTGCTAGCGTAATCTGTTCTTTACAATTGCTTTTCAAATAGTTCAGATATTTACTCCAGTCTTCTAAGAATCTTTGGTCCTGCAGGTTTCGAACCCTTCCTGTTAATTTATCTAATTCTGCATAGTCCATTAATTCCATCTGCCATTCTTCTTTCGTCGGTAATTCTTCTTGCTTCCACTTCTGTGCCAATAATATTCTTGCATATAAAAACAACTTACAATTTTGTCTGTTAATATCATCTCCTACAATGCCAAGTAAAAATGCTTCTGGTTTCTTAATAAATGTATATTTCAACATCTTTTTCATCTCATTATATATCATTTCCCAGAAGTTTTTCAGGCCCGCTGGTAATCCTAATCAGACCCACAGGGCAGAGGTGGGGCCCTTTGGATCAGTTTCCATCGCAGACAATTTGATCGGCGAGGGTTCCGCCCCCAAAAGCAGAAACCTCTCTCTCTCTCTCTCTCTCTCTCTCTCTCTCTCTCTCTCTCTCTCTCACTTAGCAAACAAATTATCAATCAATATAACCATTTACACCCCCTCTTTCCCCCCTCCCTCTCCCCCCACCGCAAGGACTTCCCTCAGCTCCCCTCTCTGGTTTCTTTGCACATATTGTTCTCTCCATATTATAAAATCGTACATATCATTGCCTCATCTATCATGTATTCAACTAATAAATTTGCGGATGTTTATTCAAAACCCGCCAAGGAGTCCAAATCGTTGTGTTGTCTTTTTAGATAATTTTTTAAAAGTTCCCATTCTTCCTTGAAGTCACGATAGTCCTCGTCACGCAGTTTATATGTCAGTTTGGCCAGCTCCGCATAGCTCATCAATTTCCCTTGCCGCTGTTCTTTCGTTGGGGTGTCCTCGTTCTTCCATCCTTGTGCTAACAAGACTCATGCCGCTGTTGTAGCATACATAAATAAATTCTTTGTTTTTCTTGGCAGAAACCTTTTTTGGGGGGAAGGTAAAGGTAAAGGGACCCCTGACCATTAGGCCCAGTCGTGACCGACTCTGGGGTTGCAGCGCTCATCTCGCTTTACTGGCCGAGGGAGCCGGCGTACAGCTTCCGGGTCATGTGGCCAGCATGACTAAGCTGCTTCTGGCGAACCAGAGCAGCGCACGGAAATGCCGTTTACCTCCCCGCAGGAGTGGTACCTATTTATCTACTTGCACTTAGATGTGCTTTCGAGCTGCTAGGTTGGCAGGAGCAGGGACCGAGCAACGGGAGCTCACCCCGTCGCGGGGATTCGAACCGCCGACCTCCTGATTAGCAAGTCCTAGGCTCTGTGGTTTAACCCACAGCGCCACCCATGTCCTGACAAGAAATGAGATTCCCACTAAACCTTGGGAAGAACTTCCTGGCTGTAAGAGCCTTTTGACAAGCGGAACAGGCGACTTCGGAAGGTGGTGGTCCTCTCCTTCGTCAGAGTCCGGCTGGTCAGGGATTCTTGAGCTCTGTGACCCCTCCAGTTGGGGTTGGGCTAGATGACCCCACGGTGTCCCTTCCAACACAAGTCTAGGATTCCACTTTAGCATTGCCTCCACCCTGCAGGCCGATGTGTGGCTCAGGCAGGGATCCCGCCCACTCCCCATCCTTGCCCTTTCCAGGACTTTGAGATGAAGAACGAGGAGAAAAATTGGGGTATCGAGATGGAGCCTTTATTAATATTGATGTGGTGTGTCCCCCCCCCCCCGAGATATTGGTGTGTTATCTCTAGCCAGCTGCCTCCTTTTTAAATTGCTTCCCTTGTTTTCCTAATGTATGCTCCCCCTGTGATGCTCAGACCTGTCTCGTGTTTGTCTTCCTGATGGGGAAAACGCATTAAATCAATAAGGTTGGATTTGATTTGTAAATAATGCCCAGGCGCAGTGTGGGGAGAGAGAGGTTCAGTCGCACTAATGTTAGGCCCGTCTTTCTGATTCCGAAGCAGGCTGGGGACTCACAGTGTGTGTGTGTGTGTGTGTGTGTGTGTGTGTGAGAGAGAGAGAGAGAGAGAGAGAGAGAGAGAGAGAAATGGAACATCCATATCGGTCGTTGTTGTTGTTTAGTCGTTTAGTCATGTCCGCCTCTTTGTGACCCCCTGGACCAGAGCACGCCAGGCATTCCTGTCTTCTACTGCCACCCGCAGTTTGGCCAAACTCATGTTGGTAGCTTCAAGAACACTGTCCCACCATCTCGTCCTCTGTCATCCACTTCTCCTTGTGCCCTCCATCTTTCCCGACATCAGGGTCTTTTCCAGGGAGTCTTCTCTTCTCATGAGGTGGCCAAAGTCTTGGAGCCTCAGCTTCAGGATCTGCCCTTCCAGTGAGCACTCAGGGCTGATTTCCTTCAGAATGGATAATCGGTTTGATCTTCTTGCAGTCCATGGGACTCTCAAGAGTCTCCTCCAGCACCAGAATTCAAAAGCATCCATTCTTCGGCGATCAGCCTTCTTTAGGGTCCAGCCCTCACTTCCATACATCACTACTGGGAAAACCATGGCTTTTACTATACGGACCTTTGTTGGCAAGGTGATGTCTCTGCTTTTTAAGATGCTGTCTAGGTTTGTCATCGCTTTTCTCGCAAGAAGCAGGCGTCTTTTAATTTCGTGGCTGCTGTCACCATCTGCAGTGATCATGGAGCCCAAGAAAGCAAAATCTCTCACTGCCTCCATTTCTTCCCCTTCTACGGAGAGTCTGTCTCAGAGTGTCACATGCAGTGGCAAGGAACTGGCCTGCATCCCTGGCCATTGGTCCTTCTGGCTGGGGCTGATGGGAGATCAGCAACCTGGGTTGATGCTGGGGAAAACTTTGGAAAAGCGATTTGAAATTTTACAGCATATTATTCTTTGAAGGAAATCTTTTCTTAAGCATATCAGCCCTGAGTGCTTGCAGGAAGGACAGATAGTGAAGCTGAGACCCTAATACTTTGGCCACCTCATGAGAAGAGAAGACTCCCTGGAAAAGACCCTGATGTTGGGAAAGATGGAGGGCACAAGGAGAAGGGAGGACGAGATGGTTGGATAGTGTTCTCGAAGCTACCAGCATGAGTTTGACCAAACTGCAGGAGGCAGTGGAAGGCAGGAGTGCCTGGCGTGCTCTGGTCCAGGGGGTCACAAAGAGTTGGACACGACTAAACGACTAAACAACAACAACATTCTTTACAGGTGGTATTTAACTCCCGAGTAGGCTTGCTAAGGTGTATAAGACTGAATCAGATAAGTGCTGGAGATGCAAGGAAGCGGAGGGGACATTCTTTCAACATGTGGTGGACTTGTAAAAGGGTAAAAGAGTATTGGGAAATGATATATAATGAATTGAAAAAAAAATGTTTAAAAGTACTTTCCCAAAAAGCAAACAAACCAGAGTCCTTTTCGTTGGGGATAATGCAGACTGACATTTCCAGGTGTCAAAAAAAGGTTATTTATGTACGCCACTACTGCAGCCTGTGTTTTGTTAGCCCCAAAATGGAAAATGAGCAAGGACCAAAGAAGAATGGCAATTTAAAGTTGACGAAATATGCGCCTCTCGTTTTCCATTTTTGGCCAGCAAAACATGGGCCACAGTTGTTGCATATGTAAATAACCTTTTCTGACACCTGGGAATTTCAGTCCGAATTATCCCCAACAGAAAGGACTCTGGTTTATTGCGGAAAGTAATTACAAACAGTTTTTTCAATTCATTATAAATCATTTCCCAATACTCTTTTACCCATCCACCAAATATGAAAGAAAATGACTATTTAAGGCATCTAGTCCATGTTAATGTCCACCTTCTTTACTTTCTGTTAAACCATATTTCTTTTTAGTACAGTGGTGCCTCGCAAGACGAAAAGAATCCGTTCTGTGAT
This sequence comes from Podarcis vaucheri, assembly GCF_965113315.1. Lineage (NCBI taxonomy): Eukaryota > Metazoa > Chordata > Lepidosauria > Squamata > Lacertidae > Podarcis > Podarcis vaucheri. The sequence goes on along the minus strand of NC_138756.1, from coordinate 5,857,986 downwards.
TCTCTTCGTCTAGCGGTTTTTTCGTCTTGCGAAGCAAGCCCATTGACGGATTAGCGGATTAGCACTATTAGCGGCTTTTAGCGGCTTTTAGTGGCTTATCTGCTGATCGGATCAGCTGATAAGCGGCTTAGCGGCTTAGAAAAAGGGGGGGGGAGGAAAAAAAACCAGCAGGAACTCACAAGACATTGTCGTCTTGAGAAGCAAGCCCATAGGAAATTCGTTTTGCGAAGCACCTCCAAAACAGAAAACTCTTTCGTCTAGCGAGTTTTCCGTCTTGCGAGGCATTCGTCTTGCGGGGCACCACTGTATTGCTGTCTCATTCGCTTCTTCCTCCCATGAAAAGTCCAAGAGTGAATCCCAGTTTTATTATTATTATTAAGGAGTACCTCCGTTAATTCCCACCGCCAGCCATCGCTCGGCTATATTGAATGCCCACAAGTTATGAGAGAGGGAGAAATAAAATCCCGTTATCAGTTTTTGCTGCCCCCAGATTTAAGATCTCGCTTTTGGGGCTCCAGATTTCTCCACCAGAAAACGACCTTGTAGGAAGGAGCCCTCTCCCTTTGTGCCCCCAGACTTCCCCCCATTTTCCCATTGAGAAATAGCTGTTGGCAACTCTGCCCCCTCCCCAGTGAGCAGTCGAAGGATTCCTAGGGATTTCCCTGAACACCATTTTTTTAAAGATCCAAGTTCATTCACATCTTCGCAGTTAACCTGCAAAGAGGCGTCAGAACTTCCTGACATAATTGCTTGGGACAGATAATAAAAAGTCCTTAGGCAAAACGAAGGCAGTTAATATACCGACCAAGTTGAAACCCAACCCCCCCCTTCCTTCGGCTACCCTCTTGCTTTTTAATAATGGTTTAATGAAAAATTCAAAATTAATTGGAACTGGCGTTCGGAGATCGCACGGGGGCTTGGGAGCCTTAATATTTCAAGGCTGCGCTTGGCTGGGGTGAATCACAGGGTCGCAGAATCGGAAGGGAACCCCGAGGGCCATCTAGTCCAACCCCCTGCCATGCAGGAAACCTCAACACGCGGTCCCCCGTCTAATATGAAACTGCACAGGACCCTGCTTAGCTTTGCAATAGCGCCAGCGGTCTTATTGCTGCACCGCCGGGAAGACAAGTAAGGTGGTGGAGCATTTAGGATATCAGAGGACCTGTTGAGCTTTCTGAGTGCATTGAGACAGCGTTGTGGCAGAAATCCAACAGGTGCTGTTTCCTCCAGCTTGCTCTCATTTGCCATGTTTTAGTTATTCATTTAGGGACGCGGGTGGCGCTGTGGGTTAAACCACAGAGCCTAGGGCTTGCCGATCAGATGGTCGGCGGTTCGAATCCCCGTGACGGGGTGAGCTCCCGTTGCTCGGTCCCTGCTCCTGCCCACCTAGCAGTTCGAAAGCACGTCAAAGTGCAAGTAGATAAATAGGTACCACTCCGGCGGGAAGGTAAACGGCGTTTCCGTGTGCTGCTCTGCTTCGCCAGAAGCAGCTTAGTCCTGCTGGCCACATGACCCGGAAGCTATACGCCGGCTCCCTCAGCCAATAAAGCAAGATGAGCGCCGCAACCCCAGAGTCGGCCACAACTGGACCTAACGGTCAGGGGTCCCTTTACCTTTAAGTTATTCATTTATTGCATTAATGCCCCCCTCCTTTCCTCCAAGGAACTCAAGGCGGTATAAGTGGTTCTTCTCCTCCTCATTCAATCCCCACAACAAAGTTGCCGAGTAGCGGTACTTTAAGCTGAGAGTGAGATTCATGCCTCAGTGGAGGAGTTGAACCCAGATCTCCAGGTCCTAGTCTGACCCTCTGACTGCCACTGGCTTTATCTCTTGCTTCTCTTCTGAGGCACTGCCTGAGGTGGTCGTCTCAACTTGCTTCATGGGTGGGGGGCCCATCCCTAGCCGTTGGCTTGATCCAACAGGCTAGTCCAGGGGTCTGCAACCTTTAAGACAAAAAGAGCCACTTGGACCCGTTTCCGAAGAAAAAAAAACTGGGAGCCGCAAAACTCGTCATTATAAAAATAACTTTTTTGTCACTTTTAAAAATTATTTCTGTGTTTGACCCCTCAGAATTACTCCTCCTCATAGAAATAAATGTTAAATTAACAAGTTACCTTTTTGTGTGTGTGTGTTCTTCACTCCCCTTCAAAACAGTGACCAGCGTACATGCCCCCTTTCAATGCAGTGACCAGCGTACATGCCCCTTACAATGTAGCGGGCGGGTGGGCGGGAAGGTGACGTCGGAACAGTGCGTGACTAACGCACACACCGCCCCCATGCGACGTCACAGCCAGTACAGCGCCCGCCACAGTGGGGAGTGTCGGGGCACACAATGCGCCTCCTCCCCTCGCTAGTATCCGCCCCGGAGCCGCGGCAAAGGTGTAAAAGAGCCACATGCGGCTCCGGAGCCGCGGGTTGCAGACCCCTGGGCTAGTCTTATGTTCTTAGTCTCCACCAGGCCTACAAAGAGCTATCTGAAGACCCTTTGCCCAGAACACCCACAAACCTGCCGTCGGCTTCGCATTTCGCCTCCCTCCTTCTGTTTCTCTGCTGTCTTGTCTTAATTTGTAAGCTCCTTGGTTGCAGAGCCCTGCCTACATTTCCCGTCTACGTTGGCGGCACAATGTAAAGCAAATTGATGACAAAAATAGGCGCCTCTGTGGAGGTGCTCTTTGGATATGCTTTCAGAGACCTGAAGGGAAAACGGCAACATCTTTTAACAGTTCCTCTGTGTTTGTTCCATATTTTGGAAGCGCAGCCGAACTAAAACAAGCCTTCGCAGCGTAAAACAAGGGTGCCCTTCCTTTCACAGCCTCGCCGCTGAAGAACAGCTGAGAATGTTCAGTAATCTATCTTTGTATTGTTGTGGTTTTTGCAGGGAGTCTGTTCATCCCAGAGGTTTCGCCCTTGATGAGGAGAACAGATTATTTCGCCTACTGTGTTTGGTGTCTGTGAAATATTACGGGGATTGCTTTTGCTTCCCAATTTTTGCCGCTTGCAACTACAGATCCTCTGCGTTGTTATCCAGCTAGGTTTTCCTCAGAGTAAAACCCATTACTTTTGGAGTCATTACTTTTAATGAGGGCGAAAGAGGAGAGCGCAAAATATGGTTTGAAGCTCAACATCAAAAAACCGAAGATCATGGCCACTGGTCCCATCACCTCCTGGCAAACAGAAGGAGGAGAAATGGAGGCAGTGAGAGATTTTACTTTTTTGGGCTTCATGATCACTGCAGATGGTGACAGCAGTCACGAAATTAAAGGCGCCTGCTTCTTGGGAGAAAAGCAATGACAAACCTAGACAGAATCTTAAAAAGCAGAGACATCACCTTGACAACAAAGGTCCGTATAGTTAAAGCTATGGTTTTCCCAGTAGTGATGGATGGAAGTGAGAGCTGGACCATAAAAAAGGCTGATCGCCGAAGAATTGATGCTTTTGAATTCTGGTGCTGGAGGAGACTCTTGAGAGTCCCATGGATTGCAAGAAGATCAAACCTCTCCATTCTGAAGGAAATCAGCCCCGAGTGCTCACTGGAAGGACAGATCCTGAAGCTGAGGCTCCAAGACTTTGGCCACCTCATGAGAAGACTCCCTGGAAAAGACCCTGATGCTGGGAAAGATGGAGGGCGCAAAGAGAAGGGGACGGCAGAGGACGAGATGGTGGGACAGTGTTCTTGAAGCGACCAGCATGAGTTTGACCAAACTGCGGGAGGCAGTGGAAGACAGGAGTGCCTGGTGTGCTCTGGTCCATGGGGTCACAAAGAGTCGGACCAGCAGCAGAATTCAAAAGCATCCATTCTTTGGCAATCAGCCTTCTTTATGGTCCAGCTCTCACTTCCATACATCACTACTGGGAAAACCATAGCTTTAACTATACAGACCTTTGTTGGCAAGGTGATGTCTCCGAATTACCGTGTTGCAAAATGATGCATGTCTTAAAAAAAGTGCGTCACCAATGTGATAAGTTGGGGAAGCTCTGCAGTAGAGGAGACACTCTTAATCTCAGGGTTGTGGGTTCAAGCCCCGAGTTGGGTGAAATATCTTTGCTTTTGGTGGACTTGTAGAAGGGTAAAAATTTCCAGGTGTCAAAAGAGGTTATTTATGTATGCAACAACTTGTTTTGCTAGCCCCCACAAATGGAAAACGAGCGAAGTCCCAACCAAAGAAGAATGGCAACTATAGTTGATGGAATATGCGCAGCTTGCAGACTTAACATAAGAGACTTAACATAAGAGAACAAGAAGAACATACGTTTAGAGAAGTTTGGAAAACGTTTATCAAATATATGGGAAATAAATGTGTACAACTAAAAACACTGGCAGCATTAAGATAAATTCTACAGTGTAAATAAGTTATGATGGATGCAATAATGGAATACTGAATGGTATAGTTTCTGTAAAATATGCAGGGCTTTATGTTATGCAGAACAAACTATGGAAAGAGAAGGAGGGAAGTCATTGACATTTTAAGATTGTTTAAATGAATATTCTGAAATGTAAAACAGAAAATTTAATAAAAATGAAATAAAAAAGTGTGTCGCTAGCACGAAACGTTTGGAAAGCTCTGGGGTGGAGCAGAGACTCTTAATCTCAGGGTTGTGGGTTCAAGCCCGGAGTTGGGTGAAAAACCTTTGCTTTTCAGGGGGGTGGGCTGGATAGCCCTTGTGGTCCCTTCCCGTTCTGCGATGCTGCGATTCTATGAAATAAGTGGTGGTGATAGGCCTCCCCATATTGTGACGCAAGCCAAGCCCCTGATAGAATCATAGAATCATAGAAGAGTTGGAAGAGACCACAAGGGCCATCGAGTCCAACCCCCTGCCAAGCAGGAAACACCATCAGAGCACTCCTGACATATGGTTGTCAAGCCTCTGCTTAAAGACCTCCAAAGTAGGAGACTCCCCCACACGCCTTGGCAGCAAATTCCACTGTCAAACAGCTCTTACTGTCAGGAAGTTCTTCCTAATGTTTAGCTGGAATCTTCTTTCTTGTAGTTTGGATCCATTGCTCCGTGTCCGCTTCTCTGGAGCAGCAGAAAACAACCTTTCTCCCTCCTCTATGTGACATCCTTTTATATATTTGAACATGGCTATCATATCACCCCCTTAACCTCCTCTTCTCCAGGCTAATCTCTGCCTCTGCACTCCTTGGGACAGGAGACAGGGCGAGATCTTGCCTGGAATGCGAAACATGCCACCCGGCGGGCTCGGGCCGGGACCGGTTTGTCCAGCTTGGCAGGCTGGCGTTCCCTTTCCGAAACCTCCCTGGGAGTTGTTCCTGGCTTCCCTGCTCTCGGCTTCATGCTTTCGCTGGCCTCTCTCTCGCCTGCCTCTCTCGCCGAGCCGGAGGGGATGGAGACCCTGCGGAGGAGCCTGAGCCGGTGGAAGAAGTACCACATCAAGGTCCACCTGGCCGACGAGGACCTCCTGCTGCCTCTGACCGTGAGGCCCACCGACACCATGATGGACCTGAGGGCGCACCTGGTGCGGGAAGGGGTGACCTCGTGGAAGAAGACCTTCTTCTACAACGCCCGGGTGATTGAGGAGCACGAGACGGTGAAGGAGGCCAAGATCCAGAATGGGTCCGTCCTCCTGCTCATCAGCGACAAGAGGTGGGTTCCTTGGGCATCGCTTCTCAGCCAAGCTTAGCCAGATGCTTAGGAAGTTTGGGTTGGTTTGGGGAGCTGTAGAGTTGGAAGGGACCCCCAAAGGTCATCCAGACCAACCCGCAGCAATGCAAGGAAATCGCAGCGGCTGTCTCTTGGGCTGAGATGTAGTTGAGTGGGAGAGCATCTGCTTTTAGGGCAGCGCTTCTCAACCTGTGGGTCACCAGATGTTGTTGATGGACTTCAACTCCCATCATCCCTGA